>NC_084808.1:26554299-27272251 GCF_963583255.1 Pyrus communis | reverse complement strand
CTGAGCCATTAGGGCATTTTTCAGTTGGTTGTGGTGACCGAAGATCACTACGCCACCTCATACCCTGTCAACACATTTGCAACAAGTTCCACGTCAAATTAACTTTACAAAGATAGAAAGATCAATTTTACACGTTGCTGGTGACGAAAAAAATATATGGGAATCTTTGATATGGATGCTTGAAGATAAAAAGATTGAAGGGATATATATAAGTACAAATTAGTTGATTAAATGGCCAATAATTGGAAACCAACATACAATATGTGACAAAGATAAGCTTAATTATACACACACACACACACACGCACGCACACAAGCTTGACTTTAATTTTAATTTTTATGAACTTTATGTTTTCAAGTGTGAAGTCATATTGTGCGGCCTAAAAAATAGAAAAAGGAAAGAAAAAAGTCACCACGTCGAGGAATTTGATGATGGGAAAAAGGCTTTGTGTCATCAAGTTTTCTTTAGGCCATGGAAAAAGATTCATGTCATCCATTAGCTTAGTAGATAAATAGCACATTTGGGATAAAAAATATAGGACCTTCCCCTAAGGTCGCCTTATTAAGTGACCACTTAGGGTTTTAGTGTACAAATAAAATTATTAACGAATCAGATTATATATTACGTAACAAGACATGTTACAATAATTATGTAGATTAAGTCCGTAGAATGTTGGATCTCTAACTTCATTGGCCAAGTTCAACCGCCGATCGGCTCCAAAAACCTCGTGGCCGACGTTGTTCATCGCGAAGGCGAGCATATTTTGGATTTTCCGTACTTAACCCAAAAAATAAACATTAACGCTTGTTGATAAGAAGACAGGGGGCATCATGTACGTCGATGCTAATGAAAGCATTAGGGTTTAATGAAAGAATGGCATGGCATCCAATTCAAGCAACTCTTACCTTTAATTGTGATCATAATCCAAGACTCTCTGAAGATAATGCATAATTAATCAAGGTGAAAATTGAGATTAGGGTTTCGGGGTTGCTGACTGTACACGTGATATAAGATACATTATTAAACACGCTTTGCCAGTTGGCACTTGCCACTTGCCACATACTAGGTGAAGGTGGGACCACTGGTCCCAAAACACAGGTGTACAAAACCTCTTATTTTATTTTGCAATTTGCACTAGTTGTGGGAAAAAAACAGTGTTATCATGAAAGTGAATATTTTCTCAAGGACCAACTTCTCTGTCCTCTTAGTTCTCATAGATTTTTATCTTCTTATATTTGTGAGGTCACAGTTAAATCACGTTAATATTTTATATTATTATTATTTTTGTCTTATTATCTTTATAAAAAAATTAATATAAAATATTAACGTGACTTAACCGTGACTGCATAAAATAAGAGAGGATGAGAATGTATGGAAACTGGGAGGGTAGAGAAGCCGTGTCCTTTTCTCAAAACAAAAGACCAGAAATAATTTATGGGAACAACATGGGAAATTTGGTTTTATATATTATTTTTTTCCACGTTAACAACACGCATTATTTGGTTTGCCAATTGTTTGTTTCTTATCCTCCAACTTGTTCTCGCACGTAATCAACACTCCACCAACAAATACAAGATATAATTTAAGGGAAAAATAAAATAAAAAACATGGACCAAAAAAACTTAAGTAACTGAGTGATATCATAAGATCCTTGACCGTTGCTTGATCTTTCACCGACGTCGACGTGGACAATGACCCACCTTTTAGGTTAAAACCAGGTGATGCTTATTATTGCTTAAACTGTTGAATTAAGTTGGGTAATTTAAGGGTAATGTTTCAGAAAATAACATGCGTGATAATTAGTCAGCTGTAATTCTGTAAACCCTAGCATTTGCATGGAAAAGTTCAACATTCGAAGTGGATTTGAAAATTCAACTTCTCCGGTTGAGGGTTAATAAGAGAGATTTAATAGCATAACTATCTATATTGGTGATAAATTAAGCAAAGCAAATGCCTGAAATCAACACATAAGTCCAACGTGATAAAAATTGAACAAGGTTAGTAACTCTTAGGGCTAGTTTGGGTAATTACTTTGTTTTTTCTTTTATAAATGATTTATGTTGTGCTGTGATAATAAATAGTTGTTAAAAAAAAAAAATAAGTAAAAAAAAAACAAGTACGTATTTAGTAAACTATAGTGCTAAAAGTGTTTTTAGCAAAAAAAGATGGGGTGGGATTGTCAATACAAATGTTTTATTAACCTGCCTCCAATGAAAAGCTTTTTTTAGAAACAGGTGTAAAACTACTTTTGCTTTCTAATATTTTAAACCCATGATTTTGAAAAGAAAAAAATAATTATTTTCACTTACCAAACACAATTAAGGCTCCAACTTTTTTAAGAAGCTACTTTTAAATAAAATTTATGCAACTCCAAACCAGTCCTTGATATCATAACCAAAAGTATTCGAGCTACTCCTATCTTTTGTATAACCGCTCTTAATTACTTAAGCCATAAATTTTTTTAATCAATCTTCTGATAAATCTTTTTACATGTTCAAAATTTAACTTTTTAGGGGTTAAGTGCTAATTAACAAAACAACTAAGATCTTGAATCAAGGCTGAAGTACAGCGAAACTCTCGTGAGAAAAATTGAACTTGGTCAAAGAAAACTTTTGAATTATTTTAATGTTCAAGAGCGTGGAAGATTCTATATTACTATTCAAGTAAACTAAACCCCAACGACAAGTAGGCAGCAGCAACATTGTTTCCATTGAGCTTTGCTCGAGCCACTAGGCTCTAAAGTAGTAGTAGGGTCTGTGACTATAAGCTGCTTTTCTTGACCAAAACAAAAGCAATCCCGCTATTGGGTCATCGGGGCTGGTCCTACTCTGTCCTAGTCCCTGTGTGCCACATAACTCTTCCCATTGGTTGAGACTTTGATTCACACAAAGTCTTCCTTAATCTATACATAGTGGGTGAGAAGATAAAGAAACATCATTAGGGTTAGGGCTTCCCTCTCTTATGTATTCACATTTAACACTAGCCAGCAACAAAAGAAAAACTCAAGCTGCCCAAATTTTAGGATTTATACAGATTCGCATGTCGGATCACACGATTATGCAGTTGTGCACATAGAAAGAAGTTTTACTTACTTATTAATGGCATTTCCAAAATCATACACAATATGATGAACATAAATTTTTCTTCATTAAATAAATGTAAACATGTATGATTAATTTAGAATTTTACTAACATAACATGCCTGGTGCACGAACGGAAGTTTCCCTCCCTAACCACGTTACAAGAATTACAAATGGGTCAGTCAGTAGTGTCTAAAACACTGTAGAAGGCTCATCTAATTCAGAATATTATGCCCTTCTAGATGGATCGTCGACCTGCAGTGTTTGACTCGCAAATTGCATCAATGGGGTCTTCTCTGATTGATCAACTGAGTTTGAACGATGTATAGGCTTTTAGATTTTTTTCTCCACGCTGTACTGTCCACTCTCAAATTCTCAATCATTGTTTGTATTTTTCCTTTCAGATTCTCCTTTGAGTGGGAATAGTGTTACTTGTTTGTTTCATCTTATATGGTTTACTTTGACGTGATTGATTCATGTTCCACATCCAAGCCTAAAAAGGTGAAAATCACTATTAATTTGGGCGCAATCGTCATATATTTCGCCCATTACATTCACACACAATGAGCAAAACAGGATAATGAGCTAAGATAAATCTTCAATTGTATGTAAGAATCTTCTCATTTTGATGATCAAAACTCTTACTCTGATTTTACTTATATCGAATTGTGCTACGGTATATCGCATAATACACTATGTTTTAAAAAAAAAAAAAATTAATAAAAATAATGAAACTTTGGTATTCTTACCGTTCTTAATCACCAACTAATTGCTTTTAAAAAAGAGAGTTTTAACGAAAAGCCCACGGTACTGTTCACTTTAACGAAAAACCACATTTTTACACTAAAAAGTCAATTATGGTACTATTCACTTTACCCTTTATTTTGTCTTTATTATTAAAACTTAAAGTTTTCAAACCCTTTTCATTAGTTTTCCTTTTAAAAAGTCACCAACTAATTATACTATCACGTGCATGAATTCCTTAGATAATGCTAATGCTAATGCTATGCTTCAAACACCAAACCCTAGCGGGTCGACACACGTAAATATATATATATATATATATATATATATATATATATATATGCATATATAATACATGAGGTTGTTTATGTTGCCGACATGGCACGCATAAAATTTGAACGCCACATAGTCAAATTAGACTTTTCCTGTTGTGGGTGTCCACCATCACCAAAATAATACGACCTAATTAGCAACAAATTAATATCAGCAAATAGTTTAGCCTCAATCTTCAAATATTGAGATTGATTGCGACTGTGTTTTGTTTTCTAATGTTGCAGATAAGTATTTACCTTTCTTCCTCCATTCCACGTTATCCCCCATGCCACTACCTTCCAAGTTATTTATAGTCACAATATTTTTCTTGTCTGATTAAATATTTTGTTTTATTAATTGTTTTTAACACACACTTGCCGGAATTATGTGGGTGAGATGACTGAGATCATGCGGTGATGAATTAATTAAGAAAAATATTAGCTGAGGGCGTTGTGGGTGAGTTGGCAATACCACATGAGTACAATACACAACACGAGGTCAACCAGGTCAACAGGTTCTAAATTAGTTTGGACTAATCCGCACTTAGAGGAAGACTAATCGCGGTTTGAATTAGAAGTTCGGCTATGTGCTGGTAATTGATAATTATATATACGAAAATATTCTTAATTTTTATGTAATTAGGAGAAGTCAACAAGTTTGATGGTTTTGATTAATCTGAAAACCAGAGAAAGGGAGGGTTATGGGTTGTCTCAAGGGTTATTAACCAGTTGGGTGGTGACTGGTTTAGGTTTCAACTTTCATCATAAAGAGTGGTGACTGGTTTAGGTTTCAACTTTTTCATCATAAAGGCAAAATACCATACCTTATGATGGTTTACAGAGTTTTTCGGCATTATACACTCAAAAGTCAGTTTTATTTGGTCAATGTCTGCTTATACGATCTTAACGATTAAGAGCTTGTTTTGAACTGCTTTTAAAATGATTAAAATCACTTTCAAACAAAACGTTTTTGGGTTCCAAGAACACTTAAAGTGTTTTTTCAATATTCACATGTCATTTTATTAAGGATTGGTCCAAAAACATTTTCACCAAAAATGATTTCAATTGTTTTAAAAATACTTCTAAACAAACCCTTAATTAGTATTAAAATCTAATTTCACCACGCAACTTAATGAGACTCCACGAAAACGATCTTTCAGGCGAGTGAGATATATATGCATCAAATTAAGGGTTCGCCATGATGAAAACATCAAAAGGTTAACATCCATTACAACATGCCTAAGCGGTATTAGTTATACATGCATAGTTTCATAATTAAGGTTTTACTTTGATTTTTAAATCAACAAAGATTTAAAATCTAATTAGTTAATAATCCATATAGTCAGAAGTCCAATTTTTTTTCCCAAGACTCTGTCTGATCAAGAGTAGCAGTTGGACGTGGAAATTTCACTCAAAAAATACGAAAAAAAAGCACCTACAAACAGAGATAATAAATATTTGTGAAACCGTTAGTTTAATCTATACGTACCGAAGTCTTTGCACATTTGTTATTAAAAGAAATGTCAACTAGGGAAGAAGCGTTTTCTGAATGTGTCTGTTTGATGGTGTCTAAAGTCAAAATCTCCAAATGCTGCTCGAGCTGCTCGATCGTTGTTGGGACTTTGTAAACCATACATTTTGTTAGGTTAAATACTCACTCTTTCAACCAAAGCTGGCCCAGTTGGAGCATTTGCAAAGTCCTCATCTTGACAAAGTCCAAAAGCTACAACTTGCATGCAAAACGTTAATTAAGATATGTGAACTGCACAATACCCAGTTGCTTGGTAAAGAAATTAGGGTTTGTAGACCAAAAGAGATGAAGGCATTAGGGTTTTATATGTTTAATCCGTGTGCCTAACCGGAACCGGAAAAAAAATATATTGGTTCTTTACATATAAAGAGTCTTTTTTTTTTTTTTTCCCAAGGCATTTGGGTTTGTAGACCAAAAGAGATGAAGGCATTAGGGTTTTCCATGTTAATCCGTGTGCCTAACTGGAACAGGAAAAAAATATATTCGCTCTTTACATATAAAGAGTCTTTTTTTTTTTTTTTTTTTTTTTAACAAATCACTGTTTAAGTACATGTATGCCGCGGACAAGAACTTTTAAAATTAAGATTATAATGAGTTACATGTAAAGAGTCAAATAATGATTTTAGGAGTTAGCTGGTATCGATTTTGCTTAACCATCACAACAATCCATCTAGATTAACCCTAACTAAAGTCATTAAATCTAATATAGTATGTTTATGATTCCAATTAGAGATTTGGCAATTGCAACAATGCATTTGGATTTTATCCCTCTTATTAATTTTCCCCTCCTATTCTATTTGAATGCTCAAGATTAAACCACATCATCATCTTATTTTCCTTTTTTTGTAAAGAAAGAAAATAAAAAGAAGAAGAAACTGAGAGAGGAGGAAAAAGGAAATGAAGGATAACGAAAAAGAGATGAGAGAGAATCCAACTTGTTTGAAGACGTACATGATAATGCATGATATTCTTTCTTTTTGAACAAGAGCAGAAGAAGACATAGTCCAAGAAACAAAGACCCACGACTCCAAGTCTCTGCTGAAAGAGATTACAAGTGGGCTGCATGCCCCTGACGTGGATGTCTGCCTAAACATAGTTAATTAACTGCATGCATTACGTTAAAACAATTGTTTAACACTTAATCACATCTCATTCAAACTTCTAAGTCACAATAATCCATCAGGAGCTGATTAAATTAACTTTAATTATTTGACAATTTGTCACAATTCATGTTTGTGAAAGCATGAGAGATTCCCTTGCTCGAATGAGCTGTAGAGGTGAGGATCATCCGATCATGTGGTGTTTATAATATTAATACGGTCCTTGTTTCTGTGCGGCCGGGTTCAAAACTTGCTTATGATTTGCTTAATTTTGTGATTAATTTTGTACTAATTAATTATGACTTTTGCATAATTGTCAAAGTGGCAGCTAATGTTGCACTTTGGGAAGTGAACTCACGTTCAGAATTCCATTTACTATGCACATTGCTTTGCATGTAAATTTATTAGGAATACCAACTTTTAAAATTAAATTTTGTAAATTATGCAGTTTGATTGTTAATGATTTTATTACTTAAATGTTAATTAACATGCTTATTTCTTTGTTAGTGACACTAACACATTATGTAGTTTATATATTTAGTATAAAAAGTTAATCTGCTTAACATTACTTAAAATATTAACAGTAACCTATGACTTTTTATATTATAAAATATTAACGATTACCCTTTATTATATACGGGTTGACATCTACCTGCCATGCATTTTGTTGGCTTGAATAGTTTTCTTTCTTTTTTTTCAATTTCTAGTTGTTATTTTTTGATATTTTCTACCAAACAGAGGTGAAAATTCTATCACGTTAAGTAACAATTAATTATATGAACAAAGAAAAAGAGAATCATTTCTTTCCTTCCTTCTCCTAATAAATAAAGAAAAAAAAGCTAATCTCTTTCTTTTTTTTGTTTGAAAAAGAGCTAAATGCTAACAGCCCAAACAATGGGATATCCCAGGTCGATACTTATGAACAAAATTAACTGAACAAGATTATCAAAGTAAAAATAGCCTAAATCTAAATTCAAACTATATGTTGCTAAATTATCTGCTACAAAATTATTTTCTCTGTAGACATACCGAAGTTCGCATTGCCAAGATCTTGAAAGCAACTTTCGATAGGCCGAAACCAGGGACCCAAAGGATGATTATTGCTAGCAGCTTTGCAACAACCAATAAATTGTGAGTAGAGTCTGATTCCACCAATAATTTATCAATCCTTAACCTCTATGTCAATTGTAAGCCCAAATAAAATCCTCACAGCTCATTACTGAGAATCTTACTTATGCCCAAATTGGTGCAAACCCCAAAAATCTATTTACCATCAGAATCTCTTAAAACATCACCTGCTCCACTCCAATTGAATTATTAGTTCTCTTCTTGTAACCATATTATATCAAGCCTGAACCAATATGAAGGGGAGCTTTCCCAGCGGAGCAGAATTATTTATATGCGGTTTATCAATCTTTAAATTTTGAATTGATGGAGCTCGAGACAAAATTCTTATTTAACCTGTCAAGTTGATCACGAATGATAACTAGTAATTTTGCTGTCGAGCTAATCTCTTAATTTCTCATGATTACGCACATAAGACAACTTTTCCAGTCGTTGATTGGAACCACAGTTTAACAATAGTAGATAACGCTTCTTTAATTTTCTTTTGATTTATTCAATCCAAATATTTAAAAAAAAAAAAAGAAACACAGGAGTACATTGCAAGAAAAAGAACATTGAACGCAGAGATCACACATCCTTGAGTAACGCAGTTCAGCAAATTGTAGAAAATCGTACTCTTAAAAATAGGAAGAGCAAATAACTTTAGGGTTTCTCTCAATTCTGCTTCATAACGAACAAGCAACCCAGAAACTTAAATTAGCATATTATCTATCAAAATCCTCTACAATAAAAGTACACATTTCTGCAGGGAAACACTAATCTGACTAAAAATCAGTGATATATAATTTGGGGAAAGAATTGGAAGAGACACCAGTTTCGACTATAAATATAAACAAGTAAACTTCGGTATAATGGCTCCGGACTTACGCACTTCTTTTGGCAATCAAAATTTCCGATAGGTTGTACTGCAGACCGGCTTCGGGAGGACCTCGTGCTTGAAAAAATTGTTCCAACATATGCAATAACCATGAAGCCAACTTGTGAAGCAGGGATGGGGCGCTGTCCAAATCAGAATTGAAAATTTTGTAATTTTGTACAAACAGAATCACGTTCCCCATCGTATATCTTCTTCGCGAGTGAAATGTTAACACTGCTACATTCCTATTAGAGAAAACTCTGTGTCGCCGTTATTGGGGAGTAAATGGTGTTAATGCCTTGGCATGTTGGCTCTCCATCTCAAGAAGCATCAGGGACTTCTGTCTTTGATACCTGTTTCTCTTATTAGCAGAAAGTGCTTGAAGAAAGGGGAAAAAGTAAAAAAACCCGTCAGAAGAAACTGAAAAACTGAATACATAATATGCTAGCAGATTAGACAAGACAACGATGCCTAGAAATGGAAGTGAGAAATATGTTCTGGCGCTATTGCCTGTTGTATCGGTTTTACAATTCATGTTTGTAGAAGATTGCAACAAACACAACACCAGTATGTGAATTGCAATTAAGTTGCTACTGTTGTGAAATAGAAACAAAGATGAACACGAAATATCAACACCAAAAAAGATATAATCAACAACCAAATATGAGATATATTGACAAATCTGAACTTCTTTCATACTTACACATTAAGTCTTGCGGCAGGCCAAAGTCATAATCATTCCTACGCCTTCGGATGCAGAAAATGTACAATGCCAACATGACCAGACAAAAAACAAGAACGCAGGATACGGCTATCGCAATTTTACCCTTCTTAGATAAGCCTCCGTTTTCCCAAAACAAAGGACAATCGGGCAAAGATGGTACACCGCACAAACCTTTGTTACCATAAAGACTGTCAAAGAAACATAGTTGCTCGTTAGTTAAGTATACAATGAAAGGCTCTTATCACAACCAACAACAATAATGTTAATAGGTCATTGAATACTGATGTTAACACCTACACAATTGTTTTATCCTTACAAACAATCGTACAAGCATATATTAGAAATGTGCAGCTTCATCAAAATGTAAAATATAATTAAAAAAAGTGAGAATATCGAATGACATACTCAATTGCTCCACCATGCACACCAACAGAATAGAGCTCCTCTGGAACTTGGCCTTCCAATAAGTTATTGTTCAGTAACCTGATAACAGAGAACGTGTATTCAAAAGAAAGCAATAAACACATGGAAAGCATATTGGCAATCAAGACTAGAAGATGGAGACCTTTATAAGCTAGCATAATGTTTATATATGGTTGCCAGTGTTAGGTTAAATAGAACTTAAACAGTTTGCATTTGGCAAGACTCCTAAGGAAAGATCGAGACCTTTACGAGCTAGTATAAAGTTTACTGAACAACATATGTTTAATAACCTAGTCTAAGTGTTGGTGACTTATCAGTAGAAGATGTCTATTGATTACAAGACTTGAGAAAATTTGAAGCAGCAGTTTCCCAGACTTAAAGAATGTTGAAAAGTCTACCACACGTAAAATCTATCTTCAGTTTTTGGTACAATAACACATTTGCTTTAAGCCCTTCCTACTTAAAAAAATGCAACCTTATTATTCCGTGATCACAGGAGAACATTTTCATAGCAAGGTTCCACACACAAAATGAAAACTCACATAATTGGAATTCATAATTAAACTGTCCACAACAGAGTTCCATAACCAAATGATGGAAACAAATGTATAAGCAGAACACTTACACAAGCTGGAGATTTGAAGTCGCTAAACTCTGCGGTATAGGCCCAGTAAATTGATTGTTCGACAAATCCCTACAAATACAAATGTAATAACAATAAATAATCACACAGAATCAAGTAACAAACCGAAAAAGTAAAAAAAAAAATATCAGACTCTGTCAACATATGAAATTAACAACCATGCTAACTTTGCATACTTAACTATAACTGGTCTCGATGGGCAACTTGGATAATTTTCCAGAAAAGAAATCAACAGGTGAGATCATAAGAAAAAGAAAAAAAAAAAAAAAAAAACATTGGAGCTGATATGACAACGAAAACAAAAGTGAACATCATAACTTTAAATGCTAAGTCTGTTATTTAGATAATGTCATTTAGATGAAGAGAAAGAAAAATGGCAAGAGAAAACTTCTCAAACTTCAGGGCAAGATTTCAAAGTCCAAACTATATGACAACCTAGTTTAACACATGAATTATACAGTGAACAATTTTAGGTTGATTTGAAGTCAACTGCTGACATTAACAGTGAGATACACTTGTAGTAAACAAATATGAAGTCGATTTAAAGAAAAATCATGCATACTAACAATGAGACAGTTCCGAGTCACACAAGAGCATTAAAAAATCAATTGAGATAAGATTATACTCAACAGAATCAAGATAGATGGTCAACCAACTGAAGTTCCCGTACAGAACATTTTTCAGTTACACAAGAACATTAAAACAGAAACAATCAATCGCACAACAAAGATCAAAAGTATTCTACCGACATTGTAGGAAAATGAGTGGGACTTACAGCCTATGGAGAGTTTTTTGGCCTAGCCCAGATGGTAATACGCCCTCCAAAGAATTGGAGCTTAAGTTCCTGCAGTTTTTTTCGAATGAGAAAATAGTATAAACTTCTACCCTAAACAAGTTGAATCACCAAGAATTAGTCTTTGCAGGTGATACTTACAGGCTTACCAAGTTCGACAAGAGACTAATCTGGTCACTGATAAACCCTTTCAATCCTTGACTTCCAAGATCACTGAAATACACGATACCATTAATTGAATGGATAATGCAGGTAGATTTACAACTTCACACATCTATTTTAATCGACTTCAACACTTTTGATTAAGAAAATAAAACTCTTACATTCCAGATATGACGAGGGCAGTTCCATTCTTATTTTGCTGGCACGAAACTCCCTCCCAAGTAACCCAATTGGACGGAGCACATGGATCACCATTCCACCCCATCCGATCGGGAACTCGAAGCGATTCCTTCAACGCTTTCATAGCAACCACTACAAATAATAGAACCATGAGCTCCCAAGTTAGTTATATCAATCACAATTCAACTATCATCATCCTCAATCAAACAATTAAGTTAATTGTCATTAACTAATACCTTGTTCTGGAACAGTGGAAACATCAACAGGAACCAGAGCGTAGTTTTCGAGCCCGCTGATCAACACCGCGCCGACGACATTCTGAAGCTTCACACTCAGAGCATTACTACTCAAGTTCTTCACTGTGTAATTCCATGAATATGCCGCGAAGCTCCCCACCTCCTTGAATATGTCAATTCGCTTCACATTCTTGCCATCGATGAGAATGTCGAACACTCTCTGCCCCGCCCTCGTCACGCTCGAATCGATCTCCGCGAAATGGAACCACAACAAGTAATCGAGCTTCGCGTCCACCTGCAATTCGTACTCCAGGGCTTTGCCGCCGACGACCGCTGCCGATTGGTACAATTTCATCGGAAAATAGTTAGGGCCCTGGTCGGTGTTGGCAATGGTGTTTCTGGTGGTGATGGATCGGACGGTGGATTCGTCGCTGGTGGATCGGAAATCCTTGTCGCTTTGCCATGAGCGGCCGAAGAGGTCGGTGTCGTTGCTGAAGCCTGGGCCAAACTGATCGGAGCCGCAGGTGAACCGGCCGTAGTTGACGAGAATGTAGTCTTTGCCGAGGGTAACGGCGTCGTAGGAATCCGGGTCAACCCGGAAGAGCTGGAGGGATCCAATGACGGGAGGGTCGGTGGCAATGCTATAGAAGCAGACATCGGCGTCTGAGTCGGAGACGAAAGCGAAGAGATCCGAGTAGGCTCCGGTGCGGGCGAGGTCCTCGGGCCACGGGGAGCGCCAGGAAAAGACCACAGTTCCCTCAACGGAGACGTCGAAGGAGGGGGAGTGTGACTTACCGTCGTAGTTGTCGTAGACGGTGAAGGTGCGGATGTAGTAGCGGCCGGAGGGCAAATTGGGGATTATATAGCAGTTCTTTTTGCCGGAAGATGAAGGGAAGTAGCGGAGGGTCTGCTCCTGGGGGTGGTGGAATTGGAGGGGCTCGGAGACGATGGCGGATGCGCCGCCTGTGAAAAAGCGATCGGCGAGCCAGGTGGTGTTGAATGGGTCGGTTTGGTCGGTGGTGCTGCCGGAGTCTATGTGGTAGGCGACTCCACCTGCGACAGAAGAAAAAGAAGTAGTAGAGTCAGTGACAGTTAGAAAGTTAGTTAAAGCGGTTAATGTGTAGAGTGTGGAGATTATTACCGTAGGGATAAGGCGGTGGAGAAGCGGAGGAGGAGGAGGAGGAGAAGAAGAGGGAGAGGAGCAGGAAGACGACGGCGGTCATGTTTTTGGTTTTGGAAGGAGCGGGGAAGGAGTGTTAGGGCACGATGCCGGATTGAGGGGAGAAATTTGGAGGGTAAAAAAGAGAAAAGGCGGAGAATAAGGGCGGCGAGATTAGCGGGGAGGGAAAGTAAGGTGGTGGTCAGATTTGGACTTGAGGGGGTGGAGTTGGTAAGTCGAGTGAGGGAGTGGGTGGGTTGGTAAATAACGGAATTAATACAAAAATAATATAAAATTAGAATGATTAGAGGAGTTAAATCCGGAATATAGGAACACAGTCAGGTAGAGTAGATGGAAATTTGACAAAATCATGCAAATTAGCAGTTATATTATGTCCTGACGTCACGTATGAATGTGATTGATATTATAAGTAACAAGATACGGATGTTTTGGTGAAACAGAATTCAAAATATTAGTTAGGGACATAGTGGGTGTCCATAAATTGGGAAGCAAGTTGGTCAATTTTAGTTTTCTTCATTTCAATTTTAAAATGGGTCACCACATTTTCTCTCAACTTTGAGTTTCAATTATATATGCATTTTGTCAAGTCCATAGACTAATTAACTTCATAACTCATTTTGAAATTAAGACAAACTTAGATGACAGAATGAAATGAAAAGGTAATTTATTGGGCGTAAAAAATTTGCAAACGATTAATGTTGCACTTACTGTCTATTTAAAATTTTTAACCACTAAAAGATACATTTATTTTCATTGCATCTACACTTGTATTTATTTGTAAAATTTGAAATGAATAAATAAACAATAAATTAAATAACATAAATAAACAAGAGTTTGAAGAATAAATATATGAAGAAAAAAAAAAATGAGAGAAAGAGATGGGGTCCCAAACCAGAAACTGAATCTTGGCTTTGTTGCTTACGTCTGCATTGTCAATAGGAGATGGACATGGATTCTCTCCGGATCTAATCCTAGGGATCTATTAATACAAACCGTTAAAATTTGATCTAACGGTTAAAGTTATTATAACTTTTAAAGCGGATCCCTGTTTGTAGCTGTTGGATCAAATTTCAACAATCCGGATTGATGGATCCCTAGGATTAGGACAATTGGATCCGGGGAGGATCCATGTCCATAGGAGACAGTGCGTTTATTGGGCTGGCAATCATGAACAAATGAAACGAAATTGTTATAAACATTATGAATCGTTTATGTATTTGCTACAATAGATTGACTAAATGATTTTGGTTTTAATTAATTTTTTGCAGAGATAATCTTTACAAAATGATTTATAATGTGAACGGTTCTGATCGTAAGCACAAAATTCTATAATTTAAACACAAAACTTTTGAGTAAGTGTTCCAACTTATCTTTAAGTAACCAAGCATTGTTTGGCAACTAAGACCACGCAATGCAACAAGCCACCATCCCTTTGCTAATAAATGAGCAAGGCCTTGTTTGGCTGATGGCTAAGTACTTCGTTCCTTTAGTTGACGAAATTAATTCATATTAAAACTAAGAAGGAATCACATGTAAAATTGTAAACCATAAGAACGGAGATAGCATCACTCGTTGATGCATTGAAAAATTTTCAGATTTTTTCTGATTCTGATCAACCTCGTACTTTTTAAAACAACTTAAACACGGCACGAGTGCATTATCACTACAGTGCCTCATGCTAACAGTGCTCGTAATATGAACGCAAAGTTCCAATGTTGAAATTAATTTTTTTCCAGTATAATTATTGATTTTAAAAGGCATGAATAAATTCGGATAATAAATGTGACATATATATTCAGCTACCTGAAGTAAAGGAATACATGCCATGCCATGACCCCATTGGCTGTATTATTAAGTATACTGATCAGTTTAATTATTTCATTAATAAGGTAGCTAGAGCAATCCCATTGCATGTAAAGGAATACATGCCATGCCATGACCCCATTGCGAACTCCGAAGTTAAGTGAGAAGGGGGCTAGAGCAATCCCATGATGGGTGACCCACTGGGAAGTTGCTCGTGAGTTCCCAAAAACAAAACCGTGAGGGCGTGGTTGGGGCCCAAAGCGGACAATATCGTGCTACGGTGGTGGAGCGGGCCCGGGAAGTGGTGCCCCCCGGGCCGGGATGTGACAATTTGGTATCAGAGCCTAACCCTAGCCGTGGTGTGCCGACGAGGACGTCGGAGCCCTGAGGGGGGTGGATTGTGACATCCCACATCGCCCAGGGGAGTGATCCTTATATGTATATTCCCATCCTTACCTAGCACCAGGCCTTTTGGGAGCTCACTGGCTTCGGGTTCCGTATGAACTCCGAAGTTAAGTGAGAAAGGGGCTAGAGCAATCCCATGATGGGTGACCCACTGGGAAGTTGCTCGTGAGTTCCCAAAAACAAAACCGTGAGGGAATGGTAAGCCCAAAGCGGACAATATCGTGCTACGGTGGTGGAGCGGGCCCGGGAAGTGATTCGCCCCGGCCCCGGGCCGGGATGTGACACCTTGGAACCGAGGAGATTTTGTACAAAACGGCTAGAAAAATCGGGGTGCCTCTAGGAGGGATAGGCAGCCCTAGGCGGTGCTAGGCGGCTGGGTGGTTTTTTTTTTTTTTTTTTTGGTGAAATTTGTTTAAAGTCTAAGTTCTAATTATACCTTGAAATTTTGTTAATTTTATAGAATAGGTGTGTTGTGTATTAGCTTAAATTCCAAGATGCTAAAGATAAGTAGCTTATATTACTAAATTTCCTTGTTTTCCTCCTATTTTCCATTTTATGTTGTTTTAAATTGTGAACTTGTTGTACATGTGTCATCCTACAATACTCTTCACTATGGTTATATAGCATATATGCTTAATGTGCTTTTAAATTTTGGACTTGTTGGAGATTCTTTTTGCATTTTATCATTCTTTTATTATCTTATACATGGATTTCATACACAAATAATTTTTTGTAAGTGTAAATATGCACTTATTTACAAGATATACAAGAAATTTACTTAAATCCGCCTAGGCGCTAGGCGCTAACCCATCGCCCGACTAGCGCCTAACGTTTTTTAAAACCTTGGGAAATATCGATATGTAAATTTATGACGTATTTACTAAATCGGATGAGAACTGAGAAAATGAAATTGGACTCATTTGAGCGATTTCAGTGTTTCTTAACGTATTATTTTCATATAGAAATAGAGGTGAGGTCCACTCAGAGCAAGCACTCAAATTTCCAATTTTTCCAGAATCAACTACGTACAGAGAGAGGTAGTTTTAAAATCTTGAGAAAAATGCTCCAAGAGGAAGAAGATACAGAAAAAGAGGAGGAAAATGACTCCGTCGCTGTTTTTCCGATCGTTGGTTTTAACCTTTTAGGTGGGAGTGTGAACTTTAATGGTAATAACTAATAACAAATCGATAAAATTATTAAAATATTTTTTAGCCAAAATGGTCAATGAAATTGACATAACTTCTTATTTTTGTCTTTGAGATTTGAAATTGATAGGAGTGTCTCTAAGTTTGTCTACCATCAATCATTTTGGTAATTCTGTACAAAATTATGTTAAATATGCACCAAAGTGACAAAAATACCCTCAATTAAATAAAAAAATGTGCCAAAATGATTTGACAAAAATTGAGTGTATTTTTACCATTTTATCATTATCTAATGAAGATTTTTTTTACAAAATAACCAAAATGATTGATGATAGACAAATTTAAGGACCACTTTTATTGATTTCAAATTTCAGGGACTAAAGTGAGATGTTACGTCAATCTCAATGACCATTTTGATTTAAAAGCCTTATAGAAAAACTAATTTTACTACATTTTCCAAACTACTTTTAACCACTCTGATTTGTTTCTTTCATATGATTATCCTTTGATTAAGTTTGTTCACTTGCTCAAATTTAATAATAACATAGAAGTTGAGGAGGTAGCAAAGCAAGAAAAGTGTGATATCTCATTGGACCTCTCTTTTTTTCCAGTTTGAGATTAAGATGGCCTCAAAAAACTAAGGGAAGTCTAATTTAGACAATGGGTGGCTTGATTAAATCGTGAATGTTAGGTGTCAATATGTCAATTTGTTTGTTTGTTGTCATATTTATGTTAGTACTCGTGCACGAATGTGACAAGTTTATTCAAATAAGAATTTTGTGTTTTTGTTTTGGCTGTGGGTTCGTATGATTATTTTTGCTTTTGCAATTCGATTATTTTTTAAATTATTGGGGGTGATGGGTTTCATTGGTGTAATGCATTGCAACTGTTGGCATTAACATGTTAAATAACGTCGCCATTGACATTGATTTCTTAAAGTTGACATGCATGGTACTTTTATCATCTCACTTGTTCAAAAATTTTTAAAAATGTCATATGAGCATATAACTTTTGTTTTTTTAACGTACGATATTATCTATACAAAAAGGAGGGAGTGCGCTAAATTTCATAATGTGCTGACAATAATGTGGTTCAAATTTACCTTTAGCGAAAATCGAATCTAAGACCTCTCACTCACAAATAAAGAGATATATTACTAGATTGTAATATTAAATGGCTCATGTAACAATACTTGTTATCTCTGTATATACTTCACATCGATTGAACTCATATGGACAATGGAAGCCTTGGATGGATGATGGATCACTCATGGATCTTAAAATGGGTAATTTGGCACATGTGTAATAATACAATTGAGTGGAAATTTAAAAAAATTTCAACCAATTGTATAACTACCTTGCCGTACCAAACTATGTCGCCGACACATTAAAAAATTCTCTTGCACTCATATCCAGTGGCGAAGCCACGTGAGAACGAAGAGTGGTGGTCACCACTCCCCTCGCCGGAAAACAAGTTTAGGAACGATGGTTTTGCCCTTCTAGTCCCATCAAAAGTGCCTGTTGGTGCGGTGGTTCCGTCTGTGTTCATCTGGATTTGGGTTTGTTGCTGGTGCGCAACTTCGCTGCATTTGGTTTTATATTTTTTTCAAAAGCCAGGCCAAACGACACCCTTTAGTCCTAGTTAAAAATTTTCCTTTAATGCAACGACATCGTTTAGGTATAGAATTGAAAAATAAAATTAATCAGATGGCAGCAGAACCGATCCTATTGGGCCCTTCATTCCCCTGCTACCAAACATTATGGCTTCAACTTCAAGCTTTTAAGCCATCCAAGCCGTAAGCAGCTAGCCTCCAGCTGCCATTCTTGGCCCCTTTTCTCTTAGATGAAGTTTTTAATTTCCAAATTTATGTTAGCCTTAACCCTAATTGCTTATTTAATTTGAAATTTTGTTTATTTGACATAGAATCATACAGTAATTAATCAATATGGTTATTAATTATTGAATATGAATATGAAATCTTATAATTATTGATGAATAAACTTGTTATTTAAAGTAAAAATTGAATTCTTGATTATTCTCATTGGTATTGATTAATTGAATTGAATTTTGTTTAATGAATAATTTACATGATATTAGTATTGATTAAGAATCGAAGACTTTTTTTTTTTGCCATAGTATACAATTACATAATGAAATGATATTATAAGAAAAAAAGGCTTAAACCCTCCTCCAAATATTCGAAGTGGTCATCCTTCAAATATTTCAGGTAGTCATCTTCGACTATTCCGGGTAGTTCCCAACAAAGTGATAACACTGAGTTGGATGAAATATTAGCTAATATATTTTTTAACCTTGCACTCTTTTAAGTTCGCCCTAACCCGCCACTTAGCCATATGGTCTAGTGATATTTCTCCTCACTTGTAAGTGAGAGGACTTAGGTTTGATTCTCACTAAAGTCAAATTTGAACCACATTATTGCTAGCCCATTATTAGGCTTAGCCCATTTCCCTACCCCTTTAGTGTAGATAATATCGTTTGTTTGAAAAAACAAAAAATATTTGCCCTTCTTCCTGACAATTCTTGACTTCGCCAATGCTCATATCTATCGATTGAGAAATATCAAGTGTGCCTAAAGCACGGCCATGTACACCAAGTACCATAATATAATGGGTTACAATTTTTTTTCAGGTATACAACCATTTATATTATGACACGTGGTATACCGAACCGTGTTTCCAACACGTTAAAAATCTCACCAATCGGTCCCCTTAATTAATGGATAACGTCTAAGTAGCTCGTTCGGATTCCAAAAGCATTTAAAAACATTTTACCTTCCCCACAAAAAATTAGGATGGGATCAATGCACATTCATTCATTCATTCAATCTCTTCAAGTTTTATTAGTATATTATTCTAAGGTTAAAACTCAAATGTGGTTTTAACAATAAAAACTGCTTTTGATTGTAATTGGAAAAAAATAAAAAATAAAAAGCTCTTGGGCTATAAAAACACTCTCAAAATACGCACATGTCATACATTTTTTTTTTTTAGTACATCAATATTTTTACATTTAGATTTTACATTTTCATCTGCACATAGGATGTCGCCGATGAAAGCACCACCACCACAACCACAAGATGGCTACACCCCATTATTCCTACACATTTTCAATAAACAGTTCATATCGTTAAAATTTAATATAGAATAAGTTCCTCCGAATCTCTATTTAAAAAAAAAAATAGAGATCCTTTTTCTCAAAGGCCCTGAGGTCGCGTCTAGTTCTCAAAAACAAAAGGTCGCATTCTTTCCAGCCTGGCGTTGCCTTTGGCCCTCCCTCGGTCCCTTCCCCTAGCTGCATATCTCACAATCCAAACAAGATCCTTTGATTCTTCTAGTGAGGATGTTGAAAATTCGTGAATCGTATTCGTTCATCGTATATATACGGTTAGTTTTTATTAGGTATTATTTGTGTTAATTTTAAATAAAAATATTTAAAATCATTTATAATCATATAATATATGATGAACGGATACGATTCATGAATCTCCAAAATCTTCGCAAAGAGGATTTGACGGGGATGCGGATTGCTCACAATCCATTCCGGGTCCCACAACACCAGCATGACATACCCAAATTACCCCCAACTCAAGATAACATTAACATCCCTTCTCCCTCCTCCAATCCCGAAAGGCAAAGCAGAGTCTACCCTTCGAATTTTGACTCTTTAATTCCGAAATTCCCACTCAAAACTCCCCGCACCAACGAGACCATGCCACCGGGCCATGGTCCTCTCCACCTTCTCCTCGCCGCCCTCTTCCTGGCTGCAGCCGTACAATTTCCGGCGAATTCCGCCTCCGTCGAGCTCCCCAAGTTCCGAGAAGCACCTGCATTCCGCAACGGACGAGGATGCCCCCGAACCGTATGGTCCTCGTTGGACCAGAACTCCCACTACGATCCCTCCATCATCCACATCGCCATGACATTGGACACCACCTACCTCCGCGGCTCCGTTGCCGGCGTCTTCTCCGTCCTCCGTCACGCTACCTGCCCCGAAAACATAGTCTTCCACTTCATCGCCGCCTCCCACCGCAGTCGCCGCTCCTCCGACCTCCACCACGTCATCACCTCCACCTTCCCTTACCTCACATTCCACCTCTACCAGTTCGACTCCAACCTCGTCCGGGGCAAGATCTCATACTCCGTCCGCCGCGCCCTTGATCAGCCGCTGAACTACGCGCGCATCTACCTCGCAGATCTCCTCCCATCGGGCGTCCGCCGCATCATCTACTTCGACTCCGACCTCATCGTCGTCGACGACGTGGCGAGGCTGTGGCGGATCGACCTCGGGCGGCGCGTGCTGGGGGCGCCGGAGTACTGCCACGCCAATTTCACCAACTATTTCACCCCGAAATTCTGGTCGAACGCGGGGTTCGCGGCGGAGTTCAAGGGGCGGAGCGCGTGCTACTTCAACACCGGGGTGATGGTGATCGATCTGTGGAAGTGGAGGGAGGGCAAGTACACGCAGAAGCTGGAGCACTGGATGCGGGTGCAGAAACGGTGTCGTATCTACGAGCTGGGTTCGCTGCCGCCGTTTCTGCTGGTGTTCGCGGGTGATGTGGAGGGGGTGGAGCACAGGTGGAACCAGCATGGCCTTGGCGGTGACAACGTGGAGGGGCTGTGTAGGGACCTCCATTCCGGCCCAGTCAGCCTGCTGCACTGGAGCGGGAAAGGGAAGCCGTGGCTGAGGCTGGACTCGAAGCAGCCGTGTCCGTTGGATAGCTTGTGGGCCCCGTATGATCTGTATCGTGACCATCGTCACTCGTCACTGTTCTCTGATATCTGAGGGTGCATCGCGATTCACGGAGGCGTCCTGTACTGGATACGTATCACTGCTGTCATCTGGTCGGGAAGGGATGGAGGATCAACTGCGAGAGTTTTCCTTTTGTCTGGGTCCGTTAAGGCATCTTATTTTACGGCGGTTAAAACGGAGATTTACCCGAAATGGTGGTTCGAAGACACGTGGTGAAAGGCCAAGGAAAAAGGGACTCTGTGCATGGTAAAATGTCAAATATCTGGATGGTCTGTATTCGTACGTACGTAGCGCGTATATAGATCTCGTTTAAAAGTGATTTTTAACCATTTTGAATGTATCAGTTATTTTAAAAGTATTTTCAGTAAGTGAAAATTAGGAGATTAAGGAATTGGATATTTTTTGGTTTGTAGTGAAAAGTATAGTAAGATAGTGGAAGTGTATCAAATATGATTGCTACTCTTCACCTTTGGGACTAAAATCATTGAAAAGAAAAGTATCTTGCCCTCCCACTATGTTTCTTTTCTGTAAATATGAAGCGTTGGTGGTTGATTTTTTAAGCATGCATCGACGTATAACATATTAAGATTCTTCGTCGGTTTCTGTTATATCTTTTGACCGCACATTCAGTCATTTCATTATTTCAGTGCACACTACAGTTAGTAGATATTTTAAAGGTTTGTTGTTTATGAACGTGTTTTGTATTATTCATTTTTTTTCAGAAAATTACAAATTGGTTTTCATTTTTTGATACCTTGTGAGGAGTATCTTATAAAGTTGACCAAACAAGGCTTGCGTAGGGAAGGCATATGTGCAAGAAATGTTTGGAGTTTCAATTCACGTGGGTTGTTAACCGTTGAGACATTCTTCGGTGCAATTGAATGAAATCATGAACGAAGATGGTTGCCATGTGTATATACTTGCATTTAATCATTGTCATGCGAGCAAATGTGAGCAGCGACCTAGTGGATGATAAATTCACTCCACCTCCAACACTATTCGGCTGCTGAAAGTTTAGTAACCATTCATGTTGATACCCAATCACATTTAGGCACGTGTTTTAATAATTAAAATTGTAAGCATAAATTGGATTCGTCTTTAAATGTGATTGGATATTAGCATGAGCGGCTATTGAACTTTCAGCAGCCAAGTAGTGTTCACCTTCAAATATTGGTTTGTGGGAAGATATTATTGTGTGGACAAATTTGATCATGTGGTATCTCCGTGTTACAGTATAAGTGTATATTACTAAAATGAATAACCACATTGAGGATATGTTTACTTACCAAGAATAATATGCAAGTTACGAGTATTATTCTCATTTTTTGACATGTCTTTTTTAGCCTCTTACATGCTCCTATATAGTTATGGTCGTTGATTTCATTTTGATTTATCCAACTTGGTGATCATAACTAAAAAGGAGTATCTGTGACGATATAATGGGTGTGTGAAAATCACTTTTCTCCTGAGATATCTTGCAGTTACTAACCTACACGAGAAATGAAAGTAAGTCTCATGTTGAAATTGCATTTGGTCCAATATCCTAGTGGATAGGGTGTTAAGTTTTCACCCATGCGTCCCAAGTTTGAAACTCCCACTTCTCCTAAATTGTTGTAATAATTTTGAACTCTCACTCTACTCCTTAATAATAATAATTTTAATAATAAAAAACAAAGTCTCATGTTGAGATTAGGTATGCCACACCTAAGCATTCGGAAATGTGAAACATTTCTTAAAGAAAACTAAATTGGCCTTTTTAGTTGGCAATCATGGAATGTAGAGGCCCATTATCCAGCCCAACCAAATAGTTCCACTCTCCCATACCCACAAGCCCACTCCAACCCTGTGGTGCATGAGTTGACGTGTCAATCTCTCCTTTCTTCCTGAATTATAATCCATTAATCCCCTCGAACCATTTCCCTCCACAAATATACCTGTAATAACCGTCACCAAAAAAATAAAAAAATAAAAAATAAATAAAAAAATCAGACTCTGCGAGTGGTGGTGTAAATTTGAAGGACTTGCTTGAAGAGAGCCAGTGACTGTCGCTACCTGGATTTTCCCCAACACAAATTCCCAAAGCCTCCTCGCTTTCCGGCCATGGCTGCCACTGTCGCAGCCGGCGGAGTTAGCGTGGGGACGGCCAAGCTCCGTCCTCACCAGTCAAAACCCACCTCCCCGTTTCTCGGCAAAAAACTCAAAATCAGACCTACCTTGGAATCCCAGCAACGCAGTTCGAGAATCACAATCTTAAACCCCAAAACGCTGCTGGTTTTCGCGTCCGGCGGCGGCGAGTTGATCCACGCCGTCAACGACCTGTTTCTGGGGGTGGGAGTGGGGCTGCCGTGCACGGTGATGGAGTGCGGCGACATCATATACAGAAGCACTCTTCCCAAATCCGATGGCTTGACGCTCACGGCCCCGGGTGCTGTTCTGGCTCTGGGCGCCCTGTCGTATCTCTGGGCCACCCCCGGCGTGGCTCCGGGGTTCTTTGACATGTTTGTGCTTGCTTTTATTGAGAGGCTCTTCAGACCCACTTACAAAAAGGTAAAACTTTTAGTTTATTTCTGTTTAAATTTTGGATTTTGATTGGAAATCTGAAGTGTGTTTTGTGTTGATTTTTGTGGGTTCACAGGATGATTTTGTTTTGGGGAAAAAGTTGGGGGAAGGTGCTTTTGGAGTTGTTTACAAAGTTTCGTTGGCTAACAAGAAGTCTTCTTCCAAGGTAATACAGTAATTATAATTTTGGTTGATTCGGAGATTGGAGATAATGTCTTTGAGCCAGTTGTATCGGAGATTGTAAATCTTATGGGAATGAATGTGATGTACTAATGTGTTGTTTTTGGTTATCGCTAGAAAGAAGGCGACTTGGTGTTGAAAAAGGCTACTGAATACGGCGCGGTGGAGATTTGGATGAACGAGCGTGTGCGAAGGGCGTGTGCGAACAGCTGTGCTGATTTTTTGTACGGCTTTCTTGAGGTGTTGATCTATAATGCCTACTAGTACCATGTGATTTCAGGGTATCATTATATTGGAATTTTACTTTGATAGTTCATTCCATTGCACATTCTAGTTTCCGTCGTAGGAATTATTAATTGTGACGAGTCTGGTTGCAGAGTTCTTCTGCAAAGAAAGGACCTGAATATTGGCTTATATGGCGGTTTGAAGGGGAGGCCACTCTTTATGATTTGATGCAAAGTAAAGAGTTTCCGTACAATGTTGGTACTTTCTCCCATAAGCCTTTACATGTTCATAAACCGTTGTTCTCTGAAACTGTTTGATGATTTTGTAGTTTCAACTATAATATCCAAACCTTGATCCGTCCATTGGCTTATCGAATTTCCAATAAATTCTTTCCTGAAACATGCCACACAAATGTCAGGTAGAAACAATGATTCTTGGAAAGGTTCAGGACTTGCCGAAGGGTTTGGAAAGGGAAAACAGAATCATACAAACGATAATGAGACAGCTCTTATTCGCACTGGATGGTCTTCATTCAACTGGGATTGTGCATAGGGACATAAAGCCACAGAATGTTATTTTCTCTGAAGGTACTAATACTTATCAGCATGCTGTACATAAATCGATAAAGAACCAGCAAATCTCAACTGTTCTCATATTTGAAGGTTTCCTATTCTCGTTTTAACAATGTGCAGGCTCTCGTATATTCAAGATCATTGATCTTGGAGCTGCAGCAGACTTGCGAGTCGGCATCAACTACATCCCAAAGGAGTTTCTTTTGGATCCAAGGTATCTTTCCAGCTAAGTAGTCTAAGTAGCGTACTCGCTAATTGCTACAAAAAGGCATGATGAACTCATGAATCTAAAATCCTGCATCAGAGGAACAAAGCCTTAAAAAAAATATCAGCTTCACCAAGCTAATGTACGTTTACTTGACATCCAAGGGACTAAAATCTCAACAAAAACCCTGCACTTTGTGAAGTGAATAATACATGAGACGTAAGTACTGATCAAATATGCGATATCTGATCTCGGAATAAATGTCTTTTAAAATAAATATTGGTAATTTGCATGTTTGATTAATAGCAAGGTTCACTTCTTATAGCATCTCACTCAATTTGTTGTAGGCATTCATGATGTCGTTTGGGTCTTTTCCGTTTCAGATATGCTGCACCAGAGCAATACATCATGAGCACACAAACGCCATCTGCACCTTCTGCTCCTGTGGCAACAGCACTTTCCCCAGTTCTCTGGCAGGTGAAAATATTAATTATTATATCATCTCAAATTTTATTATTGCTAACTTACTTTCTCAGGCAGATAAATTGATTTAATGGTTTTAATTATATGGTCTTGAACAGATGAATTTACCGGATAGATTTGATATCTACAGTGCCGGTCTCATATTCCTACAAATGGTGAGTGACATAACCTGCGGAATATAGCTATTGTTGGTATACTAAATGATTCACTCAATACTCTTTCAACTTCTTCGTACAGGCCGTCCCATCATTACGCAGTGACAACAGCCTAATACAATTCAACCGTCAGCTAAAAAGGTGCGATTATGACTTGGTTGCGTGGAGAAAAGCCGCCGAGCCCCGAGCTAGTGCTGATCTACGAAGAGGTTTTGAGTTGTTGGATTTGGATGGTGGCATTGGATGGGAGCTCCTGACATCAATGGTTCGGTACAAAGCGAGACAAAGAATCAGTGCGAAAACAGCCTTAGCGTATCCCTACTTTGACAAGGAAGGACTGTTGGCTCTGTCCTTGATGCAGAACCTGAGGTTGCAAGTGTTTCGATATACACAACAAGATTATGGGGAGGCTGCCAAATGGATTATTAGGCTAATGGCACGATCAGGAACCACGCAGGATGGTGGCTTCACAGAAGCTGAGCTCCAGGACCTTAAAGTTTGTACCTGAACTTAGGAAATGCTTTTCGCACACCCATTTTCTCCTCAGCACTCCTCCCTTTGTTCCTAGCCTTTGAGTTGAACAAATCAAAGGAGAATCAATGGACATAAACAAGAGGAGTGCAGAATGAGAATGTAGGAGTGTGAAAAATCACCATCCATTCGGAAATCATTAAAGTTGTAATCTTTTCAGGAGTTACACTTCTATATAATGTGCAGGAATTGGATCCTACTAGTAAGAAGAAGGCAAGTGCACTGGGAAGGAATGCTTTGGCTTCAGCTCTTCGGCTGCAGAGGAAGATTGTGAAGACGTTGAACGAGAGCATGGATGAGATCAACAGCCGTCGGAAGAGTCTCTGGTGGAGCAGGTGGATCCCAAGAGGGGATTGATTCAAGTTTGTGAAAAAGAATATACCTTTTTTCCTTTTCTGTAAATTGTGTGTAGTAATCTGAATTGACCAACTTTGGTGATATAGAATTATGTTTAAACATGAAAGGATTAGCTGGAATCTAATACAAACATATTTGTACCTTGAACCAAACGGCATTACCAAATATTTATACTTTGAACAGTGGTTTCTGTCATTTAGGACTTTCACTGTGCAGTTGCAGAGTCCTCCATTAACTTCAACTGCAAGCAAGCATTCTGTCCTTCCAAAACACGGGAAAAACATATACGTGAGTTTATGCTGGCTGGCTAGGGTAGTGTGTCAATCTTCTTGCATTCGAGTTCAAATTTCACATTTCAAAAATCAAAAACATGCAAGGTCGTGAGCCTGTAATAATATTTTCTTTTGAAAATGTTTGAATTCGTAATGCAATGAGTTTAGCGAAAAAACTCGATAAACCTTCAAATCCTCCTCTTTGGACCCCATTTCGTCCAATGTTGATAAACTAAGAACGTAATCTTATCATGTATTTGTCATAAACCAGCACTGCTCATGATCATACCATGCTGCCATGCTGGGGCTACGCGGTCAACGATCATGCAAAGTGCGAGAACATAATCATTGATTATTTAGGAAAACCACGCGTAATTCAAGAACGTGGCTAATTATTCATTCAAATTACGAAAAGCTTCCTTCGAAGCAAAGCCTGCCAAAACCCAAAATCCGATATATGCATGTAAGAATACGACTGTAGTCTGTAGTTTGCTGCTCAATTCCGTACATTCCACCAAAAACACAGATGTTTGTCACATGCACGTTTGAACTCCATACATACAAGGCATAACGCAAATGCTAGCTAATTAGGTCCGTTACCCTTGAATTTGCAGGGAAAGTGGTAAGGAAGCACATCAGATACTTGCATGCTGGAATTAAGGAATTCAAGTTGCTTATAAGACAAGCACCGAGAACACACACACACACACACACACACACCCTTTATGCAAAAAGATTCCATTTTTTGAAAAAAAAATGAGGATTAGGTGTGGGCCCCCTTCACATCGAACTTTAACGATTTGAACCGTCTATTTTGTAAGTCTCGTTTCATATTCAATCCGAAACCATTTGTCTATTTCATTATCAAGATAAAATTTCATTGTTTATTATATAACAAAATATCCGTTAATTTCTTTAAATTCAATTAGATGTATTAAACATTTTCAATTTGGCTAATATTTTGCAAGAATGATCTATGAGGTGCAACTTAAAAAATAGATGGTTCGGATCGATTTGATGTGGTGTAAACTCCACAACTCATCTCCATTTTTATATAAAAAAAAAAATAGGGATCCATTTCCTTAAGGGTTTCCTATATATATATATATATTTGAGGCTACTTAGATCAGAGATAATATGAAATTAAAAATATATATGTGTTGAGTCAATTGCAGGCAATGGCATTGTAAATCACGAGAAGTTCACGTGCAACTCTGACCTTGACCTCGTTGTTAATTTGGAACAACAAACATAACATGAGAGACACAAGCTTCAAAACTATACATGGGACACTTTGGATATATCGCTCTCAGATTATATTAATTGAATTCAAATTAATTTAATCAGCACCATTTTCTAGCTCTATTCTGGGGGTATTATTTGAGTTCCCAAAGTTTTGTATATAATACTCTACGGTACCTAGAGTCTCTGCCAAGTATTCTTGATTTAAAAAAAAAAAAAAAAAAAAAAAAAAAAACTCGATCTACCAAGTAAAATTGTGAGGGTGCACGCTGACATTGTGTGTATGAACATATGTACTTGTGACATTGAAAATTACGTAGAAAATTCGGTGAAAAAAAGGTAGAATAAACTAGCTGTGGATTATGTACTATCTTTAGTATCTTTATTGATTATGTAGTGTGTTATTTTTGAAAAAAATGAACTTGCGGTTAAATTACATTGAATTGTTTGTTGAGATGATACAAATAACGAAGCTCAATGTATTGCATATGACATAGTACATACCTAACATGCACAAATGTACAAAAGTATGAACAGGATGGAAGAAACTAAGAAACCACTTGAGAGTGCCATTGCCTGATTCGATATACAGCTTAAAATTGCTCAAATACAGAATAGAATAATGGATAAAATTTGCTTATTAGAATTGAGGGTTATTGGAAGCTGGTCTCCTCAGAGAAATGGGAGGAGCACGAGACGAAGCAAGTGGTTTTCTTTGCTTTGCTTCTGGTGCAGCACCGAAGCATAATAATTAAATTCATAAAGCGAGGTAATCAGCAGCAGTGTCCGAAATGCCTTCCAAGCAGGCTCTCGTAATCATCATAATATTTGGTTGTCCTTTTCATATATTCCTACCGTCTCATTTCGCACCCAGAGACAAACTATGTCTGTCACATTGTCCACCCAAAAACTAATTTCCGCCTCCTTAAAGTGCAAGGCTCTGCAAATCGAGAAGTTCTTGAGTATGGCTGTCGACCATGCCACCCGTCTAGCAAAAATGCACACAACAGAACTCCTTGCATTCGAGTCTCACACAAACTCATGTTGGTAGCACCAAATGCAAGCTCACTTTGTGTGCGACTTAGACAGGCGGATGGACATGGCGCGGTAGCTCTACCCAAGAATTTCTCATGCCAATCTTACTCTCTTATCGCCATCTACAACTGCATGCCATGTTGTCCTACTCTGCATATATACAAATATCATGACTCAGCAAATTCAACTCCTTCCCTTTAACTAATAATTCTAAAAGAAAAAGCCAAGCAGGAAAAAATGAACCGTGTTTTGAGAAAATTAAGCCCCACTTCACTAAACGTAACCCTAATCTTACATCATTCGTATTTCTGTTACGGGGGCAGTGACTCAGCGGTGACCTAAAGTATGCAGTAATTACCGGAGCATGGTACAGGAAAGTCTAACATTGCTATCAAAGCCGTTGTCTTGTCCCTACATGAATGGTTTTGCTATAAATAATAAGCCTGTCTGATGATAAAAAGATGATGAAGCCACTAATCATGCATCCTAACCAAAAGTTAGTTGATTAATAAACGTGGATTCTTGCGTAGGATTCAACCTATCCCCTCCTAATCTTATTGCATGTTTAGGTGGATCCAACACTTAAAAAGAAGACAACAAAGGAAAGCACTAAAAATATAGGAGAAAATTAGGTTGGGATACTTATTCCATACAGACTTGCTTATATACAAAAGTGACTTATTGAAAGCACACGATTAAGGAAAAAAATTGTGTACACACATATGTCAGTTCGTCTAAAATGAAAACTGAATTCATGCGTGTAAAGATTCAGATATTTTTCTTAAATTGGTGTGTGTATCCCGTACCTCATTATTTACAAAATTAGAGGGCAACTCAGAACCAACCAAAAAACTTGCAACCCTATGGTGAGTAGTGGCCGACCCATTATGCTGGTGGGTAATGCCTACTTCACACACGTATATGATGTATAGTCCATTTTAGACCAATGTAGCGTAGCAATATTACATGTGATGTGAGAGAGACAGAGTGCTTGCTAGACCAATGTGGCGTAGCAATATTGGAGGCTGATTCTCTGCTCTCCCATTTTTCTTTTTTTGTTTTGTGTGATCATGGTAAGTTATATTAACATTTTATATATATTTTTTATAGAGATAATAAGACAAAAAGAAATACTAATTTAAAATGTTGACGTGGTTTAACCGTAACCACACAAACAGGAGGGCACGGGAAGTGGGAGGGCAGGGAATCTGCCTCCCATTACATTGTGAGAGAGAGATAGAGTGCTTGCTTGGATTTTTTTTTTTATCATTTTGTGTTAATGTGTTTTGCTGATGTAAGGTAAGGTAAGGGATTTCAAAGTAGTTTGGATAAATTTTTTATTTTGCCGGAAACAAAGTTTGGTATACCAATTTTCATAATATAATTGATTGGAATTCTTTTTTAAAAGTTTTCAACCAAGTATAGTATTATAATTGATGTACCGAACTGAGTTCTAGCATATTAAAAAATCACTCTCAAAATAGTGATGGAGGGCAGTGGGGCCCACTTGTGGGTGTTTGTCTAGTGGGTTTGGGGCGCACTGCCCCATCCTTCGGCTCATTTTTAAGACCAATGTGGATCAAGGACCACACCCACATTTCTCCTCATCTGGTCCTCCCTCCCGCTATAAGAACCCCTCCTCTGGCCTCTGCACTTTCAAACCCAACTCACACAATCTCTCAAAGCTCATCACCTGCAGAAGAAACACATACACTCACTCGCTCACTGCAGTCAGAAGACAGAAAGAAAGAAAGAAAACCCTACTTCTCTGAAATATGAAGATTGGCAGCTCTGGCAGCATGGCAGGCAGCAAGAGAAGGCTGTCTTCGTCGTCAAGCAAAGGACTCGGAGGGGTCCTGCGACAGCAAAGAGCCAGGCTTTACATCATCAGGAGGTGTGTCGTCATGCTCCTCTGTTGGCATGATTGAAAACATGATGACATGGGGAAAGGAAGATTTTGGTTTTTCTTTTTAATTTCTTCTTAATTGTCCTCTTTTTCTTCTTCTTCTATCATCGATCTTTTATCTTCTTGGTGGAGTTGTAAATAGCCAGCGAATGTTTTTAGGAGAGTTGAAGACAAAATTTTGTATGGGGTTAATTTGGCCTTATGGGGCTTAGATATGTACATCGGAATAGCCTAAATATATAAACTTTTATATGATATAACAAGCTAGAGTTCTTAATATTTCATTGTTCTTCTCATATAACAATATCGTTTCAGTTTGTTACAATTTGGAAGGGATTTCCAAGTATAAAGATTGAAAAAGGAAAAAGGGTTTAAAGTTTCAATTACCAAAGAATTCCATGTAAGGTTATACTTTGAGCGAATCTGTTGTATCACCAGATGTACACGATCAGTGAAGATCTCTTTAGAGCAACTACAACCTTGATGATGTTCTTATTTTCTTTGTCCTATTTCAGTTCCAAAGAAGTGATGCGGAGTTCTCAAAGTTTTCTTCCCTTTTCAAATGGCTTTGTTATGTTCCCTAATCTTGATTAAAAAGAACAATTATGACCCAATGAAATTGGGTGAACAGAAACATTGGTGACAATAATATAGGATCTACAAAATCGTAAATTTTGAAGTTCATCTGGTCAAATGTTAAGTGAAGATTAGATTCAAACTGTTCTTTTTTCAGTATCCCAAATTATTTTTGCTTTTTTAGATTTTCATGTCCAAAAAGTGCTTTAGGCATAAGGTAGAAGCATCAAAATTCATGATTAGTACTTTGACCAAGTCGGTTAAGTACACTTGATGACAAAAATTGAACCTTAAAATAATCGCTTAAGCCTTAATCCCTTTGTCATAATTCCTTTTCTATATGGTTGTTTTGGAAGGCCAATGATTAATTAAAGAAACAATTGCAGTTGGCCCATAACTAATCACTATAATATCATAAGCTCTTGTTATGATCTTCTTGTCTTCAACCAAACAAGCACCAGCTGCTCCTCAAAAATCAGCTCCACCTAAGCTTTCTCTTCCAATAAGCCATTATTTCAGTGAGCTTCCAAACATGGCCTTGTGGGAAACCAGCTTTTTTGACGTTTGGGTCCAAAACCCAAACTCAAAAGCTCCCTTCCCTCTCTTTGTGGGCCAGTTCAATTATTGGATCCAACTCAAGTTCACGTGTGCCACGTGTACGGTCGTAATGGGCCTACCCCCAATAGTATTCCCTTTTGTCTCTTCTTAACTTTTGAAGGGAGAAGAAGGGAAGGGGCTAAAAGTAAGGAAAGGCATCCTTTTTTGATCCATTTCTCTAAATCTACCTATTTGGATCATTGAAATTTGATCTAACGATTAAAGTTATTATAACTTTTAAGGGATTCCTGTTTATAACCGTTAGATCAAATTTCAATGATCCAAATATATGAACTTGGTGAAAGAGATACAGAGATGAACCCTTTCCTAAAAGTAAGTCCAGGCAGCTTCTACTTTTGGTAAAAAAAAAATAAGCACACGTACTCTCTAGTCTACAGTAATACAATGCACCCCCACGTAATATGTGGACACCTGTCTCCATAATACAGGCAATGAATAATGAGCAGACACGTGGCATTCTGATTGATTTAATATAATTTTGTGTTTTTCTGTTTCAGAAGAGAGAAGGGTGGGCCAGAATGTCAGTTGTACAGGAGCTGAATGTGCAACCTAATTTCCTGTTGTCGGCCTGTCACCTATCCGTCTTACTCTATGAAATTTACCTCCATGTAATGTTTTATGTTCGTAGTATTTTTACGCAATCATACACTATCATGTGTTTTAAAGTGTTCATATTATAATAGTAGACGTGTTTTATTAGGTTTCAACATTTGTTCTTTTGATCGAACTGACCATGTTATACACTCTCACTAATACGAGCATCATTCTTACACACCCTAAAATTAGACCCGTCAAAATGACGGAGTGAGTCTAAAGCCGTTTTAGGAACACGATGATGGTAAAATCTCTCGATGCATACAATCTTTCTCCAAAGACGGAGCTTTTAAGCCTTTTTATTCTTTTGAGCTCACCTGTCACTCAAAAATGAGTGAGTGAGGGGAGTAGGATTCTTTCTTTTGTCATTATCTGTCTATAAAAATTAATAAAAAAATATTAATATTGTTTAATCGTAACCGTTTAAATATTAAAAAAAAAATTAAAAAACAAAGTAAAAAAGGAGAATTCTACTCTGGATAAAAAAAACACGCCTGACACAGAGCGATTGGGTCAAAACGGCAGGCTCACAATGCCCACGTGCGCCACCCTAATCTTCAACCCCACCAACATAACGTCAGATTCTATTCTAATCAAACAGGGGGCCCACACGTTGTCCCCACATGCCACATCCCGTGTCTTGTCTTCCTCAATTCCCTCCAATAATGTTACATGGACATCAACGTTCAAGTATTTAATGGATAAGATGTAGTTGCATCATCCATGTAATTAACATGATGATGCGACATTCTCCAAACTTGTTTGCCGATGATTATAAGCTTGGTTCAAAATGTTTTAAAACAACTGTTGAAATGATTAAAAACGCTTTTCAATCATAAAAAATGAAAATTATTGCTTAGATAATAAACTTTAAAGTGCTTATTAGTCATATACACGCTTTTTCAAAAAGGCCAACTACGAGCACAAGTACTTGCTATAGAAATAGCCCAAAACCATATACAACTCCTTCATGTGAATTAAGACTTGAGTTAGTCATGTTTTTTTTCTAGGGTTGTCTCTCATTATTTGGGATTCTTGGAAAAAGGATGGGAGTAGGATTCTCCCTTCTTGTTCTCATCCTATTCTTTGCTGTTCTTTCACGTTTTGTTTTTTGTCTTTTTGTATTTATTAAAAAATTAATATAAGATATTGACGTGGTTTAATCGTAACTATTCAAATATGAGGGAAGAAAAGGAGAGAGATTAGAAATGAAGAAAATCATCCTCCAAAAAATGGCCCACAGGCCATGGTGTCTCCTTGCATTAAGGTGGTTGCTTATGTATAATTAATACACGATTTAGGATAAGTATTTTTTTATTTTTTGGAAAAAAAAAATTTATTGGGTTATGCTGGCTGTTAACAAAACAAGGTTGCTAAATCTTGCATCTAAAAACCCTACATAAATAGGGTTAACGTTAAAGAAAATCGTGTTTTAATAATGTTATAAAGACAAAACGTCATGCACAACATGTAGACAGATATATAAAATTCAGGGGCTCCTTGTCCAGTTCTTTTCTTTCATTGGAGCCTAAAAAAGCCAGGGTGCTGTGGCCCTCTTTGTCTACTTTTTAGCCCCATCAAGGCATCAAAGAGAAAAAGATGACCAATTGCATTTGCCAAGGGAGGGAAGCATTAGGCAAGGTCTTGCGAATACAACAAAGGGGTGCCGTGCCCTATTCCAACTAGGTCACTTACCCTACAACATGCTAAAAGGGCACCAGTAGAAGCTGCTTTTCCAGGTTAGGTCCCATCTGGATTCCCCACGAGCAAGTATGCTGCTCATCAACAAGCACTTTTACCTCCAAGTGCTTAATTCAACAGCGGGGCTAGGCCCAGTGGTCTCTCAAGCTATTTTCAAAGCCAACTTGCATGACCTGCGCAGCCCTGAGAGTTCATGAATGTTTTCATTGTCCAACCTGTTCCCATTCGATTACAAGAGGTGAAACTCATCAGTGTTTTCCTTGGCGTTGATAAAGCATCGAGTTTTCAATCATTTGATGGTCCACACGTCTCTCGCCTTTCCGTTTTCACTTGTTTTATGCAGTTGAATCCGTTATAATTCGAATGCCAAGCTTTCGAATCCAAAGACACAAAAGCAAACCAGATAAAATAACTGCATTTTAGCTTGATGCTTAAAAGAGAGCAAAAAGAGTAGGTTCGATCGATGTTTGAACACAAACGATCAGAGAATTACAGTTACAAAAAAGCAGTTCTTTAACAAAAGGCATAGTTTAATCAAAACGTAGCTACAAAATATTTACCACCATTTGACCATAACCAACACAAAAATCCCGAACCATGTTCAGTCAGCCACCTTGCCACCCCAAGAAAGGAAACTCTCCTGTGACCCAAATTCCTACAATGCCCGATCCAGAAATGCGTTAGCACAATGGAAAATGCAAGAAAAAGGAAAATTGTCAACACCAACAAGCAAGAGAAAGTCGCAGAGAAGACGGCTTACCAGCTGGCTGAGTCGGAAATCCGGAGGTGTATCAAGGTCCATAATATTAGCAGGATCAAGGACAATATTTTGGCACGCCTCTAGATCCTTCTTTAAATCCTCAGGTCCTAGTTTAGCGTAATCAGCAAGACGGGGTTTGACATGTGCTTGTTCACCATTTTCATGCCCACCCCTATTTGGAGATTGGCTCTGAAGGAGCTCATCACACAGAGACAACCCTTCCACAAGTTGTTGCGAATCCAGAAGGTTCTGTGACTCATTGTCCCACCATTTTGGATCTTCCTGAGCATGATCAATGTTTTCAGTGTTATTAATTACTTCATCGGCTTGGTTTTCTACCTTGTGTTGATCATAATCGTCAGGAATTTCAGATTCAGGGCGAACATCTTCAGCACGGTTCACCTCGGGATGAGCTTCATCCAAAGCAGAGTCAACATCAGGATGCACTTCATCTTCAGCACCGTCTTCCACACGATACTTCAATTGGATACAGAAGCCATAAAAATAAGCCCATATCAGTATCTATTTGGATCATTCACATTTATGCCACATTCTTACACTACATATTAATGAAAGATTACGCGGAGGGAATGTACAAGAAAGTACCCATGAAGGCAGGAACAAATGCAAGCAGTATAAGTTTTAAATCTTCAATTTGAATACGTTCGTCACACAATAGATAAAAATGCCTTCTTGTGCTGCTAGTAGAAATGTGGAAGTAAACTAAAAACAAAATTAAGAAAAAAATTATACCTGAAGAAAGGGATCTCTGGAAGGAGCAGGAGTATCCAGTCCCAAATCAAAATCACCAAGCTTTTGTTCAGCGCGCGGAGGTTCAGGAGTAACCAAATTGGGAGTGACTGGATCTACCTTTGTGATCACCGCATCAATACTTTCAGGAACATCTTGGTCAGTTTTATCAGCTTGCTTGGCTTCCTGCTGCTGGTAATATATTTTTGATATAACATACTCTCCATCCTTCTCATCCTCCTCAATGCCTAGGTGATATTGATGCATAACCCAGTTGGTTTTCACAGGTTTTCCTCCTCTGACCGTGCTCATGTAAAGAACCATAATCTTCTTGCACCCTTTTTGTACTCCATCCAATATCACTGGCTTAGTCCTTCCAGTCTTGTGCCAGCGGACATCACCATCACCATCATGTATCTTTCGCCGCTTTCGTGTTCCAGTATTGTAAGCCTTAATTGCTCTATGAAAGAAGTGGGATGGACTTCCATCTAGCTTAACATCTAAAATTTAATTTTTCGAATCAATTAATAAAGATTTAAGGGTCAAAGATTTAAAACAAAACAAATGTTTCTCACTTACTAGGTAGTTTCCTAGGATGGGAACAACAGATTCCTTCGTCGTCGTCAACAGTTAGAATAAACTCATCAATAAAAGGATGGGGTTTTTGATCACCTACACCAGATTTTGCAAGTAAGTGCCATATAATCTCTTGATCAGTTGGATCAAATTTTACACCCTTGGGTAAACCCGGCCACTCTTGAGCAACCTGGAAAGAGATGGCAAACACCCTAATTTTCAAAGTTCTACAATTTTCGTTAAAAATAAATGAACCAACAAACAGAAACAAACTCATCTAAAAATACTCCAACGGAGCTTCTGTACCTAATGGTTTTTCATCGATAAACGTTAAACTTCAAACATATGGATCAAAAAAACAAAAACAAAAATCTTACATCACTATTGTCAATCATATAATGGCATTTTGGACAAGATTTAGTTGGGTTGCTTTGCCATTTGATTCCAACAGAATCATAGCTTCCAGATGCACTCCTGATTTTTGTTGCAATTCTATTTTTGTCAAACAACCATGATGGCCTGCATGTATTACACAAATGGTTACACTTGAAGCAATCAGCTGCTCCCACATATGATCAGCAAAGTATTTAAACTCTTGACCAAGCTTAATTAGAATAGATATTTTAAGTTGGAAGGACACTGAAAAGAGACATAAAGATATAACCAGCAGTACAGAGATTATTGAGAACAAACAGCATAGTTAAAAAGATTAACCCATGAGAATACATAACCAAGTAAAAAAATTGCCTAAAACTATCAAACAACGACCGGCAACAGATTTAAACTATGAACTGTTTCTATCATGGTATACATGTAAACAAATGGAATGACGCATAATTTGACTAGAGAAATGAAAAATAATGTTAGAAAATATATGATAACTTGCAAAGAAAAAACCTTTTAGTGCCAAAACACACTCGTAATCACTCTTCACAGATCACGACATTCATGCTCCCGAATTCGGGGTAGAGGGATGCAAACATATAAAGCATTTTAAAGCACACTCGCACAGAGGAGAGTCATTGTAAATGGTAACAAAAACCAGACTAATTAATAACTCGATGAGAACAAAGGGCAGTGGATTACACAATTATACGAATCCATCTCAACCTTTCCACCTAAATATAACAAGGGGTACAAGCAGAAGTGGGCGTAGCCACATTAGCTACACCGGATGTGCTCCCCTATGCACCCGACTTCGAAATCCCCCTCCCGCACTTTAGATTAGTTTAAGGCATAATATCGCTTGTACAACGAAAATGCGTGCAATTTAAAAGGAAACGTAGAAAGTAAAGAAACAAGCATATGAATCTAGAGTGAAGATTCAGCATAGCGCTCAACCAAATCAAAGTAGTTTCTACTAGTTAAAGCTTAAGCACTACCATTTTTCTCAAAGTTCAAATTTTTCATGGTACATTCGATCAAATGAACAGATGGGTTAGTTCAAAATCGTGAATTTCCATATAAATTTAAAAAATTTCGATAAAACCTCTGAAAATTCTATGACTTAATTATAGGAGCATCAATATACACTAAAAAAATTGGAAGAAAAAAAAAAAAAAAGCTACAATAAAAGTCATCGGAAAATACCCAGCCATGGATGAGCGGCGACGATAAAGAAGCCCAACTCAGAGGCAAAGCTTCCGTCTTCGGTGACCGTAGCAGACTTGCTTTCTCTCTCTATCTCTCTCTCACTCCGCTTCGTCTCTGCTTCCACGCTGAGACCGATTGACGCTAAAAGGACTTCAGATTTTTTTACAAAAGAAAACTAAAAGAAAACTAAAGAAAGATGTTGGGAAATTTTGAAATTTAATGAAAATGATAAAATAAAAGATAAAGTGAATAATATTATAATTGATTTTTTTAATGTAAAAATGTGGTTTTTCATTAAAATAAACATTAGCAAGAATTTTTCGTTAAAGTTTCATTTTTTATATTTAACTCCACTTTAATTTCCATTTACTATTTTAATTTATACAAACTAAGAAAAAGTAAGGACTAATTACAATTTATTTTTTGAATCCATAACTCGGTTTTTCCTTCCCTTCTTACCAATCTCTTGTCTCATGCTCAACTCACCAATGTTGATCAAGACTTGAGAGTGAGTCAGATCATTGTTAATGCCCAGTGGGATAGACATCAATTATCCTTTGTGGTTGATGTTGATGTCGATGTTGTTAACAAATTTTGTAGCATCCCCTTACTTTTGGTCCCTCGAAGTGACTCATGTTGTTGGGATCTAAATACTAATGGTAAATTAGAACTCTACCAATATCAATGTTATTTCCAGTAAGCTTCTTAAAAGAATGTGGAAGCTTAACTTACCGCATAAAGTTAAAATTTTCAGTTGGCTTTCTCATTTTGGGTAAACTCCAAACTAGGGATCGTTTGGCATACTATTTTGCCTCTCTGTAATTCAGAAAATGAAAGTCTAAGTTACCTTTTTGTTAACTATGATTTGGCTAGACAAGTGTGGAACTATGCTCTGCATGGGTACGGATTATCTTACAACAAATCATTTGATGCTTGACGGTCCTTCAGGAGGGCATAAGACGAAGCCTAACTCCATTCGATGGTCTCCTCTACAGCTAGTTTTGTCAAGCTCAATTTTAATGGCTTAGTGATTAATCAACATGCTGCCTCTGGTTTTGTGATTAGAAATGAGAATGGAACACCTATCATTGTTGGGGCTCGTCGTGTTGGGCAGAACATTATTTATGTGGCGAAATGTTTGGCACTTTGCGGTGGTTTCTGGATGGAAAATTCGAGAGGTTTTAAGTGGATCATTGTGGAAGGCAACTCTAAACTAGTTATTGAGTGTATCTGCGGTGTCTTTAATGCTCCCTGGCGACTGAAGACCATCCTTGATGACATTCGTAGGCTGGCGTGCTTCTTTGAGGACATTAGCTGGATGCATGTTTTCAGAGAGGCTAATTTCCTGACGGATGCTATCACGAGTGTTGATTTTTCGGTAAATAATTTTCATGTTTGGGATAGATCTATTCTGACGGCGGCTCGTCCAGCTTTTCTATTTGACTGTACTTAGACCTGGTTTGGTACTGAGGTAATTCTGAAAAAAGCTGCTATCAAAAAAAGCTGGGAGCTGTTTTTGTGTTTGGTAAACACTCAGCTTCAGCTTTTTTTCACAGTTTTGGATGAAAAAAAGCCAAAAACAAGAAGCTGCAAAACCTAGCTTTGAAAAACCGGTTTTTTTTCACATCTGTTTTACATAAAAGTTTACCAAACATTCTAATACTGCTTTTTTTTTTTTCAAAAGCACTTTTACAAAAAAGTTTACCAAACACTCTACTGCTTTATTTCACAGCTGCTTATTCTCACAGCACAGCAGAATCAATTTTTTTTCAAAGCACAGCAATACCAAACCAGCCATGAGGTTGCTCTATGGGCTTTTCTCTTTAATATATTTGTTCCCTTCCTATCCAAAAAAAAAATTACAATTTATTTCATTTTTAATTTTTTAAATCTATTGCTTTTTGAAATTTGAAACCGCGGGCATTGTTTCTTAAACAAATTTTATTGTAAGAGATTTGTTCTGCGAAATGATAATGAACAGAAAAAAAAAAAAAAAAAAAAAGGAGAGCAAGAGATGCATCGCGTTTTGCGAAAAAAAAAAACGGAAAAAGAAGTGGAAGAGATTTCTAACCGCACGATCCGGTGTGAACGGTGACGATTGATTGATTCCATCAGATCCCGAGAGAAGCATCCGGAGAGGATCTCAGTTCCTGCAGAATGACCAGACCAGGGCAGTAGTGAATGCTGCAATCCCTAAACCCGCCACCGCCACCATGAGCAGCAGATCCAGAAACTTCCGCCGCCGCGCCGACGACGGCGACGATCAAAACGACGACGCAAATGACACCACAACCGCAGTTAAATCCTCATCAAAACCCTCTTCCGCCTCCTCGTCAAAGCCCAAGAAGCCACAGAACCAAGCCCCGAAGCTTCTCAGCTTCGTTGACGACGAAGAAAACGCAGCCGCCCCGTCCCGCTCCGCCTCTTCTTCCAAACGCGAGAAGCCCTCCTCCCGTCCCGGCAAGCCTTCTTCAGCTCATAAGTTGACGGCTCTCAAAGACCGTCTCGCTCATTCGTCTTCCGCGTCCACTTCCGTGCCGTCCAACGTTCAGCCACAAGCAGGTACCTACACGAAAGAAGCGCTCCGTGAGCTGCAGAAGAACACGCGAACCCTAGCCAGCTCCCGACCTTCCTCCGAGCCCACCATTGTTCTGAAGGGCCTTGTCAAACCCACGGACTCAATCTCCGATACGCTGAGAAAAGCCCGGGAGTTGGACTCCGATTCCGACGAGAAGCATGAGAAGGAAAGGGGTAGTTTGTTTAATAGGGAAAAGGACGATGCGGAGGCCCGATTGGCCTCGATGGGAATTGACAAGGGCAAGAGCTCACCTGGTTTGTTTCCTGATCAAGCCACCATCGATGCAATTCGGGCAAAGAGGGAACGGCTGAGGAAATCGAGGGCAGCAGCCCCGGATTTTATCTCATTGGATTCAGGGAGTAATCATGGCGCTGCGGAAGGATTGAGTGATGAGGAACCAGAGTTTCGAGGCAGAATTGCAATGTTTGGGGATAAGATGGACGGTTCTAAAAAGGGGGTCTTTGAGGATGTTGATGATAGGGCAGTGGATGCTGGATTGAGGCAGGAAAGTGTCGAAGATGGTGATGAAGAGGATGAGGAAGAGAAGATTTGGGAAGAAGAGCAGTTTAGGAAAGGGTTGGGAAAGAGGGTGGATGACGGGGTGGTCAGTACTAGCGCTCCTGCGGTTCCTAGTGTGCCCCAGCCAAAGGCTACCTACTCTGCAGTGACGGGTTATAGTTTGGCACAGAGTGTGCCTGTTGGGCCAAGTATAGGAGGGGCAATTGGAGCATCACAAGGTTCGAATGTGATGTCCATAAAGGCGCAGGCGGACATTGCTAGGAAAGCTTTGGAAGAAAATTTCATGAAGCTTAAGGTATGAATTGCTGTTCTTCTGGTCAAGTTGAATTTTATATCGAAATCTATCAATGTTGGAGGTAAAGCATTTCTAGGTATCATAGGATAATAATTGAGTGACATATTGGCTTTTAGTAATGTGGTCGTGTATGTTGGTCTTAACTTTAGTTCACTAGCTATGGTTTTAATGCATAGATAGAATAACATTTTGATTGTGTTACTTTCCAACAGATTTTGTGGCATTAATGCATTTGACAATAAGAACAAATGTAAACCAGAGAATACATAGTTGAATAAATGAGCCATACGTTTGGAAATAAAAACTCTATCAATCTCAGGGAGCTCATTACTGACATGATATATCTGCGTTGTATTTTATCTGCCTTTATAGCATATTCATATGATAACCATGTACTCAAAATATGTTTTGATCTCTCAGGCAAGTCATGGCAGAACCATGTTGTCACTGACTAAGACTGATGAAAATTTGTCTGCCTCGCTGTTGAATATTACTGCTCTCGAGAAGTCTCTGTCTGCTGCTGATGAGAAGTACCAGTTCATGCAAAAGCTTCGCGATTTTGTCTCTTCCATATGTGACTTTTTGCAGGTATGTTATCGTAAAATACAATATGGTTTGCATTTGCTCCCCAAAGTTTTCTTTTGCCTGCTTACCAATATGGAATGCCAACTGGAGGGCATTTCATTTAGAATTGTGGTAGAACCAAGGACATTAAGTTCCGGCAGAATGCAATGCACCTGAGTTTCAAGCTAAACTGGCAGCATAGATGAATCATTGACTCTTCATTACATTTGCATATGATACACATTATAATTCACTCTCTTACTGAGGACTTGTTGCCGAAAAGTGGGCTACTGTAGGAGGAATTCGAAATGGCCATAACTCCCCATTGTTAATATCAAAGGGATTAATCTCTAGTTTCTTGTTCTTGTATAAAAATTTAGACTTGTCCGTTTTTCCCCTAACACCTTTTTCTCTAAGAAAAATGGTCGACAAAGTTAACAATTCTTCTTGAAAGGGAAACTGGCAGTGGTCCTTCCCATATTAGCAGATAGCAATTTGTTTATCCTTGGAAATTCAATCAAAGTTAGGCAACCACATAAATGATTGATGAATATTCCACTGTAGCAACCACATTTGAACTCTAACAGGGTTCTCGTTGTGGATTGCTAACCATAGCAGGTAAAAGGCCTTCTACCCATAGATTACCAACGAAGGACATGAAGACTGTATAGAATGAAGGCCTCTAACTCAACATTGGTTACCATTGATATTCTGTTGGCTTTTGCTTACTGTGTTTGACGGTTTACTTCATTTTCGAAATAAACATATATTTGAGATGTGGCATATGACTTCTAGTATCTACTTGATCCATTTTTTTCAATCCTGGTAAGGACAACATATCATGTTGATCTGAACTTATCTATTCCTGTAATTCTTCATTTTCAGGTTAAAGCTCCCTATATAGAAGAGCTTGAAGCAGAAATGCAGAAAGTTCATGAACAACGTGCGTCATCTACTTTGGAGAGGAGAAGTGCTGATGATGATGAAATGATGGAAGTAGAAGCAGCTGTAAAAGCAGCAATGTCTATCTTCAGTAAAGAAGGTAGCAGTGCTGAAGTAATTGCAGCTGCTAAAAGTGCAGCACAAGCGGCATCTGCTGCTTTGAGAGAACAAACAAATCTACCAGTGAAGTTAGACGAATTTGGTAGAGATATGAACCTTAAGAAACGTATGGATATGAAAGGGAGGTATGAGGCTCGACAACGCAGGAAAGTACGGTACGACTCTAAGAGACTGTCATCCATGGATGTGGACAGTTCCCATCGAACAATAGAAGGAGAATCAAGCACTGATGAGAGTGACAGTGAGAGTCAAGTATACCATAAACACCGCCAGTTGGTGCTCGACACTGCAGGTAAAGTATTCGATGATGCAGCAGAGGAATATTCTCAACTTTCAGTGGTCAAAGAAAGGTTTGAAGACTGGAAGGGAGAGTATGCATCAAGCTACCGTGATGCTTATATGTCTTTAAGTGTTCCTACTATTTTCTCTCCCTATGTGCGGCTGGAGCTTTTGAAGTGGGACCCCCTCCGTGATAAAACAGATTTTCTAAACATGAACTGGTACTTTTCATTTCACACCCTCTAGAAAGAACACTGAACCACACACAGAAGTAGTGCTGCTTGCTTACTTGCATCCTTATATTAAATATTCTTTTCTTCTGTTCAGGCATTCATTGTTAATGGACTATGGTTTACTGGAGGATGGAAATGATTTGGCATCAGATGATGCTGATGCTAACCTTGTCCCTGATCTGGTGGAAAAGGTTGCTTTACCCATTTTGCATCACCAAGTTGTTTACTGTTGGAACATTCTCAGTATGCGAGAGACAGAGAATGCAGTTGCTGCCACAAGTTTGGTAACAGATTACGTTCCACCTTCTAGTGAGGCTCTTGCAGATTTATTAGGTGCTATTCGCACCCGTCTGGCTGATGCTGTCACTAATCTTACGGTACAACTTTTGAATTATCAAACTAAAGCTTTAAGACATTTAATCAGGCATATGCATGTGTGTTTTAAACATTGATGCATTAAGCATGTACATTTTATAAAAGTGATGTGTTTATGCTATCTAATTTATATTTTCCTTACCTACCTGTCAACTCTAGATTCTAAGTCGGAGAAACTATGAACCAAGAAATTAATTTTGATCATTTCCACTGTATAGGTCCCGACATGGAGCCCGCTTGTATTGACAGCAGTGCCAGATGCGGCACGGCTGGCAGCATATCGATTCGGTATGTCTGTTCGTTTGATGAAAAATATCTGCTTGTGGAAGGAAATCCTTGCTTCTCCCATTCTAGAGAAGCTTGCCATTGAGGAGCTGTTGTGTGGTAAAGTTCTACCTCATGTTCGAAGCATTGCCGCAAATGTGCATGATGCTGTTACAAGAACTGAAAGGATTGTTGCTTCTCTATCTGGGGTGTGGGCAGGTTCAAACCTCACAGGGGACCGCAGGTAGTGCTTCAACTAAGACAGATTACTTCCATGCGTGAGTGTGCTTATTTGATGTGTGCATGTTTGTGTCCTATGCCTGTGATGGATTTTTGAGTTCAATTAATGATGTAGACGATGTGATGCTTTGACCCAACTAATATGGTGCTTCAAATTGGCAAGAGTTTTAGCCTTCTCCTTTCTTTCCATTCTTCACCTTCCTCATCTTGTCCAAGGTCATCCATACCTTTACAGGGTACTGAACTTTGTACAATTTGATGCTATTACATTATAAACCTTTCATTGCAGATACATGGCTTGAACATCATGTTGAGTTGGACATTATTTTTATCATAAACCGGCTTTACATTCCCTTTAAAACATAGCAAACTTCTTTACTTAAAAGAGCAGGAACTGCCAAGTCTAATTGTAATTTGTGAGTATTATGTCAGCTTAAAATGCTGAGGCCTTGTGCTCTTTTTGTTGCATAATTTTTCCTTCCTTTCAGTTTCCTTTTTTCGTCGTTTTAATTTTTACCTTCAGTTTTAAATATATTAACCAATACATGAGTTATAAAATGAAAATTATACATTCGTGTACATAAACTGCCTTTAACTGCATGTTCAATGCTCTTATTCATTTGCCTAAAGAAATAACTATTGTGCAGCCGTAAGTTGCAATCGCTGGTGGATTATGTGCTCTCGTTGGGTAGGACTCTGGAGAAGAAGCATTCGCTTGGTGTGACACAAAGTGAAACTGGTGGACTTGCCCGTAGATTAAAGAAAATGCTGGTTGATCTGAACCAGTATGACAAGGCTAGGGACATAGCAAGGACATTCAATCTTAAGGAGACATTGTGAATCGTTAGAAGCCTGAAGATTTTCGAGAGAAGCACAAAAAAATGTCAAAGGTTGCAGCTACATTTTCTGGCGACTCACTTTAAACAAACGCAAGGTGCAAATCTCTGACCCAAATATCTCTCTTCCGCTTGCGTTGTCGCTGGACATGATATATGAAACAAAAGAACGGGTCATCACAAAGTCTAAGAAGATAATTCTGTCTTTGTCCCTTTTGCTTTAGTTTACGCAATGGGGGAGATGTGCTTTGTGGCATGAGCTCTAGGAGTTAGGTTTCTTATGAAAAAAAAGAAGAAAAACACTAGGTTCTTATTTATTTTCTTCCTCCTACCTATGAGAAATTTGGATGTGAATTTTTTCGGCGAAGCGATATGTGATCGTTATAGGATAGGTTTTACGTAGTTTTCGATTCCAATGCCTGTTGTTCTTATGTAACTTTTGGGAATCTTCTGCCTTTACCCTGATGCAATAGCAAAATGCTACCAAAGTTTCAGACAAATTTACGATCCTACCATGTCTGCCACAGTTTATGCAAAAAGTCACATAGGCGATGATTCGACGCATTGATACCAATAATACGGATGGCGATGTGTCGGTAGTCGATGATACATCCATGATCCATATGCTCGCTGACATTGGATGGTGAGACAGCGGTCGCAATGGCTCTGTGGTCAGACGGATTTTATATTCCTATTGTTTTCTGTCTTATTATTTTTATAAAAAAAATTAATATAAAATGTTGATGTGATTTAACCGTGACCGCACAAAATAAGAAAGGATGGGAATGGCACCCAAACAGTAGGGCAGACAATCTGCCTCCCTTTGGAAGTGGTTCAAAAGGGGGACATTGGGAAGTTGGTGGTGTCTGCTAATTAATATTGTGTTGAAGCATTCTTAATCGCACCTACTCTTCCATAAACCACATTAACGTTTTATTCTTAATCATACCTACTCACCCATAATATTAAGACCGACATGTCTTAATAAGAGAGCTTTACTTATAGAGATAAAAACATAAAATACTTTTCACAGAACTCCACTAGTATTGAATTATTTTAAGGAGCAACAAACAAAAGCTCAATTCTCAACAAATTTATCTCAAAATACAAGTAAACCAAACTAAACATACCTCAAAAGTTCATATTGTGTCCAGTGAAAGTCGAGCTTTACATGAGTTTTGAGAGAGAGAGAGAGAGAGAGAGAGAGAGCGTTTTGCAAGTGAGAACTAATTAAATTACACCACAATAATTAATATTAGTTGGTGAGCTCATTCTTAATTACTTATTTGTTGATAAAAATCCGAAGCAGATGGGCAGTAGTCCGAGTGTCTAATTAACTCTTTAACAGTTTTCTTGTCTCGATGGTCGAACGATCATTTCATACCTAACAATGTTGAACTAATTAGATTACACCGCGTGTATGCATGCATGCTTGCTTGCTGTTGTAGGTGCCTTGCGTTGGTTGGTGAAACTTTAAACTTCAAATTAAGTTCAAACAATGAACTGATGCCAAATTAAATATTTCGTACAAGCTCGAATCATACGCACAAAATGATTTAGGTTTTTTAAAACTAAAAATAACGAAGTAACAAGGCGACTCTGTGTACAATGTTGCGTATTTCTTGAAGACATGACGTATTGAGAAAATCTTATTTTTAATTAAATTCTTTAAATTTGATCTCTTTTTTTAGTATTGTTGATTATTTTATGGTGTAATCATTATCTAGAGCTTAAACGTAAAGTTTCTAGTTTCATATACAAGGTCAGTTGCTACTTATTTGTTAATTGAGTTGCTGTCTCCATTAGAGATGTGTTTTTTCTACTTAGAGTAGCAAATTTAACGTTGCTATTCAATTGCTACCTTTTTGAAAATACTTTAAAATGAAGATATAAAAGACTGTTTTGATGCCACGAATGATCAACCCTACCAATAAATAACACCAAATTGCTACTTATTTGTTAATTGAGTTGTTGTCTTCGTGAAAGATGTGTTTTGTGTACTTAAAGTAACAAATTTAACTTTGCTATTCAATTGCTACCTTCTTGGAGATGCTTTAAAATGAAGATCTAGAAGATTGTTTTGATGCCACGAATGATCAACCCTACCAATAAATAACACCAAATTGCTACTTAGTTGTTAATTGAGTTGATGTCTTCGTGAAAGATGTGTTTTTTGTACTTAGAGTAACAAATTTAACTTTGCTATTCAATTGCTACCTTCTTGGAGATGCTTTAAAACGAAGATCTAGAAGATTGTTTTGACGCACAAATGATCAATCCTACCAATAAATAACACCAAAAAAAATCAATCAGATCTTGCGGGTATCATACATGTTGGAATTCCTCTGTGTAAAACCCCACACAAGACACGTCTCATCTGTCCTCCTTTAGATTTATTGGGTAAATTAGTAGGACCGACCGCAGTGTACTTGCACACAACAGTACAATTCTATCCCTGTTTCCAGAAGATAAACAATTTTGAATATGGTGGCAGTTAAGTAAATTTGACCAAAACTGAAAATGAAAAAGAGGAAACACAAAAACCCTCAAAAACTTCGTACTCGTTCGGTCAAATTCAAAGCGCCTATACGAGAGAAATGAAGAGTTCATCGTCACATGCACTTCAGAATACCACAATAATAATAAATTCGTTCTGTATAAGTCTTTTTCTCCAGCTACAAGCATACTTGTGGATATTAGCTCAGCAACCAACTTTCTTTGAGGCCGTGGGTCACGGAACTAAAAGGAATCTATTATTTTATGATCATTTTGGACATAACTCTTTTTGTAGTTTTTCATTATTATCTTCTTCTTCTTTTTTTAATCGTAATTTGCTGATTTCACCATGTTTAGTTTTTCAGTTTATTGATAGGTTTTTTTTTATTAATGATAGAAACTCATGAATTTGGTTAATGTACCATTATCATCTCGACAGTTGAAGATTATTACGTTGTTCATCCTGATAAAGGAACCGTTTATTTTTTTGATGAACCAATTTTACAATAATCTTCACCAATTGCCGCCTGTGTTGTTAATATTATATCCATTGTATGACCAGCTCAGTTCTTGCGACGATCGTACTTCTTACACTACAAGAAGTAAACTCCAAGTTTTTTCTGTTAAGGTAAACAAGTTTTGGATATTGGGATTAGACCAGATGAGACTTCAAAACAAGTTTTGGAAATTATTTTATATGTTTTGAAGTCCAAGTTGAATTCCATGAACGTAGATATATGTAATGTCTCCATGCATTACTCAGATTTTTGAGGTACGTGGCTTATATTTATTTGATTTGTTTGGTTTCAATTCTGCAGTAGCACGCCTAGATAGTTGTTGTCGATATAGTGCTAGGGGACCATGCATATTGATGCAGATCGTATAAATTTTAAAATTAAAAAAAAAAAAAACAAAGTCGCAAGAAAATTTGAAAAGCTGAATATTGGAGACAAGGGAGCGACAGAAAACACCATTCCAATTCATTGTAGCAGTAGTCCTTGAATTTCACCTTTAGTTTAATTTTAATTCTTAAACATTCATATTGGTTTTTTTTGGTCATCAAAAACTTAACACTGTCTTGCATCATTAGTGGTTTTCACTAACTTCGTCTATTTTTAAAGTTAAATCTAGGGATATATTAGATTCTTCAACTTAAAATTATAAAATAAAAAAAACAATAGAATAAGCTTAAAAAAAACAAAAATTTATAAAATAATAACTAAAACTTAATACAAAATAAAATTGAACTATAAAAATGGTTGAACTTTAGCAACTTTTAAATATAATGCAAACGCGATTTCAAAGTTGGTAGGAGGTCATTGTGGTGGACTCAACAACTTACAAATTGCATATTGAACTACAAAAAAGAAAATTCCTATGTATTCAAGTTTCTAAAAAAAAAACTTATTTTTTAGTTTTCTTTTCTTTCTTATTTTCTCATTTTTTAAAAATTCATTTTTAGTGATGTAGGGCGAAGTTCTTAATATATCCCTAATTTAACAGAAAAATAGACGGCGTTAGTGAAAAAGACCTACCAGACAACACATTATTAAGTTCAAAGACTAAAGAAACTAATATTGAGTTAAGTTAAGAGACCACTGCTACAATTAGTTTTGAGTTAAGTTGAGTGTTTGAAATGACGATTTTAACCATGCACAAAATGCTCATGTGAGTTTTTTAACGGAAAACTAATTGATGTTATAATTTGGACTATAATTGCTAACCATGGCATCGTAAGTGTTGAATTAGCAACATTTTCATCGCAAGAGTCACATTAAAAGTATGATGTCATTACAGGGACCACAAAATTAAAGAACCTGACCAAATTCAACAGTGAAGTTGGTGAGTGCATTCCGAGTGTCAAACTTGAATTGATTTCTTGTCTTGAGACCTAACGTTGTTAAATTGTGTGCACAACATGCTGTTGTAGGTGCCTTGGTTGGTGAAACTTGAAACTTCGAACAATCAAGGTGGATTAACGAGTTCGTACACGCGAAGTATATGCACAAATAATGTGCAGGTGATATAGTATTTAGTGAAAGCCAAAAATAACGGAGACGAACCGTATTGAGAAAATTTCACTTTTATTTGATTTTTTTTTTTTAATGTAGATATCATATATTGACACAAATTAATTGATTGTATTACGAAGTAGAATCATCATTCCGAGTTGAGACTATTTATTTATAGTCTTGGATTGGTACGTGAATCTCTTGGATTTTAGATTTTCAATCGAAATTGTAAAGACCATTTATGAGCATTACTTGGCTCCACTAAACTGTGGAGGAACTCCTCCTCAAAATAGTTGTGGCCTATTTTGTTTTTATGAACAGAACAATACATACTATAAATTACTATATAAATATCATCACTGCATTTAAATTAATTAAAACTAAATTATAGAAAATGATAGATGGTTCGTTTAGTCAATCGGTTATAGCAAATGACAAATGATTTGTAATACTTCTAATGATTTCGATCTTTTATTATTATACAGTTCAATGACTAAACAATTTTATATATTTTTGTTGTTGTTGCAGATATAATCCTTACAGATTGATTGATAATACAAACAATTCTAATCATAAACACAAAATTTTATGAATTAGTCACAGGCTGTTTTGCGGATTTGGACTTCCTTCAAAACGTTTTAAGCATGGCCAACTGGCCAAGTATTGTTCATCATTTACCAAAGATAATCAACCTCATCAAAGTTGAAAACCATTGAAGGCCAACATATGTCAACTTCCATACGGATTACAGAGAATGTCGCGTACATTTACAATGTAATACTAGTTTAAAGTTTTTTGCGCATACTGATTGATTAATTAAATTATCATAGAAATAAAGATCTATTTCTTTTTTCTTTTCTTTTTTTAATAGAAACGATAGTGGTTTCATTGAGATTGAAAACATATCATACAGAATCAAAGGGGGCACCCACAATCAAATCCAGGGGCTCCTCAAACCAACAAAATTCAGAGGAAGAAGAAGGAGCCAACTTGGCAATACGATGAGCCATGTCATTTGCAGACTGGCGAACATAACAAACCTGCGAAGCTTCAAATCCCCTCAAGCTAGTTCGGATGTCATCCACTAATAAGTCCATATTGTTGAAGATAGTGCCACATCAAATGCCATCTCAGCAGTTCTATTATGCCACCTCAGATATATTGTTAGTTAGTTAGTAACTGTCAGCTAGCTTAAGGACTAAGAGTCTATATAAGAAGATTGTAAGGCTACTGTATACATCAATTCAGTATCAGTGTAATCAATTACTCTCTCTCTCTCTCTCTCTCTTATTCTCTTCTCTCTTTTCTTCTTCGATACATGCTCTTTCTGCATTTATGTGCTTCTCTGCACTACTGTTAACACATATGAGAAGCACCTTGCTTGAGGTTGCCAATAGCTTGAACAACCTGCAAAGTGTCACTTTCCACAATAATTCTTGACAAATTCCTTTACATAGCCCAACAAACACCATCACGAATGTCATCCACTAGTAAGTCCATATGAGAAGCACCTTGCTTGAGGTTGCCAATAGCTTGAACAACCTGCAAGAGTCACTTTCCACAAAATTCCTTTGCATAGCCCAACAAACACCATCACGGACAGGTAATAGTTCAACCATTGTGGGATTTGATGTAGAGGATATTTGACGAACAAAACCTCCAGCATAGCTACCGGCTTAGTCGCGAAAGACCGCACCTACACCACCCAGGTTTAAGGCTGCAAGAAAAGAATCATCCACATTGATCTTAATCCACCCAGATGGAGGAGGACACCAATGGGACGACACTTGTATAGGGCAAGAGTGTGACATTGGTTTAGCCTTGATGAAATCATCCAGTTGAAGTTTAGATAAGTGACTAACCAGGGCCGGGCTTTCAATTTTTCCATCCCATAGCAAGGAATTCCTTGCATGCCATATAGAGTGAATGAGAATGAACAATAAAGCAAGCTGATTAGAAGGCAGAGAAGCCACACACGACGACATCCAATTGGACATAGAGGACAACCCCGGGGGCCTTGGACCCATGTTGAGATGGGAAGAAAAATAAATAGCTCGGGCAAATGGACAGTCACAGAACACATGTAACGCTGACTGTGAAGAGTAACTACAAATAATATAAACATTGTCCACCGCCATCCATTTTTTTCTCCAAATTGGCACGGGTAGGCAAAACATTAAGCCAAGCCCTCCAAACGCACATTTTTACCTTACCAGGAATGTTAGCTTTCCAAATGGCTCTCCACATAGAGGCACCCACAGAACTCGGATGTGAAGAAAAAGCCTCGTTACGCAAACTAAAAGCAACTCTGTAAGCATCACATGGTTAAAACAACTCTTTAACCAAATCACGGTTCCAATAAGCCGACTCAGAATGAATCAAATCAGATACGAATTCAACTTCGCGGTCAACCGAAGAAGGTGTGAGAGGATGAAAGAGGTGAGGCCGCTCAAGCCATCGATCTTGCCAAATCCGTATTAATCTATCGTTACCTACACGCCAGCGAGATCCTCTTTCAAGAATTAGAAGAGCTTCCAAAATACCTCACCAACATGCCAACGGGGCGGCCCCCAAAGATGCCTGCCAGAAAGAGTTGTGCAAGAATACTTTGCTTTTAACAAGTGGGACACCAAGAACTCAAGATTTTGCAGCAGCCTCCATCCTTATTTGGCAAGGAAAGGAAGATTAAAACTGTAAACTTGAAAGAAAGAGCCTAATTATTGAAGAGTGATATTATTCCTTTAAATTTCGATCGTTGAAGTGAATGAATTGAAAAATGTCATATGATAAAAATTAACAAAGAATATATGAGAAATAAAAACCGGTACATGAATAGCATCACCTTATTGTAAACCAAACAGAAACCGATAATATTAATTTGCATGCAATTTTTGTACGAGAAGAATATTATAATTGTAGCGGATAAGCCGATGACACATCTGCCATATGTTTTCCTTTGTTTTATTGGCTAATAAACTGAACTACACTATCATGGTTTCCAGAAAATAAACACTTTTTTATGCTGGAAATTAATTGAAATTTGACCAAAACTGAAAATGCAGATAGGAATCACATTCAAGCTCAAGACACTTGGTTCATACTCGCCCCTGGCTGCTGGTGGACTCGTAGATTCCAACTTATCATGTGGCTGTGGGGTCTCAGCACTAGAAGGAAATTCTATTTTCCCATCTTGAAGTTTTTTTTTTTTTTTTTTTTTTTGGTATTTTCAAGAGTGTAGAATTTGTAAATCATGCAAAGATCGTATCAAGTTAGCAGTAAAAATGGAATTAAGGATTCCGGAAATGTTAGGGTTCATTTGGACAAACGGATTCCAAACTTTGCAGATTTAGATAATATATTATAATGTCAAATTATTTGTTTAGACTCATAGCATTTATCCTATATTTGAGCAACGAAAAAACGGAAGAAAACAAATGCATTTCAAAAGACTCATAGCATGCGGTTATTTTCATAAACATACATGTTAAATGTATTGCATCTTTTTTTTTTTTTTTTTTGGTTGTTTGTCAAAAAATGTATTGCATCTAATTATTTAAAATACATTTACATTTTTTTCGTTAATGTTGCAAACTAAGCCTCATTATCATATCCAAATCATTTTTGCAAATCCCGTAATTCAAATGGAGTTATACAACTCTTCAAGAAACCAATGGAAAAGTTGTTCATCTATGATCAAAAGGTCATGGATTCGAATCGTGAAAACAAAACATTTTTGTTGAGTAAGATAAATTTGTATATGATAAATGTTCTCCCCCCTCTCGTCTAACAAAGCATAAAACATTGCTTGCTTGGAATTGCCTTTTTAAGACTACGGAATAATCTCAACTCTTAGCCTTCTAGAATGTATACCATGATTGTGAATTGATTTTCTTCAACTCCAAAAGTAAACAAAATTCGTTGATGTTAAACCCTAGAGGATGGACCTCCGTTAAAGTTGGACAATTAATTAAACTTCTTTCAAATCTTACAAAATAAGTAAAGAAGAGCTTGCTAATTGTTTGTATATAGCTACAGCTATCAGTCAACGCATGAAGCAGAATAGTCAGCTACACTTCAAAACATTTGATCATATGATACGATAAAAATACACCTACAAAGATGTTGAAGGGTAGATGAAATTACATCAACGGGCCTTCCCTTTGCCTTATGGCAAAAATAGTAACAAAATCAAAGTATCCATCTATATATAGACAACATATATTCCTCCCTTACTTCACACACTTCACATGCCCAATCGTGTCAAAAATAACTTGGGAAAAAAGGACTTTTGAAATTTGAGGGCAAAAAAAAACATACAAAGAAGAAGAAAAGTCAAGGCACTCTGTAGCAGGAAGGAAGAGCTAGCAGCAGCAACAGCCATGACTGTTTCACCTTCTCTTTCTGTTGCCATAAATGGCAGAGTCCTCATTGTCGGCGCCACCGGTTTCATCGGGAGGTTTGTAGCCGAAGCCAGCCTCGCCGCTGGCCAACCCACGTATGTTCTCGTCCGGCCCGGCCCTCTTCACCCTTCTAAGGCTGACACCGTCAAGTCCTTCAAACACAAAGGCGCCATAATCTTACACGTATGAAAATAATTTTCTGTACATAACGTTTGCAAAATATTTTTTATGACTTTACATGTTCATATTTTTTGTTCACTTTACCATGTTTTAATATGTTGTAATATCGACCATTTTCAGGGGCTGATTTCTGATAAACCCCTAATGGAGAAGATACTGAGAGAGCATGAAATCGAGACAGTAATATCAGCCGTCGGCGGTGCGACAATATTGGACCAGATTGCCCTAGTCGAGGCCATCGCAGCAGTTGGTACAGTTAAGGTAAATATATTATATCCGACACACAAAAAACACAAATGTATTATATTATGTACTTTTTTTAGAACAAAATATTGTCATTAAAAAAATGTAACAAAATATCTTTATATATTTAGTTTGTTTTGGAATCTTACTCAAGTTCAATTTTTTAAATTTACAAACATTTTTTAAGTTTTAAATTTTGAATTCTTATTTGGCAGGACTTTTAAAAAAAAATAAATTTAAAACTAGCCTTAAAAATATAAGGCATTTTTCAAAAACACTGAGAATAAGTTTTTAGAAAATTTATATCTCAAAAACACTAAAAAACTGAATTTTTAAAAATTCTCTCTTTTTCTGAAGATCTTTATTTTTGCTTTTTTCTGTCCTCACCTTTATCTCTTTGTTCTCTTCTCATCCTCACCCTCTCTTTGTTCTCTTCTTAATTACATCATCACCCTCTGTCTTATCTCTCTCCTCGCCTTCTTTTTCCTAACTCATCACCCTCGGTGTCTTCTCTCTCATCACCCTCTTTTTCTTCTCTCTCCTCACCTCCTCGCCCTCTCCCTGTCTTTCTTTCTCGTCACCCCCTATTTCCTCTCTCTCGATATTCTCTCTTTCCGATCCTCTGTCCTCCAATTTTTGCTGGAAGTAGCTTGAATTCAAAACAAAAAAAAAAATATTTAAAAAAAAATTAACCAAGCAAGTTTTTGAAATTTTTTTAAGAAAATCTTAACAAAGCACTTCTGTTGCAGTTCATTTTTAACGTTATAGACATTTTTACTTTAAAAAGTCATTCCTGATACTATTCACTTACACTTTTATTTTGTCATTTTCATTAAAACTAAAGTTTTTGATGATATTTTCGTTAGTTTTTTTTTTTTTTTTTATAAATATTTTGAAAAAAAATACTGTTCTTAAAATATGTTCTGTGAAAAATGCTTTTAGGAACAATTAAAGGTTTTTTAGTGGAATATTAAACGAGGCAGTTATGTTGCTGAGGTTTTTGATGATTTTGTAAATATTTTTTCTGCAAAATTTATGTTGCAGAGGTTTTTGCCTTCGGAGTTTGGACATGATGTGGACAGGGCTGATCCGGTTGAACCAGGGCTCACCATGTATGTGGAGAAACGCAAGGTTAGACGTTGGGTCGAGAAATCTGGGGTGCCCTACACATACATTTGCTGCAACTCCATTGCCTCTTGGCCCTACTTTGACAACACACACCCCTCTGAGGTTCTCCCACCGTTGGATCGGTTCCAAATCTACGGTGATGGCACCGTCAAAGGTATATGGTACACACCTAGTCATTTTTGTGTGAATTTGTAGCATATGATAATACTTGCATTCGAGTTAATTTTTTTATTTGCAAATAATGTATCTTTAACGTAGATATTTGATAATCAGAACCGCTTAATCTCTTAATCTTCATTTGAAGTTTATCTTAAAAAAAAATCATTTAAATCGATAATCATTTAGTCATTCAAATGTATCAAATAAATCAATGATGTAGGTACCAATAACATATTCGTTATATATTTTTTATTTTCCAATTAATTAGGGGTACAAGTGTTTTTTTGTCTTTTCCATTTAATTTGTGAATTTATTAGTGACTAGGCTCTTGCCATGACTTATTTTATTTTATTTTTATTTATTAGTCTAATATATATTATTTATTGTTTTGATTTTTAATTTATTTTGTTTTAGTTAATATTGCTTTTTATGAAACTATTATTTTTTTGAACAAAATATGAAACTATATAACAAAAAAAAAAATATATATATATAGTTTCATAATTGAAGATTATAATTGAGGACACGAAGTTACTTGTAGGCTTGTTTTCTTCTATATTTTAGACTCTTATCTTTTAGGAGGCGAATTTTCTTGTCGATGTTATTACTAGCATTTGACGCTCCATTCATGATACTTATACTAGGATAGGTCTTTACCCACAATTGCAAGAAATGATTTTCTCTTTGATTGTACTAAAAACTGTTGCTATCAATGTTTCTATCCTTGAATAAATTTATTTTTCCATAATAAAAAAATATTATAATTTAGAAAATAATAAACTGACTAACCAGTCCCACTACACAGTGATTATTTTTATTTTGTCAATTTGTTTTTTTTTCTTTTAAAATCATAATGAGAGAAAGACAATTCTAAAATTATAAAAAAAAATATCATTTTTTCTTCTCCCTCTGTATATAGACGATAAATATTGCAATAATCTTTTCCCATTGTCCTTTCTCATCCGTTGCTGTTGTGCCGTGCCCGTGCCCGTGCCTAACCCACCCAAAGTTCGGGCCCACTGTGTTCGGTCCCAATGTTTATCCACTAAAAGAAATATGTTTGGTGTTTTATTTTCGTACACAGCCTATTTTGTAGACGGTACGGATATTGGAAAATTCACAATAAAGACCGCGAAGGACATCCGAACAATCAACAAAAATGTTCATTTCCGACCGCCGAGCAATTTATACGACATCAACGGGCTTGCATCTCTGTGGGAGAAGAAAATTGGCCGGACTCTCCCTAGAATCACCATCACTGAAAATCACTTACTAGCCCTTGCTGCAGGTCACTTCCCTTTTTACTCTTCACCTACATTTGATTAGGCATGTGTTTGGGACCAATCTTTTGGTGCCACGAATTAATATATAGATGCAGATGTAAGTTACGTCAGTTAACATCATGAATTATGTATCTTACTCGAAGCTTGGATACAGGAAGCCGAAACAAAATTAATCCGATCAACTAACCTAACCTACATGTGAAGATTAGACTAGTTTAGAATACAATATATAAACCCTATTAGGTTGGCAAGTTTGCATGTACTTTGTAACAAGTTAGAGTTTACTAATTGCAGAGAATCGTATACCAGAAAGTATAGTGGCATCGTTCACGCATGACATCTTTATCAAAGGATGTCAGGTGAATTTTGCAGTGGAGGGGCCTCGTGATGTGGAAGTGGGAACTCTCTACCCTGGAGATTCTTTCAGGACCTTGGATGAGTGCTTCAATGACTTTCTTCTCAAGTTGAAGGACAACCTAGAGCTAGTGCAGGAGGAGAAGGATCAGAAAGTCTCCACCAAAAACGCCGTCGTCGAGTCCAGGGCTGTCACTCCCACTTGTGCTTGATCAATCTATCAGAATCAAGACTGTTGATCAAATTCATGTTCTTGATTTACTCCCACTAGAAAAGAAAGTTCAACAGTATGGGGTTTCCTAGGGTTTCTTCAAAGAAGATGCTAATTTGGTTGTTTGGCTGCTGGACAAAGTAACTGGATTTTCATTTTTACATTGTTAAAAAGGATTCCAGTTTCTTGTGGTTGTTGGATATTTCAATGTAATAAGTCTGTTAAATTATGTGAGGTGATTGATTATTCAATATGATGACGGATTTCTTCTGCCATAAGTTTGCAATATTTTAGTAGGATTTTACGTTATCAAGTTGACGAGAACAGTGCATGCCCTTTGGCTTACATTAAAGAATTCATCTTTCTGTAGTTTAAATTAGGTTAAAATATTGCGAACCAAAACAAAAAGCAAAAAAAAAAAAAAATCAAGATGAACAGAGCTTTTTACCTTTCAAATGGTCGCATTCTCAATCGTGACTTAGACAGATTGTGTGTAAAATATGGACAGGTAAGCTCAATCAACACTTTTGAAATTCGTGACTATATCGCCATCATATTTACAATTTTTGGTATTATACCACAACAAAAAGGGCATGGTTGAAAGAAAAATTTCCAGCTTCCAATTGCTTGTCTCGACCTAGTATCCGAAAATCACAAGCAACAACTGCTGGTCTTCGGGCATACTTTACACATGAGATATCGGCACTCGCTGTTCAATTCTGACACGACATATGGGGCACTTTTTACACTTCTCACAGCAAGTGCTGAAAATGCGTTAAAAACACCGAATTGGTGAGTAAAATCACCATAACTTGCAAACGATGGAAAATAATATGCTGTAAGGGTGGAAACAAGTAGCTGTGAAAGGGTACATGAAGAAGGTACCTGCACAGAACATGATGCCGGCATGGAAGCAGGACCATATTAATCTGTTCTTCAAAGCATACTCTACATAGGATCTTTTCCTGCAGGATTCATCAAAAGCAGGTAGGCTTGTGACATTTATGAAATCAACATTGAAATTTTTGTATATATTTATAATATTAAACGTCGCTGTTGAAGCATTACATTCTGAAGTCTTTCATACTCCTGCTGGCTAAATTTCGTGATTTCTGTTTGCTCACTGAGTGCAGCTTGCAGTTTCCAAATCTGAGATAGAAAAATAGAAGTATTTAAAGAACTATTATAAGCTGATATTACATGTATCCAATATCAATCAGACAGTAAAACAATGCCGAAACCAAGACAAATGGTTCGATTAAGAGGTAGCCGTCGGCCAATAGAATTAAAATAGTGTTCACCTCCTCAACAAGGTCCGATCTAGGCAACTTCTTCACTATATCAGGTGAAAAAGTGTTATACCTGAAAGAAAGATCAAAGCAAGGATTGACAATGATGACTTTGCAAGATACATCTACTTTCATGCAACGTAAGGGGCATGTTTGTATGCAACAGAACTTGCAAGGAAAAAAAAACACATAAGAATCAAAACTGCAACATATTCTATAAATGCATAAGAATCAAAACTGCAACATATTTTAGCAACAGACGCGATGGCAATACGAGGCACAAACAGCAGGACCTGTCTAGATTACTGAAGGATAAAAATGGATAGCAATAACTACATTGTAATTTCAGGAGAAAAGAAAACGACCATTATATGTGGTGTGCATTAACACGCCTTGCAGAATATCAAGCATCTATGTTTACCACATAAGAACGCACTCAAAGCGCAGCATCTACAGATTTTACACAACATTTTGAGGTCCTTAAAACTTCTAAGTAAAAGTATACAAGGACACTTTAATATCGTTTAAAAAAGAAAGCAGGCGGTATGGAGAAAAATTGCTTAATGTTGCAGAAAAAATGCAGTTATGAATGTATAGAAATCACAGACCCTGAAGCCTCTGCACAATACAGTCTAGCCTGTTCCTCTCGACTTCTTTCGTCAATCGACCACCAGCCCAATAACCTGCCAACAGGATGGATCATAACCAACAAGCCAACAGGATGAAATGAATCATAACCAACAATTTAGACAATAATTTTAATTTGCTTACAGCTCGTTGGAGTAGAGATCTCCAGAGAACATTTAAATTTTCCATTTCCAAGAAATAAAGCCTTACCTTGAACCATGGCGATAGAACCCAAAATACTCGCGAACTTTTGATGCTATGTCCAAGTATCTTACAGAAAAAACTCCATCATGTACTAAAAGAACAATTTTCTCTGTTAATCTATATGCAGAAAACAAAAGACCGGTTCCTTGCACTAAAAGAAGAGGAGCAAAAAGAACTGGAACTGGGATATGCCTAGCAGCCGATGGCCTCCCCTGAAACGACAAATATACTTGAGATGATGACATGTTGAGAACATTCCAAACTATCAACAAATAGGTTCTTTTAAACGCCGAATATACCTCTAAGTGCATAAAGAGTAGGATCTGGAAAATGATTAGAGGAATTTTCATAATATGCCCACCGATATCCTGCAGGCTGCATACTACAGTCTCGTCTTGATCGTCATCTGAAGAAACAACTAAGCCACTATTCCAGTCAACGTATTTTACATTCATGGAAGATGAACAAGGTTCTTGAATGTGAGCGTGTCTGTGAATAGCTGGATTATACCACTTCGTGCAAACAAGAAAGGCAAAACCCTGTGCAATTCTGTAAAGGGATATACAGAGGTTACTTCAGTAGGTGAAGACAAAGAATACTAAACATAAATTTCAAACATTACTGTATACACAAATGTAAACGTAGTTACAGTACCCAAAGTTTATGAATAAGTCCCACCAGCCTAGAGCAGAAATATCACCTGTATGTCGAATAAAGTTAATCAGGCCAAAGCAATGCATCATGACATGGTAACGTTATTGATAACTGTACGCTAACAAGGAGTATATCACGCAGTAACTACAACTCATAACTAAACTTACCATTTATCTTTAAAAGAGTGAATACTGTGGCAGCAAGAAGGACGACCATGGATATAGAAATCCAGAAGTGCTGGAAGCCAAAGAATGGTAAATTTAGTATAGAAAGTGTAAATGAATTTCCAAAAATACAATATACAGTTATACACAGACAAGGAATATATCACACAACAATTACCATCTTTATATTCACTGCCTGTGCAAGGGAATGCAGCCTTAATTTACTTGTACAATCCAATATACATACTATTAGAGAAAGAAAAGGTCTTCACTACCATTATTTTTTCTTCTTTCCGAGTAACACATTTAATTATCACTTGTCAGCATGCCACATAAAAGTTACTTGTAATAATACTGCAAATTTGCCAGAGCAAATGGACTACTGTATATTCAAGTCATACTCGCCACTTGCATTCATTTAAGACAATTATTAATAAGAACAAGAAATGCACCATCCCAACTCAATCGTCATTTGAAAACATAGTGGAAAACTTACAGGAAGCGTTTCCCATATCACATCATCATTCGCATGTTCATCGTCTCCAGGCATTAGAGCCTTACACATCCTACACAATAGAAACATTAATTACTTAAACTGTATTACAATTTCCTTAACAGAAACATCACATAATACAATGCAAGCTACAGAGTCTTACAGAACCAATTAACAAGATTTTTCGTCTCAGGTTGATGTTCAAATTTGGAAATATGATTGGAAGAAATACAGATACCTGACATTATCAAATAGAATTGCTAGTTCAAATGCCAACAAGGGTGCAAAGACAATCTTCAAGCTTACAACTGCACACATTAAAATTCACCAAGAAGTAATCATAAGTGACAGTTTGATGATTCCTTTGTTGACCACCGAAAAGTAAACACGTTATAGATAAAGAACATGATTTCAATGATCCCTGTCATTAAGTATGCCGCCTGTATACCATATCTGCTCTGAAGGTATATACAAAGCATTAGTTCAAATGCGACAAGCAATGGTGTCGCCATGACAGCATGAAAAGGTGCCCACTGCCCATAAGAAAGAGATATTTACTTTTTCGTTGCTCGACTTTAAACATAAATAAATAAATTGGATCGTCTATGAAAAAAATGATCATACACAGTGGGGACAAATGCAAAAAATAAAAATAAAAAATGGACATACTAACTCATACATTGCGATCATTAGGGAGCTTTGGAGCAGGTAACGAAAATCTGCCTCGTGCTACAACTACATGGAAAAGCCACAGAGGGGATAATATGATCCTGCAGTATTACGAAAACAGAACAATATATATTAATCAATACCAAAAAAGCCAGCTGAGCTTTGGGAGTTTTAGAGATAGTTATGCTTCATCAAGATATTCAGAACCCTCGAGACAACTACAAGTGACAGAACCTAAACCATATGCAGTTTTCTTACAAGCGATGGCCTCAAAAGGTTCTTTCTACAATCTTCACTAATCAGCCACAACTACAATGCAAACGCAGCAGCCACTACAACCATGGCAACAATGAATGGCTTACACCTTGTTAATTTCCTAACTGAATTCGTATGTTTTCAACTCTGTTTTTATAGATTTGATAGTGCATGGGTCTGATTGAATTATCTTACAAAATGGATTCATTGAGCTAATGAAATTGCGGATGCCGAAATATCATAGTCCACATAAGAATTTGAAACAAAAAGCATAACAAAACCTAACTAAAAACATCAAATAAAATCCAAAGATCTCGATCAACAACCTTCCACGACCATCGAAAATGCATGCCCAATAGAATCACCTACGAGCTCAAGAATGTAACTTTTTAAATTAATAAGCAGAACCCACAAGTTTTTTACTCGAATATTGAGGGGGATTCTCAGCAATTCACTCTCTAAATAAAGAAATTTGAACCCACAAAGGTAAAAACTTCACAAACTCACAAATGGGCACCTTAGTTTCACAGTACAATGCAGTAAAAGACGATAAATTACAGTCTCTTAATACTCTCTGGTAATAAAAAATTCAAACGCATATGAAAGATTCCGTTTTTCCCCTTTTATTTTCTCTCAGTTTCTCGGCAGCCAAACAATAGACATGAAAAATGCAAAGGGAAGAAAAAATAACGAACCACCAAGAGTAGCGGACGGAACGGTGGAGCTTGAGAACGAGGAGAATCGTGAACGTCAAAAGGGAGGCGTGGGCGACAAGTGTTTGCAAAGACTTGGCCACCGATCTCCACGTCATCACTCTCCTCTGAACCAACATTTTCCAGAAACTACTGCAAAGAAATTAAGGTTCGCTGTCTCCGTATCTCTGTCTGCAGAGGACGGATTTTAGAGGGGGAGTGTACGGAAACGGAGAGACGAGCGAAGAAGGGTGTCGGAGGTTTAAAACTGATGAGAGAAAAGACAGGAAAGGAGATTTCTTCGAGGTTTTGCTTGTAGAAGCGTCTTTTGCTTTTGTTTTTTGTTTTACATTCTTCAATTTCACCTTCACGAGAAGTGTCGTTTGCGGGATAAATTTTTAGATGGATAACTTGAAAGTGTTTTTAAAACGATTGAAAATATTTTTGAAATAAATTCTTCGTAAATATTGTAAGTGCTTTTGAAATCTATTTTTTTTAAAATATTTTCAGTCATTTTAAAAGTATTTTTAAGTTAATTCAACATTGCTCTTGAACAGCACTTGAAGTGTTTTTCCTAAAAAGGACATTATGAAATGCATTTGTACAACTCAAAACATAATCATCATAAAATTTTTCAGTTATTTTAACAGCACTGTCAAACGAGCTTACGAGCACAACTTAAAAACAAAGAATCAAATGATCAATTGTCAAAAGAAAAAAAAAATCAATTGATTAATGAATTAAACAAATGGAGTTTTAACGAAAAGTCCACGATACTGTTCACTTTAACGAAAAATTATATTTTTACATAAAAAATCAAATCTAGTACTATTCAATTTACCCTTTATTTTGTTATTATCGTTGAAACTCAAAATTTTCAAGTCCCTTTCATTAGTTTGTCTTTAAACAAATAATAAAAAAAGATCTTAGATTAAATTAAGAAGATACTTTACAATCCTTTTGGCTGTTTGTTTTGATTGATTAACAATCCACCCCCTGAAATGGACAAATTGTATTGAATATATTTATGGAGAAAAGAACAGAAATGATGACTCTGCATAACAAACTTCATCCTTTCACACTTTGTATAATTCAGCGGCAATTTTCTCAGTAAATAACAACACCGGCCGGAAGAAGATCATCACGTGAAACAAAATAAGAATGCATAAATAACCCAATTTATAAATTAAATATAAAATTTCATTTTAATCCTTAAAAAAGATGAGTTTTAGACTATAACCTTGTGTAAGATTAAAATCCAATTTTAGTCCCTAGTACATTTAATCATCTCATTTATTAGTTATATTTTGATGTTTTATTTATCTTTTTATTCCTATTTTAATGTATTAATTACATTTAAATATAATTTATCATAATAATTTAATGTCTACATTTAGGCAACTAATTTTTTTTTTTTTTTTATAATATACAGTCCAATAACAATTTCGTATGTTCTTCATTTAGGTACATTAATATATTTGAATATTTCATTATATCCATCGATACAAACATATAGGTACATTAAACATATACATGCATTTCGGTACATACATTTTGGTACACACATTTGAGTTTTTATTTTTTTATTTTTTTTAGTACAACGATATATTTTACACTAAGGCGCGGGGGTTCGGCTAAACCACACAATGAACAACTTAATTTGGTATCGAATTTGCCATTCATGAGATTCAAACATAATACCTCTCATTTGAGTATTGACTTTCAGGTACATTAATTCAATATACTATATTTTGGTACATACATTTCGGTACGTACATTTTGATACATACATTTCGGTATTGACATTTAGGTATATTAATTCAATATAATACATTTCGGTACATACATTTTGGTACGTACATTTCGGTAAATACATTTCGGTACATATATTTCGATACATAAATTTCGGTACATATATTTCGGTACATACATTTCGGTATTGATATTTAGGTACATTAATTCAATATAATACATTTCGGTACATACATTTAGGTTCATTATAATATTTTTCAGTACAATCATGTAGGTACAAAAAAGTCAATTATATATATTTCGGCACAACACAATCATGTATTTATATATTTTGTATCACAAAATTCTTTTAATATTTTCTATGTTCATTTATAATTAAAGAACTAAATATGTGCATATTAATAAAATTAAAATTTAATGTGGAGAGATTAAATAAAAATACACATTAAATAATAAAAATTGAATATCAATTTTGATAAAAGTACACTACAAGCACTAGGTTTTTTTTTTAATTTTAATCTTTTGCAAAGACTAATGTCACATTCCGGCCCGGGCAGGACCACTTCCCGGACCCGACTCCACTGTAGCACGATATTGTCTACTTTGGGCCCCCAGCACACCCTCACGATTTTGTTTCTGGGAACTCACACGAGAACTTCCCAGTGGGTCACCCATCATGGAAGTGTTCTCGCGCGCTACTCGCTTAACTTCGGAGTTCCAACGAAATCTGAAGCCAGTGAGCTCCCAAATGACATCGTGCTAGGTAGAGATGAGAATATACATATAAGGATCACTCCCCTGAGCGATGTGGGATGTCACAATCCACCCCCCTTAGGGGCCCGACGTCCTCGTCGGCACACCACGACCAAGGTTAGACTTTAATACCAAATTGTCACATCCCCGCCCAGGCAGGACCACTTCCCAGACTTGACTCCACTGTAGCACGATATTGTCCACTTTGGGCCCCCAGCACACCCTCACGGTTTTGTTTCTAGGAACTCACACGAGAACTTCTCAGTGGGTCACCTATCATGGGAGTGCTCTCGTGCGTTACTCGCTTAATTTCGGAGTTCCAACGGAACCCGAAACCAGTGAGCTCCCAAAAGGCCTCGTGCTAGGTAAAGATGAGAATATACATATAAGGATCACTCTCCTGAGCGATGTGGGATGTCACAACTAATGTTCAAAAACCCCTTTATAAATTACAATAAATTTAAAATAACTATTTACCGTCGTTACAAAATATGAACAACTTTGATTATAAGTCGAAGTTTTATAAATCAGCAACAAACATTTTAGTAGGAACTCCTACTCATCTTTTGAAAAGTCAAATATCACCTTTTTTATTCTTTGTACATTTTTATTATCAATCATCCGAGGAAGGGCGACTACCTCCATCCTAAACCAAGACATACCGTAAATCCTTTTAAAAACTTACAAAGAAGGGCTTAACCTCTTTTTTTATTGATATAAAATTATATTCAATATATACATGTTGCTAAACACATTTCCTCTTATCCATATATCATTATACAATTTAGGGTTCAACTTTTGCCCGTCTATTATTTCACGAGGATGGGGCCCAGAAACGAAGCTTCCTCACACAACTCACTGTCGGAACTAGGAAAATACCAAAACTAAATAAAATACTTCTATCATTTACTTTTGGTCAGAAAACTTGAAAACGATTTTTTTTTTTGGTCAAAATAGAAACATTCATTACTTAAAAAAATAAAAAAAAATAAAAAAAAACTACGAAATGAAACAGAAAGTCCAAAGTAGTCCAAATACAAGTATAACCCATAAGAAAATACGACAGAAAGAGCAAACTCACACAATCTGGAAGATTGCTACCTCCACCACAACATTTGTGCCGTTATTGTCGAATCTGCCACTACCGACAAGAGGAAGAACCACGAACAAGCTAGAGATGAGGGGCATAATTAGTATAATATTTAGAATAAACATAGCTTATTGTTTTTCTACTTCAACTTTTCTAGTAGTTTGTGTTTATGATCTTATTTAAAAATAAAAATATACACTAAAGTTGGGTTATTCTTTCATTTCTAATTGGTGCAATAAAAAAATTATTGAGGTTGGAACATGGAGATAGCACTATGGGCCATTAAGAAGTATTGAGTTTTGCTTCCGTCACAAACTGATCACGGATTACGTCAGCGTTGTTTCCAACCCACTGCAACATTAGATCAGGTTAACCCAAACTTCAGGGCCCAAAAAAGCTTCAAGACCTTATGCTGCTCGACCCAAAATGTACATCTCTTTCACATAATTCCTATAACTTTGGTATAGTTGCTATTGTATGATACTTGACAAAATGCTTAATAAAAACTTAGAGCTCTTTTAGTTGTACTTCAAGATGAATGAAAACTTTTTTGGTGAAAGTGTTTTTGGGTTTCAAAAGCACTTACAGTCCCTCCTGCAAGAATTGCCAGTTATATATTTTTTGCAAGAAACACTTCAAGTATTTTTTTCAAGATTCACTTGCATTTTTACTAGACATTGGTACCAAAAACACTCTCATCAAAAGCGATTTCAGTAATTTAAAAGAGTTTCCAAACGAGCTCTATACATAATAGATAGATTTGATTTTGTTCATTGCCATTAGCCGAAGTGGCATGCATGCTTCATCTTGCCACGAGGAGGAAAAATTCATACTCCCAATTACTTGTTCCTACTACTAATTAATAGTTAAGCCTTATATATTCATTTAAGTTTTATAACTGAATCATTGGGTGGTTTAGAATACCACATAATAAAACTAATCTGAAATTGTGGATAACCTTATTTTTTATCAATTAATCTGACCAATTCCAGTGAGACAACCGTTTAAACACATTATTTATCCAGCACTCCTTGCTAATGACAACAGTTTTCCAATAATTTATATATGAACCAGCAGGTGTATTATATCCAATAAAAAGTTGGAATTGGACGCACAGCGCCAATCGACCAACATACACAATTATAAATTCTCGAAATCTCTAAATGCATTTCAACTTCTGTTTCAAATTTTCGGAAAATATTTGGATTCAAAATTTTCAAATTCAAATTTGAAAGTTTTATAGTCGGAATCAGAAACAGAATTCCAACTTACAACCTTATAAACGATCGAGCTATAAGGCAATACCTGCATGCAATGACGTTGTCATTAATAGTTTTTCGAGTACGTAGTGCTGGGTTTCCCGAGTATATATTCGTATCCATTTAATGACGTTTCACATAATCGAGTAAAAACAATTATGCAGATCTGTAGTAATCTTCCCTCGAAAATATAATTATTCCACACAGATATAGGGAATAAGTTCATGCATTTCATAATTTTCATTTACATTTTGAAATGTACGTATCAAGTTTTTAGGGTACTTCACGTGGAGAGATTTTTTAATGTGCACGAGAACACGATCCGATACACAAAATGTTATAATACAATTGGTTGAATTTTTTTTTCAGGAGCATTTTGGCTCACCACCATAACTATAGTCTATAGTGTAAGCTCACCATACATTTAATCAATTGACACGTGTTATTTCATCTAACTCTAGTTAACTTTCACAATAAATGTTACTTTGTAAATTTTGAAGAAAATTAACCAAGGTTAAGTGAAAGGACACGTGTGAATTGATTAGGTGTATGGTAAGCATACATCATAGTTTATGATGGTAAGCAAAAATGCACTTTTAAAAAAAAAAAAAATTCTAACCAATTGTATTATAACACTTAGTGTATCAAGCCCCGTTTTCGGCACATTGAATCAAGTGTATTGGTCAAGTTCAAATCTTCTGCATCCAAAATCTTCCTTGGCCTCTCCGTGTTTTATATACTTGAGTAACACGTGTCTTTTTTACTTTAATTTTTTATTTTTTATTAAAAAGATAAGTTAAAAAGTTAACAATGTTAAATGGGGTTCAAATGATTGGCCAAATGCTAACAAATGGGATAGATCACATAAAAGCCTTTGAGTGCAGAAACCCAATAAACGATCGAGATAAGGCAATATTTGCATGTAATGACGTTGTCATAAACTGTTTTTCGAGTACGTAGTGCTGGGTTTCCCAAGTATATATTCGTATCCATCAAATGACGTTTCACATAATCGAGCAAAAACAATTATGCCGATGCAGTAATATTCCCTCGAAAACATAATTATTCCACACAGATATAGGTAATAAGTTCATGCATTTCATATTTTCATTTACATTTTGAAATGTACGTATCAAGTTTTTAGGGTACTCCTCATAAAGTGGAGATATTATTTCATTGTGCATGAGAACACAGTTCGGTTCACAAAAAGTTATAATATAATTGGTTAAATTTTTTTTTTTTTAAATTTTTAACCAATTGTATTATGACACTTAGTGTACCATATTACGTTTCTGGCACATTTAATCTATGTATTGGTTGAGTTCAAATCTTCTGCATCCAAATTTTCTTTGGCCCATCTGTGGAGAAAATTTTTATTGTGACTAAAACACGGATGATATACTACGTGTTTTTATATAAGTGGTAGGAAATTTTACTTTTTAAGTTATTAACTTTTTAACACACATATCCCACCATTTGCATAGTGACATGATGTACCACCCTGTGTTGCGGTCACACTGAAAAATCTCTCATATTTGTGCCTTATATACCTGAGTAACACTGTTAAGTGGAGTTCAAATGATTGGCCAGATGTCAACAAATGGGATAGGTCATAGAAAGGCCACAAAAGATTTTGAGTGCAAAAGATTTCAACTTGTATTGTTCTTTTTAAATATAGAAAGTTTGGAATGCACAAAAAAGTTTTGGAGTGCAAATAACACTACACTTTTGTTATTGCATGCCTTTAACCAAAACTCAGCAACATTGCATATGGTGTTTAATTGCAGTGGCAGAAAGCAATGGTGCCTATGCACTATAGTGTGGGTTCGATCTTACCGCTCACCCTCCTAATAACTAACAATTTAACCAACTAACATTATCGCTTAAAAAAGAAAAACAGCAGCTTTAGTCAGGTGACTAATTTAAGAAAACTTTTGTTATCCCCCAACCAAAGAGAAGGGCAAAAGGAAACTTAAAGGGAGGTGATATTGCGCATCTTCATGCAACCACATACGTAACCATAAGAAGCTAATTAGTAATTACCTTGTGAAATTAGAAGAATATATTGATTAATCCATATCAAGTTATCAACATGCTCTCTCCTCTCTCTCTCCATACACACACACACATATATATACAGATACACTTCGCACATGTTTATATACCAAATATATATACATACACACACACACACACACACACACACACACACACATACACACACATCGCACATGTTTATATACCAATAACGAAGTGCATATCTATTCCTCCAAGAAAAGCGGTGACAAAATAAATAGAAGAAGGCATAAAGGATCCAAAAATACACAAAAATATATGTATTAATATGTAGTAGAATATGGACATTCACGAGCAGTACTGTCTATTTAAATCAGTAAATATCAGTGATAAAAGAGGATCTGATAAAACTGAAACATGCATGCCTCGCACTCGCTCGATCCTTAGCGTTTCGATTGCTTTCCATTACTGAACATAGAGCTCATTACCAAAAAGAACAATAGAGTCTGTACGTACGAACTGTGGAGGAAGACTAGAGTGGTAGAGCCATGGCGACCAGTGGCGGTGGCCAATTTTGTTCATGACAAAACGAGATCGTCACCATTATCATTACCACAAGAGAACTGACTAGTGAAACAGTACTAAATATATATAGTTCCACCAGTGCTACAACTGCTCTGCTCAATTCTCTGATTAGATTGAGAGTGATCAACAAAACTAGTAGCAAAAAAACAAAAACCCCAACACATAACACAGACAGACTGCATCTTTGAGTTGAAAAGGGATCAAATCAAAGACCATGATGCAATTTTAGTTTCTACCTTTGGATTTTATATAAGGTTTCTCTCCTCACGAAAAAGATCCTACTGTTTTTTTCCTTCCTAACAAACCAAAGACCTTCTCTCTCTACGTCTCTCCATCTCTCTCCCACTCTCTCACCAATTTTTTGGAGTAATGCAGGTAGTACACAAACCACACCATCATTACTCATTTGTTCAATCACGGAAATACACCACAACAAACACGACAAACCAACCAAAGAAAAACCCAAACCACCAAAAGAAATAAAAGAAAATTAATTAAAACTAATAAGCCCTAGGCTTCATATTAATTAATCAAAGCGACCTGTGTTCAAGGATATTGATGTTATTAGTCCTTTGTCTCTTAGCACTCCCTGAGGAAGACTGATCCTGATCACCACCACCGCCGGCGGTCTTCTCCATGACCGCCTTCAGCGCTTCTTGTATCGAACTTTTACAGTACTGCTGATGCGGCATTTGTACTTGCTCCCCTCCGCTATTACTTGAGTCCTCTTCTCCGGTGATAAACAACACGTTCTTCACACGTCCGCCGAGTGTTGTGATCTCAGCTTTGAGCGTTCTCAAGCGCAAGGCTTTCAATGTCTTGATTAGGTCGGGCAAGAGATCCGATCGGTCCTCGCAGCAAAGTGAGGCCTTTATCACAAACTTACCGTCCTCGTCCGATTCATCGTCTACTAATAGTTCGTCAGTTTCTGTCGGTACCGGACTCGTCTCGGCGATCAGAGAAGTTTGGCGTTTCAGCTCTTTCACATGTTGTATCACTTCCGCTAGCAATGAAGCTTTGTCCGTCTATATCACAAAAACAGAAAAGAGACTTAACAAAAGGCAGAAACCCTATTTATTTGGTTTAATGTTGATTAGTATTGCATTACATGCACTTGAACGAAATAACTAAGAATTTAGGTTAGCTAATTAATGTTATTTTGATGAATGGCATGGTTTTTGAAGGAAGATCATGGGATGGGTGCATTTAGTGACTGACAAAGGTGCTACTTTGTCTGGCCTTTAATTTCTTTGATTTCTCGAACATGGTTTGACTGATGTGTGATATATATGATATTTCCGGCAAGAATTTTCCATGAGAAGCTTTTTAACTGCTCCATGGTTCCTCTTTATCACATCAACACTTCGACATTACGCTTATTCTTCCTTTTTCTTTGGTTTTTTTTCTTTTTCCTTTCTCACCTCGGAACTACCACACGACTCAGAAAAGAAGAAACCAAAAGAAACAAGAAAAAGGATGGAAAAGCTTATTCATAAAATGTAACCACATTTCTAATGAAAGATAGCTAGGTCTCGACTCTTGATGGAAGGTGCGCATAATCTTAAAGCCTAAATAGAATCTTAAGAAGATCCACAAAGATATTGGATTGAAATTGAAAAGCTAGCTCATTACAAAACAAAACAAGAGAAACCGAAAAAGGGTAGGAAAAAGAGAATATTGTCACACCCTATATAAAATACAAAATGTTGTAGTCCGCTGGAGATGGTGGGTGGGTGATGGATAAGGGAGGCTAGGTTCAAAGTTCGAAAACCTCCATATAACAAAAAAAAAAAAAAATACATGTTGTACGCGCATGATAATATCACTTATGTTTGAGATTTTTTTTTTTTTTTTTTTTTTTTTTGGTGTCGTTTCAATGTTATTATTTTCAGCATATACTTACTTTGGTGGTGCTGGGCAATAAGCTGCGCAACTTGGCGAGATGGTTGTTGATTCTCTCTCTTCGTCTCCTCTCAGCCTCGCTGTGACTCTTAGAAGCGGCGAGTGCCTTGGCGTCCATGATTTCTTGGGCGGTCAACTTTCCTAACTCGGCCTGAAGACCGAAAGGGCCCGAACCGGGTTGAACCATCGGTCCAAGCGTCTCGGACAAAATTCTGAGGTGGTGGTGGTGGTCAGACGCTGAACCGTCGTATGTGAGCTGGAGAGAAGGAGCTCTTCGGTTGAAGAAAGAAGCATAGGATGATGACGACGGAATTGGGGGAGGAGTTGAGAGGAGAAATGGGTCGTGGGCGGTTGGGTTGAAGGTGTGGTTCGGTGGGAGAGTCCATGGCTGCAAGATTGGAGGAGGAGGTTGATGATCATGTGGAAAAATCAAACCTTGTTGTTGTTGCATCTGATGATGTTGTTGTTGTTGCATCTGATGATGTTGTTGTTGTTGGAGAAACAAGTGTTCTTGGAAAGCTTGTAGGTTCTGGACTGACTGAGAGCACTCCCCTTGATCTTCTTTCTTCCCACACATCATCTTCCCTTCTCGTGTATATTTCTAGGCTTCTAGCTAGGGTTTCATAAAAAATGAAAGTACTAATTTTAAAAGCCAAGGAATTGAAGAGAAGGATGAAACGGAATCAAGGGAATATAAATATATATGTGTGTGTATGTATATATGGAGGGTTTTGGTGTTTCAGGATGATCAATGTTCGTCTCTCTCCCTCTCTCTCTTGTGGTTTTGTTGTTTTCTCGCTCTATCTCAATCACTCGGGTAGGTTTTTTGATCTGCCACGCCTTTGTGGGCTGTGTTTGTTGGGGTGAGGACCCTTTTTATCCTTGGTTTTCAACTGAGCTTTCCTTTTCCTTTGTGTGCTTTGTTGGTATCTTTTTGTTTCCTTTGGTTTTTTTTTGCTCTCTCTCCTCTCTCAATTCTTTTATCTCTCCCTCTCCCTCTCCCTCTCTCCAAACCTGTGACTCTCTCTGCACCTTTCCACCACTCTAAATATATAGTCTGTTGAGTACTGCTAGTCTCCTTTCCTTTCTTCTTACGGCATTCTCTATCCATTCCATTGCTGTAGCTTTCAGGGTGGGGATGGATCCCATTTCTATTTTATTCATTTATCTTTCCACTATTCTTTTTTTTTTTTTATATACACACATTAAATATAATTTAAACCTAAAAGCATAATCCTCCATGTAAAATAAAAAGCATTTTGCTTGTTGCTTTGTGATTGGTTCAAAGCAAATAATTACACTTTGTGAGTGCAGTAGTACTACTTGGAGAGAGAGAGAGAGAGAGAGGATTGAGTGAAGGAGGAGGTAGCTATATAGAGATGGGAAACACAGGCAGGCAGCACAATTAACCAGAGTGAACACACAACACACAGATTGTCGACCGACCAAAGACCAAAAAGGCTGAGAAGTATCATCATGATAAAAGGCGTAGCCAAACCCTTTTCCTTTTTGTTTTTCTAATTTTTTAAATTTCTTTTTATATTCTTAATTTATATTATTTAATTTTATTATTCATGATTTAAGAATAGGCCTTTCCTTTCGTATATACCTCGGTCAAGTCCCCACGTTCTTCCATACTCTTGGCTATTTCCATGCCACCCTTTCTGCTTCCCCAAGACTATGTAATCATTGTGTCTTGGAGCACACTCCACCCCCCCCCCCTCCTCTCCTCTCTCTCTCTCTCTCTCTCTCTCTCTGAGTATTATACCTTGGATTTCAGTCTCATATGATATCTCTACAAATACATGGTGTACAATATTGCATATTACTTATGCTTCTTACCTTTTGAGCTTGATATGTTGTACAATTCCATTATCATGGGATATTCGCGTGAAGGAGCAAGTTCAATTTCAAAGGCATCCTTCATACTCTTGTTGTCCTCATACTCATTAGAGCGACTCAATTACAAGATGAAAAAGTAAACAACATAATACTAAATTATTGAATCGATATACTGTTACAGTAACGTACTTAGTGCATGTAATTCTTACCTCATAACCTCTTATATATGTCATTAATTATAACTTGTCTGAATTTATTTCTTAGCCACATTCCAACGAAGACAAAATGATGATGAATACTTGGGAAAAATATGAAAAAGTGTATATCATTTGGTAGTTGGTAAGATTTCTCATTGAAACATGAAAGGCCATGGCAACAATAACACCAAGGGGAAGGAGGAAGGGGAATAATTGATGTTTCCAAACACTTTTTGTTGTGTGGCAACTGGGCACGCCATTCCAGGCTCCTCCCTCCTCTCTTGTCAATGTTGTTCTAATCTTGCACCAGGAGCTCTATTTCCCTGCCCCTACTGGTTGCTGGTTGGCCCTAAAGAGGTTTACACCTTCTTTTACTTATCATGCCTTTATGTTAAAAACAAGATACAACAATGTTAACATGCCTTAAAGCTACTCACTGTCGAGGCCTTCTGGGTAATCCCACAGTTAATATTTGTGTATATATTTATAGAAGCAGCATGGGTAAACAAAAATCATTATTAACACTAGTTACCTTTTTAGTTATTTCCCTTTCCAACACAATAATTAATTATTTTTAGTGAGAGAGCGATCCCCTTTTTTGTCTTAATCCCTTTGATATAAGGTAATGTTAGAAAGAAACCTATTTAAATCATATTTTGTTTATTATATGACGTGATTGTTGATGATTGAATTATATATAACTTAAGTGTTGATTAACGTGCTTATTTTTTATTGATGACACATCACATGGTTTGTATAATTAAATATGTTCTAAAAAATTGGTCTAACTGCCACTTAGTACTAACGGTCTAGTAGTATTCCTCTTCACTTGTAAGTGAGAGGTCTTAGGTTCGATTCTTGTCAAAGACGAATTTGAACCACATTATTGCACAAAAAATAGGTGCAAAAGATTTAAAATCAATCTAAGGTTATCTCCAACCAAGAACTGTAGGCCACATTTAGTCTTAAAATTGGCAAAATCAATCTTCAATCAAAGGGCTAAAGGGATTCAAGTTAAAAGAATAAGGCTAAGTTTGACCCCAACTAAAAGCTACGTTTAGCTTTGCTAACTCAATACCTGATTCTCACTCACTAGCCATTGTCGCCACTTAAGCCAACGCTAACAAGGGCTTTGATCTAAAGTGGCTTTAGCTATGGTTACTAAGCTGTTTAACTTTAACATGATGAATTAAACCCATTAAGTAACAAGTACAAGCAAGTTCATTCCAATGTCTCCTCTAGTGCACCTCCTCTCCCTACATTTGGGTCAGTCACAAGGCACTGTTACTATTTTCTTCTGCAACCTGGAAGCTTTGTAATCTTTAAACATGTTCAGTGTACTTTTATTTCATATATACACATATCTTTATTTGTTTTTAATCATATTTTCTAGGGCTTGGAGACTATGGGAAGGGTTTACCCTTGGAGGGACTTTGTGGTCACTGTTCACACGCATGGAGAGTTTGGTCCCAATAAACTTTTTATACCTTTCTTCTTCTTCCTTTTTTTTTATTTTTATTTTTTTTATTGTAGCTTCTTAACATTATTTATGTTATATATACTATATGTTGATTATATATATATATATATATATATATATATATATATGTATGTATGTATATATTACAGCATGCTGATTCAAACATTTGATGATAGCTGCAGCACCACTAACAAAATGCACGAGAAGGGCTTTATGTGGGGTTTATGATGACATCAGTCCCACCCTGTCATGACGCTTGTTCCCTCTCACCACTATTCGTGCTTATTGCTGCCTAATGCCTCCCTCTCTCCTGCAGGCATCGTGAATTAAGCTTCCAACTTCATTACCAGCTGTGTCTGTGTGTTGGTTTATATAATGAGTGTTCTTTGAATTCCCTTCACATTTTTTTAACCAATGTTCATTTGCTTTTTCTGGCTTTTCTTTTGGACAAAGTTTCATGCTTCTTGACTACTCCTCCCCATTTCAAGAAACTATGACCTAACAACAAATAATCTAAAATATCATCGGTAAAAACTAAAGGGAAACTCTACTGTACCCTTAATAAAGTTAAATTATAATGCTGAACGTTTACTGTCTAATCTTACATAATTATAGTGTTATAGAATGATATTATTTAGTAGACTGGCAACATTGATTATTACGCCATAAACGTCTTGTTATAGTATATAAACATAAAATATTATTAGCTGACACCATGTAAGGTACAACATGTCATTAACATTCGGCGTCTGAATTACACAAAATGTGTAGTTAAACTCTATGAAATAGTAAAATTACAATTACATAATAATGGTAAAATTATCACGGAATGACATTGTTATTATTGTTACAAGATTAGTTGGTCTTATATTATGGACGTCATATACACTGTTAATTATGTAGGATCATTCTAGGATGCTAATTACATTACAAAAACATTAGTTGATTAAAGGGTACATGTAACATATTTTAAAAAGGTATAAAAAAACTAACCTAAGACTAAATATTCATAGGGAGAGATAACTAAAACTTAAAACAAACCCGTTCGAGTGTTCCACAAATAAGAAGAATTACTGGTTCATTTCTTTTCAATTTGAAGGAGCAAATGGCCTCTATTGGTACTTATTTTAACTCGTCTCCAGGGAGTTTAAAAATATAATATTTAGATTTTAGCACAAGCAAGAAAAACCCTACATTTTGATGCCATCATGAAAACAAGGGGTTAAGTACAAGCATGATGGATCTCTTGCGCAAAAGCCATAACTTACCTTCAGAAGTAAACTTTAATTCTTAGTGGACCAACCATGCATGCATACTCTGTACACATTCTGTAATTGTAGGTACTGAAATTAAATTACAAGGTATTATATCCACTGACATGCATATCCTTCCTCCACTGAAAGATATATGAATTCATACTCTTTGCCAATTGTTATTGTAACATCCCACATCATTTAGGGAAGTGAATCATGTAAGCCTTATATGTATATTCTTATTTCTACCTAGCATGAGGCCTTTTGGGAGCTCACTGACTTTGGGTTCTATCGGAACTCTGAAGTTAAGCGAGTAGCGCGCGAGAGCAATCCCAGGATAGGTGATCCACTGGGAAGTTCTTATGTGAGTTCCCAGAAACAAAACTGTGAGGGCATGGTCGGGGTCCAAAGCGGACAATATTATGCTACATTGGAGTTGGACCTGAGATGTGGTAGGGGCCCAGGCGGAGATGTGATAGTTACCACCTACCACTAGATTTGTAAAGATTTAAGGTTTAGTTTAGAAAAAAATATATGCCATCCTCCGAAATATTGGTCCCCTCAATCCGCAGATAGGAAGTGTTATGCCCCATCATCAAGGACGAAGCTAGAAATTTAACTAAGAGGGGCACCTTAAAAAATTTAAGCTTCTTTTTGGACAAATAAAGCTAGTTTTATTGCAAATGCTGAAAAAATTAGTTACAAAATACCTAATTTTTTTACTCTATTGTCTAATTTTGTCTTTAATTGTTGTATTGACAATCTAATGCTTATTTGTCCTAATTAACCAAATACATGCAACTCAACAAGATTTAGTCATTAGTGCGTGAGGACCAAAAAAAAAAAAAAACAAAAGGAATGAGGGGCATTTAAAAACTTAAAGAGGATTTTTCGCAGCTTGTTAAGGTTAAGTTCAGAAATTTACAACTATGGACAGAGCTTGTTAAAAAAGGCAGGTTCTACTTTCATAATTGATGCTCAGTATTTGGCCTACAATTTTCTTTTCCCATTTCACTCATTTAGTCGTTTTCTTTCTAAATATTTCTAGCAACCCACTTACAAACCCCAGTAATCAGTACCTGTCATTGCAATAAATTAAATATTTATACAATGAATCTAAATTAGTCGTTATAGTTGCAGTCAGTCACGTAGCCTAAAACCTTGCAAGTTTTATCACGCAAACAATCTCAGCTTCCTATTTCATTTGGACTGTGACCAGATTGTTTCCTAAGTGAGTAAGTGGTCACACATTTCTTCTGGCGTTTTGAAAATGATAATATATAGTATTCCAATTGCAAATTTTAGTTTCTTTTTTCCCAAATTAATATTGTAGCTGATCAAAATATCGATCATTTCAATTTTTTTATTGATCTAAATAATTTTCGTAAATTATCGTCCATAAAGGAAGTTGAGGCTTCACTCAAGACAAGTTAGCAATATTGAGAATGTAGCTCATTTTCTTATAAACTGATTCAAGATTTCTTAAGTTTTCGATGTGAAATGTCTTTACATACTAACATAGATGACTATGGTATAATTTATGTATTTGTATTAACAACTAGTCTTTGAGGAATTTTTATGTTAAATTTAGTTTCGTATCTCTTGCTTTCATTTCACCAAATAGAGGAAATAAACATCTGCATTACAGTTGAAGCAATCGGTATATTAATATACAACGTATTCAATATATTTTAATCTACGAGATGTGGTCCATGTAGATGGCCACAAAATAGTAGGATATGTGTAAAGATCGTACGGGAGAATAATTGTTTATAGTGAAGTGCTTCTAATTAAAGGCACTTTTTGCCAAAGCTGAGTGTGGGTTGCAAGTTGCAAAGACTAGTAGTAGTAGTTAAGTCCACAAAACGGGGTCTACTTTAAGCGTCTCTGCTTATATAAATTAATCACCCTTTGCCCTGGTTATAAATAAAACAGATTATCATAAGACTAGAAGAGATTAGGCACTCATTTAAATAATTCTATCCTTTTGTCACATATTAGAAAAGTAACAGGATCCCATTTGTTTCTCAGTGTTTATATTTGAATTTAAATGCAGCAGCTTTTCTAACATTCGTATGGTATTCCCATTAAGTCATGATCAAATATATTTTTCTCTCAAAAGTTTATACTTGAACTCCAACCAAACAAACCTACCTACCCATCAACTTAACTGGATCCTACTTTTGGAGAAAATGCAAACTGTTAAGATTTACCATATGCAAGTTCATATTGTAGCATACCTAATATTCCACAAGTGCCATTCTCTCTTCTTAAGTTGACTGTTTAAATAATCTACTTGATGAGAGGGTTTTATGTCTTACCGGTTGCATGCAATCACGCGTTTATTTTTATTATTAAGATATGGTTAGCTGGATGATATGATGATAGAAATAGACGCATGGTTGTATGAACTTTAGTTATGCTAAAAATAAAAAAAATAAAAAATAAAAAAGCAACCAAGAAGAGAGTATCATCAACAACTAGTTCTGTTATGAGACAATTTTTGATGGTCATATCGATCAATTACTGTCTTAACTTGAGGAGACCTCCATACAATACTTTTCCTAACTTTACTGTGTATATTTTGTACAACGGATGATATAACAAATTTTCTCCTAGTTGAGGCTGTTTCATTACCACTTTCTATAGTGCAGATTTCTTAATCAGCATTTCAATCTCAGGGCACATAAGTGATAAAGATTCCCTCCCATTTTGTTTGTTCTCCTTCTTCCTAGGCCATCAGCTCCCAGAGCCCTAGACAAATATAAGCTCCATAACCAAAAAGGCAACATGAATGGACGGTCGGATTTGTCCCGTATGTAGTTAGGCTAATTTGTGGTGATCAATAAGATCTCTGAGTGGGCCCAAGAAAAATCTCTACTTTGAGCCAAATTCCACAAAACTTCATTTTCCCAATAAAGCAGTCTATGGTGCTTGACTGGGCATGTATGTGTTTGTAATTTGCAGCCCTATATGGTATAGAGGGCTGGGTAGCTGTCCCAGTCGTGGAAGAACAAGAATATTTGAGTATTTGATTTGTACCCGGCCAGTTGTTGATATCCGTTGATTTGTAGGACAAGAAGAACACCTAATTAATTTCCAAGGAGGTGGTTTGTCCCTTTGGTGGGACAGTGCCCTAGCTGCTTCCAATCATACCCTCCACCCAGTTCATACGTCTTTGTCAATTCCACAAGAAATTTCACTTCTACAGCCGAAAGTTGAGTCTAATGTTAGTGCATATGTCTCTCTAAATCAGAGGAGCTGAAAATGCATGGCAGTAGTACTATACTGTCTTTATAGAGTTGATCAACGTGTATTACCTGCCAGGTTAAGGGCTTTTGCCTTAATCCCTTTAATCTTAAGCAAGGCAAGCCTTTCTTTTTTGGGAGAGTGTGGAACGGGAAATAAAGGTTTTAACATATTTTTAGTGTTATCATCTTCAATCCATTATGTCTAGATTTAAATATCTCCATTTCCTTAGTTGAAGTTAGTATAAAAAATTGTTACATAAGATTAGTTTGTTGAGAATGATCTCACATTGATGAGAAAAATGATCTTACATGTGCTTATAAGTAGTTAAGTTACTCTTCATATTGTCAATTAATTTTATAGTGGAATCTAAACTTTCTTAATGGTATCATAACATGTTGTCCTATGTGTGAAGTCCAACAGTCACACGTGCTCTACGTCACCCGAATTGTGTTGTCTATGTGTTAAGCTTGAAAATTCGCCACATGTGAAGGGGCGTGGGGGGAATGAATCCCTCATTAATAAGAGGAATAACCATGCATGTACTTATAAGTAATTGGACTACTCCTCACATTGCTAATTGGTTTTATAATAATACTCCAACTTCTTCACGGTTTCCCTCAAATACGAGGGACAAAAATGTTAATAATTGTAAGCAACATTGAATGTAATGGCTCTCGTGCACAATGCCTTCTACCCTTGGAAAACTGTTTCCTTATAGACATATGAATTTGTACATGTTTTGTTCATTTTAATTTGCTAACAGTAATGCTAGGAAAATCAAAATTTGTAAATTAAATAATGTGGTTGTTGATGATTGAATTATTACTTAAGTATTAGTTAACGTGTTTATTTCTTATTAGTGATCATTTAGTTTACAATTTTAATTTAAATTTAGTCTTTCTAATATTATCTATTTGATAATCAATTTTCTGGGTCGACAATTTAGTATCATTCATCCCAAATTCAAGGGGTTTTTTCCTTCCTATTTCGGTTGGATTGTAATTTTTGCAGCAGAGGGCCGGTCCAATGGGCTCAAGGGCCTACCTTAATCGGGGTGACTAGAAGTTTATGTTGAGCCCAAAAATGATTGACTTGGGCCTTGGCAAATAATTGGACGCAGTGCCTCGTTGGGTTTACAAAGTGCTTCCATTCCAGATGTTTGAGTTAAGATTTTGGTGGCCTGAGCGATAGAGTTGAGATGTCGTCACGGCAATGTTTCAGTTGTATGTAAGCTTTTCTCGAGAAGAAGTAGGCTGTAAACATATAGAAATGACAACGCATGAGGAGGCAGCGAAGAAGGAGCTGAGTAAGTTAAATAACAATTTCGTCAAGCACGAAAGGTTACGAAGATCAGCTGCCGGTGGGAGACGAGGAGAGAGAAAGCTCCATCGAGTTTTGGTGAAGTCTCTAACTGTTGAGAGCAGTGAGAGAGTGAGGACTGGAGAAGAACGATAATAAGGCCCAAAAATTGAAAACTGTTAACCGGCCCTGACCGGCCTGAAATATATAAACCCACGAGTGCATATCAGCAAAATAAATTAAAACAATTTGATTCGGTTTCTGGATCACTGAAATCGAAACTAAACCAACAGATTTCAGTTTGGTGTTTGGTATATATATATTTTTTTTTTTGGTAACGATAAGGGGACTAAATTTGTAAACTAAATATGTGTCACAGGTAGGAATAAGCGCGTTTATCAACGCTTAAGTAATAAATCAATAATCAACTTCCATGTTCTTTAGTTTTCAAAATTTAGTCTCCCTAGCATTACTTTTTTTTTTTTTTTTTTTTTTTTTTTTTTTGCCTTTAACTTTCGGTTTTTCGAACCCACCACTAATCCTGGCGACCTAATTGCATTGTACAAATTGGTATTGTTTCTAACGTCTTACCTTTTCAAAGAGAGATTCTTTGGTTGATGTCATCCATCGTAATACACCCTCAATACTTTCTCTCGTCGCACAATGAAAGAGATAAACATAGAGTTTCTACCGGTAATGATAAGACATTTTATGAGATTCTAAACACTCCAGAGGTTACAAACGCATAAGATCAACAAAAAGGTGTTGGAAAATATTAGTACTTAGGTTTATTTTAATATTTGGGTTTTGCTTGTTAGTTTAGGATTTGGACCTAGTCCATCCAAGTTAGGGTTTCCTTTAGTTCTCTATGAATATAGTTTGTAATTTAGTTAAGAAACAAGTTAGTCAAGATGTAGTATGTAGTCGTTTTGGCATTCTCGTTTGTTTAATAATATTCTTGTTAGTTTTATTCGTGGCACACTCTGATATTCAAATTGGTATCAGAGCAGTTTTGATCCTTCGGGATTTAATCTGCTCTTGTACGTCCCGTGTCAGTTTGTTGTCGTCTTCCGCTGTTTGATCGTTCCAGTTTAGATAAATTCGTTGAAGTCAAAAAAACGAAAAAAAATTATCGTTGTTCATTGTTCGTCGTTCGTTATTGTCCCGTACTCCAGCGTCTGACCTGCATCCCTAGCAATCTCATACTCGCCACTGGTTTTGACGAAGCCCAGACCCGAGAACACAAACTCGGATCGAGTTTGTCTCCTCCTTGGACCACCTTCATCTGCATCCACCTTGACCCGCCACACCGCTGCTGCAACTCGACCCACGAACCTGCTATCTGACCAACCCCAAACCCAAGAATTGAGGTATTAGGCACTAGCGCTGCTCTGTTATTTGTTTCTGAAGTCTGGGTTTTGATTTCTGTGGAATTGATGACGAAATTTGGAATTTAGATTGGACTTTGAAGTCAAAGTATATGTAATGGTATTTGTATGCACTGCCTAGTAAAACTCGACGTGGAGAACGAGGAAGAAAAGGAAATTGAAAATTGTTTGAGGTTTAGGCCCACACGGGCAAGAAAGAAATATGGTTTGTTTGGCTTGTATTGGGAAGCCTGTTGTTGCCCACCGTAACGATTGCTCGAGTGTTTGAACTGGTGATCATTTGGATGACGTTGTTAACATGGTGAACTGGATTTTTTATTGATTTGTTCAGAAGTTCGCAATTGGCATTGGAATCTTGCACTGGCACTGACACTGGCATTAGAAACTTGCACTTGCACTAATGGAATTTCATATTGGAATTGGCATTGCAAATTAGCATAATGGAACTTGCATATGCATCTGCTTGTTGGCAAACTCATGTCGTTTACCACCATGAGTTTGACGGGGGTGTTGGAAAATATTAGTACTTAGGTTTATCTTAATATTTGAGTTTTGCTTGTTAGTTTAGGATTTGGGCCTAGCCCATCCGAGTCGTAGGTTTAGTTTTCTGTAAATATAGTTCGTAATTTAGTTTAAGAAACAAGTTAGTCACGATGTAGTCTCTTAGGATTTTGTAGCCATTTCGGCATTCTCGTTTGTTTAATAATATTCTTCTTAGTCTTGTTCGTCGCGTACTTTGATATTCAACTAAACGAATGATCGAAGAGGTTACACATGTACTAATATTGGTCCCAAATCAATATTGTCTTGTGCCATATATAAAAAATCTACTGATTCCTCTTCCTCCCTCCAAGCCTCCAAGGTCTCGAGGCTTGAGGCTTTGAAGCTGCCCAATTTGTCAATCACTACTAATTTGTGATCGTATAATAAACCATATCTGATCACATGAAAGTACAAGTAGTCAAATTTTCTCATATGAACAAGCAACTAGTTAATTAATCTTTGTTTTTTTCAGGAAATTAATCTTAGCTAGTAACACCAATAATTGGTACTAGCTAGGTGATCCAAGTGAAGTGGACCAAATCATATGACCAAAGAAAATAGAAAAGTGAACCAAATTATTTTTGGCAAAAGTTTGACATGCATTGTGTCTGCGCTCGGTTGTTTAGGATATGTATCGGCCTATATTTTGATCAATATTTTAGTCAATGTAAAAATAATAGTAATACAATAATTCATATCATTCATAAAAAAATGGAGAAAATTTATCATTCTTACTCAAATAATAGTTATGTCAATTATCTACTCATCGGATTACACATTCATGTGAATTTTGAGTTGTGTTGTGTTGACGTATCATATCTAGAATTCCGTAATCTATATGTGTTTTTTATTTTTTGAAGTTTATTGTCTTCGGATAATCGGATACGTACTGGTATTAGGTTATATGAATGCACAGCAAATCGGCTCGCAATGACACAATGTGTGTATATCGATCGACCTAATAATTGGCGGATGAGCAGTAGATTCTAAAACATATAGAATAGTAATCACTCAATTTTCTCTTTGTGTGTTGAGGTTTTCTAAAATAATAAATAAATAAAAATATAGAATATTAAGCACTCAATTTTCTCTTTATGCTGCATCATCTCTATGTTCAGCTTTTGGGAAACATTTTGACATGTGACCGTTTACTAATTAAACTCTTGTAAAACCAATTGTTTGTCGTTAGAAATTAACTTGGGAAAGGGATCATCTCCGGATTCTTTCCTCCTAATCCATCAAGTTTGGAGATTTGGGCTATTGAAATTGAATCCAACAGTTAAAGTTATTATAACTTTTTAAATGAGTCCCTATTTGTAATCGTTGGATCAAATTTCAATGACTCAGATATCCAGACTTGATAGATTAGGTGGAAGGGATCTAGAGAGGATTCCATTCCATTAACCTGAGCCACTCTTTATGTGTGACCTAATATATATATTTGTTGCATCTATTATTTTTACAGTAAATTTTCACTTACGGTTTTTTATTTGTGGTAACCATATAAGAGTTTAATCATTTTGAGTGTCTATACAAATTATCTCTAGATCAATGTAATGGTCAATAAAGAAATTTACCCAAGTAAAATCCATTGTAACCATTCTTAATTAGTAATGAAATCGCTATCGCTTATGTAAAAAAAAAACAAAAAAAAAAAACAAAAAAACTTGAGCCACTTGATCATAATGATCATCCCCATTAAATTGTGACAAGGATTCGCCGGTCCCTTTGTTCTTTAGAAAGAAAAAAAAGAACCATAAGTTGAAAAATAAAGAGTGAACTACTAGAATATGGAGCGAAAGGTCAGATATAAATTTGCCACAGATCAATATTGGTAGTGCTATCTACACATTTATTTTTATTTCTCACACATCCTGGTTAATTTTCGGTGTAGTGCTATCCACACTCATTTTTACTTCTCACACACATCTCTCAATTTTCGACCGTATGACCGAATGAATTGAAGATGTACGGTAAAAATTTAATAAAGGTATATAGAAGGTAAAGATAATTGTGTGAATAGCACTGTCCTGAGATATTTATGCCTTTTGTAGTTTTGGTTTTCAATGATAAATTAGACATAAATAAAAGATGTTCTTTGATAACTTGTAAGAAGTTTTCTACCAACGCTATGGTCTTCTTAAACTCCGGAATTCTTCCTGCTTTGTAGTACTTTAAGTGTTCCCATCTAAAATAGTTAGACAATCATTCTAATCCAAAAAACATTTGTATTGCACCACTTCAAATTGGAGAACTTTTTTTGTGGGTCAGAAGACATCAAGTGTCAAATCACTTGTATTATGACACTTGATGTGCGGAATTTTATTTTCATCACCCAAAAATCTCTCTTAAATTGAGGTAATATTCTTATAAAACATGTCTATTCAGTTGCCCCTTTTACAAGCTCCATACCGAAACTCCTCCCTCCTGCCTTCTATTTAAATTGTCTTCGTTTTGAAAAACTTCCAACAAAACGTATAGTAGACGCGCGTGGTGTTTGAGAATAATTTGAAGACCAACGAGGGATCATATCCATATATATGCATGTGTGATCGAAACTAGCTAGGATATTATCTCACTGGTATATTATTTAAGTGAAGTGTGGAAGCAGAAAGACCAATATTATTGTTTTAATATTGAAAAGAATATTGTGTATATATAGATGTTGAATCGAGTCAGAGAATGATAGGGACATTTGGTAAGCCAGTCAAAGCAAGCGTTGCCTTCCATGGTGGTAATCAAAAGCAGCTGGCCCTAAATATTGTACAAGACCTGTAGCCTATGGCCCTCTATAGCCTATAACCTCTCGTCTCTCTGTGTTACACTGTTACATTTATCATATAATTGTCCTCTCCTCCATCGATCTCTTTCTCTTCCTCTCTCACTCTTTCCAGGGCACCTATACATGTAGGCGGTCAGTTTCTAGCCCTCTAAAAATTCCGTAGAGATATGAATAAGTTTTTCAAAGAATATCATATAATCAAGAGAGTAACTTATATAAAACGTAATTAACAACTTACACACATTACAGGATCGAATATTGATTGATTAATTACTACACACCTCTTCCTTTCTTTATTCTTTCTCATAAAAAACAAAATAATGAATTATATTCACACACAAACACAGAAGATTGGCACGATGAAAATATTGCTCTTTTATGATCGAAAAGTCATGGATTTGAATTGTGGGAACATCCTCTTTACAAAACAAGAGTTAAGCTACGTACGATAAACGTTCTTCCGACTCTTATAAAGCAAATAACCTTATTAGCTTGTGGTCGCTCTTTACACAAACACAGAGGGTTGTGAAAAAGGATAGCTAGGTTCGGTCGCTTTCTTGCTCTCACCCCTGCACTCACCCACGTGATGTGTCACCATTCACTTACATGTTCAAATTAGGACCCAAGAGATATCATCAGTTGCACAACTAGCTAGATGTCTATCTTATATATACATGTATATAGCTTTACCTAGCTATCTCACTTATGTGTACTCTTCTCTCCGTCCCTCGTGCTCTTTCTATATTTCGTATCCACTCACTCTCTTTCTTTCTTTCTTTCTTTTGCAACCCGGTACTACTACTGTGGAGTACGGTGACATTTTCTTGCTTGAATATGTAATAATGGTGAAGCAAAAACCAGTTTCCAGGTCTTGGTTCAGCTCTACACTAGCAACAAAGCACCGCCATCGCCCTCATCAGACTCTGCACTTTGTGTTTTCTTTGTAGCTCTTCATAACTAGTTGCGTCCTTTTCCTTTAAGGCTCTCTTATACATGTAGAAGAACAGTAACCCTCCAGGGCATCCACATAGTAGTCGATTTATTTCTTGCCCTTTCTCTTTACTACTATTGTTTGTGTTGTTTTTCCGGCGGTCAAAACAGCACCGAATTAAAAGAGACGTCATGCATCATCACAATCTTTAGGGTTTTGTGGAGCTAAAGAATTGTCATATACAATTATATATCCATGTTTCCTTCTAGCAGCACCACTAGTAATTCCCAGCTACCTTTTCTATGTGATGACAACCACACAAATGGTATTATTGATGATTTTCATCAAAACCCTAATTCAATATCATCACATGGTGGCCATCATCAATACTATTCACAGTACTACTACTCTGATGACCAGCAGCAGCAGCAGCAGGCACCTGATTTTCTTGAACACGATGGAATGCTCTTGAGCTACTTGCTATCTCAGCAGCAGCTCTTGATTGACAACTCTAGTACTACTAATGTAGCAACGCATTCCAACCATATTCGAGCTCACAGTAGCGCTAAAATAAGCATTGTGGATTCAAATTCAAACAAAACAATGGAGTTGATCAACCGTGCCGACCAGATCACTGTTATCCCGGCTGCAGATTCACAGATTAAGAAAAATAATGTGAAGATGAATGGAGAAGGAGGTGGAGAGAAAAAGGAAAAATTTGCTCGAAAGAGAGCGAGTGGGAAAAAAGACAGACACAGCAAGATCTACACAGCTCAAGGTCCAAGAGACCGGAGAATGAGGCTGTCCCTCCAAATTGCCCGGAAGTTCTTTGATCTTCAAGACATGTTGGGGTTTGACAAAGCCAGCAAAACAATTGAGTGGCTTTTCACAAAGTCAAAGACCGCCATCAAGGACCTCAAGCAGCACCTCCTCGTCTCACCCAAGGAGGATTACAGCAGCACAAATGGCGGTGCAACTGCAAAGGTGAATTCATCAGAGAGTACTACCGGTGATGTCGCATCGAAAATTATGGAGCCAAATAGTAGTGCTGCAAAAGGTGACATTTCTGTTGGGTTGGCTAGGGAGAAAAAGAACAGGAAGTTATCCGTGGTTGCAAGGGAATCGAGGGTGGAGGCAAGAGCAAGGGCAAGAGAGAGAACAAGGGAGAAGTTGATGAGGATCAGAGGGTTTGATCAAGATCATCAGAGTACAAAGCAAAGCCATAAGCATCAAGAACAACAAAACCCTAATGAATTGTTTGAAACAGCTGGAATGATGAATTCCATGATGATGAGCATGAATCGTCCCAACGATGGTCAGAAAATTGTGGGCAGAACAAGTAGTAGTTGTGGTGGTGCAGAAAGCTCGTTTTTGAATTTTGATTTTTTGCGACATGCAGAGGCAAGTGGAGCAAATTCTGAGGACTGTGATTTTCCAGGGAATTGGGGAGCAATCAACAACACCAAGAATATTATTACAGGTAACGTGCTGCAAGTAGTGCAAAACCCTACCTCATACCCAAAACAACAGAACCCTAGCTCAATTTTCGGGACCGGTACTCAAGAGCAAAACCCTAATTCAATTTTCCTCAACACCTTAGCCAAGGCTCAAGACCAAAACTCCACTACCTCTTCAAATTTTGAGATCAATTCAAATATTAGTACTTTGCAGCCCCTGTTTACTGGAAATTAACGAATCTTCTTCCACCTTCTCCTCCTCCTGCTGCTGCTATATATAGCTAATTATCAAGCTCAGTATCCGAATATATTCACTGGTAATTTGTGTTGTAGTGGATTGCTATCTTCGACAGTGCGAGAAAAATGTTTTCAGGCATCTCTCTAAACTTTATTCGAATGTATTGTTAGAAAATGTAATTTGAAGATGTCGTAATTTCTTGAATTTATAAAAACATTTGTGCAATACAGTGTCAGGTACTATAATAATTTGATTGGAGATTTTATGTTATGCTAGCATCGTTGTGATTTTATATTTTCTGATCATCGTCGTTACTTTCCGTAATATAACTGAAATAGTATGCTAGCATATATATAGTACATCTTCGATCATTGATCATTTAGGAAAATAGTGTTGCAGTAATTCAGTTTTTCCCTAAAATTGCAAGGGAAGACAATCACATAGACATATAAAATAAAACTGGAAAATAAGAGTAAACTTTACTATATGCATGCCACATTTCAAATATTCTTTTGCTTTGGATATGTATTTCTCTATGTAGCAAACCTGCAGCTGATAACAATCATTAGGATGATCATAGGCATCATATTCCTTTCCCAGCTCATTGATCTCCTATTAAATATATAACCTAACCCACGCACAGAGACAGCATCTAAAAACCATAATCTTATCGGAGAGAATTTATAAACATAGTAGATGGTGCTCTCCGCTTGGACGGAGCCATGCCATGATGACGGTTTTTCTCACATACACGGTATAAGAGCCTACTGTCTGTAATTCCAGGTAATAATGAAAACATCTTGATTAGTTTCTTTTTCTTTTTTCCTAGTAGCTAAGTTCCATTCATATAGTTTATCTCTCTATTTTATCAAGTTTAAGGTCCATAGAAGCTTTTATTGTGTTTCTGAGAATGCTTTTAGCCAACTAATATAACATGTCAGCCTGACTTTGGTTGCATATGTTTAATTTTACAGTGCTGCAAATTCCAAGGAATTCAGTATATATATTGTCTGTTTATGCTAACTTCCTTGTTTTGTTTGCTGGGTAGCCTAGGTTGAAAAGCATATTACATATGTGTTTGTGTATGTTCTATGAATTACCATAAATTACGTGCCTAGCTACTCATATATTTCTTTTGTCTGTGTTTCAAGCTTTCAAAAGGTATAAATTTCATTCATTCATTTTCATGACCTAGGTATTCTAGGAATACTTAAACTGTTATACAAATTGTGGTATGCTATATCTCCTACAAATTAAATTTTTAGTAGATACTGATTTAGGTGAAAGAAAGTATCTCACCATCACACATTGAAGAAGTCTGCATATTACTATGTGTGGCCCTTGATGATGAGCACAATTACATTTTTTAGTATCATTTCTTCTTGGAACTTTTATATTTTTACGCTTGAACTTATCTAGTGCAGTTAAATGATAATTTGGATCCTTCATATTTCACTGAATGATCACCATATGCACATGATGTCTGTGTGTTTTTGTATCTCTGGAAAGCTTACTTTCAGAGTCCCAAAGATAATTGTTGTTTCCTATAGTCACGCACACAGAGAGTGTCCGTAAAAAAATCAGTTGAAATCCACAGAGAGAATTGATGCTAAATTCTCTTGAGATGATCCACTAATCTGTGGAATTTCATGTATGCCTGTGTTTTCCACTTTGGATGTTAGATTCTCTTTTTTCTGGTGATCCTGAATTTTGTAATATTCTTAACTTTCAGTTCATCATGTACCCCAAACTAATGAATGTCAAGGGAGGGGTTAGAATATTCTATTTTCAATTTTCTCTCACCTCCTTTTTCTAGCTAATCACCATTTTGGATCTTGATCCTTCTTGTCATAATAAGCTTTCAGATTCCTGACCTACCATGAATTAAACTTGCATCTTTTCCAAAGCTAATCTTATTGAAACCCTCTAAGATCCTTTATGTTACTTATCATCTTTCTTTGTTTTATAGGAAGTGATTTTTACACACTATTTTTTTCTTCATACACATCTATGTTTATTTTTGGTCTTCAAATTGAAGGAACCAAAGGAGAATTAATCAAAGCGATAACAAGAAGTAATGCTGTACATAAAGGAGAACAATGTTTACGGAAATCACATCCCTACAATGAATTTGTATTGTGCAACTTTGTGACAATATTGAGTGCTTACGGGTCATTAGTTCTACTGCCTAGACTCGCCCCTAGCTATATACTACCTACTATGGTCTATGGGTCAGGACATAAGAATTTTACCCCCTAAGCCAACATGTTACTTGGCTCTAGTTTTGACTGCTTTTTCGTTCAATCCACTTAAAAACCCAGCTGCCTTAACTACTACTACTTCTTTCATTCAGAGCTACTACTGCATCTGCAGCATTAATCGATGACAAATCGAAGACAATAAAGCTCACAAAAGTAATGGAGGTAACTGTTACTCTAGTCTCTCTTCAGCAACCTAAACGGTATACAGTATATTTTTCCTCTATTTTTTTTTTAATTAAGAAGAAATAAAAAAAACTTACATCACTAGTTACAATGGTGTTGGTATTGCAGAATCACTGACATTTTCACTGCTGAAACTCATTCACAAAAAGTTAGAATGAAGATAAATAAGTTGTTTTAAAGTCTTGACGGAATTTAATCATTTGTTAACAGTTAACACGTCTTTACTTGTATTCTTCAAAGAAAAAAAACATAATTATGTTCTCGTATATATAATTATATATCATCAGGATTACATGATATATATGAGATCAGCAACCCAAAAACTTGTGTTTTTTTTTACAAATCAGAACTCTGATTAATTCTCATTCTGATTGGGAAATTGGCCAAAATGATCATTTTTCAAATCTCAATTGATGAAATAATGAGCTTTTAGTATGTCATGGATACCTGATCTTTGTATCGCCAAATTTTTTCATCACTCTCCTGGATATTTAGTTTTGATTAGTTCAACAACAGGGATTTGAAACAAATTCCCATTCTTAATTTCTCACATGCATATCTCTTGCTAAATCTATTTCCAAGAAGACAAATAGAATCATATGATTAAATATCTGTTCTGTTGTATAACAATACAACCAGTATAGAGTTGTAACAAAAACAGACAAATATATAAATCCAATAATCAAATTTTAGGAGTACGTAGCATATAGAATGAACTAAAACATTAACATCCAAGAAAGACATATACTGACCTATCTACAAAACTTGCAGCGCTCTCTTTGCCCCATCAAAACCAGGCAGTTTCTCCATCTCCCAACTAACCAAGCAAACGCCATGAGCCTAAAACAAAAAATGACCACAGTGAAAGAGACTGTTCATATATATAATCATCTACCTGCACAGATTCAGCTACACTTAAAACGAAACCCAAATCTGTCTCTTACATACAAAGTCTGCGTATATATGTATAGAGAGCGAGAGAAAAGAACCCCAATAGACGGCTTTGTAGGTGGAGGAGCCTGTCTTTTAGCGTACGTACGTTATGATTTTTCGGCCATCGATCTCTTTTTCTGCAAATTATATACGGCATGCCCTTATCCAAAGGATTTTTATTTTAAAAACGAGGATTAGTTGTGAGGTCACTCTATATTGAACTTCAATGATCCAAACTGTTATATTTTCAAGTTGCACTTCATATATAATTCTGCAAAATATCAGTCACAACGAAATGTTCGAGGCATCTATTAAGTTCAAAAAATTTAACGAACATTATGTTCTAAGATAAAGGGTATGTGATGTATGGTTCGTTTATATCTAGGACTGGATTTGGTTTTGTCAAAACTCAGCAGTTTGCGTGATCTTATTGCAGTGTTTGGTAGACTTTAGGCCCGCGCAGGCTGTACGGACCCAAAAGAAAGGGCAAAAGATCTTGGCTTACCAACTACACACAATGACAATTTTATACACAATTAATTATACTGTATTTTTTTGTATTTGTCTTTCTTTTTCCTTTCTGCATATATATAGTTGCGTGCGTGTGTGTGTGTGTGTGTATATATATATATCTTGAGAAGAGCACTGAGGTTGAGTAGTTGTGAACAGTGAAGAGCTGGCTATATAATTGCTCTGCCAGAGTTGTAGTGCACCAAACCATGGTTGTGTTTCTCTTTTACTACAACTTACAGAAGCAGAAAATGCTTTTAATTTCTTGTGCACATTTCTTAATGCAAGCAAATTAAAGTTACCTTAGATCGCGATGATTAAAGTCAATTTTGCCTTTTTACAAACGATTCCTGTACAGGAACTGCAGCTTATGTCAACTGAACAATCAACAACAATGCATGCATGCACGAACACCTCGATCGATGATCGCTTGATTAATTTTCAGAGCATCTTTTTGGTTAAGCTCTGACTTTTTGAGCACCTCATCGAAGATATGCTAAGGCAACGTTCCGTTTGCAAGTGATTATGGGAGCGTGGGAATCACTTTTCTAAAGAAAAACACACGAGAGGTGCTTTTTCATTAATCACCTAAAGTAAGTTACCAATAACTTTGCGGAGAAGCATCACTCCTCACGTGAGAAGCGAATTATCAACCACACCGCCTTAAAATGGGAATTTATGCATCATTAGGCATTTCAGTACCTGAAATATGATTATTTACAACACCAGAAACACACACATAGCATACTGAAACTGAATCAGATCTTGTGCACAGAGGAGAATAACGAAGGACGCGAACATGGTAACAAGAAAAACTAAAAAGAATCTGAGAAGAGGACATTCACATTTTACACTCAGTTGCCTATATCAACCGGGAAAAACCAAAAGTAGGGATTGCATATGGTGTTCGATGACTAGAAGCGTCTCATTGTGACTGACATTCCATTTTGCCTGCCTGAAGAAACCGCATTCTGAGACCATGATGATGGCTTGAATCCCCCGGTAAGTAAGTTGGATGCAGCAGCAGCACTTATCCTTCTTCTCTTGGATTGTAGTTCCAAACCCTTCTTAGAAGTCCCAGATACGCCAGGAAAAATTGAAGCCGCATTGATTAGTGCTCGCTTATCCTTCCTATTTTTTTCAAACTTGGAAACGAACTTCACACGTGACGCGGCAGCAGCATCCTCCTCTGCCACTGGAAGCAGTCGTAAACCGAGACCCATCTTCCTGGAAGCAGCCTCTTCTTCGGCAACTCTTTTCTTTTGAGACTGAAATAAAACAATAGTAAATAGTGAGGGAACCCTTTATGTAATGCCAAATTCAACACTCAAGCTCAGTTCATTCTCAATTGAGAGGCAGAAAATGATGCAAGAAGAGAATAAATTATATATATATATATATATATATATTACACGCACACCGAGAAGAGAGATTTCTAATCATATTTCATCATATCTAAATACTTTATAAGGAAATATGGGTAGGGCAGACTAAAAACTTCTAATTATCTCTCAATGTCTACATTTTTCATCACTCTGTTATATAAACCGTAAAGGGGAAGTGAAAAGTAATAATTTTGACTTTTCTAATATCAAACAATGCATCTGTGTGAGAAAAACATTTAAGTGAAGAACTAAAAATGATCAGGTGACATACTCTAAGTTTGGCTCTGAGGGCCTTGTTGAGGGAATAGTCATCTAAATGCCTGTCATCAGAAATTCTCTGTAGGCGAACAAGTAATGGCTCGGCTTCTTTCTTCTTTTGCAAATCCTCTTCTTGGTGTTCAAGACGATAAAATGGATCTGCAAGCTTTCCTCTTTCTGGAGAACAAAAAATTAATTTTGTTATGAGAGCAGAAAAGGAAACATCAAAATAAAGCAACAAGTGGTCCAAATCTCAAGAAGAATAATTCAACCTTTTGATCACACAACTGAAATTAACAAAGAGGGATGAAAGGACTCCATTCACACCCTTCATTTTACTTCCTTTTTTGGTTGAGTTCAAGTTACTTAATTGGAGTACAACAAGCTCAATCTATTTCAATGAGGCATTATAAAAGTCACAAAAGAAACACCATTTGCAGCGACTTCTAAACCAACCTTCATCAGCAGGAAGTTCAAAGGTTTCCGCATCCTCAACGTCAAATTCCTCATTCTTTTGCGTGGCCCCACTAATAATCACATACTGGCAATTCTTCGGATCTGTCTGAATAACAATCTCTTGTTTGCAGCATGGAGACTTCATGGTAAAGCTCCATATCTGGCATGAAATAAAACCTTGATTTTTAATAAATGCATTAACTAAAACCGGTAAGAAAGAATGACGAAGAAGAAAGGCAGGCATGCTAAAAAAATGAAGACACGGATTTCTATTGATCAAGGGGTAGCAAAACTAATAGTAGCCAATTTAATTCTGAATATAAAAGTACCGGTTGGAAAGTATACCTTTGTAGAGTAGTAATTTCCAACTTGCTTTTTTTCTGCATTAAAACGAACACCCTTCGCAATCATAGAATTGCAACCACCGCACCATATATGGTAAGGCATCTCGAACCTGAATGCATAACAATCAATATATCAGAATGACGCACATATGATTGCCAGGATTTCATTAAATTTCCCATTTTCCACCCAAACTATATCATTCAGCCTAGTTTGCAAGAAAAAGCACATAACTGCAAATGCTTAAAGTGGAGTACAGTAAAAACCACAGTTTTCATATACATGTGTGTGTCCATACATATTACAAACAGTGAAACAGTAAGCACTATCCAAGAAAAAAACTTCCAAATAGATTAATGCCTACAAACTATAATATACCAACAGAAGTAAAACGAAGTAAAGTGAGCAGTAAAACGAAGTAACTAAGTTTCCATGTTCCATTTAGAGCTTATCAGAGCCATAAATAGAAAATGATATAAGTGAAACTATCATCGCACAAATCAAATCACTTACAAAACTACAACAAGAAGGAAAGAGTAATTCAGTCGGTTAATAAGGCTTTAATCTCACAATAGATATCACACAGGATCTTCTCACTGGGGAACAGTTTAGTAAGATAATAACAAAGAAGCAAAAAAAGCCCATTATTAGCTATTCCACAGTAGTCACTCAACCACATTAAAACTTTCCATTAAAAAAAATGCTTCCTGAGACACATTTAGACCGTCTAACAAACACATCACATATATGAGTTTGACTTGTTACCTTATAATCAGAATTCCCTGGTCCAATTTCCTTGCTCTCTCTCTCAGAGCATGTTGACCGTTGAACTTGTTCAAGGAGCCCTGAAACAAAAATCAACATTAGAACTCCATAAACCAACCACCCCACCATGACATATTCTAACAGGAGTACAACAGATGCATACCTTCTTTGGCGACCATTCTGGGGGATAATAAAAGTTGTCTGCCCTAGCAGCTGCAAGTGTAGACTGCAGAGAACCAGGTAAAACATTTAGTAGATTGAACAAATCTACAAGCAGAAAGAAAAGAAAATCCTAAATATTACTACGAAAATACAATTGTCAAAATACAAAAGATTCATCTCATGCCCAAGTATTTGTAACCATTGTTTCATAACGATCAATTACATTAGAAAAAATAACATTCCAAATTTTCTTTGGTGAAGAACTATATGTTTAATTTATCTCCTCTACATTTAAATATCGAAATAGCATCAGCACAAAATCCTTTTGAGCTCATTGGGTCACCTAAAATCTTAGACGAGCAACATTATCGATCAATTTTTAAACTTTCAATAATGAATCAATGCGATCGTAGGTTCTCAAATAATCACAATCGAAAGCAGAATCAAATCTGTGCACAATTAAAAATTAAAATCCAAACACTCCAAAAATTGGATATATTGAACGTGAAAATTCAAACTTTATAGCCCTCATCTTACATAGAAAACTTCGTTTGACAATAAATTAACAAAATTCAGATCAATTAACTCGAATATGAAACGCGTCTAATCCGATATCAAAACCCTAATATTGCAATAGCTTCAAGAACGAATAGGAAACCCTAATTTAATTGAAATTGATGAAAAGAGATGAATTTGCATACCATTTTCTCCTTCTGGAATTGCTACTTGTTCACCGGAGTTTTTCCGATCAATCAACCAGTCCGCTCGATTCAATGGTTCTGTTGAAGTTTTGGTTCACGAAATTTTTTTATGCCCTTTTTTCCGAGTCGGTTCTCAATTTTCCCTATTGGACAAAGACGACGTCGTATTACTGTTTCCGGGCCCTGCCTTTTCTTGTCATTCGCAATGCTACAAGAATATAGAAACCCAATATCGTCTCGGCTCATGGCCCATAAAAGATCGTCACACACATCCAATCACTAACTAGATTTTAAATTTAGGCCTTTATTTCTCTTTTAGAGAATGAATGAAAAGCTTAATCCAATTACATATATCTAATCCGGCTTTAGATTTAAATTAACGTAAAGAAATTTAGAACAATGGTACGTTACACTGAGTAATCTTCGGCTTGATTTGCCGCTATATGCAATACACACATCACGAAATTCAACAGAGTAAATTAGACGGCGGCACAATCCAAATGGCAGATGGATTATTAATGATCTGAAAAATTAGAGAATAGTGTCTTGTGATGTTCTCGTCCTGTAAATTGAAGATGCCCATGTCACTTGGTTCGTTGTAGTAAAAAAAAACTTGGGTTCGTCCACAACTTCTTTCAAATCATCCATGTGGCAAATGCATTTCGGTCGGCACCCCAGATGGTCTGAAGCCAATACAGACATGAATGGTTATCACCAACAAAAACAGCCTCACCTCCAACGCTTTTTACCTCAATCTGCTCAACAGTGGCTCCGTCCCCTCGTTGAACACCAACTTGTAAACCTGAAAGCTTTCAGTCCGGTACTACATGGCCTCCTTTTTCAAAAATCTTCGAACATGCAGTAGGTCTCCTTTAATTGATTCCACAAGATATCCCTTACTCGCGAATCGACTATGGTTATCTGTACGAACCTTTGCTTATGGCGGCCTGCTTTCAACTCCGTAGACTTGGCTTTTATAAATTATAGCATCACAGCTCTCTTGGTTGTCAATGTATGTCCAACTCTTTTGTCGCTTTTCAAAGAAAGCCAACCTACGACTTCTGTCGTAGATTGCTACACTGCATATTTACTGTCTTGATAATTCATATCAGGATCACCCTAACCTTTGGAAACCAATCATTGAAATAGATGGGACCAGAAGGATCGGCATTGGGATCATCCAAGGGAGGAAGAAGAATGGGAGCCACTGCTTTTCTGAAAGGGTTCATGAGAGTCACTTACAATCGAAGTTTGTCTAGTTCATCTACTGAGACGAGCTAGCCTTGGTTGGATCTACAACACCTTTTACTCCAAGGCACTGATGACAAAACATTTTTGTACACTTTTCCTTCAGAAACGCTGTAAAGCCCTCGCTTTCCATGTGGAACGGAGTATCCCTTACGCAAACTTTTTGTTTTGTCTTTGTATTATTGAGCAAAAGCATGCCAATCCTTGCAAACAACAGCAAAGCAAACAAGGAAAACCTACTCCAACAGCTTATCCATAATCAAAACGAGAGCGGGAGAGGTAAGGCTTGCCCAGTTGGCAGATGAGCAGTGACGACGACGTATGGACGAAGCACCCACGTTCTCTGTCTCCCATTCGCCAGATGAGCGACCCCGACGGCGTTTCAAGGTAGCTCCCGTGTTCTTCCTCTCCCTACAGTCGGTAGAGGGGAGACGACAACGCTTTGAGACAGCACCCATGTTCTCCCTCTCCCGGTCGGCAGACGAGGGACGAGGACGTTTCAAGGTAGCACTAGCATCCATGTATTTTTTGATAAAACGAACTTCCGGACCTAATTAAATAGTGTTTCGGAATCAGAAAATGGGAAGAAATTCGTATATCAATACTAATTGATGCGAGATAACATGAAATAAAATATAAAACAATAATCTCCCACAAAAGAGGAAATAACCAAGCGAAATAAGTACATAAATGTTGAAATATTAATGTTAATGTATTAATATTGCTTGATGTATAAGAGAGGACAGGTTAATGCTTTAAAATCCGGTCGGCAGATGAGGGACGACGAAGTTTCAAGGTAGCACTAGCACCCATATTCCTTCGATCAACGAACTTCCTGACCTAATTAAAAAAAAAAACAATCAGAAAGAATAAGAGAAGAGGAAATACCTGGGATAAAAGAAATTCCAAAGAGTGCACGCAAATTCAGAGATGAATTTCTATGAGAATTTGAAGGAGAGAAAGAGAGGGATTGAAGGAGATCGAGCGAGAAGAGAAATTTTAAGTTTTGGTTTGAACTTTTTTTATGCCCTTTTTCGGTACACAATTTTTCCTATGGACATAATACAACGTGCTGCCTTTTATTTTATTTTTTTCACGATCTTAGGAGAATATGAAAACCCAATGTCGCATGGGCCCAAGACCAATAAAAAAATCGTCACACAAATCCAATAACTTGTACAGGATTTTAAATTTAAATCCATATTGTCAAATTCCCAGATGATTCAACAGTTTGTGTCAAGACACCATGCAATTTTTATGATTTTGGTGTAAGAAAGTGAATAACATGAATTTATATTTATCAACGTCACACAATTTTCAAAGTTTGATTTAGCATGATTGAAATGTATGAATTTTGTTTTTACAGTGAAGGAGGTAAAGATTATAAACTCGCGCATACTTCCTAATCACTTATTTGTTAGCTTTTTTTTCTTCGAATGATAATGGCAAGGGGATTCAAATATAGAATTAATTACGTAAGTTATAAACTTTTTACCTTGTGATATAAGATATTGGAGTGAACTAAAAGTTGACCATAGTTCCATGCCCTTCGCGTTGAAGATGTCGGACAATTCAAAGCATTCTTTTATGAATTAGTAACTGTCCTTTAGTCCCTTATGTGCAGTTTCCTTCAAATCTCCAATAGTTGCATCACCTGGAACAAAAACCACTATGTCTCCAATTGGCGACTCCCTTTCCTCTTGGATTTTGTTGGAGTGATGCTCATCCCTCCAATCAATGTTTGGCCATGGAATTTGACATATGAATGTCAGTGGCAAAGATTCCCCTTGTGCAGCAATGTCAAATTCTTTCACAAAATGTTTACAATTCTGTATAATTTGAACACACTCCTTTACTTTACGTATAATTCAGTGAATCAGTGTATGCGAAACGACTGATCCCATAGCTTCCATGATAGAACTTGTATCCCCACTTGACAAACCACCAACGTCCTCAAGCGACTCTGAACAACAATTGAAGATCCATCCCAGCTTTAAAAGAATTGTCTTTAACACAAATTGCTTTGCATACAAGGATTCTAATCTGTTCACATTCTAATTACATAAATAATTACATTCCCAGATGAGTTTTCGCAATCATACCTGGTCCTAAGAAGAGTACACATTTTGTCCCAATAAATGGCGGTAACCATCAGAGTGAATCAATCAACCCATACATGATGTGGTTCTGTAGATCAAGCACACCATTATGTATAGGGTTATATCAACCTTGTTCCGGCGGAATGATCACATGGTATCATCGGTTGCTAAATCAAACTTTGAAAATTGTGAATTTATCAACATCACACTATTTTCAAAGTTTGATTTAGCATGATTGAAATGTATGAACTTTGTTTTTATTGTGAAGGAGGTAAAGATTATAAACTTGCGCATACTTCCCAATCACTTATTTGTTAGTTTTTTTTTTCAAATGATAATGGCAAGGGGATTGGGGATACAAGTTATATCGTGGAAGCTACGGGATCAGTTGCTTCGCATACGTTGATTCATTGAACCACATTGGGTCACTAGAGCTTTCAAAGATGGCCGAGTCCTCCTTTGGCCACCAGTTGCAAGCATTACTTTCACGATACAGGGACTTTGGAACGCTCAAAGATCTTCTCTCCCCTCTTGTTGGGGAGATTCATGAGGCAGAAAATATGAAGAGGAATAGCAGGAATGTTGATGACATAAAGGAGCTCAAGTACAATAGCAAATGCAAAGCTGACAAAATCCGCATAGCGGTGAATCAATTCAAGGAGATACTAGGCAATGGTGCTCCTCCGATGCCCCGAAAAGTTTTACGGGAAGCAGCGGTTGACTTGGCTCGAGCAAACAAGCAAGCTAACCGGCCATCAGTAGGGGCTACCGCCGTTCTAGATCATGTGTTGTCCAACCTAGACAACGTGGTGGTTGATGAGCATCACATTTTTGCCCGTACGACAAGGGACCACAATGGTAGGGATGTTTATCATTTGCAGCTGAAGGAGTTACCATGGGAAGGACAAATATACAATGGTACATGCAATGATATAAAACTAGTATTGATGTACCATTGTATACGAATTGTAAACATTTTGTGAAAGAATTTGACATTGATGCACAAGGGGAATCTTTGCCACTGACATTCATATGTCAAATTCCATGGCCAAACATTGATTGGAGGGATGAGCATCACTCCAAGAAAATCCAAGAGGAAAGGGAGTCGCCAATTGGAGACATAGTGGTTGTTGTTCCAGGTGATGCAACTATTGAAGATTTGAAGGAAACTACACAGAAGGGACTGAAGGACAGTTACTATTTCATAAAAGAATGCTTTGAATTGTCCGACATCTTTCTCGGATTGTGTGATACAACACCAGCTTCTAAGATTTTGAATGATAATCCAGTTAAATTGATAGGGGACGGCTTCAACGCGAAGGACATGGAACTGTGGTTCCAAGGCGGTTCTGATCACCTGAAGACATTCCTGTGTAAATGCCCAGCCAAGGAGGAAGACGGTGAGAGGATGGTGGAATGCGACACCTGCGGCAATCGGTGTCATACATTGTGCTTCAAGATACAAGATGATGATGTTCCAGAAATTTTTCGTTGCAAAACTTGCCGCCGGACCGAGCTGGAATCCGACAAATATGCGCACAGTTTCGAGTACAACAGTAGTAGTACTGAATCTGGTGGTGCATGAGGCTTATTTGTTAGCAACAAATTGATTTTCTTCCAAGCTTTTTCTTTTACTTTCTTTTGCCAAATTGTTAGTAACAATAAAAAGTGATTGGTTTGGGCACTTAATTTGCTCATATCGATCTCGATCTCTGTTTGTCGTCTTCTGAACATTTGCCTATTTTGCAATTTCACATAAGTTGTTTCTGCAGAACTTTTTGAGGGATATAGTTTATAACTAAGAATTAAGTGATTGCTTTGTTTGGGTACTTAATTTATTTCCATCTGTTGTTCTATCTGCTTCTTGCTATATATCCATTCATTGGGTCTGTTATTCTTAGTTTTTTTCCTCATTAATTTTAACACATCACATGACACATCATGTAATATTGTTATGAGCCCGGTCCGGTCCCGAGCATGTGATATGGTGTTAGGGTTTTTTTTTTTCTTTTGCAGGAATTAGAGGTAAATAGGTTCTTTTAGTCACTATTGGTACTATGGTATTAGTTTTTTTACTGAAACTTCCCCAAGGACAAGAATGGCTGCCCAGTTGAGAAGCCCCACTAGTGTTATGGATTTTATAAATTGTTTTCTTTCTAGTTTTTTCTTTTTCATCATGTTATAGTTGAACTATGTGATTCACGGCACCTAATTTAACTACTCAATTTATAATGAAAATATTTAGAGGGGTGCATTCAATTGAGAATTTGAAAGATTTTAATGGATTTTTATGGAGTTTAATTGATTTGCAGAGATTTCGTATAAAATTTTGATTCAATTCCCTCGAAATCTCATACACTGAGAGCATCATACACCAGTTGCAAGCATTACTTTCACGATACAGGGACTTTGGAATGCTCAAAGATCTTCTCTCCCATCTTGTTGGGGAGATTCATGAGGCAGAAAATATGATGCACTGAGAGCATCACACAATCCGAGTAATCCGATACAGTTACTATTTCATAATTGATTTGTAGGAATTTTCTTGGAGTAATGCTCTCATTGTATGATGCTCGTCAACAACTTCGGCAATCTTTCGAAGCTCCAATGATGCAATGTGGGTCAGTGAAATTTGGTATGCGAAGTGGCTGATCTCGTAGCTTTCCTGACTGAATGTGTATCCCACTTGAAAAACCATGAACGTTCGATAAGCCAACAGAGCCCGCATCACATCCCCTAATGCCCAATAAATAACCATAGCTAACCATTCCTCGAACAGAATGATCATAGGTATGATCGGTTGCACAGAAGATGCTTGCTCCAATAATCCATGTATATATATTACAAAATGAGTCAAACCCAAACCAATTACAACCAAAACCAATTGATTAACTAACCGACTAACTAAACATATCGAATACATGTATAAACAGAATCATAACAATCTACAAGTCACTGATGTGCCTTACATCCAAAAAATTTAAACTCAAGATACACAATCAATAATCACTAGAATAGAGTACATACAACATAAGGAATCCACGAAAAGTAGCAACATACATACCATCTTTATTAAAAAAGAGATTGGATCTAAACAATCTACCAGGTCGTAATTAAACCTAATGAAAAATTAACCAAGAAACATTGAAATTTTCATCGCCAAACAATATATCCACGTGTTTCGAGACTCCAAGCATATTCACTGAACCTTATTTATTTATCAAAACAAATGAACATTTACTTATTAAAACGTTGGTAAATTAATTTAAATTTAAGTTTCTATATTTGAATCCCCTTGCTATTATCATTTGAAAAAAAAAACTAACAAATAAGTGATTGGGAAGTATGCGCAAGTTTATAATCTTTACCTCCTTCACAATAAAAACAAAGTTCATACATTTCAATCATGCTAAATCAAACTTTGAAAATAGTGTGATGTTGATAAATTCACAATTTTCAAAGTTTGATTTAGCAACCGATGATACCATGTGATCATTCCGCCGGAACAGGGTTGGAATAACCCTATACATAATGGTGTGCTTGATCTACAGAACCAGATCATGTATGGGTTGATTGATTCAGTCTGATGGTTACCGCCATTTATTGGGACAAAATGTGTACTCTTCTTAGGACCAGGTATGATTGCGAAAACTCATCTGGTCATGTAATTATTTATGTAATTAGAATGTGAACAGATTAGAATCCTTGTATGCAAAGCAATCTGTGTTAAAGACAATTCTTTTAAAGCTGGGATGGATCTTCAATTGTTGTTCAGAGTCGCTTGAGGACGTTGGTGGTTTGTCAAGTGGGGATACAAGTTCTATCATGGAAGCTATGGGATCAGTCGTTTCGCATACACTGATTCACTGAATTATACGTAAAGTAAAGGAGTGTGTTCAAATTATACAGAATTGTAAACATTTTGTGAAAGAATTTGACATTGCTGCACAAGGGGAATCTTTGCCACTGACATTCATATGTCAAATTCCATGGCCAAACATTGATTGGAGGGATGAGCATCACTCCAACAAAATCCAAGAGGAAAGGGAGTCGCCAATTGGAGACATAGTGGTTTTTGTTCCAGGTGATGCAACTATTGGAGATTTGAAGGAAACTGCACATAAGGGACTAAAGGACAGTTACTAATTCATAAAAGAATGCTTTGAATTGTCCGACATCTTCAACGCGAAGGGCATGGAACTATGGTCAACTTTTAGTTCGCTCCAATATCTTATATCACAAGGTAAAAAGTTTATAACTTACGTAATTAATTCTATATTTGAATCCCCTTGCCATTATCATTCGAAGAAAAAAAGGCTAACAAATAAGTGATTAGGAAGTATGCGCGAGTTTATAATCTTTACCTCCTTCACTATAAAAACAAAGTTCATACATTTCAATCATGCTAAATCAAACTTTGAAAATTGTGTGACGTTGATAAATATAAATTCATGTTATTCACTTTCTTACACCAAAATCATAAAAATTGCATGGCGTCTTGACACAAACTGTTGAATCATCTGGGAATTTGACAATATGGATTTAAATTTAAAATCCTGTACAAGTTATTGGATTTGTGTGACGATTTTTTTATTGGTCTTGGGCCCATGCGACATTGGGTTTTCATATTCTCCTAAGATCGTGAAAAAAATAAAATAAAAGGCAGCACGTTGTATTATGTCCATAGGAAAAATTGTGTACCGAAAAAGGGCATAAAAAAAGTTCAAACCAAAACTTAAAATTTCTCTTCTCGCTCGATCTCCTTCAATCCCTCTCTTTCTCTCCTTCAAATTCTCATAGAAATTCATCTCTGAATTTGCGTGCACTCTTTGGAATTTCTTTTATCCCAGGTATTTCCTCTTCTCTTATTCTTTCTGATTGTTTTTTTTTAATTAGGTCAGGAAGTTCGTTGATCGAAGGAATATGGGTGCTAGTGCTACCTTGAAACTTCGTCGTCCCTCATCTGCCGACCGGATTTTAAAGCATTAACCTGTCCACTCTTATACATCAAGCAATATTAATACATTAACATTAATATTTCAACATTTATGTACTTATTTCGCTTGGTTATTTCCTCTTTTGTGGGAGATTATTGTTTTATATTTTATTTCATGTTATCTCGCATCAATTAGTATTGATATACGAATTTCTTCCCATTTTCTGATTCCGAAACACTATTTAATTAGGTCCGGAAGTTCGTTTTATCAAAAAATACATGGATGCTAGTGCTACCTTGAAACGTCCTTGTCCCTCGTCTGCCGACCGGGAGAGGGAGAACATGGGTGCTGTCTCAAAGCGTTGTCGTCTCCCCTCTACCGACTGTAGGGAGAGGAAGAACACGGGAGCTACCTTGAAACGCCGTCGGGGTCGCTCATCTGGCGAATGGGAGACAGAGAACGTGGGTGCTTCGTCCATACGTCGTCGTCACTGCTCATCTGCCAACTGGGCAAGCCTTACCTCTCCCGCTCTCGTTTTGATTATGGATAAGCTGTTGGAGCAGGTTTTCCTTGTTTGCTTTGCTGTTGTTTGCAAGGATTGGCATGCTTTTGCTCAATAATACAAAGACAAAACAAAAAGCTTGCGTAAGGTACTTCCCTTGCTTATGATCCCTCCACGTATCAAAGGAGAGGGATACTCCGTTCCACATGGAAAGCGAGGGCTTTACAGCGTTTCTGAAGGAAAAGTGTACAAAAATGTTTTGTCATCAGTGCCTTGGAGTAAAAGGTGTTGTAGATCCAACCAAGGCTAGCTCGTCTCAGTAGATGAACTAGACAAACTTCGATTGTAAGTGACTCTCATGAACCCTTTCAGAAAAGCAGTGGCTCCCATTCTTCTTCCTCCATTGGATGATCCCAATGCCGATCCTTCTGGTCCCATCTATTTCAATGATTGGTTTCCAAAGGTTAGGGTGATCCTGATATGAATTATCAAGACAGTAAATATGCAGTGTAGCAATCTACGATAGAAGTCGTAGGTTGGCTTTCTTTGAAAAGCGACAAAAGAGTTGGACATACATTGACAACCAAGAGAGCTGTGATGCTATAATTTATAAAAGCCAAGTCTACGGAGTTGAAAGCAGGCCGCCAGAAGCAAAGGTTCGTACAGATAACCATAGTCGATTCGCGAGTAAGGGATATCTTGTGGAATCAATTAAAGGAGACCTACTGCATGTTCGAAGATTTTTGAAAAAGGAGGCCATGTAGTACCGGACTGAAAGCTTTCAGGTTTACAAGTTGGTGTTCAACGAGGGGACGGAGCCACTGTTGAGCAGATTGAGGTAAAAAGCGTTGGAGGTGAGGCTGTTTTTGTTGGTGATAACCATTCATGTCTGTATTGGCTTCAGACCATCTGGGGTGCCGACCGAAATGCATTTGCCACATGGATGATTTGAAAGAAGTTGTGGACGAACCCAAGTTTTTTTTTACTACAACGAACCAAGTGACATGGGCATCTTCAATTTACAGGACGAGAACATCACAAGACACTATTCTCTAATTTTTCAGATCATTAATAATTCATCTGTCATTTGGATTGTGCCGCCTTCTAATTTACTTTGTTGAATTTCGTGATGTGTGTATTGCATATAGCGGCAAATCAAGCCGAAGATTACCCAGTGTAACGTACCATTGTTCTAAATTTCTTTACGTTAATTTAAATCTAAAGCCGGATTAGATATATGTAATTGGATTAAGCTTTTCATTCATTCTCTAAAAGAGAAATAAAGGCCTAAATTTAAAATCTAGTTAGTGATTGGATGTGTGTGACGATCTTTTATGGGCCATGAGCCGAGACGATATTGGGTTTCTATATTCTTGTAGCATTGCGAATGACAAGAAAAGGCAGGGCCCGGAAACAGTAATACGACGTCGTCTTTGTCCAATAGGGAAAATTGAGAACCGACTCGGAAAAAAGGGCATAAAAAAATTTCGTGAACCAAAACTTCAACAGAACGATTGAATCGAGCGGACTGGTTGATTGATCGGAAAAACTCCGGTGAACAAGTAGCAATTCCAGAAGGAGAAAATGGTATGCAAATTCATCTCTTTTCATCAATTTCAATTAAATTAGGGTTTCCTATTCGTTCTTGAAGCTATTGCAATATTAGGGTTTTGATATCGGATTAGACGCGTTTCATATTCGAGTTAATTGATCTGAATTTTGTTAATTTATTGTCAAACGAAGTTTTCTATGTAAGATGAGGGCTATAAAGTTTGAATTTTCACGTTCAATATATCCAATTTTTGGAGTGTTTGAATTTTAATTTTTAATTGTGCACAGATTTGATTCTGCTTTCGATTGTGATTATTTGAGAACCTACGATCGCATTGATTCATTATTGAAAGTTTAAAAATTGATCGATAATGTTGCCCGTCTAAGATTTTAGGTGACCCAATGAGCTCAAAAGGATTTTGTGCTGATGCTATTTCGATATTTAAATGTAGAGGAGATAAATTAAACATATAGTTCTTCACCAAAGAAAATTTGGAATGTTATTTTTTCTAATGTAATTGATCGTTATGAAACAATGGTTACAAATACTTGGGCATGAGATGAATCTTTTGTATTTTGACAATTGTATTTTCGTAGTAATATTTAGGATTTTCTTTTCTTTCTGCTTGTAGATTTGTTCAATCTACTAAATGTTTTACCTGGTTCTCTGCAGTCTACACTTGCAGCTGCTAGGGCAGACAACTTTTATTATCCCCCAGAATGGTCGCCAAAGAAGGTATGCTTCTGTTGTACTCCTGTTAGAATATGTCATGGTGGGGTGGTTGGTTTATGGAGTTCTAATGTTGATTTTTGCTTCAGGGCCCGTTGAACAAGTTCAACGGTCAACATGCTCTGAGGGAGAGAGCAAGGAAATTGGACCAGGGGATTCTGATTATAAGGTAACAAGTCAAACTCATATATGTGATGTGTTTGTTAGACGGTCTAAATGTGTCTCAGGAAGCATTTTTTTTAATGGAAAGTTTTAATGTGGTTGAGTGACTACTGTGGAATAGCTAATAATGGGCTTTTTTTGCTTCTTTGTTATTATCTTACTAAACTGTTCCCCAGTGAGAAGATCCTGTGTGATATCTATTGTGAGATTAAAGCCTTATTAACCAACTGAATTACTCTTTCCTTCTTGTTGTAGTTTTGTAAGTGATTTGATTTGATTCCCAAGGCCCAAGGCCCTTGTCTTGATTAATTAATATTAATTGTATTTAGGCTATATTATATTCAAGCCTAATCCACACAACCATAAGGCCCAAGCCTTCAATCCATTTCCAAATGGTCCAAGTTTTAATTACTAAGAAAAGGGAATAAGCCTATATAAAGGCTTGTGAAAAAATACTATTGACCAATGTGGGACAAGAGGATCTCAAACTCCAACAATTACAACCAAAACCAATTGATTAACTAACCGACTAACTAAACATATCGAATACATGTATAAACAGAATCATAACAATCTACAAGTCATTGATGTATCATAAGGTAAAGAGTTTATAACTCAAGTAATTAAAATGTTAGTAAATTAATTTAATTTTCTATATTTGAATCCTATTGCCATTATCATTTGAAAAAAAAAAGGTAACAAATAAGTGATTGGGGACGTTTGTGGTTTGCCAAGTGGGGATACAAGTTCTATCGTGGAAGCTACGAGATCAGTCACTTCACATATGTCGATACACTGAACCACATTGGGTCACTGGAGCTTTCAAAGATGGCTGAGTCCTCCTTTGGCCACTAGTTGCAAGCATTACTCTCGCAATACAGGGACTTTCGAACGTCGTCGTCAGTGCTCATCTGCCAACTGGGCAAGCCTTCCCTCTCCCGCTCTCGTTTTGATTACGGATAAGCTGTTGGAGCAGGTTGACCTTGTCCGCTTTGCTGTTGTTTGCAAGGATTGGCATGCTTTTGCTCAAGAATATAAGGATACAACAAAACGTTGTGGTAAGTCACTTCCCATGCTTATGATCCGTCCACTTTTAAGATATACCAAAGGAAAGGGATACTCCTATCCTCAAGGAAAGCGAGAACTGTACAGGGTCTCCGATGGAAAGGTGTACAAAAATGTTTTGTTATCAGTGCCTTGGAGTAAAAGGTGTTGTGGCTCCAACCAAGGCTGGCTCGTCTCAGTAGATGCACTAGACAAACTTCGATTGTCCGTGACTCTCATGAACCCTTTCAGAAAAGCAGTGGCTCCCGTTCTTCTCCCTCCCTTGGATAACCCCAATGCTGGTCCTTCTGGTTCCTTCTATTTTAGCTGACCCAGTTAAACAAATATTTACGTACTTTGATTACTAATCTAAGGAGTGCATTCCCGGTACAGATGGACATCACTAAATTTTATTTACAGAGTGCTTAAGTAAACTGAAGTCCATAGATTATTTTTGGGTGAAAAATGAGAATTTCACACAAGTTAATTACCACCGGGGTCATTCATAATCAAACCAAATAAGAACCTAGCTTGCTACTTAAACCTGAAAACTAGCAGGTAGGGAACAATCTGACATTTAGATTTAAATTAAGGGAGGTTTATAGAAATTTAGAACAATGCAACGTTAATTAGAGGTGCAACAAATAAAGAGCTAGACTTTGGCTTAATTTGCAGCAACATGCAATAGGTGTAACACGGGAAACGGGAAGTCAGCAGAATCCGTTAGACGGTGGCACAATCCAAAAGGCAGCTGGATTATTAGTAATGCTCCGAGGACTTGAAGAGTAGTGTCTTGCGATGGTCTCATCCTCTAAATTGAAGATGCCCATGTCACTTGGTCCTTTGTAATTAAAATACGTCGGTTTGCCCGCAACCTCTTCCAAATCATCGGTGTAGTATATGCAATTTGGTTGAAGCCCGGGACGGTCTGAAGCCAATACAGACATTGAATAGTTGTCACCCACAAATATGGCCTCACCTCCAATGCTTTTTACCTCAACTTGCTCCACAGCGGATTCGTCCTTCCCCTTGAACACCAACTTGTAAACATGGAAGCCTTCAGTCCAGAACTCCTTGGCCTCCTCTTTCAAAAATCTTCGAACATGCAATAGGTCTCCATTAGTCGATTCCACAAGATATCCCTTAACTGCGAATCGACTATGGTTAGGTGTAAGAACCTTTGCTTTTGGCGGCTTGCTATTAAAGTTGAATAATCAAATCGCTCCCGATCGTCCAACTCCGTAGACTTGGCTTTTATAAATTATAGCATCACTGAGATAGTTCTCTTGGTTGTCGATGTAAGTCCAACTCTTTTGTCCCTCTTCAAAGAAAGCCAACCTATGATCACTATCATCACTTATTCTGTCGTAGATTGCTACAACTGCATATTTACTGTCTCGATTATTCATAACAGGCTCACTGTGTAAGATTACCTTTGGGAACCAACCATAGAAATAGAAGGAACCAGAAGGACCAGCATTGGGGTTATCCAAGGGAGGGAGAAGAACGGGAGCCACTGCTTTTCTGAAAGGGTTCATGAGAGTCACGGACAATCGAAGTTTGTCTAGTGCATCTACTGAGACGAGCCAGCCTTGGTTGGAGCCACAACACCTTTTACTCCAAGGCACTGATAACAAAACATTTTTGTACACCTTTCAATCGGAGACCCTGTACAGTTCTCGCTTTCCTTGAGGATAGGAGCATCCCTTTCCTTTGGTATATCTTAAAAGTGGACGGATCATAAGCATGGGAAGTGACTTACCACAACGTTTTGTTGTATCCTTATATTCTTGAGCAAAAGCATGCCAATCCTTGCAAACAACAGCAAAGCGGACAAGGTCAACCTGCTCCAACAGCTTATCCGTAATCAAAACGAGAGCGGGAGAGGGAAGGCTTGCCCAGTTGGCAGATGAGCACTGACGACGACGTTCGAAAGTCCCTGTATTGCGAGAGTAATGCTTGCAACTAGTGGCCAAAGGAGGACTCAGCCATCTTTGAAAGCTCCAGTGACCCAATGTGGTTCAGTGTATCGACATATGTGAAGTGACTGATCTCGTAGCTTCCACGATAGAACTTGTATCCCCACTTGGCAAGCCACAAACGTCCCCAATCACTTATTTGTTACTTTTTTTTTTTTCAAATAATAATGGCAATAGGATTCAAATATAGAAAATTAAATTAATTTACTAACATTTTAATTACTTGAGTTATAAACTCTTTACCTTATGATACAAGATATTGGAGCGAATTAAAAGTTGACTAGACACCCATTCAAGAATGGAATGATCTTGGTGAGGTGGTGCTTGGTATAAGAGTGTGGCGTAAACAACTTACCCTTAAGAGGCAAAGGGTTATGGTCCCTCACATAGTTGGAGAGGATGCGAAGAAATCACCTAGACAAGCGACTTGTAACTTCAAAGTGCTTTAATAATTAAATGTTCATCTGTTTTGATAAATAAATAAGATTCAGTGAATATGCTTGGAGTCTCGAAACACGAGGATATATTGTTTGGCGATGAAAATTTCAGTGTTTCTTGGTTAATTTTTCATTAGGTTTAATTATGACCTGGTAGATTGTTTAGATCCAATCTCTCTTTTAATAAAGATGGTATGTATGTTGCTACTTTTCGTGGATTCTTTATGTTATATGTACTCTATTCTAGTGATTATTGATTGTGTATCTTGCGTTTAAATTTTTTGGATGTAAGGCACATCAGTGACTTGTAGATTGTTATGATTATGTTTATACATGTATTCGATATGTTTAGTTAGTCGGTTAGTTAATCAATTGGTTTTGGTTGTAATTGTTGGAGTTTGAGATCCTCTTGTCCCACATTGGTCAATAGTATTTTTTCACAAGTCTTTATATAGGCTTATTCTTTTTTCTTAGTAATTATAACTTAGACCATTTGGAAATGGATTGAAGACTTGGGTCTTATGGTTGTGTGGATTAGGCTTGAATATAATATAGCCTAAATACAATTAATATTAATTAATCAAGACAAGGGCCTTGGGCCTTGGGGCCTTGGAATTTAAAATTAATCAGATTCATTAATTTTAATTTTCGGATTAAGTTTTTTAATTAATTTATTAATTAAAAAACGTTTTGATTAAAAGACACAGCTATTAGAAAGAGTTGTACTTTTTGATTAAAAGACACAGCTATTAGAAAGAGTTGTGTGCTTTTAAATACATTGAACATGTATTTGAAAGGGTGTGAAACAACCTATATATTTGCAATCACAGTATCCAAGTGATAATTATCTTTTCTTCCTCCTTATCTTCCGTACAAATTTTTCAGAGATAAAACACACAAAGCAATTCGCTAGAGTTCTATAATCCAGTGCGGGTTGTAGAATTTGGTAGTTGTATCCTGGTCGAGCAGACGTTGTAGAACCACAAGCACAAGAGTGGGACGAAAATACTGTTCGAAGGACATAGCTTTTACGCTAGCCTCTACCTTCTGTGATCAAGTTAGTATCATTGTATTGTTATATTAGTTTATTTATTTGTATAATTTCATTCTGCACATCAAGTATATTTGGTAAATAAAATATTAGAATTTCAAGTTCTGTTATTTTTTTTTATTTCTGAATTGTTCTCCAACAATCTTCGAACAGTATGGAACAATCAGGAACTAAACCTCATTTTGAGAAGCCTGAGAAATTTAAGGGCGGAGACTTCAAAAGATGGCAGCAGAAAATGCTGTTCTATTTGACAACCATGAATTTGACTAATGTTCTGCGCGAGACTGTACCTACTGCAGATGGAGGAAATATTTTTTCTGCAGAAACTTTAACGGCTATAGATGCCTGGAATCATAATGATTTCCTCTGCAGAAACTATATTCTCAATGCATTAGATGATTCATTGTATGATGTCTATGTAGTATGCAAAACAGCCAAGGAACTTTGGGAATCACTTGAGAAAAAATATAAAACCGAGGATGCTGATTCGAAGAAATTTGTCGTGGGCAAATTTTTGGACTACAAAATGGTGGATTCCAAGTCCGTTGTTTCTCAAACTGAAGATCTTCAGAAAATCATCTATGACATTCATGTTGAAGGGATGATAATCAATGAGTCTTTCCAAGTGGTGTCCTTTATAGAAAAACTGCCACCTTCTTGGAAAGAGTTCAAGAATTATCTCAAGCACAAACGTAAGGAGATGACGCTTGAGGATCTCATTGTGAGGCTGAGAATAGAGGAAGATAACAGAAAGAATGAGAAGGGCCTGGTTTCGAGTATGGAAGCCAAGGCGAATGTTGTTGAAGGAAGTTCATCAAAGCAAAGGCCGAAGTTCCAGAAAACTAAGAAGAAGGAAAAACACTTTATCCCTGTTGCGAAAGGCAAAGACTTCAAGAAAATCAAGGGAAGTTGCTGGGTTTGTGGAAAGCAAGGCCATAGGGCTCAAGAATGTCGCCATTGAAGGGATCAAGGTCCTGGAAATTAAGGCAACAACAACCGTGCAAACCTGATTGAAAACAATGTGGATGCCTTAGCTGCAATGATTTCTGAAATCAACCTTATGTCTGATCACGCTGATTGGTGGATAGATACCGGTGCAACTCGCCATGCGTGGTGACAGAAATATGTTTTCTTCGTACCAGAAAATCGAAGGAAATGAGCAGCTGTTTATGGGAAATGCATCTGCATCTGTTGTGGCTGGAATAGGGAAATGTGTTCTGAAATTCACTTCTGGAAAGGAATTAACCCTCCTTGACGTGCTGCATGTCCCCGATATAAGGAAGAATCTTGTTTCTGGTCCTATCCTTAGTAATAAAGGATTCAAATTAGTTTTTGAGTCTAATAAGTTTGTACTAACTAAAGGGGGAATGTTTGTAGGGAAGGGTTACCTTGCTGATGGATTATTCAAACTAAATGTACTTGTTAATGCTATGAATGAAATAAATAATGCTTCTGCTTATATTGTTGATTCTTCTAATTTATGGCACTCTAGGTTAGGACATGTAAATTTTCGTTCACTTTTTATAATGCATAACTTAGGTTTGCTGCCCAAAATTGATTATCTAGATAATGTTAAATGTGAGACTTGTACAGAATCGAAATTTGCAAGTCAAAGCTTTAAATCCGTGCATGAAAAGTCCAATGATTTATTAGATTTAATTCATAGTGACTTGTGTGATTTTAGATCATATCCAACTCGTGGTGGAAAGAACTATTATGTAACATTTATAGATAATTTCAGTAAGTATTGTTATGTTTATTTACTTCATAGTAAAGATGAGACCTTGGATATGTTTAAGACATATAAGGCAGAAGTTGAGAATCAACTTAACAAGAAGATTAAAGTCTTAAGGTCCGATAGGGGAGGAGAATATGAGTCTCATGCCTTTGCTGAATTTTGTGCCACATATGGCATAATTCATCAAACAACAGCCCCTTATACACCACAACAAAACGGTGTTGCCGAACGGAAAAATAGGACTTTCAAAGACATGATCAATTCTATGTTAAATAGCTCTGGGCTTCCACACAATTTGTGGGGTGAAGCTTTACTTACTGCAAATAAAATTTTGAATCGAATTCCACCTAAAACGAGAAAGGAGTCACCATATGAATTATGGAAAGGAAGAACCCCAACGTTTAAATTGCTTAAAGTGTGGGGTTGCCTGGCAAAAGTACAAGTCCCATTGCCAAAGAGAACAAAATTAGGGCCTAAAACTATAGATTGCGTTTTTATTGGTTTTGCATCTAATAGTTCAGCTTATAGATTCTTAGTTTTTCATTCCGAAGTCAATGATATACATGTCAATACTATTATAGAATCTATAAATGCAATATTTTTTGAGGATATATTTCCATACAAAATAGGCAAGTCTAATTTATTGAAAAAGAGATTACATGATGATGTATCTGAGGTCAATGATGAACCTAGAGAACATGATGATGGTTCATCCTTGTCTAGAGTTCAACAAGAAGAAGAACTTGAACCTAGAAGGAGTAAAAGGACAAAAATTCGAAAGGACTTTGGGCCTGATTTTGTGACCTTATTAACCGAGACAGAACCTCAATCATTCAAGGAGGCCATGTCCATTCCTGAAGCTCCATTTTGGAAGGATGCAGTTAACAGTGAGATAGATTCCATTATGCAAAATCATACATGGGAATTAGTCGATTTGCCCCTGGCAATAAGCCAATTGGGTACAAATGGATATTTAAGAAGAAATTAAAACCTGATGGTACAATTGACAAATATAAGGCTCGTTTGGTAGCTAAAGGATACCGTAAAAAACATGGTTTGAATTTCTTTGATACATACTCGCCTGTAACAAGAATTACGTCAATAAGACTGTTGATTGCTATAGCTGCACTCCATAACATGGAAATACATCAAATGGATGTAAAAACTGCATTCTTAAATGGAGACTTAGATGAGGAAATATATATGGAACAACCTGAGGGGTTTGTGGTTAAAGGTCAAGAACACAAAGTTTGTAAACTTGTTAAATCATTATATGGGCTTAAACAAGCTCCAAAGCAATCAAGGCATGAAAAATTTGACCATATTATGATAACACACGGTTTTAAGATAAACGAGTGTGATAAGTGTGTCTACACAAAAACTCAAAATAATGCTTGCGTTATGTTGTGTTTATATGTAGATGATATGCTTATAATGGGAACTAACAAAGAGATAATAAATTGGACAAATAAGATATTGAAATCAAGTTTCGATATGAAAGATCTTGGATTAGCTGATGTTATTCTTGGTGTAAAAATAAAAAGAAACCAAGAAGGATATATTCTTACACAGTCCCATTATATAGAAGCTACACTTAGAAAATATGGTCATTTGGAAAGTAAAGATGCAATTACTCCTTTTGATGCCAATAGCAAACTTAAGAGAAATAGAGGTGATGCTATATCTCAACGTGAATACTCACAAGTTATTGGAAGTCTTATGTACATTATGAACTGTACAAGGCCTGATATAGCATATTCAGTGAGTAGACTGAGTAGATATACATGCAATCCTGGGCATGATCATTGGGAAGCTTTAATTCGAGTATTGAGATACTTAAAGCATGCAATGAATTATGGATTGCATTATACAAGATATCTTCATGTGCTTGAAGGATTTACTGATGCGAATTGGATATCGGATAGTAATGATACAAAATCCACAAGTGGATATGTATTTACTTTGGGAGGAGCAGCAATATCTTGGAAATCTTCTAAACAAACATGCATAGCCCGATCAACTATGAAATCGGAATTTATAGCTCTCGATATGGCTGGAGGAGAAGCTGAGTGGCTAAGAGATTTTTTGGAGGATGTTCTCATATGGCCTAAACCTGTAACGGCAATATGTATACACTGTGATAGTTTAGCTGCACAATATCGAGCTAAAAATAGTGTATATAATGGGAAGTCTAGACAAATTAGACGAAGGCATAATACAATAAAGCAATGGCTCTCTAGTGGTGTAATTTCTATTGACTATGTTAAGTCAAAAGATAATATTGCGGATCCGCTTACTAAAGGTTTGTCTAGAGAGCAAGTTAAGCATATATCGAGGGGAATGGGTTTAAAGCCAATAGAGTAAAATGAAACTGCTAAACGGAAACTTAACCTAGTTGATTGAAGATCCCATGGTCTAGGTTCAATAGGCAAACTGGTTTGGCTAGTTTCAAGAAGAAACACACTTACATACCCATTCCTATGATGGAAGAAGTGTGCTGACTGCTGATGATGTAGGAAACATTAGTTTAATGATATTGATACTTGTAAATCAAGTGGAATAGTAGCAGCCTATTCTTAATCAATATCACCTATATGAGAGTAAATGTGGGGTCGCATTTATGAGAATTACATGGCTACAGTCTCTAAAGCTCTCATGAATCCAGGATTTGTTCAGGACCAAAAAGAACACAAACGTATGAATTTGTGATGTGTAAATGTGGCATATGTTTTGTTTATTGTCTTGGTTTACTGTGGAGATGAACAGTTCAAGATTTTATATTCATTGCGTAATCTAGTAAATCCGATAAGTATATACTAAGGTAGGTTCAAGTCCAAAAGACACTTCTCCTGATGTATGTCACATCTATTGTTTACTCTCGTATCTTAGTGTGTCTAGGACCAAAGAGTCGTCTCAAATGTGGGGTATTGTTGGAGTTTGAGATCCTCTTGTCCCACATTGGTCAATAATATTTTTTCACAAGCCTTTATATAAGCTTATTCCCTTTTCTTAGAATTAGAACTTGGACCATTTGGAAATGGATTGAAGACTTGGGCCTTACGGTTGTGTGGATTAGGCTTGAATATAATATAACCTAAATACAATTAATATTAATTAATCAAGACAAGGGCCTTGGGCCTTGGAATTTAAAATTAATCAGATTCATTAATTTTAATTTTCGGATTAAGTTTTTTAATTAATTTATTAATTAAAAAATGTTTTGATTAAAAGACACAGCTATGGATTAAGTTTTTTAATTAATTTATTAATTAAAAAACGTTTTGATTAAAAGACACAGCTATTAGAAAGAGTTGTACTTTTTGATTAAAAGACACAGCTATTAGAAAGAGTTGTGTGCTTTCAAATACATTGAACATGTATTTGAAAGGGTGTGAAACAGCCTATATATTTGCAATCACAGTATCCAAGTGATAATTATCTTTTCTTCCTCCTTATCTTCCGTACAAAATTTCCAGAGAGTAAACACACAAAGTAATTCGCTAGAGTTCTATAATCCAGTGCGGGTTGTAGAATTTGGTAGTTGTATCCTGGTCGAGTAGACGTTGTAGAACCACAAGCACAAGAGTGGGACGAAAATACTGTTCGAATGACATAGCTTTTACGCTAGCCTCTACCTTCTGTGATCAAGTTAGTATCATTGTATTGTTATATTAGTTTATGTATTTGTTGTATAATTTCATTCTGCACATCAAATATATTTGGTAAATAAAATATTAGAATTTCAAGTTCTGTTTATTTCTGTTATTTTTGTTTATTTCTGAATTGTTCTCCAACAGTAATTGATTTGGGTTTGACTCATTTTGTAATATATATACATGGATTATTGGAGCAAGCATCTTCTGTGCAACCGATCATACCTATGATCATTTTGTTCGAGGAATGGTTAGCTATGGTTATTTATTGGGCATTAGGGGATGTGATGCGGGCTCTGTTGGCTTATCGAACGTTCATGGTTTTTCAAGTGGGATGCACATTCAGTCGGGAAAGCTACGAGATCAGCCACTTCGCATACCAAATTTCACTGACCCACATTGCATCATTGGAGCTTCGAAAGATTGCCGAAGTTGTTGACGAGCATCATACACTGAGAGCATTACTTGTTAATATGGACATAGAAAATATGAACACACTCAAAGATCTTCCTTCTTTCTTGTTGGACATAGAAAATATGAGAGGATTAGCAAGACAATTGACAACACAAAGAGCTCGATGACAAGTGCAAATGCAAAGTTGACCAAATCCACACATAGTAGTGAACCAATTCAAGAAGATACTAGGAAACAATGCTTATGCGATCACCTGAAATTTTTTACGGGAAGCAGCATTTGACTTGGCTCGAGCAAACATACGGTCAGTAGGGGCAACAAAAGATGAGAATTGTGGGGAAGTTAATCAAACTGAGTAGACGAGAATGGTAGGGAAGTTAATCAAATTGAGTTGATGTCCGTACCATGGGAAGGGCAAGCATACAATTGTAAATGCAATATGCAACGATGCAAAACTTCTCTATGACTTTTATGTGGAGAGATTATCTGGAGCGAAAACAGAATATGTTCCCCATATAACTAATAGACAATATGTGGAGTAACTCAACTCCTTATAAGCAAGGTTCTAAAAAACGTTAGACGCTAGTCGGGATCTAGGTGGGCGCCTAGACGGATTTAGGTAAATTTCTTGTATATCTTGTAAATAAATGCATATTGACACTACATTGAACTTGTATATCATGTATCCAAATGTAAAAATAACGTGTTAAGTGATATAACAACTTCAATATGGCATCACTATACACGTGTTAAATGATATAACAACTTTCTAAAGATGTGTCATATTTTGTATATCTTATATCACTAGGCGGATTTAGGTAATCCTCCCAACCTTCAAGATGTGCATTGAACTTGTTATATTGTGGCTTCGTCAACGTATTTCATCGGTTTCATTGGACATGCATATTCATATTTAGTTGACTAATACATCATCTCTTTATTAATTAAAATACTAAATAACATAACTTAAATGGACAACAACTAAAAAAAAAGCAAAATACAAGAAGTAAAATACAAATTAACATAAGATAATAACTAATACTTAAACCCTTGAAAATGGATAAACATATTTAACACCAGACTCTCGATTCCACCGCTACAATAACTCTTGGGTATGAATATTATATTAATATTTAGAAAATAGATTTAAACTAAAGTAAAGGAAAAGACTTCAGACTTCGGATTCTTCACAGTAAGCGGCTAGAAGACGAAGCAACACCGACTCGACCTCTTCCTTATAAATGTCAAATCTCTTCTTCCAATCTCCTATTTTTGGATCAGGTTCTCCGATCTGCTAAAAGGCTCTTCGATTTATTCAATCAATCATCCATGTGTTTGGACGCCGGCGATGTTGCCGTGCAGAGACAGTGAGTTGCGACAGAGCCGGAGAGTTTCAGGTACCGCCCAGTGCCCGCCTAGGCCGCCCAGATACCTGCCTAGGCCGACCAACGACCGCCTAATTCTTTTCCCGATTTTTCTTCCGATTTTGGTTAAATCCCGACGGCTACTCATCGCCCAGCGCCTAGATCGATTTTTGGTACACTGCTTATAAATATTTGCATGGTTTTGTCATTCACTGGTGTAGGATTTTATCCTCACATTCTAACACGGACAAAAGTTATTTAAGTCAATAATGAAACTCTTTTATGGAGCTATTAATTATGATTTACATGTTAGAGTTCTCTTAATCTATCAACAAAAATTCCAACAAATTAATTAATAGATTAAGAGCCAATTGATTAAATTGACAGTAACATTATAACTGTGGAGAAAATCACTTCCCAAACACTAAGAATAGAGAGAAGTTACATTTGAGTGGCATATGCATGAATCAAAATGTTATATATATATATATATATGTATGTATATATATCGTGATGAATTGTCTTCTGATAGCTAGAGATGTCAAGATTTGAATTGTGACATTTTGTTTAAAGAAATGACGTGATATTATCTGGGGCATTTATCATATATATAGGTAACTGTTATAATCACTTTAAAAATCTCATTTTTCGCTCATGTATTTTTCTTTTTAAATATAAAAAATTTAGAGTATGAATAACAATTTCCATATATATATATATACTCGCGCACATCCAAATCCGATGGATATTTACTTGTTTGATGATCAACGGTTGCATGTCAAAATTAGCAAATGACTCTAGAACCCTTGCTTTTGGTAAACATTTTTCACCCCGCAGCTAATTATTGTAGTTAGGCTAAAAGTGTGATACACATATTAAACAGTTGTCCGGGATAAACAAACAAACTCCATAATGATTTTATATAAGAAATCATAGTTTAACATAATTGCGAATCCCTTATATAAACAGTCAAAATCAATGAAAAGTTATATAAAGATTATTTGTGTCTGTCAATCATGAGTTCAATTTATTTTAAATGTAATCTTTGATGTTTAAATTACAAAATACGGTCTAGCGGTATCCATTTTTATTTGTAAGTGAAAGATCTTAAATTCATTTTTCGTTAAACACGAATTTGAACCAAATTATTGCTAGCTCATTGCGAAGCTATCACTCTCTTCATTTTAGTGTGAACAATATCGTTTATTCAAATAAAAAAAATTACAAGTTCACAATTTAAATGTTGCCATCCTCAAACTATCCTTGTTCGTAAAGTATTGAGTTTGATGAATTTTTTTTTTTTAAGGGACTTGTTATTAGCATTTCAAAAATCTCAGTTGACACTTCAAACTTTCTATAATTATAAAGAAAAATACATTTATGAGGAGTATATAATGAAATTTTTGGGGTACTAATAACAATTCATTTTTAAATTGTGATGTTATTGAAAACTTGTACCCGAAAAAATCAGATCAAAAATGGTAAAAGATTGCCTTTTAACACATCCCACATTGCTTTGTCTGTAGATAACGTAGATTGCATGTCCCTTCACTCTTTAATTAGTTGCAATCCACTCAACTAATTAACCAGTACGGAGTTTTACTTTGCAACCATTAATTGAGAGAGGTTAACATTAATCCTTACACTAACTACATATTCTGCCAATGCATCAAGTACATCCTAGAAACAAAATTGAAGCTTAAATTTTATTTATTTATTTAAAAAAAAAAAAAAAAAGCACATGATTGAGGGTTTGACAATGATAATATAAACTTTATTTGGGAAAAGGGTCTACCGTCCTCTCCTTTTCTTTTCTCCTCCTCAACATTAAATTAGCATAGAAAGGTGGTAGCAAAACTGATATGACAGGTAGGAAGCCGAGAGATTTTTTAGTGTGTCGAGAACATTGTTCGGTACATCAATTATAATAATACAATTGGTTAAACATTTGAAAAAAAAAAATTTCAATCAATTGTATTATAATACTTGATGTATCGGGTTGTATTTCCAGCTCATTGAAATTTTTCTTGCAAGAACACAGACATTTTCAATTACTCTCTCTCTCTCATCTTTTCTCCAAAGATTTTATAGTGTAACCAAACCACCGTTTACACGATGCTATTACTCTATTAAATTCAAAGTTCTAAAAGATGTTAGGCACTAGTCGGGCGACGGGCTAGAGCCTAACTCCTAGACGGCTAGGCGGAGCCAAGAACCTAGGCGGAATAGGCAGATTTAAGTAAAGTTATTATATATTGTATAAATAAGTGTCTATTTATACTTAAAAAACCCACATAGTTATATTGGGATACATAAATTGCAAAATGAAATGATATATATATATATATATATGTATGTATTATAAAGTAACATATTGAAAACATGAGGAACAAGCGTATAATGAGTGTTCATCCAAATATTCAATAAGTTTCTTACATTTTATTGAAAAATTAAAGCGCAAAATGAAAATTATTTATTTATTATCTAAATGAGAGTCACAACCTAGGGGGTGCTTAGGCGGGTTAGACGGATGCCTAAGCGAGTCTAGACACACTTTCTTAATTTTCAAATGATTAGGGACTAATCAGGACAGTAGCCAGCCACCTAGCGCCTAGGCGAGGCCTAGGCAGTGCTAGGCAGGGATTTTTAGAACAGTGATTAAACTTATAACATGTGCAAACGTTCTTATATTAATATACTTAAGAACTCGAGCATGTCAATCATGTTATACACTCATCTTATAACACGTGAAATAATATACATCACATAATATTTTTAGAGATACTTAAACCTTTTTTTTTCTCTCAGCTTTCCTATAATGTGTGTGTGTGTGTGTGTGTGTGTGTGTGTGTGTGTGTGTATCTCTTTAGCAGATTAAATTTGATCAAGCTAAGCTGTCAAGAAAAATTGAGAAGTTTCTCTTTCTATCGGGTTCTTCATTTAACTGATCCATGCTTCCCCTTCGCACCCTTCTCCTCTATCTCCTCCTCCTCCTCTTATTCCACCATGCCATTGAGAATTCCTCATCACCTTATTTCCACCATTCTTTGCCTCTCTCTCCTCTTCTTGTTCTTGTTTCATGAATATTTCCACAACTACTCCAAGATTTCCACCACAAACATTCACAAAGAAAGCATAAGATCTTATTCATCATCGCTTTCTCATCATCATCATCAGCGTCGCCCTAATACGATCAGCAGAAAAGTGTTAGCAAGCAAATTTGACTTCACGTCATTTGTACATCCTCACCAACAACGCCAAAGGTCATCAAAAACTTCGCCGGATGATCATCATCACATGCAAGCACAATCGGAGCCCTCGGCCGATGATCCGACGGAGATTGATCCACGTTATGGTGTTGAAAAGCGACGTGTTCCCACCGGTCCAAACCCCTTGCACCATTGATCATATCAGCTTTAATTTCTCAGGTGATCAAGTACTGTACATGAAGTGAAGGAAAGATAAATATACAGAAAAAGAAAGATTTATACTAATATTATTGAAGCGTTTATTATTACTTACATATGATGGTTTCCCCACTATTTCAATTTTTCTTGTCGAGAAAACAGTGAACCATAATGTAGGAGCTTGAGGGGTAATTTTTTCGTGTACTTAAAATATGATCATGTGATATTATTTTCTATTTAGATTATGATATGTAGATTTGTTTTTTTTAATTATTATTAATTTACTTTAAAAATAAGATATATTAATTATTTTGTCAACTCTTATTATATAGAATAATACACTACGTATTTATATTCCACGTAGTTATAAATTTTAAAGAGTTGTTTTGATATAAATTTATCGAGTTCTTGGGGGTTGTACATACATGTATGAAGGGATGGTCGACGGTCGACACTATAATTGTTTTCATAATGAAAAGGAAGAATGAATTAATACTCCAATTTATGGGCATGATTACTATGATATCTTGTAAATGTTTTTACAATTTTACGTAAATCGATCGATTGCAAGGAAACATGAGTAGCTGTGACGGCACGGCACGGCACGCTTTGAGAAGATGTTTGTCTAGCATTTGCTAGATAGATTTTTAGTGTGTCCGTAATACAGGATATGTATATCACATGTCATTATACAAGTTAAAGAACATTTGAAAATATAACTTTCCTCTACTTATATAATGACAATATCGTATACCACCCGTGTTCCGGATACAATAAAAAATTTCTCTATTTGCTATAGCTAACACCATCCATAACCATTAATTAAGACATAATTAATTAATAAATGAGGTTGGTTAGTGTGAAAGCTTTTTCTTTCTTTGCATTGCAGATTGATTAAGCTCTGCATTGTAGGTCGACCAACATGCGATGGGTTTGGTGCTACTTAATTGCCACACCTCTTTTAGAATTTGGATACACCGACTCATCACGGTACATTAATGTCATCATGAATACTAAGGTCATCTCCAACCGAAGAGGATCAAAGGACTCCTTTAGCCCTATAGTTTTGCAAGAAATTATATTTTAATGAACAGTGTTAGGCCATATTTTATGTTATCTCCAACCGAAGGGGCAAAAGGGCAATAGGCCAAACATAGCCCTTGGACAAAAAATCATCTCCAATCAAGGGGGGGCAAAGGGTCATAGGCCAAACATAATTTATTATTTTAATTAAATTAAACAACCATATTAAAATAAGATTTTCAGACATATTTTGAGTGTCACTTGTCGCCAAATGAATAAGTCTCTGGATTTCTTATCTTTATATAATCTCAATAATTTTTTGGATAGGATTTCGAGTAACACGTGTCGTTAACGTGAGTAACTCTCCAGATTTCTTATTTTTATGTAATCTCAAAAATTTTTCGAATAAGATTTCGAGTGACACGTGTCGCTAAAGTAAGTAACTCCCAGATTTCTTATCTTTATGTAATCTTAATAATTTTTTCGGATAGGATTTCGAGTGCCACGTGTCGAGATGTAATTGGTTGTGCAAATTTTAGATAGGATTCTTATCTACGTGACACTTCTTATCTTCAACTTTCATGTTGTAGGAATGGTATAGGTATTTATAGGAAAAACAATTAGATTTTTTTTATTTATAAAATTCGTCCCAAAAAAAAAAAATTTCAAATTCCAACGGTAACCTGACGGCAGCATGACGTTAGCTAGCCGTTGCTAGCTAGCATCATGCTAACCCCAGGTAGCCGTTGGCATTCAAATTGGCTGAGCTGGATGGCTAGCAAAATGTCAAGCTTGACATTCTAGAGCTGGAAGGCTGGCAAAATGTCAAGCTTGACATTCTAGCATTAGAGGGCTGGGCTGGATGGCTGGCTGGAAATGGCCAACCTGCTAGCCTGATTTGGGGGTTTGGGCCCACAAACCCTTTGGCCTAGCCATCAATTAGAGACGATTTTTGTGTCATTCCGAGCTATTTTTAGCCCTATGGCCCTTTGGCCCTTTGGCTGGGTCGGTTGGAGATGGCCTAATAGGTTGGCATCATGAATCTGTATGTATGTACAAATAAAGTTCGAGTGTCCTAGTGCATTATATAAATTTGGAATGTAAAACTAAAACATCCGCATCTCTAACAACAATTAAGCTTTATCCCACTAAGTAGGGACGGTTATACTAATCCTAGAACGTCACTGCGTTCAGTTTTGTGTCAAGTCTTCTGTTAAGACTAAGTACTCCATATATTTTTTTAAAGTTTCTTTTCAAGTCTTCCTAAATCTTGCTCTACCCGTTTTGCCCTAAACATATGTCTCATAATTGCATCTTCTAACCGAAACATCATCGATTATAAACCGATATGTGCAAATGTATTAGTGCACTAATATAAAAGGGAAATGTTATTGGCACTTCAAAAATCTCATTCTACACTCCTCACAAGTGTATTTTTTTTTTCAACTGTAAAAAGTTTGGAGTGTAGAATGTGATTTTTGAAGTGTCAATAACAATTCCCATATAAAAATTAAAAAAATACTAATCGGTGATCACAACTAACGTTTCACATCATCAATCTGTTTCAAGAATCCACTTTTATGATGGGGTAAAAGCACAATGTATCTCTCAACATGCCCTTAGAATTCCTGTTTACCATTATTATTATTTGGGCAAATTAAGCTCGACACATAAAATCGATTTTCCATTTTTTGTTATTATTAAAGAATATTTGCTACATATAGACGTGCTTGGATCAAATATATTCTTCTTGCGTGCTAGACAAGCTAGGTATAGTTAGTTATTTATTTCATTGTTAGTAATCTAGCTAGTAAGTAGGTACGTTATACTTAATTTTGCGTTCGATGCACTTGTACTCGTATTAAGATTCAAATGTGCAAGATTTGAATCCCAATTATCTGATTCATTTGAGACGAGAAACGCTACATATTTTCAATCATTCACCTATAATTTATGAATATAACATAAATTTAAAATTGTGTAAAATCATTAGACTCAATCTATGAGTCAAGATCTTGAACTCTATAATTTTCACAAATGATTGACATGGAATACGTAAATAAATACCTTGATAATGCCGTTAAATGTCGTCTACAATCTCTATCTTGAGCGATCCATAGACCTGTCATAGATGTGGAAGAAATTAGGATCTCTCTAACCTTACTTGCACGTTAAAACCTTAAAATGTGTTTTTCGTTAATGTACACATTAAATGAGTATGTGCACTATTATAAGGAGAGATGACCCGTTTCCATCAACCAGACCATGCATACAAACGCAATAATGGCCTCCCACTCATGGCTTTCGCCACCCACGTTTCAAAGGGTCTGCCGACTTTCTCTATTTACTTCTCCAATTATATTAGGAATAAACATTTTCTGAACTTGATTTTGTCAACGTTGCCCCAACCATATTAAGAATAAACATTTCATCTGAGGTATTTCTGTTAACGATTCAGAAAATTGATAAAATTATCCATCATGAACCATTTCTGGGAAGGTGATTAATTGCGAAAGACGAATAGGTGTATGTTTTGCAAACCTAATCCAGATTAAGTCAACTTACAACTTCAAACTGACAAGTAACAATAATACAATTTAATACAGCTACATATCGATAGAAGATTGTGACACATATAATTGTTTAGAAATGTTTTTAGAATGACTAAAAACGGTTTCATTGAAAATATTTTTAGGTTCCAAAACACTTGAAGTGCACTTAAAATGCTATTCAGGATTCACTAGTAATTTTATCAAGGATTGGCTCCAATAACATTTTTATCAAAAACGTTTTCAGTTATTTTAAAAACACTTTTAAACACGTGTCTATACAACACAAGAAAAATCACGACTAAATTAATTAATAATCAAAACCAAAACACACATTTAGAGAATAATAGGAAGCAAACAAATTATATTCAACAAGTTCCCCCCACCTTCCACCGGCCACAACTAATTCAAACAAAATAATTAAACTAATATACCATTTCTTATATAAACCCAAGGCGGTACAGGTTTAAATTCAATGATCTTAATATAATCAATTATATTTCACAACATGGTTCGTCCAATACCAGAGGTTGCAACCAACAACTTCGCCTCAATGCCGCTAGCAATCATCTTGTTCGTCTCAGTCTCTGCCCTTGTAGCTTTATGTGCCAAAGCCAACCATGTACGCCGCCGTGCCTCGCCCGTAAAACAAACTAAGTCGCCCCCGGCGGCACCTAAGCAACTTGTGGCCAGCCTCAGCAACAAGGCAATTCCACTCGTCTCCAAAAATAAAGGGGAAGAAGTTGAAGCAGTGGATGATGGGTTTGGAGAAGGAGGGGTGTGGCAGAGGTCAATTTTGATGGGAGAAAAGTGCCAGCCACCTGAATTTTCAGGTGTGATATATTATGATGAGTGTGGAAAACAGCTTTCTGAGCTGCCACCAAGGTCACCTAGGGTCGCCAGTCCCTTGCCAAACTTTTTCTCTCCTGCGGCTAGAGATATGCGACCTTGCTAGCTATAGGTGATCAATTTAAATCCTATATGTACAGTACCATATATATGTTTGATATGCTATAAGAAACTCAAACTTTATTGGTGTTTCAACTTTATATTTGCACATTTTGACAGCTTCATTCTTTAGTTGAACTGTGTAGGATTGGAGATTGAAGACGATAGAGGCATGAATGGGAACTTGGTGGAGGCGGCTAAGCAGCTAAGTAGAAGATTTAGAAGTTTTGTATGTCGTTGGCACTTGGATCCTCCGTGGCTGATGCCGTTTTTGGAGGTGGAGACGGAGCCACAGAGTCGATGATTTCTTGTGATGGCAAGTAGAGATCTTTTTTCTTTTCGATGGATTTTTCCACCTTGGAAATTTTCAAATCAAAAGGTTTTTTCAGAAGTCCATGTTTGTCATATTTTCTTTTTCTTGTTGGTTCATACTACATCTATGTATTACTTTTTAATGGTTGGGAATGAAATTCATCTTTAACGATATAAAAAAACTGTGTAAGATTATTTCCTATCTGTATGATATCAACAGCATCGGGAATGTGTGAAATGTAATAAAACCATTTATTATGGTAAACATGTTTTTTTTCCTTTTAAACAGTAAGTTTAAATGTCAAAATGGTCTCTGCGTTTTGTTCTATAGCCAATTTAGTCTATGTGCTTTCAATTTGGCAAAATTACTATCCGTGTTTACATCTATTAGCTAATTCAAAATAATTCATTTAAAGACCGTTAAAATTAACATGTGCATGACATATAAAAGAATAAAAACGTAATTTTAATATGAAGGAATGACCGAATCCGTATTATTAATTCTATCCGAGTTGCCAGACAAAACCCGTTAAAAATAGGGAGATGTGCACATGGAACCCAAGTATCATCCATTGATGATGGCAAGTAAAATGTCTCTAACAAATTCACCCTTCTCTCTGATGCTCACTCATAAAAACCAGCTCCCACCCTTCTTCTGTCTGTCTCACCTACTTTGACTCCTCCAATGGCTTTGCTTCTCCTTCCTAACTCCTTCTCTTTGTCCCTTCTTCGAAACCCTACTGCTCCGCCGACAGGACATACAACAAGAAGAACAAGACACCGGTTTCTCGCATTGGCAGCGTCTTCCTCGGACTCGGAGGATGACAAGAATAATGCTTCTTCTCAGAAGTCAACCAAGTTGGTCACTTTCTTGGGGAAAGGTGGGTCCGGAAAGACCACCTCCGCCGTTTTCGCCGCCCAGGTATCTCTGTAATGTGTGTCTGAGTTAAAACTAAAGAAACCAACGATGCCCAATTTAACGTTAATGTGAAATTTTGTTGGAATTATGGTTGTGGGCAAAGTTTTAATCGTGAAAAGATTGAATTTTTTTAATGATTTGAATGGTTTTCAATTGGGAAATTTGACCACCAAGCATATGAATTTAGCTGATTGATTATATGTTGGGTTTTTCAGCATTTTGCAACGGCAGGGTTTAGCACATGCTTGGTGATACACACACAAGATCCCACTGCTGAGTTCCTTCTTAACCGAAAAATCGGAACTTCTCCTACATTGTGCAGCCCCAATCTTTCTGCTCTTAGATTTGAAACCACCAAAGTATGTTTTCGGAATCCCGTTTTTCGCATTTTCCCTTCCAATAATTAATGTATGTCAAGAAATATGCTGCAAGTTACCAAGACCCAAATTGGATCTTTCTTGATAATGTAGATGCTTCTAGGACCTTTGAAACAGCTAAAGCAAGCGGATGCGCGCCTTAATATGACGCAAGGAGTTCTCGAAGGGGTAGGTATGTAACATCGGTTGAGGGGTTTAGTTACACATTAATGGTCTATCTGTGGGGGGGGATTGATGATGCTTCTGTCTTTTCGATTGAGCAGATTGTCGGAGAAGAGCTTGGGGTGCTCCCTGGGATGGATCCTATTTTTTCCGCATTAGCGCTTGAGAGGCTTGTTCAATTCTTTAGGAATGTGGCACAAAGATACCGCAACGAAGATAATTTTGATGTAATAATATATGATGGTATGAGCTCTGAGGAAATGCTGCGGATGATTGGTGCAGCTAGAAAAGCAAGGTCAATGAACACATCCCACACGCGCGCGCTCACACACGCACATGAACAAACATTCATATATTGACATGAATCACATGATCTGTGCATAGGTTGTACTTGAAATACGTGCGGAACACGGCTGAGAAAACTGACCTTGGGAGGTTTGCCGGCCCTTCAGTTCTGAGACTTGTGGACGAAGCCATGAGTATAAGCAGCAGTACACCTCGTCTCAATGGGAAAATGAGTGCCGAAATATGGGACAGTCTGGAACAAATGTTGGAGGTAAGTATCAGCCTATTTCCTGTAACTGCAGTTTGTTTGTAAATCCAATGAGATCCTGCAATTGTTATGTGTTGCGCAGAGAGGGTCATCTGCTTTCTCAGAACCTGAAAAATTTGGCTGCTTCCTAGTGATTGACCCAGACAACCCAGTGTCTGTTCATGCTGCATTACGCTATTGGGGTTGCACAATCCAAGCTGGTGCACAGGTTTCCGGAGCCTTTGCTATTGCTTCACGACATAAAAACACAGAATCAGAGGAAAGACTCAAGAAAAACTTTTCACCCTTGCCTTTTGCTAGCATTCCAAATATTTCCTTGGGTTCCCCTCTAGATTGGAATGCGATCATACAGGACACGTTAAGTGAAAGTGCACGAAATCTGCTTTCTATGACAGCAAGTGGCAGTGGTAACCTAACGCCCTCAGTAAAGTTTGATGCAGCCAGAAAATCAGTAACCCTTTTCATGCCAGGTTTTGACAAGTCAGAGATCAAGCTATACCAAGTATGCTGATAACCATTTTCATTTTACTATTGTGCTCAATTTTTTTTATGGCCTTTGACGTGCACATCTTCGGCATCTTTGGTGTGATATTGAACATACAAAAATCTGTGAAATGCAGTATAGGGGAGGATCTGAGTTGCTGGTGGAAGCAGGGGATCAAAGACGCGTAATTCATCTGCCTTCGAAAATTCAAGGGAAGGTTGGAGGTGCCAAGTTCATGGACAGAAATCTTGTAATCACAATGCGATAGCGTATTCAAGTCCTAATGATTTCGTATATTTTATAATCAATTGAGATGTCTCTGTGAGAGAGTAGGGAAGCTGATTTCATTACAATTTCAACAAAAGTGGTTCTGACTTGTGTATTTTACCAAGCATATGAAATAAAGCTCACACAGCAACTTCCAGAAATAACTCTTCGTATGATTGATCTTTCTAACTTATTCCTTTTGGCTTGAAATGGGTTATTGATCGTAATACACGCTTGATACATATGAACATACATTCGACGACGTTCAGCGGCCAAGATGAAATTTACAGCAGAAAATAGAGACGAGAACAGAGAGAAAAAATTCGAATGAATCATGATTCCTGATTAGTTTCTTCTGTTTGTCCATGGACACGGCCCCTTAGCTCTTCGAACGCCTTCATGCTCTCTGCATCAAAGCCTCCAGCAAACTGGAAACAGTTCCAAGTTAGCATTCGAAATCTATACGTTTTTCACTAAGATTTCAAATCCTTCACATTTGAAAACTCTTGAGTAATGGGAATTTTCTAATTCTACCGTCTATTTTTACATAAAGAATGAGAAAAAATCAGTTATACCTGATGAACTCGGAAAGCAAAACGCACGCCTTGAAGTAGTATAAACTCTCTGTTTGGTTCCTTCTCAGGTCCACTCAATGCATCAAGTTCCGAAGCTACACGTTTCATATACTTTCTTGCCAATTGCACAGATGAGAGCTTGATCTGCAGTGGTAAAAATCTTACATGAGCTCAAGTTTGCGAGACGATACATAACATAATCATACAAAATATTAGCAGCAGTAAGCACAGTATAGTTTTTTTGAGTTTTGAAGCATACCTTGCCGACAACCCCTGAATCCAATAACCAATCGACTGGAATTCCAAACTCCTTGCACCGTGAAATAGCCATGTCTCTTGTACGCAAGAGAGCATATACACTCTGTTCCACCCTAGAAGAAAAATAATAGATCACTTGAGAATAAAGAAAAAATTTGAAAAAGCATTTCTTCTAAGCAGCATTTCCATGCATGAAAAGAAAGTTCATACTTCTCAAGCAACGAATACATCTTCTTCAGAGCAGCTTCACATGGGAGTTTGGGATCATCAACAAAAGTGGAGACTTGCTTCTCCAATTTCATCAAGTCTTGGTACTCAAAAGCTGCTTCTCTTAGCGCATCCACTTTTCCTTCAGGCCAATCAAAGTGCTTGAGGACAGCCCTTTCGTCAACCTACCAAAGGCAGCAAGAGATGGCTAAGTGAGGGTGGAAGGAGGGTTTGTGAGTATACAATATCGAAAAGCATGCAATACAAAAGGAGTTCAGATTTAATGGTTTAGCAGTTGAGCCTGCTAGCCATCTGATGAGTGAAATGTTATCCCTTGTTTGTATAATTGAAAGGAACCTTTTGAGGGGAATATATGATCGAGTAGAACATTAATGGCATACCAAGAAGGAGAGCTCTTCATCTAGCCAGTTCACAAATGCTACAAGATCTTCTATGTTTGTGAAGGAAGCTGCTCGAACTTCTGCTGCCAACGACATGACAAAATCACCTTGAGCTTCTACATCAGCTTTCACCTGTATCCAACGCATAAATTTTCAATCTTTGAAACATTTGAGTACTGAGAACCATATTTCATGCCTCAGATAAGAAGATACAAGATATAAAAAAAACAAAGTTCTACTCACAGCTAAAAGGAATGATGATTTATTCTCAATCTCCCCAATCATATTGCTCCTCGCATCGGATACATTAGATGATGAAGATATTAAAGACGATGTATCCTTCTTTGCTTCACGTTTCATCAATGACTGATAGAATTCAACCAGCTCAGGAGCACGGTGTACTTTATCACCACCGCTTGCCCCCTTAGGCAGGCTTCCTGGTGGAGGTGGTGGACGAGGTGGTCCACCAGGTGGTGGTGGCGGTGGCGGTGGGCCACCAGGTGGAGGAGGTGGTACTCCACTTGGGGGACCGGGAATTGTACCAACAGGGGCACCTCCAGATGCCTTAGGAGGCGGGCGAGGTACCCGAGGAGGCCTTTTCTCAATTTGGGCAAGTTTCATCTTGGTTATTGCTTGAGGATCAACAGCATTACCATCTGCGTTACCATCATTACTTTGGTTGCTTGAATTGCTAGAAATAACTGCCTTTTCCTTGATATGGGCAAGTTTTGGTGGTAAAGCTACTGATCTCTCCTTTTCAGCCTTGGCTCTGGGCTCGTAGCTCAAACTTACACTTGATTTGTCACCAAACTTCTCTACCCTTGCTTGCTCTGCCCTTTCCTTAATTTGCTTCTCTCTCTCTAAGGCCAACTTATGCCGGTCTTTGTAAGCAGGATATTTCTCATCTAAAACTCCTTCAACTGACTTCGACATCAACTGGAAAGATGATGCCACAGAATTAGGTGAGTCGCTAGAAGACATCTGTGTTCTAATGTTCGGAAGAGTGGGAGTTTGAGGGGAGTCATTTTCCTGATCCACCTTTCCAAATGTGGTGATGGCAACACTGTCGCTTGCATTCCTTATCATCAAGGATTCCAGCGGACCCCTTGGTCGAACGCTCATACTTGGTCTACTTGGAGAGCCTCCAGACAAAGATCTAGCTGGTGATGAACGAACACTAGAATCGTCTTTGCTTTTCCCCCACCTTTTCAGCTTTTGCATTATCCCAGGTTTCTTGCTGAGACTACTATATCGACTCGTGGAACTATCAATAGAAACATTGTCAAAATCTTCACTTCCAGGGGAGGACGGATGAGAGAAGTTGCTCTCAAGATCTGTATCCCCTTGCCCACGTTCTGATCCTGCATACTCCAACATCAGATGTTTGGCCTTCTCCCGCGATTTGGGGCTCAGATTCTTGTTTAGATCACGAGCTGATACCTTTCCTTGGGGTGTCTGATAGTTCCGGAGCTCATACCTCAAGCATGCATTTACCCAACGGAGGTACACTAGCTCTTCAACTTCGCTGAACCTATTCATTTGAAGACCTTCCACCTGCTTCGATAGGTCCTCATTCGCATGCTTTAAATTATTAACCTCCTCTCTTACATTAGCAACCTTTTCAGTCTGAAACATGTGAGGGAAAGCATTGTAAGTATGAAATCACACGAACATGTTTACAAGCACTGAAGCCACTTGATTAAAACTTGTTTCATTCATAATACTTGCTAAATCGCCGGTGCAATTTCCACCAGCTTGCTGAATCCTTTTTGATAAACAAAGAAACTATTCAATCTTGGCATCTCTAGGTTTCTAGTCTCAAGTTTCAACTCAGAATAGTCAGGGGCTAAGTCCTAAACTGAAATAGCCGACGCCAAAAGAGAAACTACATGTTTGGAAAAAGAAAACAAGAAACTTACATGCCAATGTTTTAAATCTTCTCTCTTCTTCTCATATGAAAAACGTAAAGAAAAGAAAGACATGCACGTAATCCAAGAAAGCAGAAAGACTGACCTCCGTCATGTTGGAGAGGGTTGCTACTCTTGCTTCAGCAGCATTCAACTTAATAGTTAGTTCTCTCTTTTCGATTTGCAGTTCTTTGTTCTTTCTCTTAAGCTCCACGACTTCCACCTCTAATTGATTCGCAGCTTTCAGCTTCTTTTCAATTTCAGCATCTTTCTTGACGGCTTCTTCCTCTTTTGCCTGTAAATTAGTAACTTGTTGTTTGAGCAACAGTAACTGGCCTTTTGTCTGGTTAGCATCGAGCTGAATCTGCCTCTGCAATTCCTTGATTTTGTACCTGGCTGCCTCTAGCTCCTTCTTGGTGGAAGCTCCCCGTGTAAGCTCTTCTTGAAGCTTCTTCCTCTCAGACTGCAGAGAGTTAATAGTAATATTGAGCATGCCAATCTCCACTGTCTTAATCTTGAGTTGCCGTTGTAATTCATCAACGTCTGATTCTTGTTCCTTCAATCCATAGTACTCAAGTAATTCACCTTCAAGCTTTACTTCTCTTTCCTCCAATTCCTTTACCAGATTACGCAACCGTTCCAGCTCACTTGCATTATTTGCCATCTCAGCTTCATATATGTCTTTCTCTTTTGTATCTGTCTTGTTAACAGGTAATGGGATTTCAATCTCCCCAGATAAAAGATCTTCAAATTCAGGTAAAATATCTTCATCTCCGATATCACCAGGTGAAATATCACTAGCACGGTTAAATACGCTGCTAATTAACTTAACCTCTTCTTCGTCTTCTTCCTCCTCCTCCTCCTCCTCCTCTTCTTCTTCTTCTTTCTGCAATATGTACCACTCTTAGTTAACTAAAAACAGATAAGTAAAAGAATTCTAAAACCTACAGGTAAAGGAAGGAAACATAAAATTTGCTGCCAATTTTACGATGTTGCAAAAGAGATGGGACTTTGATAGAAGTTTGTTATGCACTTACATGCTTTTCTCTGAGGCTATCATCAGAATATGTAAGTTGCTCTTCGTCTTCCTTCTCGCTTTGATGGTTACTGTTTGCTTTACCATTTTCTAAGTTAAAATATCACCAGAAGAATTATAAGAACTTAGATTATAAAAATTTTGCAATAAGGGGGCGTAAATTTTAACTCGTCTCTGAAACAATATTTACTAAATATGGCTCGGTTGCACTATATCAACGGATAAAAGAGCTGTAACCATTTTTGTGCAATATAATTGTGTTCCAATAAATTAATAAACAAGTGACATTTCTGGAACTCATAGAGATGAATACCTGAATGCCTGCCAGTTGAGGCTGATGAACCAGAGTTTTTTATGCTGTGCTGCCTTGCTGCAATCGCTGCAATGGTAGCAGCAACCAGGAGGCTTAACCTGACTATCATGAAGGTATTGCAAATGGGGAAAACTCAAGCTCTCACTTATCTATAAAGATAACCAAATTCGGAACACCCCACCGCCTGCTTCCACCCCACCCCATCGCCGATAATTCAAACCATTTAAGCCCCTAAAATGCAGAAACAGCAACCCAAAATCTGTCATTCCCAAGAGAGATTAAGAAAACAATCCCTTTCCGATATCCATATCCAACTGTACACATCCCAGACCGTTCAAAGAACTCACATATATAGGTATATTAGTAGGCAAATCTAACTATGAAGTACAAACATTCCCGACATCATCAGCTATCATCTTCTGAGGTTTGTAGACCAAACATTAAAGAAGGCTTGCTTGGGCCGGAAGTTCTTGATAAGTAAGCCTTCCAGCACAACTCTTAGTGCTAAGAGCTATAGCAACCACCAATAACTAGTGGCCAATCTTCTCCGAAAGGATTGAAAGTTCACAATTTGGTGGGTCCAAACATGTCACCGCAACGATTTTAAGGAACATTAGCTGTTAAACAAGCCAAAAACCAAAGCTGAAAAGTCAGAAAATGTAAATTTTAACTGCAGTTACACTATTTCTGTTAACTGTTCTTGCAGCTAACAGTTTGGCTTTGCTCACCTAATTGAGTCAGGCTTTAGATTGATCAGAAGCTCAAAAGACAAAATATGACCAATCATTGCCACCTGATCCATTTGACAAACTTGGTATATGCAGAAATCAAACACTGATGAATGGTAAGAAATCAATTTGATATAAGGTGGTGGGTCCAGAATTCCCAAATCAAAGGACTCCTATTTCAAGTAAGCAATTTTTTGTTTGGCCGAAATTTTAATCCTCAGAGGTAGCCAAATACAAAGCAAACTAAACCATACTTTTGGGGGTGATTGACCTAAAAACCCACTTGCTTTCCTTTTTGGCATTTCCCAAAAAGCTTGTATCTTTTTGATTGGTTTTGCGTGCAATCGGAAGCAAGTGTTGCATATCATGGGTTGAGCATGCAAGACATGATTTTTTATCAATTAGCCTGTTCACATAGCATAAAAGTATAATCTTTTTAAGGGCATGTTTGGGATTGCTTCTAGGAAGGCTAAAAGTGTTTCTTGCAACTAAAAAAGGCTTTGCTTATGAGTCATAGAAGCGCTTTCTAGAAAAGCACGAAGCATGAGAATTCTCAATAAACATTCAACATGCTTTTAATAAAAACACTTTTAGCATAAATACTTATGAACAAAAGTGCATCCGTAGAAGCACTCCCAAAGCGTAAAATTATGGCAGGATGCCCACAAGAACTTGTAGATAAGATTTTGGAAACTGAGATTTGTAGTGGGAAGTGTGGCCAGCAAAGTTACCCACAACATAACAAAGAATCATCCATTGAATTGAAAACGAGTTGTTTGGCGGAGGAATTTGAGATTGTGAACTTATCAAAGAGGATATAATATTCGAGAAGAAAATTGCAGACGTGCGAATGAAAAGCCACGGAAAATTACAAGAAAAATAGTTTTCTGGGTTATAAATTATGTGGGCTCCACAACTTACACCAGAAGCCAAATTCCATTATCCAAACATGGATTTTGGGGCTCTAGTTGCTCCATATGCCTCAGAGAAGAGGAAGCTACAACATTAGTACAAATTCTACTGTGCTCCGGTGTATACCAGGATTAATGAGCTCCGGTGTATTTTATATACCAGGGTTTTCGGCCGTTAAATATTGCTCATTGGATCATTGACGAAGAATTTAACGGCAAAAAATCCGGTGCATACTAGAAGATTTTCAAGATACAACTAGAATAGGCATTTTCAACAGATGAAATACGAACTGTGGTCACTTCCAGTCGATAAATAATTAGATGAAAAGGTCAAAAAACATGTACATTTGGAGGTGGGTAAAAAAGAATACCATCTGGGCTTCAGCTGTGGGATTTTTCACCGGAGAGACACTGCAGTAAATTGCAGTAACTTTTTGACCGGCTTTGCGTTTCTACTTTTGTCCTCAGAAAACGGCTGACTGAATTTTGACCGACGCATGTGAGTGGATTTACCGCTTTACCCCATCTGGATGTGGCTGTAATTTTCCATTCCATGGTGATGCTGTTTCGAAATTACGGGTCCGGTTGCGTTTGTTTATCCGAAAAACACTTCTGTTAATAAATGCTTTTGTTAGAAGTGCTTCTACTAGATACATTTTCATAAGCACTTTTGCTTGAAGCACTTGAATTGGTGTTTCTATGACCCAAAAAGTATTACTTTTAAGCTGCCCAATGGAGAAAAAGAACGGAAAAAAACTGAGAGTTGCATGAAACATCACTTCAAGAGCTTCCATATCACATTTGCATTACACATTCCGTGAAAGAAAAGACTCGATCCTCATCTCTTCGATTGCTAACTTTTGTCGATTCAAAAGACGCTATACTTTATGCACAAATCTTTAACATTGCTCATGCCAATGGCATTCTGCATTCGAAATTGTACAAGCCTACACAGAATAACAATCAGAACTTCCTTGTGCATCGCTCCACTCGTGACCTTAAAAAAACAAGGATTAAAAATCTCTGTATCGCGTCAAGGGGCCTGGTTATCCCATTTCCACCTTTGTCCTACTTCCTCAAGAACCTTGGCACGAGCATGGCTTTTTCTTGCTTCATCCTCTACCCAAGATCTGCATCATTGTGCAAAATTATTAGAATCGTATATAAATATATCCATGCCATTTCATTAAAAGATTAAAGTTTTCGGTCTTTGATAAAACTTCATGACAATGTCCTGTTGTATGTAACAGAAAAGTTATAGCTAATTTATGCAAAACATGTTTTAGAAAGAAAAGGTCAAGAGCCATAAAGTTAACCTAAACTTGAAATGTTACATTTTAACACCCACTCTAGTAATATGTGTCTATGCATTATTAACAATAATTGCAGTGATGATGAGTGATACCTAAGAATCCGAATAGCTTCTATCTCAGCTTCAAGTATAGATTTCGTATCAAGCATACTTTCCTGCTTCGTCTCTAAATCGTTGAGCGTGTCCTGCAAATCACACTTCTCAGCAACATAAGTAGACCTCTCAGACGCAAGCTTTTCTGACATCTCATTGACCTCTTCCTTGAGACTGAGAAGTAAATGCCTCTGAGAGTCCATAGCTGCCTTCTCCTTTAACATCTCAGCAAAATTCTTTTCTTGGAAAATTTTCTCCTGTTCCAAATCCTGAAGGGCAGCAAGATAAGCATTCTCCACCTCAAGACCATGTGCTTTCTCTGCATTCATTTTCTCATCCCAAAACTTTTGTATGTCTTCCCTGTCAAGCAATTCTAACCTGATAACTTCCATCTCAGCCTTTCTTGCAGAATTTTCAGCTTTTATTCTCAACAATTCAGAAGCAACTGATTCCGCGATCCTGCCACTTGTCAACGCCACTGCTGCTTGTGCTTTTGTTGAAGGTTTGTTTGGCTGAAGCCGCTTGCACTGTCCTGCAAGATAATATGCCATGGCGTTCTTAGAATAAACCTCATACCATACATAGAAAAACATAAACATTCATATATGAGCCTACATATCTGCTTGTTAGTTTTCAAAGTGTGGAAACACAAGTTATTCATCAAATTTGTGTTGATGTGTGCACGGTTGGAAATTTTAAATTACTTTAGAGTAGACATGGAAACTGGGAATACCAAAAACTTTTCTGAGTATGCTACTTTCCTCTGTCAGCATGTCAATATATAGTCCTGCTGGTGCATCTGAACTTATCCCTTTCACATCCATAAAACCTACTGTTGTGGTTGATATCTGGACTGTAAATAAGTCAGATTTCAAACCAATGACTTAGGAGGCATGGTTTACTCTTGGGGAAAAATCAGAAAAATCACGGATTGATGATTATGTTTGTGGTCTTCCTTACCTTCTCTATTACTCCTGGCAAAAAGTCATACTCTAAATGGGCTTTCCAATCAATTAGATCTTGTCGAGAGATAAACCTGCAGCACCGTGTACTATTTGAGTATAAAGGGAAACTCAAGGTATTAAGAAAAACATCAAACATACTTTCTACCTCTCAGGTGAAAAATTGATATTTCCATAGCCATTTAGACCGTCATAACTGGAGCTCTTCTGTGATAACTTGCTAGGAATGACACCAGCCTCCGCAAGAGCTTAGGGACAGGATGCAGAAGCAAAGATTAAAATACAATCTTTATAGACCAAATACCAATCAAATTGCAGATAAAAGAATCAATCCTCACCTTGAATGGACCCAAAATCTGGGTCTTCAACACACACATCATCAAATGCAGAAATTATGGATCCAGCAAGTGAAACTGATGGGATAAGCAGGTGCTTTGCATTCCTATAAAGTAAATTAAAAATATGTAAGGAAAGACCAACCTGAAGATCTAATAAAAAAATATATAATTTATTTCAAGGTGTGTACGTATAAATTAGTACCTTTCCAATGATGAGTTTAATTGAACTAGCCATCTTGCATATTCCCTTCTAGTACACAACTCATCAGCCTTGACATCATCTTCAATGATCTGTGTACCTTAATTACAGTTGAGAAATTCATGCTCAGAAATCGACCCAGAGTTTCAGTCATATAAGAACACTAAATGTACAGACAAGAACATGTCACAAGTCCAAAATTTCAAGACTGTAAAACGTCACTGATAGTAAGAAGTAAATTAATCCTACATTAAAAAAACAGATTGAAAGTTCCATGGGGATTCAAAATTATATTTAAAAATTTTGTTCCAGAAACTTGCTATCAGTGAGCATGCCACCCAAATCTCAGAACCGGTTTAGTCAGTAAGCTTATGTCTTTAGTCCTTACTTCGAAAATGCAGATAAGACATAAATATCAGCATCTTAAAAGACCCAATAAAGATTTGACAGCACTCAATAAAGAAGTAAACCTTCAGTTTCTTCAAAACTGCTAGAGCTTCCTGTTGAGTAGAATCCACAGCAACAGGGATTATAATGCGTTCAAGCTTCTCCACATATGCTGAATTAAAAAAAGAAGATACGTAAGAAAACCTCTGCGAATTCATCAGTATAAAGACAATTTAGACATGAAAACAAAATAAAATAATAGGGTATTTCTTAATACCTTAAGAAATGTTCAATTTAATGTACCTGAAGTAACATTGTCGCTATCAACAACAGGTACAGTCCCTGGACTTGCCTCAGGGACCGCGGCATCCTCATCCAATGCTACTTGGTTAGCAGATTCAGTATCAGATCCCTGACTCAATATCCCGTGAAAAGAATGCAATGGACTCGTAATTTGAAACTTAAAACCTACAAAAATAGAACAATGTAGTACGCCCAACACACAATTTAGCAAATGTCCGACCATACAAAACCACTAGAGCTGTTATCCTAAAATAAAGTAACCAAATCAACCCAATTGGAACAGCAATTCACTACAAAGGAAACTTAATCACTAGTAACCCATCAAAAGAGCCAATAAGTGAAAATGCAGACCTCTTTTCGACCGCGAAAAGTGAGAAATGGCGGCAACTATTACCGCCAGTGAAGCCCCAATGCCCACAATCACAAATTTAGGTAACCCTGCAACAACCAACAAATTAAAAAAAAAGTCTTAAACTTTTATGCGAGGTTGTGCGAAATTCATTAAATTCATGATTAATTCAGACCTGGACTTCTGCGGGGAAGCGGAGAATCGACAATTTCCCAACCGCCATAGTCGCCGTCGGCGGATTGGTCCGATGGGAACCATGAAATGTCGAGGTTTCGCTGGGCGAGCGAAGCAGAGAGGCGCAGTCTGGGCCTTGTAGATTTGGGTTTCAAGAGAATTAGGGTCGGGGAGAGAGTACGGCGTCGTATAAGTAAGGAAGTGTATGTGGGAAGGAAGATGGAGGAAGAAGGAGGTGCACAAGAAGAGCACATGATTATTGATAGCTGAACGAGATTTGGGGATGAGGGTTTTGAATTTGCAGTGGGAGGTGAGAAATGATGAAGCTTTGTAATTGCAGAGAGAGAGAGAGAGAGAGAGAGAGTGTGTGTGTGTGTGTGTGTGTTTGGGGTCGGAGAGTGGGAGGTGGGAAGTAGGAGGTGGCGGTGGAGTCCGTTTATTTGGTGTACCCAATTTATGACATATCTAATCACGTCGTCCGTAACGCAGTTTTCACACAAATATAAAAGTATTTGGCCTATCCAATTTAAGTTGGTTGACCAGGTCATCTGTAGCGCAGTTTTCACAAAAATATAACACAAGTATTTGGTCTAACAGTGCCTATCGAAGTTTTTCTCATTAATTAATTGCTACAAGACCAACCTAGGATTAGTTGCCATTGAACTTGTGATTGATTCCTAGGCATTGATGTAATTGGACTTCAATGTTGATGCACGACTAATTCTAGCAGCCCTCATAGTATGAAGGCGAACTTCGCCTTGGTCCTTTTTTTTTTTTTTGGGCTTAGGACTGAAGTGAATGATTTTTTCATAACATAAGATTGAAATGGATAAATTTTTCTAATAAGTAATCCATCTTCTGCCACAATTCTTTCGTTTCTTCTTTCTACTAACTTCGAACAATAGTGAGTTATCCAATTCAGTCTAATCCTTGACACCGAGACTGAAAATGTTTTGTCAACTGGGTTAATTCATGCACCAACTTGGATCAAACATTTACCATCACCAACAAAATAACACTTACAGAGTAAAAACACAAACCCAGATTGCATCGTTGCAAAGATCACTAGATGAGTTAAAAAAAAAACAAAATTTGATTAAGAAGACATGGACTTTTTGCTGTCTGATGAGTAAATGAGTTTACTTTGAAGGGCTTGGTATTTAGGCGACACTGCAGCCAAAATTACAAAGCCGCTGACCAATGCCAGCCCCAGTCCCAAACTATTCACAACCATCGACTCGGTACAGTGTTTAGACACATTCCTCTTCGTTTGTAAGAATGTCAACTTCTCCAAAAGCCCCGTTTCTGCAGTTGCCACGGCCAGACCGTACGTGTAGAGTCCAAGGAAGATGTGCCACGGCAACACCCTTAGCCTCACCGAGCGCACTTCCCCTCGATGCCAGAAGCTCAGGAACCCCATCAACCACTGCAAATTGGAAATCTAATAAGTTTTACACTCGGAGCATGAACAAGTATTGAGCTTATTAACCACGGCAACAGTAAGGTCGAGGGATGTTTGTGGCTACTTCTAAGACGAGCAACACTTCTGTTTACAACTGCGTCAAAATTTTTATTAAAAATTCAAGTGCTTCACAACGTATCACCTCTATAAAGCGCTTTTATTATCCAAAAACATTTTAGCACCTCCATAAAGCGCATGTAGTACGTTTTTAGGTTATATTAATAATTGCTTTCCTCTGGCCCATTTGATAAATTATTTCACTGATATGATTGAGGGTTGATGCTACTCTACAGTCAAGACGGCCTACAAGGTTACTAAAACTCCAAATCTGTAATTATCCTAAAATATAATATTGCTTTTGTGATTAAACCGCTATGTTAACGTCCCTGTTACATGTACGTTTCTCGAAGAAGTGTCAAAACAACAATGTAGTTTCCCATAAATCAAATAATTGCATCAAATATGAGTTAAATTTAGAAGTATGAAGAATTTACCTGAGCTCCAAACAAGAGGATGCAGATCAACCCCATCCAAGAATGCAAACTATAGAAATTAGCCACAATGCCCTTCTTCCCTTGAAATTTAGTCCAAATCCCAACTATCCCAGAAGCCAAAGCCATGCCTTGAAGACACAAATGCACTGATTTCTTCAAACTCCTTGAACCAGGCAACCACCTATGGATCAAAATTGCTGCAGAAAATATAACAAAAATAAAAATAAAAAATATTCAAAACCCAACTCATACCGATGGGAAATGATTTCCATACACATTTCCCGTTTATTTCTGTCCGTTGATTCTTCTTTGATTCATTCAATCGAAGGACCAGCGATAAACACGTACGCAAAACGGAGAAAATGGACGTGTGGAAATCACTCCTCTTATCAATTAAAGGGTTTGCTTCAATTTTTAAACAAGTTGCCAAAAAACTTCCATTACCTTCTCCACTAATGAGAATAAACCCAATGACCATGAACAGAGGATGAAGAGCCTGCAAAAACAACAACCACCCTTTTCAAATTTTTTAGCTTCAAGAAATGATCAATTGAGATATTATCTGGGTTTTGAGAGTAAATTAAGAGGTGTGAATAGAAAGAGTGGAGAGGGTTCATACTGAATAGATGAGGACTTGGTGTTCTTGTGGGGAAGAGTGAGGAAGGAAGCTGGACTTGAAGGAGAAAGCCCAGAAAATGACCAGAGCTGCAACTGCAAGCCCTGAGATTCTGGCAAAGAAGAGGAGTGGAACTAGTGAAGGTGTGACTGTCGCCATGGATTTGATACTTGCAGCTCCAACACTCTGAGAGCGAGAGTTCAGTGCACCGACAGCTGAAGTCTAGATCTAGTTTGGTACAATAATACCAGGCACTTGCGTAAAGTTGCTTTCTTTCTCGAATTCTTTATGCGGAAAACACAGATGCTTTCACTCAAAGACTGTCCCACTGCATGTTCTTTTTAAGGAAAATTAATTAAAATAATTTGAAAATTTTGAATTTTAACGATAAAGATAAAATAAATGATAAAGTAAACAGTATCAGTATTGATTTTTTCATGTAAAAATATGATTTTTCGTTAAAATAAACAGTACCGAAAGTTTTTTTTTTGTTAAAATTCCCTTCTTTTTAAGGCTTTTTTGTTTTTTATGCAATTTCTGTTTGGATAATGCTTGTATTCTCCCTTGCAGAATTTCTTTGTTTCACATTATTATTAAATGATGGAACAAGAAGGTTTCACCGTGAAAAAATACAAGCATTATCTTTTATGTTTTCATTTCGTGTATCAAGTTATTCTATCTCGTCAAGTTGGTTGAAAAAAAATTGATAATTTGACACTTACAGAATTAGAGCCATAACAAAGAAAAATGCCAAGATTCAAGCAAACTTGACGAATTAGAGCCATCACAGAGTTGCAAGATCTGTTTTTGTGAATTTGTTACACTATTATTTACAATTTTTGCTACATTGATTAAACCTAATTTCTAATCTAAGTGCTTTTATTTTGTGTCTCGTGTTACTCCATTAATTAAAATTTTATTTCTTTTCAATTTTTGATCAAGATCCTTGGGTTTTAATAAACGTTATTAATTATTTCAATAATAAAATATTTTTTATTTCTAATATATTCATTTAGTGTTAGAAATTTTACATTTGCTATATTTATATTTATGGCTAAATTTTTTATCATATATTTTTTTAGGGAAGTGTTATTGACACTTCAAAAATCACATTCTACACTCCTCACAAGTGTATTTTTCTTTCCTAATATAGAAAGTTTGGAGTGTATAATGAGATTTTTGGAGTGCTAATAATAATTCCCTATTTTTATTATTAGTTTGTACCTATTTTTAATTTGCAACCTTTTTTTTTTATTTTTATCAATTTTCTTTTCAGTTTGAATTTGTACCCATATATATATATATATATATATATATATATATATATTGTGCCCATATTTTTTAAAGTTTTATTTGTATTTGCACCCATATTTTTTAATTTATTGGTACCCTTTTTTAATTTTGCTAAATGTACCCATGCTAATTATATGTATTTATTTTATGTTTTAAAATATATCAGTAGTTATTTTTTAAAATATGTTAATAATTATGTGGGTACATTATTTGTAACATCCCACATCACCCAAGGGAGTGGATCATATAAGCCTTATATGTATATTCTCATATTTACCTAGCACGAGGTCTTTTGGGAGCTCACTGGCTTCGGGTTCCATCGGAACTCCGAAGTTAAGCGAGTTCACGCGAGAGCAATCCCAAGATGGGTGACCCACTGGGAAGTTCTTGTGTGAGTTCCCAGAAACAAAACTGTGAGGGCGTGGTCGGGGCCCAAAACGAACAATATTGTGCTACGGTGGGTCTGGTCCGGGATGTGACAATTTGGTATCAGAGCCAATCTCTGGCCGAGTGTATCGACAAGGACGTCGGGCCCCTAAGGGGGTGGATTGTAACATCCCACATCGCCTAGGGGAGTGGATCATGTAAGCCTTATATATATATATATATATATATATATATATATATATATATATATATATATATATATATATATATATTCTCATCTCTACCTAGCACGAGGCCTTTTGGGAGCTCATTGGCTTCAGGTTTCATCCGAACTCCGAAGTTAAGCGAGTTCGCACAAGAGCAATCACACCACATACCGGACTCGACTCCACCGTAGCACGATATTGTCCGCTTTGGGCCCCGACCACGCCCTCACACTAAAGCTTACAGGATCCACTCCCCTGGGCGATGTGGAATGTTACAATCCACCCCCTTAGGGGCCCGACGTCCTCGTCGGTACACTCGGCTAGGGATTGGCTCCAATACCAAATTGTCACATCCCCGCCTGGGCCCCCCATAGCATGATATTGTCCGCTTTGGGCCCCGACCACTCCCTCACGAGTTTGTTTCTGGGAACTCACACGAGAACTTCCCAATAAGTCACCCATCCTGAGATTGCTCTCGCGCGAACTCGCTTAACTTCGAAGTTCCGATGGAACCCGAATCCAGTGAGCTCCCAAAAGGCCTCGTGCTAGGTAGAGATGAGAATATACATATAAGGCTTACAGGATCCACTCTCTTGGGCGATATGGGATGTTACAATCCACCCCCCTTAGAGGTCCGACATCCTCGTCGACACACTCGGCTAGAGATTTGCTCTGATACTAAACTGACACACCTCGACCAAAATCAAGGCGTGACAGCCATCACGCCTTGATTTTGGTTGGGGTGTGTCATTATTTTCTTGCTATAATTTTGTGAAGAACAATATTACTCTAATATTTATTTTTAAGTATTTATTATATTTTAAAAATATTATTTGAAGTTGTTTAAATTTCGTAATTTGTGGGACATTAAATGAATTAATGCATGAATTAAATCTCTTAAATAATGTTAAGGATCTCGATCAAAATATTTAAACAAATAAAACTTCAGTCTAACAATTAAATTGATTAGGGACCGAAACCAAAATAATCCTTTAATAAATTACATTTGTGTATTTATTACACTATTATTTACAGATAAAAAATAGTTTCTTACAAATAAAGCAAGAAGCGTCTAACAAATTCTTTGTTTAGATTTTAAATTCTGGTTTCAACTTTAAATAGGATGCTTTGTGTTTTGTCACGTGCCTCGTGTTGTAATTTTGTGAGATTATAAAGTAATTAAGTTAATCTGTGGATGCCATGTGTCAGTTTTCTGTAAACATTGAGTGTTTGCCATTTTGTGCGCGGATGACGCATAAATTTTGAGGTGTGATATCCACACACTTCTTTACACTACTCACACTTTTTTAATTTTTGGCTTTCAGATTGAATAAATAAAAAAAAAAATCAAAGAATAAAAATTAATAAAAAGTAAGTGAAAAGTGAAAAAAAAAAAATGTGGATAGCACACCCCCTAATTTTTCGTTGGCCCTGGCTTTTTGTAGAGCTGCTTGCCTAGGGACTTTGTCCATGTCAATGGGATGTTAATTAAAATTTTAAATACACTTTCTTAATGTGGTTTTTTAATCATTTATATGTGTTACCTAGTTTGTCTATTGATGATATAAGAATATTCAGTGTATATATGGGGGGGGGGGGGGGGGGGCTTTAAGAACAAGATCCTTTTCGGATCTTCATGTCTGAAGCCAACAGATTTAGAGATTTGGACTTTTAAATCTTGCAGTCTTTATTGGTATCAAGACGCACGATGCTTTGATTTTTTAGAATAAGAAGGATGGAGAAAATGCTTCGAGCCAATGTTCGAGTACCAAGTGCCATGGCGTTGAAGTAATTCATGTCATACTCTGAGGAAAAGCTTGAACAACCTTCAACAAAATGGTATATGTATTTGGAATCAACATAGGTGGGTAGGTAGCCCATTTCACTGGCTCACCCCACATAAACCAAAAGTATGAATCTCTCATTCTTTTTGTTCAACGACTTAGATCTCTAAGTCCTTAAATTCCGTACACATATATCAAAAAGAGGATCGGGACTCACAAAGATAAAAAAAAAAAATAAGTAGCATATATCTATATGGCCTATAAAATTGCCAAGTGGAGCATAGGCAGATTTGAAATGCCCCGCGACCAGAAAAGCTTGAAATGTAAAAGCTGGACGGCCGGCTTGATTACATCCTTGTATGCGGACGTAGAGGCATTGTAGAATTTGAAGCATTAAAAAAAAGAGGAGAATTTGTCAACTTGTGTTTGGGTTAAGCACTTTGCTTTGTCCATAACGTTATGGAAACGAAAGGAGGTATCAAAATACTCACTCGTACGGGTATACCAAGACCTTCAGAGATTCCAACAATGGAACGGCAAATCGCAAATTAGATCAAGGTAACTCGAAAGCTCTTTCTGAGATGGCAAACAAAGATTTATTAGTCTGCTAGCTGTTGCATAAGAAAGATCAATTTACTTTATTAGGGCTGTTATCTGTGTTTTTTTTGTTTTACTGTATGGTTTTTTACTCATCGACTTCTCGGAGTTTGATGGCCGATAACCTTTGTTAACCCTAGCTAGCATACAACCTTGATTTGTAGTAACATGCCAACTAAAGAAAAGGACACTATTCGGCATTTTATATATGCGGAGTCGTTCTTACTTGCATGCGAATCTATATCCGATACATATTACCACAGTAATTAAAAGTATGTTTGAGATTGCTTCTAAAAGAGGCTAAAATTACTTTCAAACAACTAAAAATGCTTCAAAATTTGGGCGAAAAAACTTAAAACTGTTTCTGGATCGTAGAAGCGCTTTCTGAGTGCTCTTTAGGAAACACTTGGAGTTTTGCTGAAATTTGTGGCACAAACAGTCCCAAACGAGCCCTAACTCGTTAAATTGATGAACTGTGATATGGCCAAAGTATTTTCCATTGTACAATCAATTTATGTTATACAGCTGGTCTTTACTTTGCATAAAGTATCTATATGCCTTGCTAGGCGCCCTATACAGTATTTTTCTGTATATTATATTGTGTTTGGTGGTGACTGACATAGTAATTATCATTCATTTTTTTATAACTTCTAGTCTCAAATTTGAGGTACCTGCGAACAAAACCAATAAAAAAAGAATTATTGCGTCGTATTTAACAAGCAAAATGACATACAAAACATCTAAAATCAGCCGGTGAGAACCATATCCCAACCACTATATATAACCCCTTCGAATCTAAACACCAACACGCCCATAAACAAATAGCAAGTTAGAGAGAGAGAGAGAGAGAGAGAGAGAGAGAGAGAGAGAGAGAGAGAGAGAGAGATTATGGAGCCCTTCACCAAAGACTTCAAAGTAGGAGAGTGCGAAGGCCAGAAGGTAGTGGATGGTGAGACCATGCCACTGGTGCTGCAGCCTCCAGCACCCGAAAACAACGATGTGGAGTCACTTATTTTGGCTCTTCAGAAGAACAAGGACTGGTTTGATCAGATGCTTGTCAAGAACAGCGCTATCCTTCTCCGAGGTTTCAATGTGCAGAACGCTGAGGAGTTCAACGACATCATAGAAACCTTCGGTTGGGATGATATTCGCTATGTAGGACCGGCGCCAAGAACTCATGTGCACAAGCGAGTTTGGACTGCAAATGAAGGACCTCTCTCAGAGTTCATATACTATCACCATGAGATGGTCTTGGTAAGTGCATATATATACAATCACCATGAAAAATCACCTTATCTCTAGGGACATAGGTTGTCAAAAATATTGGAGAAGTCTCCTGGCAGTTTCATTCCTGTTTTCTTAGGTGACAAGGCTCGGCCTAGAATGGTTGTTTCTTGTAACCGAAAAACAAAAGAACGCGTTTTTGTTGCATTAGGATCGGAGAAAGGTATCGAATTCATCGCTAGGAAGTGTGAAATTGATCATGTTTTCTGCGAACATATGCTGTGTCAGTTGCTTCCCTCCCCTGCACCAAAGCACAGAGAGATTAATAAGTTGATTAACTGTCATATATCTTGATTTAAGCAAACATTTTTTACTTGAATTTTTTAAGCCAAGTCAAAACATGGACTCATTCCAACCTTAGCATGTTCCCTGCAAACATGTACCGATGACTCTTGTATCGTAAACTAAAATTCGAAGCGTTGACTCTCTATATTCTAATTAATTAACCCCAATTGACTGTGTCTTAACTAATTAATTAACCTGCAGATTAAGGAATATCCCAAAAAGGTCATCCTATTCTGTGAGATACCTCCACCAGAAGGCGGACAGACCCCATTTGTTCCGAGCTTCCGAGTGACGGAGAGGATGCTGGAGGAGTTCCCGGAAGCTGTGGAAGAATTGGATGCAAGTGGCTTGAAATACACCTTCACAGCACCAAGTAAGAACAGCACAGGTTCTATGAGGGGCAGGGGTTGGGAGGATACTTTTGCCACATCAGTCCGTGCAGAAGCTGAAAAAAAGTAATACATTCATATTTTAGTCCATTATATAACGTGTCGACATCATTGCCACCAGCTAAAATGGACAATGTTTGTTTACTTGTGGCAGGGCTAATGCTTTAGGCATGGACGTCGAGTGGCTAGCAGATGGGGGAATCAAGACGATATTAGGACCGAGGTCGCTGACGAAGGTGTTTGAAGGAAGAAAAGGGAGGAGAATGTGGTTCAACACGATGGTTGGCATGCATGGGAAGGAGATCAGCTCGGCCCTGATGGCGGACGGGACCGAGATTCCGGCAGAGCTGGTGAACAGATGTGAGCAGATAATCGAAGAAGAAAGCGTCCAGTTTAAGTGGGAGAAGGGTGATGTTCTCTTCCTCGATAACCTGGCTTTGCTTCATGGAAGAAGGCCTTCTCTTGCTCCCAGAAGAGTCTTGGTTGCCACATGCAAGTAGAACAACCATCGATCTCATGATATGATTACCACAATATCTTCTACTTTCATCAAAGTTGTATGCAACTATGCATGCTATGCATTTCCGAATAAGCTACTCGATATCGGAGACATTAAAGTACGTATACGTAATAAGATCTCAATTTGTGATTTCAAATTCAATTTGGTGAACTTGAAAGGCATATAGTGAATATGATATGCAATTAATTGGGAAAGAAATAAACAATTAAATTGTGTGTGCATTCCCTATATCATATCTCAAACTCTTATTTTCACGAGAACATGTGAAACTCTTTCATTTTCACAGCACCTAATCTTGTTTAAAACTCACAAGCTTACGGCGCGAGACATAACGTAAGTATAAGACTAGGGATACGTTTTTTATTGCATGATCATTCAACATTACGAGAGAGAGAAACACATAATTATATACGTGCACATATACATTCGGTAAGTTTTAGAGTAGATAAAGAGGGGAGAATTCCGTGAAATTTTTGAAATTTGTATATAAATTGGACAAAAATAGTTACAAGCGATGAAACTACAAGTGCCTTCTTCTCCTTCTCTTTCAAACTCAGCTTATTCTTTGGCAATCAGCGTCTCACTTGCCCGTTTTCCGAAATCATCTTCAGAGTCTTCCAAAGGCGGATCCACAGAGGGACCTAGAAGGTCTTAGGACCCCTCAGCGATCCTAAAATGCTGCTAGAAATTTTCCAAGGGACCCCTCAACGAGAACATAGCAGGGCTAGCGGGGAAAAGAAAGAAAACATGGTTTTTTAAAAAGTTGGTCTAAAATGCAATGTTTAGGCCAATTTGTTTAATTTAATTTAATTTTTGTTAAAAACTAATGAGACAAACGGTGCCGTTTGTCAATTGTCCCTGATTCCATATGCCTAGCCTCACATGGGCCATCTTTCCCAAGAGTCCCTTTCCTTTCCCCCGTTCCGTTCCTCTGCTTTTCCCCCTAATCCCCATCTTTCTTATATTCACCCAAAACCCTAAATTTCTAATCCCACCCAATCTCATATTATAATTACATTACTCCAAGAAAGACCAATCGTCATCATTACAAAGTGGAGCTCTTTTTTGAGGTCATTGATTTCCAACTTACAGAATTAGATGATCGCTTCGATGAAACAAATACCGAATTGCTTATTTGCTTGGCATGTTTAAGTCCAAATGATTCATTTGTAGCTTTTGATAAAGAGCAGCTTGTTCACCTTGCTCAAATTTATCCTGAAGATTTCACAGATCGAGAGAGATCGGTACTTCAAGATCAACTTGATATTTACATTCATTTTGTGCGTTCTGATAATGATTTTTCTCAATTGCGGGGGATTAATGAGCTTGCTAAGAAAATGATGGATAAAGGGTTGCATCGAACATTTGCATATGTATATTTGCTTGTTCAGTTGGCTTTGGTTTTATCGGTTCCAACTGCTTCAGTGGAGAGGGCATTTTCCGCTATGAATATCATTAAGGGTCCACTTCGCAACAAAATGAGAGATCAATGGTTTGAGTGACAGCTTAGTTGTTTACATTAAAAAAATATGTTTTTTCATGTATTGGTAATTAAGCTATCATGAAACATTTTCAGACTATGAAACCTCGTCATGGACGTTTGAATTAGGATTTTATAGCTTGTAATGTTGTTTTGTACATGGTTTTTGAATGAAATGTATTATATTTAACTTTTCAATGTTATTTTTATTTATAAATTTTTTGACCTTTGTTATTGGGACCAAAGTTTAAAATCCTGGATCTGCCAATGAAGTCTGCACCTCTGGGTTTATCAGCCTTCTTCCTTGTCAGCCATTGCTAATATGTAATCCAAGTCTCTGGTGGCGGTATAAGATGATGCTGCTTTCGGAATGTTGTAGTTTAATAATTCACTTCTACCACCACTTTTGAAGACTTGTGGAAGAGCCCTTATAGAAGAAACCTTAAATTCAAGTTTTTTTTTTTTTAAATTCAAGTAGAACCCTTACAGCAACATTTTCAAATAATTTAAATTACATTGTTGTAAAATATTTTTGTAAATATTCAACAAAAAAAATAAAAATAAATTCATACATCAATTTTTTTTTCTTCGCAAAAAACATAACTAGAATGACTTCATTATTGGCTTATGTCATGACATGAGTCATGGCTTATGACGTGGTCATTTTTTTTTAAAAGGGGATAACTCATGGAAAGTCACAGTTATCCACTTCTTCTAGGTCCGGAAAGACTCACAGAAGCATTTCAACCTCCGGCCACAAGTCTGGCTTCCTTCAAATTAAAAATTGGAGATCTTAGGTTCGAAACTCGCTGCCGATAGGATTTCAACTCTTTACAATCATTAAATTAAATTTTCCTATCTCAATCTCCTCCATTAGATGTATATTTCTTGTTATCCTTTCACTTATACTAATGTCATGATCAATTCTTTCTTATCAACATAAAATTTCAACTCTTACTAATGTCATGATCAATTCTTTCTTATCAACATAAGATTTCAACTCTTACAACCATTGGATTAGATTTTCTTATCTCCTTTTTTAGTCTTCCACCATAAGTCTCCATCTCGTTCCCATTCAAACCTATTTCCGGGAATTGGATTTGATAATCTGCCGAGAGAGAGGCCATTGATGGTTGAGCAGTCGCCTGCAAGGTGGACATCGGTGCAGGAGGAGGGGTGGGGTGGTGGTTGGCTAGGGAACACCACACGCATGATACATGCAGAATTCTATCCGAGTGACTTTAGCCAGGACCAACGCCGATATCAGCTACGACTTCGGTCGAATGCCAATAGGGTCGTCATTCCAACCCCCGACCGTCAATGGGTGCCATGAATCAATCAACGAGAAGAAACTAAACAGAAGGTTTTCTTTCACTAAACTCGGTGCTTCTTGATTTGGTCAATAAAAAGGAATGCCAAGTCAGGTTGAAGAAACACAAACAGACCGACCGGCAATTTGATACTGAAAAAAAAAAAAGCATTTACTTCTACTTATTCTCTGGACAAGCATAAATAAAGCAAAAAGCACAACACTAGCATAAGCCCTAAATCTCTTTGCTGTTCTGAAGGGCAAGATGAGGCCTTGAATGTTTACCAATACTAACTCTCATAGGCAGTACGAGTGGGCATGGCCCGGCCACGGCCCCTTGGGACATAGCCGCCACCACCTCCATAACCCCTTCCATAGTAGCCACCACGACCACGGCCACCACGCCCAAGACCACGGCCGCCTCTTCCACCCCGGTACCTTGAAAAAGCGCCAAAAGTCTGCACCCCCAAACAAGCAACCGCATTAATAAAAAACTCCAATAACTAAGATGACAAAAACAAAAAGGTTGTTACCTCTGTATCTATCTTTATTTGCTCAGAGTATCTTGTCCTTCCATTCTGGTCATGACTCGTAGAATTGCACGAGATGGTATCAAAGAAGTCATCCTTATTGTAGATGGGCTGTGGCACAAAAACAAAATTAAACAAACTCAGATTACAGAAGTAATACAAGGATTATTACTTACAGTAGAATTCATCTAGCTAGAATGATATAGATAGCCAATGCCACCTTGATTTCAACCTTCGATAACTCAGCCTCGTCTTCATCTTCAATGTCATCTTCATCACTGTCATTCCCATCACCCTCTTTGTGAGGTTTGTTACTCTTGCCAAGATGACCCCAAACCTCATCCTTGTTGAACTTCTCATTCATTGCCATGAAATCAAATTCTTCAGTGAATTTTGTTATGGGACGTGAACTCTGCACACCAACATGTTATTTGTTTGGCAATGTCAGTGATGCCAAAAATGCAACAACTTAATTCAGGAGAGTAGGTTCAGTCCAATCAGGGGGGGATATTGACTGCAGATAATTTGGGATTTATCATATATGTCACTTACTATAGATTAGAAGTAGTCGAGAGAATAAAAACACTTCTTCTGACTAAACACTTCCAATCAAGAAATTTCAATTTTAGTTCGCATTTAACAAACCACTGATATCCAACAAAATTCAAATTGTGGGGGAAAAAGGCTTCCTTACCCCAGTCCCCCGTCCTCTTTCACGTCCCCTATATGTATAACCCTGGCGATTTCGATTTTGGTATGGAGCTCCATTTGGCTGAGAACGCACATAGTCCTATTTATGGAAAGAGGGAGAAGCCAACGTCAGAACTCCATGCAATCGAACCACAGAACACGTAATAAATTAAAAAAAGAGGGAGAATTGGCTGTCCCAGCAACAGAGGAAGTCGTTTGAGATACGCTTGGATAAGGCAAGGTTGGACCAGAAATTGCATGGGGCTTGTTAGAGATTGGTGGCACAACACTTATATCTGGGCTTGATGTAGCCAGAGAAGATAGTGGTGGCAAGCTTGCACTAAGCATGGCTGCCGAAGGTGCAGAGGGGGCAGAACTAGGTGCTTTGTCAGGCATTGAGCTTGGTAGAGTTTCAAGAGATAATGTTGTAGAAGGCACTGGAGGCACAGTTGTTGGCAATGTTGACGGGGATAAAGAAGTAGCAGTCAAACTAGAGGAACTAATACTAGCAGCAGGAAGCAAAGGTGGTGGAACTTCAGGCAAGTTTGAGGGCAAGTTTGAAGCTCCAGTAGGTACGGAGGGAGTAAAATTGGCGTACTGCAGTGGCTGCTGCAGTGAAGAAGGCATTGACAGCCCAGGTGGTGGTCGAAGCAATGACTGCTGGTGTAAATGAGGTAGCCCATTTGGAGGGCCATAGTATCCTTGCCAATACATTGGCATACCATTCGCACTTGGAGGAGGCGGCGTACCACCCCATGACGCTAAATTGCCTCCAGGTTGATATAAAGGCAAACTACCTTGGAAATTTGGACCAGGGAGTCCCATCTGTGGAGCATGGGAATTAATATCCATCAAAGATCCACTAGCTGGAGCAGGCAAGCTCGATGTTGAAGGAGCTGGGCGGGAATAGTGAGACTGCGAGAGAGAGAGAGAGAGAGAGAGAGAGAGAGAGAGAGAGAGAGAATAAATTAGCAAAGGTTGGCTAGATGCATCCCAAAAGTTAAAATTCCTTCTCTTACCTGGATAATAGCTGGATCATTGTTTATAGGTGGTGTAGGCTGAACAGGTGGAGAAGACTTAACCTGTAAATCCTGAAAACAAAGATAATAACGAAAGACTTAGGGTCTCGATATTTACATGAAAATATAACCAGAAGTAAATCTGGGCTACATTGTTCAAAACTGGTCACCTCATTAAAGTTACATTTTCATCAAATATCATTATTACCATATACTTCAGTTGCCATATTTGAGCTTCAGTTTTAGCATCAGAGAGTAGTCAACACCAATTGCAACATTATAGGTTCTATTTTTACTCTTATTAAACAACCAAAGTCCATGCTACGATTGAAGAAAAATACCATCATCGTAATTTAAACTCATAAAGTTGGCACATTTTGGGATTTTTATTTTTTATTTTTAACTTTCAGACAAAAATATAAAATACTCGTTGTGAAATCCAATCTGAGGCATCTCAGTACCAACCTTGATGTCACTCCCGCGAAATAAAATATACTCATAAACTTTGTCTCCCGGTGGGATTTGTGGTCCATCCTTCTTTCTTCCTTCTGTTCCAAAAGATCGCACTGCCGTGTGAAAAGTAACAAATTAGCATCAATACATCCATCCATATCTCAACAATAGCACTTGATGATACAATATATGTACATTTATTATCCACGTCACATAAACTATTCATACAGCTCTTCCTAACCCTTTGAAGCAGTTTTTTGGGAGCAAAGGGAAACAATTTTATAAAGAAAACCATGTAACCCTTCCAAATACAGAAACGATAAACCATTTAGAATCAAATTTTGTACTTTTCTATGGAAATCCCAAAGCTTGACGAATTATGCAATATGTACTTTTTTTGGAAATCCCAAACCATTTAGAATCAAATTGTACTTTTCTTCGCTATATCGTACTTTCAAACTCAATTCTAAGAACACACTAATTCCTGAATCTCATACTTTACACACTCACATGCATACATGTCTTCACAATTCACAATTGAGTAAAATACAAAGAAGCACATTGAGCCATAAAAAAAAATTTGATTTAAACAAATGGTACATACAGAAAAATGAAAGGTACATATAGTCAATTCACAATTCACAATTGACTATTAATAAACTAACAAATAAATTTGATTTAAACAAATGGTACATACAGAAAAATGAAAGGTTCCATAAAAAAAAACCATTTATTCCTTGCAAAATATAGAAAAGATAAACCATTTAGAATCACAAAATTCTACATTTTCACAAGGAGTCACAAAAATTTGCAATAAAATACAAAGAAGCACATTGAGCCACTGACAGTCAGATTCAATAGCAAATTCACAGTTGCCGAAAATTTAAAAAATCTGAAATCATTAATAATTAAACCCTAAAAATGCCAATCTAGACGAATTAACTAGTGATAAACTAAAATTAAATTAATCAAATTGACCAAGATAACAAGACCTAAATGGAATCCAGACAACAATAATCAAAATTAAAAATCGAGAGAGTAAAATTGCTGCAGACAACAATAATCCTTGAACCAGGCAACCACCTATGGATCAAAATTGCTGCAGAAAATATAACAAAAAAAAACATATTCAAAACCCAACTCATAAAAGTATCTCCTTTATCAATGGGAAATGATTTCCGTACACTTTTCCCATTTATTTATGTCCGTTGATTCTTCTTTGATTCATTCAATCGAAAGACTAAAGATAAACACGTACGCAAAACAGAGAAAATGGGCGTGTGGAAATCACTCCTCTTATCAATTAAAGGGTTTGCTTCAATCTTTAAACATGTTGCTAAAAAACTTCCATTACCTTCTCCACTAATGAGAATAAACCCCATGACCATGAATAGAGGATGAAGAGCCTGCAAAAACAACAACCACCCTTTTCAAATTTTTTAGCTTCAAGAAATGATCAATTGAGATATTATCTGGGTTTTGAGAGTAAATTAAGAGGTGTGAATAGAAAGAGTGGAGAGGGTTCATACTAAATAGATGAGCCTTGGTGTTCTTGTGGGGAATAGTGAGGAAAGAAGCTGGACTTGAAGGAGAAAGCCCAGAAAATGACTAGAGCTGCAACTGCAAGCCCTGAGATTCTAGCAAAGAAGAGGAGTCGAACTAGTGAAGGTGTTGTAAACCATCAGAGTTTATTGAAGAAGAAGGTTATACAGAAGCAAGAAAAAAGAAAGGAATAGAGAGAAGTAGAAGATGGAGATATTAGAGAGAGAAATCTGTTAAGAATTATAGTATATTTTCTTATCTATTTACAATGGTTTGTTACAAGCTATTTATAATAGCATTTGGTAGCTTACACTCTAAGTAACAATATAACCAACTTAACTAACTTTATAATCTTTTGACACTTGTCCATTTCATAACCATTGGATCTTAATACTCCTAACATCCCCCTCAAGCTCAGGGGCATATAATTTGAGCTTGAGATTGACACAATGTATCTGAAAAAGAGGAGCAGACAATCCTTTGGTCAGTATATCAGCAAACTGCTCATTTGAAGACACAAAATGCACATGCAATTGCTGTTTTGATACCGTCTCTCGAACAAAATGCACATCAATCTCTATGTGTTTCATACATTGATGCTGGATTGGATTTAAAGTCAGTGCTATGGCAGATAAATTGTCACATAAGAGAAGTGGCTTTTTTTATAATTGGAATATGCAGAAAATGCAACAATTGCTTGATCCAATCAAGTTCAGCAGTTGTAGTTGATAGAGCCAGATATTCAACTTCAATGGATGAGCGAGAGACATTATTTTGCTTCTTAGATGACCACGAAATGGGATTAGACCCCAAAAATACAACCATTCCAGTAGTTGATCTTCTATCATTAGGATCCCAGCCCAATCTACATCACTATATGTAGTAATATCCAGTGAACTCTTGACATAATGAATTCCACAACCTTGATTAGCTATTAAGTATCGAAGGATCCGTTTAACTGCCATGAAATGTGACTTCATAGGGTTTTGCATAAACTGACAGACCTGATGCACTGCAAAGGCAATGTCAAGTCTAGTAAATGTCGAGTATTGTAGAGCTCCAACTAAACTTCTATAAAGGGCAAGATTATTATAAGGTTTCCCATCATCTTTGAGCAATCTATTGTAGGGCAAACATGGAGTAGCACATGGTTTAGACAGCAACGCTTCAGACTTAGTTAACAAATCTGTCACATATTTGTCTTGAGAGAGAAACAAGCCATCCTTCTTCTGCACAATTTGAATCCCCAGAAAATAGTGTAGTGGTCCCAAGTCTTTGATATCAAACTCCTTGGTAAGTGAATGAATAACTTCAGTGATTGCTTGAGTTGCACTGCCAGTAATAATAATGTCATCCACATGCAAGAGTAAAATTACCATAGAGCTGTCAACAATTTTCACAAACAATGAAGAATCTGCATATGTGGATTTGAACCCCAAAGATGGGTAGAAAAGTGGTGAATCTCTCATTCCAGGCTCATGGTGCATGTTTCAGTCCATATAAAGACTTATGTAATTTGCAAACATAGTCTTCATGTTTGATATCAACAAATCCAAGTGATTGTGCCAATGAAGGAAGGCATTTTTCACATCCAACTGTCTCAATGTCCAACCAAAGTGTGTTGATAAAGCTAAAACCAATTTCACTGTTGTTGGTTTAACAACTGGACTAAAAGTCTCCCCATTAGTCAATCCATTCTTCTTGGTTAAAGCCTTTAGCTACCAGTCGTGCCTTATACCTCCCAATTGACCCATCAACATTCTTTTTGATCTTAAAGACCCATTTGTAACCATCTAAGTTCTTGTGTTTTGGCAGGGGAACAAAAGACTATGTACCTTGTTTGTGTAATGCTGCAATTCCATCTTTCATAGCCTCATGCCATACTAGAGTTTTGAAGGCAGATTTATATGTTGCAGGTTCTACTTGAGTCAAGTCAACTCCTCCATGTTCATGAACAGCAACAAGGAGAGCAATCTTCTTAACAATGCCACTCTTTGACCTTGTCTGCATAGGGTGGAGATTAACTGGAGGAATGGAGAGAACCACTTGCAATTGTTCATGTTGGAATTTAGGTACCACAAGGAGTGTGGAAGACAAGGGTTGTGTTGTTGATGTAGCAATGGATTGACTGTAACTTGAATCTTCTACATCTGAGCTTGAAACTGTAACTGAATTTGTAGGAGATCCTTCTAAGATTTGATTAATGATAGTATTTGGTATGACACTAGGTGGAGGACGTGAACTTAATTATGTTGGACAAGGTTCATAGGGTAGTAATGTTGTGAATTTGGTAAAACAAGAACATTGTTGTGATCTGGAACTGGACTTGGTGTTTGTATGAGTGATGGCAGTGGTGAAGATGAAGTAAACTGATGTATAGTATTCAAAGAATTATAAGGAAACTCTATCTCATCAAATATCACATGTCTAGAGATATAGACTTTGTTTCTAGACACATCATAACAGATATACCCTTTATACTTGGATGCATACCCCAAAAAGACACATTTGGTTGTTCTGGGATCTAATTTAGTGTTGTTGTAAGATCTTAACCAAGGATAACAAGTGCATCAAAAAAATTTCAAATGTTGGATCTCAAGTATAGAATTATTCAACAATTGGAATGGAGACTGGTTGTGCAAAGCAGGAGATGGCATTCTGTTGATTAAGTACACTGAAGTTTGACAAGCAAATGACCAAAACAGGGATGGTAGAGAGGCAGTTTGTAACAAACTGATAGATGTTTCAATGATGTGTCTGTGTTTTCTTTCTGCAATGCCATTTTGTTCGGGTGTGAGAGGACATGACATTTGATGATGTATTCCTTTATCAAATAAGAATGTTGGATGACATTTGATTACCATACTTAGGATTGAAGTTAAGAGTGAACCGATTCTTGCCTTTGTTATTATTATTGAAGGACTTGTATGCATTCAAATTGGGACTAGCATGGTTGCCACTAGAAATGGGAAAAGACTGATTCTTGGAAGATAAGCCAGTGCTTTGTGCCATTAATGCAGACAACACAGGTGAATTAGAGCTATTTTCAAGCAAAGTTTCTTTAGCAAGCAATTGAGATCGAAGATCTTTCAATGATATCACAGTTTCACGGCCCCTAATCACAGATCTTATGGTATTGAATTCAACAGGCAAACCATTTAGTGTAAGAATTACAATGTCATCATCATCAAAGAATACACCAGCAGAAGACAATAAATCTCTTGCTTCTTTAATTTTCTGCAAATATAATGTGACATAATCATTACCCTTCTTTATGGTCTGAAGCCCGGATTTGAGTTAGAAGATGCTCGTTCTTGTGACTGTAGAAAATTGTTCTTTAAGGCGATTCCACAGTTCTTTGGAGCTAGTGCTTCCAATTACACAAGAAACTGCAGTAAAAACAAAGTTGCAGTAATCAATTGCATTAACGCCTTATCATGCATCTTCCATATCTTTTAGTCATCAGATGAAACCCTTGTACAAGAATCACCAGACAAAATTGCCGAATTACCAGAGGAATCTCGACTGAATTGAGCAGGGCAGGGCATTGAACCATCAATGAAACCAATTATGCTATGGCCTTCAAGAAGTAGCTGCATCTGAAAATGCCAAGCCAAATAGTTCGTCTCATCCAATTTCACATTTACCGAACTTGAGACAGATGAAATCAAAGAAGTAATCGGAGACTGTAAGATCTATAACTGAGCAGATGTCACCAATGTTGCAGATTGTAGAGAAATCACAAAGAATCTTGACAGAAACCAAATCACAAACAGTTGGTGGGCACCCTTTAGAGATTGAAAAACCAGACTAACAATTGCAGAGAAAACGCCTCAATATACCAGAAACCGATCATCAATATACCAATATACCAGAAAACAATCACAGTAGCGGCAGCAATTGAAACCAAGATCAACAAACTGTCAAGCTTGTATGCTTGTTCCGGCTCTAATACCATGTAAACCATCAGAGGTTATTAAAGAAGAAGGTTATACAGAAGCAAGAAAGAAGAAAGGAATAAAGAGAGAAGTAGAAGATCGAGATATTAGAGAGAGAAATCTGTTGAGAATTGTAGTATATTTTCTTATCTATTTACAATGGCTTGTTACAAGCTATTTATAATAGCATTTGGTAGCTTACACTCTAAGTAACCATATAACCAACTTAACTAACTTTATAATCTTTTGACACTAGTCCATTTCATAACCATTGGATCTTAATACTCCTAACAGGTGTGACTGTCGCCTTGGATTTGATACTTGCAGCTCCAACATTTTGAGAGCAAGAGTTCAATGCACCAATAGCTGAAGTCTAGATCTAGTTTGGTACAATAATACCAGGAAATTTGCGTAAAGTTGCTTTCTTTCTCGAATTATTTATGTGGAAAACACAGATGCTTTCACTCAAAGATTGTCCCACTACTTGTTCATTTTAAGGAAAACCAATTAAAATGACTTAAAAACTTTGAGTTTTAATGATAAGGACAAAATAAAGGATAAAGTGAATAGTATCATGATTGACTTTTTCGTGTAAAAATATGATTTTTCGTTAAAATGAACAGTACCGGAAGTTTTTTGTTAAAATTTCCTTCTTTTTAAGGCTTTTTTTTATTTTTTTTATGCAATTTCTGTTTGGATAATGCTTGTATTCTCCCATGCAGAATTTCTTTGTTTCACATTATTATTAAATGATGGAACAAGAAGGTTTCGCCATGAAAAAATACAAGCGTTATCTTTTATGTTTTCATTTCGTATCTCAAGTTATTCTATTTCGTCAAGTTGGTTGAAAAAAAATTGATAATTTGACACTTATAGAATTAGAGCCATAACAAAGAAAAATGCCAAGTTTCAAGCAAACTTGACGAATCAGAGCCATCACAGAGTTGCAAGATCTGTTTTTGTGAATTTGTTACACTATTATTTACAATTTTTGCTACATTGATTAAACCTAATTTCTAATCTATGTGCTTTTATTTTGTGTCTCGTGTTACTCCATTAATTAAAATTTTATTCCTTTTCAATTTTTTATCAAGATCCTTAGGTTTTAATAAACATCATTAATTATTTCAATAATAAACTATTTTTTATTTCTAATATATTCATTTAGTGTTAATAATTTTACATTTGGTATATTTATATTTATGGTTAAATTTTTTATCATATATTTTTATTATTAGTTTGTACCTATTTTTAATTTGCAACTTTTTTTTTTATTTGTACCAATTTTCTTTTCAGTTTTAATTTGTACCTATATATATATATATATATATATATATATATATTTTTTTTTTTTTTTTTTGTGCCCATATTTTTAAAGTTTTATTTGTATTTGTACCCATATTTTTTAATTTATTTGTACCCTTTTTTAATTTTGCTAAATGTACCCATGCTAATTATATGTATTTATTTTATGTTTTAAAATATATCGGTAGTTATTTTTTAAAATATGTTAATAAGTATGTGGGTACATTATTTTCTTGCTATAATTTTGTGAAGAACAATATTACTCTAATATTTATTTTTTAAGTATTTATTATATTTTAACAATATTATTTGAAGTTGTTTAAATTTCGTAATTTGTGGGATATTAAATGCATAAATGCATGAGTTAAATATCTTAAATGATATTAAGGACATTGATCAAAATATTTAAACAAATAAGGTTTCAGTCTAACAATTAAATTTATTAGGGACCAAAACTAAAATGATCCTTTAATAAATTGCATTTGTGTATTTATTACACTATTATTTACAGATAAAAAATAGTTTCTTACATATAAAGCAAGAAGCATCTAACAAATTCTTGTTTAGATTTTAAATTCTGGTTTCAACTTTAAATAGGATGCTTTGTGTTTTGTCACGTGCCTCGTGTTGTAATTTTGTGAGATTATAAAGTAATTAAGTTAATCTGTGGATGCCATGTGTCAGTTTCTGTAAACATTGAGTGTTTGCTAATGTGCGCACATGACGCATAAATTTTGAGGCGTGATATCCACATCCTTCTTTACATTGCTCACACTTTTTAAAATTTCAGCTATCAAATTGAATGAATAAAAAAAATATCAAAGAATAAAAATTAATAAGAAGTAGGTGAAAAGTAAAAAAGAATATGTGGATACCACACCCCCTAATTTTTCCTTGGCCCTGGATTTATGTAGAGCTACTGCCTAGGGACTTTGTCCGTATCAATGGGATGTTAATTAAAATTTTAAATACACTTTCTTAATGTGGTTTTTTAATCATTTATATGTGTTGGCTAGCTTGTCTATTGATGATATAAGAATATTCAGTGTATATATTGGGGGCTTTAAGAACAAGATCCTTTTCGGATCTTCATGTCTGAAGCCAACAGATTTAGAGATTTGGACTTTTAAATCTTGCAGTCTTTATTGGTACCAAGACGCACGTTACTCTGATTTTTCAGAATAAGAAGGGATGGAGAAAATGCTTCGAGCCAATGTTCGAGTACCAAGCACCATGACACTAAAGTAATTCATATCATACTCCGAGTAAAAGCTCGAACGACCTTCAATAAAATGGTATATGTACTTGGAATCAACATAGATGGGTAAGTAACCCATTTCATTAGCTCACCTCACATAAACTAAAAATCTGAATCTCTTATTCTCTTTATTCAAGGACTTAGATCTCTAAGTCCTTAAACCCTGTACATAAACATCCAAAAGAGGATCGGGACACACAAAGATTAACAAAAAAAATAAGTAGCATATATCTATATGGCCTATAAAATTGCCAAGTGGAGCATAGGCAGATGCGAAATGCCCCGCGACCAGAAAAGCTTGAAATGTAAAAGCTGGACGGCCGGCTTGATTACATCCTTGTATGCGGACGTAGAGGGCCAGAGGCATTGTAGCATTTGAAGCAGGAAAAAAAAAGAAAAAAGAGGAGAATTTGTCAACTTGTGTTTGTGTTAAGCACTTTGCTTCGTCCATAACGTTATGGAAACGAAAGGAGGTATCAAAATACTCACTCGTACGGATATACCAAGGCCTTCAGAGATTCCAACAATGGAACGGCAAATCACAAATTAGATCAAGGTAACTCGAAAGCTCTTTATGAGATGGCAAACAAAGATTTGTTAGTCTGCTAGCTGTTGCATAACAAAGATCAAGTACTGTATTAGGGTTGTTATCTGTGTTTTTTTTTGTTTTACTTTATGGTTTTTTACTCATCGACTTCTCGGAGTTTGATGGCCGATAACCCTTGTTAACCCTAGCTAGCATACAACCTTGATTTGCAGTAACATGCCAACTAAAGAAAAGGACACTATTCGGCATTTTATATGTGCGGAGTCATTCTTACTTGCATACGAATCTATATCCGATACATATTACCACTATGATTAAAAGTATGTTTGAGATTGCTTCTAAAAGGGGCTAAAATTACTTTCAAACAGCTAAAAACGCTTCTGAATTTGTGCGAAAAAACCTAAAAGTGTTTCTGGATCATAGAAGCACTTTCTAAAGGAAACACTTGGAGTTTTACTAAAATTTGTGGAACAAACAGTCCCAAACGAGCCCCAACTCTTTAAATTGATGAACTGTGTTATGGCCGAAGTATTTTCCACTGTACAATCAATTTATGTTATACAACTTGTCTTTACTTTGCATAAAGTATCTATATGCCTTGCTAAGCGCCCTATACAGTATTTTTCTGTATATTATATTGTGTTTAGTGGTGATTGACAGAGTAATTATCATTCATTTTTGGGTAAATATCAGTTTACTACCTTCAAGTTTCGTGGTTTTCAACATTTGGTACATGAAGTTTTTTTCGTCCCAGAGTCATACCTAAAGTGTTAATTTTGGGACAGTCTCATACATCCGTTAGTTTGACTGTTAAATCAGTCATTAACTAGTGACATGGTGCCCACGTGGACAATGAATGAGTGTCACGTGTCAATCTGGGTCCACGTGGATATTAAAAAATAAAATAAAAACTAAAACAAAAATTTTAAATTTAAAAAACTAAAAACCGAGCCTAAACCTAAAAAATTTAAAATTGCCCTCTTGGCCGTCACCCTCTTCTTCGCATAATTTCCAAACCCAGCTACCAACCCTTCGACCATATCAATCAACTCGAACGGGCTGACCGGGATCTGATTGAAGGAAAACAGTCTGCTGCACAATCTCTTCATCTCCGGAGACAATGTCGCAAGCAGAAGCTCATCTTTACACTCATTCCGACTCTCGGCAAACCCATTAGTGGAATCCTCAAGCTCTCTGAGAGTGTACCAATGTCCCCACCCCAAATGCAAAACCTCCAACGCACGGATCATCCCTTGGTCCCCAGATCGAGCCTCCCTGCTGCCATGCGATGACCCACCGTCGTCGCCCTTCTCTGGGTACGAAATCTGGTGGTCATTTCTAATCTCAATGTGAATTCTCTGTCGGCTGCCGCTCCTAGCCGGGCTGTCGTGGTGATCGTCTTGCTTGAGAAACAGGGGCTGGGCTCTGGCAGAATCCGAGTCAGCAACTGGGTCAGGATGGCTCTAGTGGTTAATGGGTTTTGGGTTGGGCTGTGATTGGTTGTTCCGTAAGTCGTCAATTCGGATTTCTTGGATCTCTTTGGAGACGTTTGGGATGGTGGATGAGTTGTGTGTAAAGGTCTTGGCTTTCGAGGAGTTGCTACTGTTGCAGTTGGAAGTGAACCAGAACGAGATGAGGAAGACGACGAGAACAATGGCGGCTCCGACAAAAATTCCCAAAACAACCCACAAATGCAAACCGAAAATGGAGGTCCTTTTCAAAGCAGTTTTCCAAAGGATGATGGCTTACTCAATTTTGGTAGCTTAGGTAGCAGCTTGGGCGGTCTCAGTGGATTGGGAGGAACAAGTGGGTTGGGTTAGGCCGTGCGGCTGATGGCTTTCTGTGTTGGATGGAGACGAAAAAACAGTGAGAGGAAGAAGGTTGGGTGCAAAGGCGGCGACAACTTTAAATTTTTTAGGTTTAGATTTGGTTTTTAATTTTTTTAATTTAAAATTTTTGTTTTAGTTTTTTTTTCAATTTTTTAATATCCACGTGGACCCCTTAATAACACGTGGCGCCCAGTCATTGTCCACATAGACGCCAGATCATTAGTTAAAGGCATATTTAACAATTTAACTAACGGATGTATGAGACTGCCCCAAAATTTACACTTTAGGTATGACTCTGGGACGAAAAAAACTTGATGTACTAAATGTTGAAAACACGAAACATGAGGGTAGTAAACAGAGATTCATCCTTCAATTTTTTATAACTTCTGGTCTCAAATTTGAGATACCTCCGCAAACAAAACCAATAATAAAATAAAATAAAAAAGAATTATTGGGTCGTATTACAACATATAACAAGCAAAATGACATACAAAACATCTAAAATCAGACGGTGAGAACCATATCCCCACCACTATATATAACCCCTTCGAATCTAAACACCAAAACGCCCATAAACAAATAGCAAGTTAGAGAGAGAGAAAGAGATTATGGAGCCCTTCACCAAAGACTTCAAAGTAGGAGAGTGCGAAGGCCAGAAGGTGGTGGATGGTGAGACCATGCCACTGGTGCTGCAGCCTCCAGCACCCGAAAACAACGATGTGGAGTCACTTATTTTGGCTCTTCAGAAGAACAAGGACTGGTTTGATCAGATGCTTGTCAAGAACAGCGCTATCCTTCTCCGAGGTTTCAATGTGCAGAACCCTGAGGAGTTCAACGACATCATAGAAACCTTCGGTTGGGATGATATTCGCTATGTAGGACCGGCGCCAAGAACTCATGTGCACAAGCGAGTTTGGACTGCAAATGAAGGACCTCTCTCAGAGTTCATATACTATCACCATGAGATGGTCTTGGTAAGTGCATATATATATTATCACCATGAAAAATCACCTTATTTCTAGGGACATAGGTTGTCAAAAATATTGGAGAAGTCTCCAGGCAGTTTCATTCCTGTTTTCTTAGGTGACAAGGCTCGGCCTAGAATGGTTGTTTCTTGTAACCGAAAAACAAAAGAACGCGTTTTTGTTGCATTAGGATCGGAGAAAGGTATCGAATTCATCGCTAGGAAGTGTGAAATTGATCATGTTTTCTGCGAACATATGCTGTGTCAGTTGCTTCCCTCCCCTGCACCAAAGCACAGAGAGATTAATAAGTTGATTAACTGTCATATATCTTGATTTAAGCAAACATTTTTTACTTGAATTTTTTAAGCCAAGTCAAAACATGGACTCATTCCAACCTTAGTATGTTCCCTGCAAACATGTACCGATGACTCTTGTATCGTAAACTAAAATTCGAAGCGTTGACTCTCTATATTCTAATTAATTAACCCCAATTGACTGTGTCTTAACTAATTAATTAACCTGCAGATTAAGGAATATCCCAAAAAGGTCATCCTATTCTGTGAGATACCTCCACCAGAAGGCGGACAGACCCCATTTGTTCCGAGCTTCCGAGTGACGGAGAGGATGCTGGAGGAGTTCCCGGAAGCTGTGGAAGAATTGGATGCAAGTGGCTTGAAATACACCTTCACAGCACCAAGTAAGAACAGCACAGGTTCTATGAGGGGCAGGGGTTGGGAGGATACTTTTGCCACATCAGTCCGTGCAGAAGCTGAAAAAAAGTAATACATTCATATTTTAGTCCATTATATAACGTGTCGACATCATTGCCACCAGCTAAAATGGACAATGTTTGTTTACTTGTGGCAGGGCTAATGCTTTAGGCATGGACGTCGAGTGGCTAGCAGATGGGGGAATCAAGACGATATTAGGACCGAGGTCGCTGACGAAGGTGTTTGAAGGAAGAAAAGGGAGGAGAATGTGGTTCAACACGATGGTTGGCATGCATGGGAAGGAGATCAGCTCGGCCCTGATGGCGGACGGGACCGAGATTCCGGCAGAGCTGGTGAACAGATGTGAGCAGATAATCGAAGAAGAAAGCGTCCAGTTTAAGTGGGAGAAGGGTGATGTTCTCTTCCTCGATAACCTGGCTTTGCTTCATGGAAGAAGGCCTTCTCTTGCTCCCAGAAGAGTCTTGGTTGCCACATGCAAGTAGAACAACCATCGATCTCATGATATGATTACCACAATATCTTCTACTTTCATCAAAGTTGTATGCAACTATGCATGCTATGCATTTCCGAATAAGCTACTCGATATCGGAGACATTAAAGTACGTATACGTAATAAGATCTCAATTTGTGATTTCAAATTCAATTTGGTGAACTTGAAAGGCATATAGTGAATATGATATGCAATTAATTGGGAAAGAAATAAACAATTAAATTGTGTGTGCATTCCCTATATCATATCTCAAACTCTTATTTTCACGAGAACATGTGAAACTCTTTCATTTTCACAGCACCTAATCTTGTTTAAAACTCACAAGCTTACGGCGCGAGACATAACGTAAGTATAAGACTAGGGATACGTTTTTTATTGCATGATCATTCAACATTACGAGAGAGAGAAACACATAATTATATACGTGCACATATACATTCGGTAAGTTTTAGAGTAGATAAAGAGGGGAGAATTCTGTGAAATTTTTGAAATTTGTATATAAATTGGACAAAAATAGTTACAAGCGATGAAACTACAAGTGCCTTCTTCTCCTTCTCTTTCAAACTCAGCTTATTCTTTGGCAATCAGCGTCTCACTTGCCCGTTTTCCGAAATCATCTTCAGAGTCTTCCAAAGGCGGATCCACAGAGGGACCTAGAAGGTCTTAGGACCCCTCAGCGATCCTAAAATGCTGCTAGAAATTTTCCAAGGGACCCCTCAACGAGAACATAGCAGGGCTAGCGGGGAAAAGAAAGAAAACATGGTTTTTTAAAAAGTTGGTCTAAAATGCAATGTTTAGGCCAATTTGTTTAATTTAATTTAATTTTTGTTAAAAACTAATGAGACAAACGATGCCGTTTGTCAATTGTCCCTGATTCCATATGCCTAGCCTCACATGGGCCATCTTTCCCAAGAGTCCCTTTCCTTTACCCCGTTCCGTTCCTCTGCTTTTCCCCCTAATCCCCATCTTTCTTATATTCACCCAAAACCCTAAATTTCTAATCCCACCCAATCTCATATTATAATTACATTACTCCAAGAAAGACCAATCGTCATCATTACAAAGTGGAGCTCTTTTTTGAGGTCATTGATTTCCAACTTACAGAATTAGATGATCGCTTCGATGAAACAAATACCGAATTGCTTATTTGCTTGGCATGTTTAAGTCCAAATGATTCATTTGTAGCTTTTGATAAAGAGCAGCTTGTTCACCTTGCTCAAATTTATCCTGAAGATTTCACAGATCGAGAGAGATCGGTACTTCAAGATCAACTTGATATTTACATTCATTTTGTGCGTTCTGATAATGATTTTTCTCAATTGCGGGGGATTAATGAGCTTGCTAAGAAAATGATGGATAAAGGGTTGCATCGAACATTTGCATATGTATATTTGCTTGTTCAGTTGGCTTTGGTTTTATCGGTTCCAACTGCTTTAGTGGAGAGGGCATTTTCCGCTATGAATATCATTAAGGGTCCACTTCGCAACAAAATGAGAGATCAATGGTTTGAGTGACAGCTTAGTTGTTTACATTAAAAAAATATGTTTTTTCATGTATTGGTAATTAAGCTATCATGAAACATTTTCAGACTATGAAACCTCGTCATGGACGTTTGAATTAGGATTTTATAGCTTGTAATGTTGTTTTGCACATGGTTTTTGAATGAAATGTATTATATTTAACTTTTCAATGTTATTTTTATTTATAAATTTTTTGACCTTTGTTATTGGGACCAAAGTTTAAAATCCTGGATCTGCCAATGAAGTCTGCACCTCTGGGTTTATCAGCCTTCTTCCTTGTCAGCCATTGCTAATATGTAATCCAAGTCTCTGGTGGCGGTATAAGATGATGCTGCTTTCGGAATGTTGTAGTCTAATAATTCACTTCTACCACCACTTTTGAAGACTTGTGGAAGAGCCCTTATAGTAGAAACCTTAAATTCAAGTTTTTTTTTTAAATTCAAGTAGAACCCTTACAGCAACATTTTCAAATAATTTAAATTACATTGTTGTAAAATATTTTTGTAAATATTCAACAAAAAAAAAATAAAAATAAATTCATACATCAATTTTTTTTTCTTCGCAAAAAACATATCTAGAATGACTTCATTATTGGCTTATGTCATGACATGTGTCATGGCTTATGGCGTGGTCAATTTTTTTTAAAAGGGGATAACTTATGGCAAGTCACAGTTATCCACTTCTTCTAGGTCCGGAAAGACTCACAGAAACATTTCAACCTCCGACCACAAGTCTGGCTTCCTTCAAATTAAAAACTGGAGATCTTAGGTTCGAAACTCGCTGCCGATAGGAATTCAACTCTTTACAATCATTAAATTAAATTTTCCTATCTCAATCTCCTCCATTAGATTGTATATTTCTTGTTATCCTTTCACTTATACTAATGTCATGATCAATTCTTTCTTATCAACATAAGATTTCAACTCTTACAACCATTGGATTAGATTTTCTTATCTCCTTTTTTAGTCTTCCACCATAAGTCTCCATCTCGTTCCCATTCAAACCTATTTCCGGGAATTGGATTTGATAATCTGCCGAGAGAGAGGCCATTGATGGTTGAGCAGTCGCCTGCAAGGCGGACATCGGTGCAGGAGGAGGGGTGGGGTGGTGGTTGGCTAGGGAACACCACACACATGATACATGCAGAATTCTATCCGAGTGACTTTAGCCAGGACCAACGCCGATATCAGCTACGACTTCGGTCGAATGCCAATAGGGTCGTCATTCCAACCCCCGACCGTCAACGGGTGCCATGAATCAATCAACGAGAAGAAACTAAACAGAAGGTTTTCTTTCACTAAACGCGGTGCTTCTTGATTTGGTCAATAAAAAGGAATGTCAAGTCAGGTTGAAGAAACACATACAGACCGACCGGCAATTTGATACTGAAAAAAAAAAGCATTTACTTCTACTTACTCTCTGGACAAGCATAAATAAAGCAAAAAGCACAACATTAGCATAAGCCCTAAATCTCTTTGCTGTTCTGAAGGGCAAGATGAGGCTTTGAATGTTTACCAATACTAACTCTCATAGGCAGCACGAGTGGGCATGGCCCGGCCACGGCCCCTTGGGACATAGCCGCCACCACCTCCATAACCCCTTCCATAGTAGCCACCACGACCACGGCCACCACGCCCAAGACCACGGCCGCCTCTTCCACCCCGGTACCTTGAAAAAGCGCCAAAAGTCTGCACCCCAAACAAGCAACCGCATTAATAAAAAACTCCAATAACGAAGATGACAAAAACAAAAAGGTTGTTACCTCTGTATCTATCTTTATTTGCTCAGAGTATCTTGTCCTTCCATTCTGGTCATGACTCATAGAATTGCACGAGATGGTATCAAAGAAGTCATCCTTATTGTAGACGGGCTGTGGCACAAAAACAAAATTAAACAAACTCAGATTACAGAAGTAATACAAGGATTATTACTTACAGTAGAATTCATCTAGCTAGAATGATAAAGATAGCCAATGCCACCTTGATTTCAACCTTCGATAACTCAGCCTCGTCTTCATCTTCAATGTCATCTTCATCACTGTCATTCCCATCACCCTCTTTGTGAGGTTTGTTACTCTTGCCAAGATGACCCCAAACCTCATCCTTGTTGAACTTCTCATTCATTGCCATGAAATCAAATTCTTCAGTGAATTTTGTTATGGGACGTGAACTCTGCACACCAACATGTTATTTATTTGGCAATGTCAGTGATGCCAAAAACGCAACAACTTAATTCGAGAGAGTAAATTCAGTCCAATCAGGGGGGGGGGGGGGGGGTCGGGGGTGGGATATTGGCTGCAGATAATTTGGGATTTATCAATATGTCAATTACTATAGATTAGAAGTAGTCAAAAGAATAAAAACACTTCTTCTGACTAAACACTTCCAATCAAGAAATTTCATTTTTAGTTCGCATTTAACAAACCACTGATATCCAACAAAATTCAAATTGTTGGGGAAAAAGGCTTCCTTACCCCAGTCCCCCGTCCTCTTTCACGTCCCCTATATGTATAACCCTGGCGATTTTGATTTTGGTATGGAGCTCCATTTGGCTGAGAACGCACATAGTCCTATTTATGGAAAAGAGGGAGAAGCCAACGTCAGAACTCCTTGCAATCAAACCACAGAACACATAATAAATTAAAAAAAAAAATGAAACTTGAAGTCCTAAACCCTGACTACTAGACTAAACCGAGTTGGTGGAATAAGAGAAACCACCAATCCACAACAATTCAGTCATTTAAAAGGCTGGATCAAATTCAGGCTGACACCAGACATATGCAAATAAATCTAACAAAAAGAAATTCAAACAAAGAGCCTGCCCGACAATTCAGATTTTCATGGGGGTGAACACCCACACCATCTAATCCTGAATAATAACTCCCACACCATCTAATCCTGAATAATAGCAACTCAATCTAATAAGCATGTTGATAACTAAGTTGAAAACCACCCCACTGAATCACAATCCGCTTTTTTTTGTTGCACCCAGCCCACATATACAAGGAGTCACAAAAACTAACTAGTCCAGAGGCATGCAAGAATCTGTGTGCGCGCGCGCGCGCGTGAGCGTGTAACACATGCATGTACGACAAAACAACCTTTTGACCAGCCTGTGCAGGTTGTTGAGGAAGTGGCAATATTGGTGGCTGAGGTTCTGCTGAAAGTGGAACCAATGGTTCTGATGAGGTTGATGATGAAACTTGTACAACCTCCACATCCTTGTGAGCTGTTTGCAGAGATTGAGATGAAGAGACTGTAGCGGATCCCGACTGCAAAAGCTGGCCTGGGGTTACCAAAGAAGACACTAGTGTTTCCATGCGTAAAGAATTGGCTGTCCCAGCAACAGAGGAAGTCGTTTGAGATACGCTTGGATAAGGCAAGGTTGGACCAGAAATTGCATGAGGCTTGTTAGAGATTGGTGGCACAACACTTATATCTGGGCTTGAAGTAGCCACAGAAGATAGTGGTGCTTTGTCAGAGGGGGCAGAACAAGGTGCTTTGTCAGGCATTGAGCTTGGTAGAGTTTCAAGAGATAATGTTGTAGAAGGCACTGGAGGCAGAGTTGTTGGCAATGTTGACGGGGATAAAGAAGTAGCAGTCAAACTAGAGGAACTAATACTAGCAGCAGGAAGCAAAGGTGGTGGAACTTCAGGCAAGTTTGAGGGCAAGTTTGAAGCTCCAGTAGGTAAGGAGGGAGTAAAATTGGGGTACTGCAGTGGCTGCTGCAGTGAAGAAGGCATTGACAGCCCAGGTGGTGGTCGAAGCAATGACTGCTGGTGTAAATGAGGTAGCCCATTTGGAGGGCCATAGTATCCTTGCCAATACATTGGCATACCATTTGCACTTGGAGGAGGCGGCGTACCACCCCATGACGCTAAATTGCCTCCAGGTTGATATAAAGGTAAACTACCTTGGAAATTTGGACCAGGGAGTCCCATCTGTGGAGCATGGGAATTAATATCCGTCAAAGATCCACTAGCTGGAGCAGGCAAGCTCGATGTTGAAGGAGCTGGGCGGGAATAGTGAGACTGCAAGAGAGGAAAGAGAGTTAGAGAGAGAGAGAGAGAGAGAGAATAAATTAGCAGAGGTTGGCTAGATGCATCCCAAAAGTTAAAATTCCTTCTCTTACCTGGATAATAGCTGGATCATTGTTTATAGGTGGTGTAGGCTGAATAGGTGGAGAAGATTTAACCTGTAAATCCTGAAAACAAAGATAATAATGAAAGACTTAGGGTCTGGATATTTACATGAAAATGTAACCAGAAGTAAATCTAGGCTACATAGTTCAAAACTGGCACCTCATTAAAGTTACATTTTCATCAAATATCATTATTACCATATACTTCAGTTGCCATATTTGAGCTTCAGTTTTAGCATCAGAGTGTAGTCAACACCAATTGCAACATTACAGGTTCTATTTTTACTCTTACTAAACAACCAAAGTCCATGCTACGATTGAAGAAAAATACCATCACCGTAATTTAAACTCATAAAGTCGGCACATTTTGAGGCTTTTTTTTTTTTTTTTTTTTAAAAAAAAAAAAAACTATCAGACAAAAATATAGAACACTCGTTGTGAAGTCCAATCTGAGGCATCTCAGTACCAACCTTGATGTCACTCCCGCGAAATAAAATATACTCATAAACTTTGTCTCCCGGTGGGATTTGTGGTCCATCCTTCTTTCTTCCTTCTGTTCCAAAAGATCGCACTGCCATGTGAAAAGTAACAAATGAGCATCAATACATCCATCCATATCTCAACAATAGCACTTGATGATACAATATATGTACATTTATTATCCATGTCACATATACATTTATTATCCATGTCACATAAACTATTCATACAGCTCTTCCTAACCCTTTGAAGCAATTGTTTGGTCATAAAGCAAAGGGAAACAATTTTATAAAGAAAACCATGTAACCCTTCCAAATACATAAACGATAAACCATTTAGAATCAAATTTTGTACTTTTCTACAGAAATCCCCAAGCTTGATGAATTGTGCAATATGTACATAGAAGCGCATTGAGCCATATCAATTCTTCGCTATATCGTACTTTCAAACTCAATTCTAAGAACACACTAATTCCTGAATCGCATACTTTACATACTCACATGCATACATGTCTTCACAATTCACAATTGAGTAAACTTTCAAAAATTCAAATTCCTAAATCAAGAATAATTAAACCAAAATGCCAATCGAGACGACTGAACTAGTAATAAACTAACAAATCAATTTGATTTAAACAAATGGTACATACAGAAAAATGAAAGGTTCCATAAAAAAAACCATTTATTCCTTGCGAAATATAGAAAAGATGAACCATTTAGAATCACAAAATTCTACATTTTCACAAGGAGTCACAAAAATTTGCAATAAAATACAAAGAAGCACATTGAGCCACTGACAGTCAGATTCAATAGCAAATTCACAGTTGCCGAAAATTTAAAAAATCTGAAATCATTAATAATTAAACCCTAAAAATGCCAATCTAGACGAATTAACTAGTGATAAACTAAAATTAAATTAATCAAATTGACCTAGATAACAAGACCTAAACGGAATCCAGACAACAATAATCAAAATTAAAAATCGAGAGAGTAAAACGGTACCATTTCTGAGTCCAATACTGGACTCTTCGGTGTTGATGTTATAAAGCACGCCTTCATATCTGATCTCACTCTTGGAAGTCAAACTAATCAAGCTCCCTATGTACGAATCGGCCGCCGAGCTCGATCTCGCAGCAGTCTCCGTAGCCATGGACTCCGATTTTGAAACCCTAGCGCATACAGATTACAGAGTGAAAGGGAGGGGAGAGAGAGTAGGGTTTTGGTTTTGGGGGTGCCTTTGAGATTATCGGGTTCTCTCTCTTTTCGTGGGAGATTTAAGCCCTGTGACTTTTTGCATTTTTGGTAATTTGATGATAATGACGATCTGACCAATGAGAATTTGACACGTGGTGGTTTGGGACTTGTTGGTCTTTTTGGTTGGAAACCGAGGAGAAGTCGGTCCCATTGACGAAAATGTTCATAATTTATGACTATGGTCTGTTCCTTATGCATAGTTGTATTGTACATTATCATTGCCGGTGGGCCCGCCAATTAGAGGTGGAATGAATTGTGTAATTTTTCAGCGTGCTCAAATACGATGCAAAACACAAAATGAAAATTTTCTCTTAAAAAACAAGCAGAGCGTAAATGTAGATTGTTTCGATTCCAACCACTTCTTTTCATTCTAGCAAACTAATTATTTAATTTAATGACAATGAGTTATTGGCTAATTTATTGAATTTAACTGTAAATAGGATTTTGAAAATGAAGCAACACTAAGTAGTTTAGATTAAACACGAGAAAATATGTCCGCGCGTTGCTGCGGGACTTGAATAAATTTGTCGCAACAGGCATGAATAGTTTCCACACAAAGCAACTAAAAAGACACAACACCTAAGAATCAATGAACAATTGGGATATCTTACTCATGTGAGTCTCAATCCCTATTTCAAATCCCTAGTGAACAAAAGTCCTATTTATTCTTCAAATTGAATCGACATCATTGATCAAGCAATTAAACATTCCTACTAACAAATAATTGACCTAAGAGTTGAGCAGATATATAGGGATTGGAAAAAGGGGACGCAATTAAACTATATAATTTAACAAAAGTAAAGGTCAACAGAGCTCTTCGAATTAAACTATATACCTAATTTACCAGAAAACTTCGTAAAATTAACAGTTTACCCGATATAAGCACTTAATTTTCCTATTTAAAACAGTTTACCCATTCTTGATAAGTAAAAGATAGCTTAAGCTTAATTTATTAACAGCTTAATGCAATTCAAAAGTATTTTCTGTTGTGGCGAGAAGGAGAAGCTACAGCTAACCCGCCTTAACTTTTTACTTTTTCCATATGCATATGTACAGTTTACCTGCACCCTCATACCATGTGTCTTGAGCTGTTATCTATCCTCCACTTATAGCATTTTCGCTCTTCTGCACGGGAACCTCGACAGCAAACGATTTCATCTGTTATCGGTTAATGGAGATGTCTTCTGCATAACTGTACTACAAAGAGGGAGAGAAACAGTATTATGAAAACACATTATACTCAAAATCATCACTAAAGATATTTTTAAACAGATCAAAATCCATTCATATGAATAGTTTCCACACAAAGCAACTAAAAAGATGTAGTACCTAAGAACCAGTGAAGTCAAACTTTGCTTGCTATATATATATGGATAGCTATAAGAAACATTCATTTGTAGATCGTACTGTGTCATCAATATCATAGTTTCAAGTAATCAGCCCACTACATGGAAGAAAAACACAGAAAACGGAAAGTAGAAAAGTAGAATACATAATACTTGAGCTCTGGCAAGAATTGTAAGTTTCTGAAAAAATTGCTAAACCGTCTTACAAATTCAATCATTAAACATTATACTTAACCTAAGACAAAGTATATAGTTTGTTTACAAAGCAAAACGAAGTGCTGCTATAATCTGCAACAGATATGAATCATTTCCACATAAAGATACTCAAATTTGATGGCACATTGAATAACCAGCAACCAAAGCAATATATGCCATGTGCTAACACGAAACTAAAACAAAAGGAGGATTAAATCAGATCAACCAAATAAAGAATCTATTAATGGTTATTTTTAACCTAACTATTAAAAGGAGCTTTATAACACCACAATCAATATATTTGAACCCAACCAAAAAGAAACTAATTGCATGTCATAAGTTTATAAACACGCATAAAATATATAACCTTTCATAACTACTCAAAAGCTCATACTCAAAAGTAATGAATTTCGCAGTACATATTTCAATTACAAACCGCAAATAAAGTGGAATTCAAATTGATAAACTGGCAGAGGAAAATGCATTAACATTTTCATGTTATCTGCCTTGATGACAATATTCATGAGTATTGAGATTTTATAGAAATAGATAATGAAATGGGTGAGAAAATAATAAAGAATGTTCATCCTTTTTCAATCAAGAGCAATCCAAAACAGAACTAAAAAGAACCCATCTTTCAATTTTAGCTCTTTGACACCATTGAAAAAACATTACAATAAAATTTTGCATATCGTTACTTATCATTCTTCAGAAGCATTTTTATGATTTCTAGGCATATTTAAAAAAAAAGAAGGTAGAAATATGAATCCAAACAACCTCCAATGGATACGCTAATAGGATCGTTAGCCAACCACTAAATACTTCCAAAGATTGTCTCTGTTACATGCATCTCCGAGACACCCCCCCCCCCCACGGCAGGCGAGAAAAGGGAAGGCAAAAATCAAAATTTGCTTTTGCCTTGCTTTACTGAAAGTTTAAACTAAAATATTGTCTTAATTTGAAATCCGTCAAGGGCTATAGCTATCCCCTAAACTACCATGTTACCCAAAATTCTTTTATCAGCAACGTAGAAAAGCATTAAACCACCCCCATTCGAATAAATCTCACACAAAACCCAAGAAAGAACAATGCAAAGAATAGTAGAAAAATATTGAAAGACATGATTTACCTGAACGTTCACAATGAAGAAGAATTCTCGCCAATCATGCACCGCATATTTCTACATAACAAAAAAATTGCAAAAAATATGAGTCACGTTTTAATCACCATTTCTAACAACTATTCAATAAAGGATCAAACAACATATAACAATTTGAGAAAAAAAGGGAACTAAATTTAAGTTGAGTAGGGTAAATAATTGAAGTGACCTTGAGACATTTAAGGTAAGATTTTTGTGTAGTGTTGAGCCATATAGCAGGAACAATTGATATGCAACACATTTAGCCCATGTGTTGTTGTGGGAATGTCAAATGGATCATAAATATTGTAAGTGTTCAAATAAGGGAAACTTCTGAACAAACTATCAGTTGACATGAAAGTTCCTTATAGGAAGGAATTGTTATGATGCGGCTACTATTGAGATGATTGTGAAACTGATCATGTTCAACTGGCTATATTTAAGCATTGATAAAATGAGGATTACATCTATGATTGCCATGTTAATTTTTATTATGATTTTTCTCATAACCTTAAAATAGGGCCAATAATTTCGACTCACCATCCCCCTTTAGCACAGAGCAACTCGCTTCCTTTGTTAACATACCAAAATAACACGCTCCTATTGAGGAATGACTCTAATGCCACACAACTGAAACATTACAAAGACAATTATAGAAAAATCCATTAATCCCTAGCTTTCATTTATCCAAAAGCATTTCGCATATTCATCATCTCTCTGATCATGAAAAATTTAAATTAATAATAATCACTCAAATCATATTACAATATATCACAAACTATGCCATCTGATAATCGATAAATTTAAAATGAAAACCATAATCTGAAATGTCCTAATTTTCACAAACACTTTCACAAAAGCCAAACAAAAAAAAAACAAAAGGAGATGAATGAGAATCGAGTAATTACCATGTCCGGATTTGGATGAGGAAGGAAGAGAAGGCCATGATCGGCGCTCAGTCTTCCTCTTCTTGTAATTTATGTTCCCCTTTCAAATTTCAAAAACAAAAAAACCACCCATACTTGATTCCCATAAAATAAAAATAAAAATAAATAAATAAATAAACCTGGTATAAAAATTTCATGACACCTATAAAAATCCACCGTGCATAGTTCTTTTAATTCTATCACAGAAACTTCATTTTAAACTAACCTTTACACAATCCTAATCATTTGTGAATTACCATATTCTTATCATTATTTCAACGTCTTCTTATATATAGGGTGAGCTCAGACCAGTCACTAAAGTTGCTAATGTATTAGGCATGACTTACAATATTCTTCAGTGTCATCCCCATTCCATTTCTTCCCAAAACCTAGGTATTCGGTGCCAGAACTCCATCTTCTCAGTTGTTGCATATCTTCTTGCAAATAAGTCATTGACTTCTCACACCTAGAGACCAAGCCATCACGCTGCAAACGCGAGCATCTCTGATCAGCATCAAAGGGGGTTGGCTTGGAAAATGATAACTGAGCATCATTCAAGGGATTATTCTGTAGCGATGTGCCTACTCTGGATGATGCCAAAGTGGCCCCTTGAATAGGTAATGAAGGTAGTCATCCATCGAGCCCTTGGACAGGTGCACTGTACTGCATGAACATGAGAAATGAAAAACAAATAAGAATTATAAAAAATAAAGTGAATCAAACCCATGGATCTTATTGGAATTACTTTCATAAAAGCTTAAGCATTTTGGAAAGAACATTTTCATTTAAAAATAAATTTTAATGTCTTTCTATTCAAGTATGTTGGCCCAAAATTAAAAGTGATAGATGCTTTCAAACAGTTTACTTTGTACCTATCATTAACATTACAATTTTTTAGAAGTAATGTAGACGGATTTGTTTAGTTGCATCAGGCTCCTCAGTTTCCAACTGACATGCCAATTTATGATCCACTGCCCTTTCTTTTCAGACAATAAATCTAAAACATTGATATAACCAAATGTATCCGATAATAGAAAACTACGTAAATTTCCTAGGAGAGTTCATGAACAGAAGAACTGACAAAGTATTGAGTTGATCATGGCTTTTATACCTAACCCAGTGAACAGCTGCTGGAAGAAGTATCTCAGGAATAAGCAATATTATAATGGATTGCTCGGAAGCGCATATTCTTCAAATTCCTCATCGCAAGGACAGCAGCAAAGAGCACCCATCTCTACATTTCCACCAATATATACAAAAAAGTCAAAATTTGAGTTTCTGAAGACAAATCACACTTAAAACGGGCTCACCATCTCTTATTACTTATTCACAATGTATAGTAAGATCCAATATCACATTCATACACAATAGTATCTAGTACTAAAGCTCTTTCAAGTTTCACTCCAAAACCTCAAGTTACAGCTATAGATTATAATGACATTCATACACGATAATATTTAGTACTAAAGCTTTTTCGAGTTTCACTCCAAAACTCAAGTTACAGCTTTGTATTATAATGTTTCCCCTAGACAATGATCATTCACATTCAACAAAAGCATTCCAGCTGCTTCATTGATAAAGATTCATCAGCTATTTAACTCTACAAATAAGATAAACATAGAAAATTTAAAAAGAAACAGAAATAACCACACAAACAGGCACGGCAACATATATTTTAAAACAAACAAAACCAAGTCACAAACACGCTTGATTTTTCATCCAGCGATCAAAATCAAACCACATCTATAAACCATGAAATAGTACATATGGAAATCAAATGTGATCGTCATCTAAAACTCGATAAATTAATTGTCAACATAAAAAATTACCTCACATCTTCACTTCTCTTCTGCTTTGGCATCAGCAGGTTGACTTCTAGGTTAACGAAGTCCTGAAAACAAAATAACGAAAAACGTTTACCGGTCCAACATTTCAACATGTGGTTTTGGTAAGTATGACATTTCAACATAAACGTGATATAGAAGACAGATATCCACATGTCATTTCGTTTGTTTAGAACCAACAAAAAGGTCAAATATAAGAGAATTAAACCAATTTAAAACAGTAAATTAGTCTCCCAATAAAGGAGAACATAAGCATGATATACAAAGATCGAAAGGCACTTTTAATTTGGTTTCCTCAAAAGCAATGAAAATAATGCTAAATCAAATTGAATTGAACAAAGTGGAAACGGGATAAATGAAGATTTGAAATTGCTTACATCTCTATCATATCCCGCATTTCCCTTACAAAATAAACAATTATGAATAGAGTACATGAAAATCAGCACAGCAAAAAAAACCCTATTGTTTATTATGCTGAACAATTACGAATACAGAAAACCATATAAAACAGTTCCTAATTACAGACTTAATACATACAATGGCCTTAAAAAAAAAGGCAAAATCTAATCAATTTCATCCAAATTCAATATTATATATCAAAGACACAATCTTTCGATATCCTAAACCAAAATTATCATACAAAAACCATAAATTTTCCGAATTTGCAAGCAGCAAGTCAATCTCTCTCAATTCCTAAACAAATTCTCAGAATTCTAGAATCCAAATTGTAATCTTCGATAATTTTTTAAAGAAAATCAAGAAATTATACCTTCCATCAACTAACATACCACTCCTCCTTCTCCACAAAGAAAGCATTGAACTTTTCCAATTTGTTCTCCAGCAACTTCACGAAATTGGTGACGTCCTTGGAAACCTCACCAGCTTCACTGACTTTGCATACTAAATCTCTGTCATCGGCCAATATGGGCTGTTTAGTAGAGATTTGCCTTCGTCTCTAGGATAGATCAGCGTCAGCTGCTTCTTCAAGTCCTTGTACGACAGATGAAGAATGGGTTAGAGATTAGTTTGATTAAGAATTAACTCACCTATTATTGATTAAGAATTAATCCCAACCATGCCAGCTCTCCACTCTCAATTCACTTATTATTGATTAAGAATTAACTCCTAAAATTAATTAACAAAACCCATTACTCAAAAATCCAAACTTTATAAGGAAAAAAAAGTAAATACTGGTAAAGCTCAATTAAAAAATGAATAGGAAATTGACACTGAGAAGAAACATAGTAGGGAGCACCTTATCGTCTTCAAAACCACCTTATTCGATTTTTCCTTGTTGATGATCTTGTCAAATCTACAAAAAAAAAAAAAAAAAAAAAAAAAAAAAACAAATTCAATTAATCAAACAGCTTACATTATTTCTGAATAAAAAAGTGATGGAAAATACACGGTTGGCCGAACATGCCGTCTTTGAAAGCAGAAGAATTTGAGATTCAATTTGGGTGGAAATGGGCACTGCTGGAAGGGAAAATAACACTAATAAAAACCAAAACTATTCCAACTAAACCTATACCCCAACCAAGCACAACCAAATGCACACTAATCACATTTGTAACTATAGAAATAGGGAACCAAACAGATATAACAAATGTAATATCATTGGTTCAAAAATATTAAAGGAGCTATAGGTCGTAGTGTAGCATGCAAAAGTGCTACTACTCTGAATTTCCAACATTCTCAACAGATCTCTAACTTTCCATATGTATTTAAATTGAAACTAAGAGATCATTTTTCCGCACACTGATTATTTGAGATTCGCTACAAAAATGAATCCATAACTTACTTACGTTTCAAAATGCACTCTAACATCCATTAATCTAAACATAATTTCTTGAGCAAAGCAAACAATTCAATCTCATTCCTCCATAAATGTCCTTGTTTTATTACTTCATAGGGTTAATTTCTTCCAAAAGATTCACAGCCAATGGTTTCCAACATTAAAATATAACAACATGTTGAACACATTAAACAAACAGTTTTTCCAATTACTAAATAGTTTTATTAAACGGGAAATAAGGTTATTTTCTTGTCACAGAAATAGCATTTACAATGTATCAAAGCAAGTGGTGGTTACTAAAATGAATATGTTAGCATACTCTTATAGCATAAAATCTAATAACCTAAATGATAGTGTTTCAATTGATATCAACAATTAGAAACAACACAATTGCAAACATAAAGTTAGGTGATTTCATGGTTAAAAACCATGTAAACCACCTAGACATAAAGAAATAAAAAATAAATGAAAATTAAGGACTGACTTGAGCTTGGAGTCCACATAATGCTTTTAAGAGTAGCAAATGTTCTTTTGGACTGAGTTCTGTTGGAGAGAGTTCCTTGTAATAAGATATCTCCTCTCTGCACAAACAGCAAAATGGCAAAAATGGTTAGTTTGTCTAAAGAATGAAACCAGATTAAATACAGTGAATGGCGCTAAGATGAATAAAACTGAAACAAACACCCATAATTTATAATTAAGCTAAGCAAATCACAGCAAGCACAACACAATGACAACAATATGAACTTTCAAATAACATAACATCTATCAACTACTCTACACATGATTTTCAAAAATGGATAACTAACCTGTAATTTAGAAACTTATGTCGTTCACTCGCTTACTGATTAAGTGTCTTAAGTTTGGGAAGAGTATTCCATGAGCTGCAAAACACAGTGAAACAAAGATCAAACAAAGACAAAAAGTAGTTGAATGAATCATAATTTTGCCAAATTGTATGGCCATATGGTACAATGGGGGATCGTGACAGGCCATGGATATTTATGTTGACCTCAAACCTCACAAATCATATATAATTCCTTAAGAACCATATGTAATTTATCAACAAACAAACAGCTAAAAGCCAGCCCTGCAACTAATTATCTCACAAATAATGATTGTGTGCATATCTAAGATAAAATTGAACCAGATTCAAAGAATTATTCGGAGAGTTCTTTCATAGCTTTCATATGGTCATCAATTAAGTTTTGCAGAATTTATGTCTCATACTTCTTAGCAATGAAAGAAACACAAATAGCACTCATACTCAGAACAAAAAATAATGTTTAATTTCTTCTAATAATGTTCTTGAGGGAGAGAATGAAACTGGAAATTTATATTTTGGAGATTTTAGTGCACACATACATACCAACATGTGCAAGGAAAGCAGTCTGAATTTGAATTGCAGCTATATCCTCAATTGGCAATCCAAGAATAAAACAGAAACCTATTCCTTATCGAGAACTACAGGGCTTGACTAAGAACATGCAACCATAATTGATGTTCTAGATTCTTATATTGAAAATTTTAAAGGACCAAAAGTGCATTACTCTCTCGGCTAGACTGTGGTTATATGTAGCTTGTACCCTTCTTGCCCTGACATGGATATAGTCTTGCTTGGGTGGCTCGGAAGGTTTAGAGCTTTCTTCAGCTGGCTTGTTGTCACCAGCAGCTGAACTTTCTTCAACTTCAGCCTTCAAACTGCCATTTTCATTACTAGATCCTGCTAATTTCACCCGTTTTCCACCTGAATCTTTCTGTTCGTGAACAAACAGGGCAAAGAAAACAATAAACAACGATACAAAAAATTCAAGACCAATCAAACAACATACAAACAGACATCAATAACTGAAAATCATGCAGCTTAACTCGCTTAACGACACACATCACGCCATTTTCAGATGCATTAACATTAAAAATCAAGTCTTTACATATAGCTAAGACAGTAGAATCGCAACTTCAGAATTTCCTAATAGGACATGGATTCTATAACATTAGATAAAATTATCTATACTACACATATGCAGATCAATTCCAGATAAATTAAGATCAAATCAAGGTATGGAATATATCAATTTAGGGTTGGAAAATCACCTTGAAATTTCAGTGGACATAGAGTGAGCAAGAAAGCCGAGAGACAGAGACAGTGAGAGATATGGGAGAGAGAGATATGGTTTGAGAGATGCAGAGTCTTAGAGCCGGCTTCCCTCAACCTCTTGCGTTGTCCCCATCACCTCGATCCAATCGAATCATAGAGGCTCGATCCGATCGAAACGAAGCACAGCCTCTCTCCCCTTTGAAATCTAAAATCCCCACCCAAAAAACCACGCATGGGCCTCCATGACGCAAACGATGGAGTAAGACGACATAGGCGAGGGAAGGCAGACGGCGGTGAGAAGAGGATAGGATGGACGCGAGACCGTCTGTGTTGTTCTCGTCGGGTCTGTGAGACGGAAGAGGCAAGGAGGGTTTGAGAAGGAAACGAAAAAGACCGCCTTTACCATCGTTCTTCCTTCCCACGATCATCAACACATATGCATCAAGATTAACGGTAGAGAGGGCCAGTGGTAGTCTTGTAAATAAACTGAAATGTCTTACAAAACACTGTTCATTTCTACAGTGCAATTTTGCCAGCTTCTTTAGACTAAAGTAATGTTCTTAAACAAATCTAATTGTGCATAACAACGAACCAAATTATCAATCAAACGACAATGTCAATTTATCACGATAGATTGAATCAAATTAGATTAGAGTAGAACCCAGTTTAAAGAAATGTATAGAATTTTAAAGGAAGAGTTACAGAAGAAAAGATTGGATTGAGGAATTAACAAGAAAAATAAAAACAATAGAATCCATGCTCTTCACCGGTTAGTGTAAATAGTATTGTTTATAAAAAAAAATTTACAAATTAATATATATTTTTTTATTTGGTCAATGTTCAACTTAAAATCATCTGGATGGCAAACTAACGGACAAATCGGGACATCAACACTGTGATGACATAAGTACCCTTAAATTTCATGGGCGCCGTCATCAATTAGAGTGTCAGTTGAGGGTAAAATCGCGATAAAAAACCGCAAGCCGAAATCAAAACAGGGAAGGGGAGAGCACTCTTCACTAATTTCCGTTGCGATCGCAGAGTCGAAGGCACTGAGAAAAATCCAAATTTCAATAGCCGTTGTACGGACATTCGAATTAGGGTTTTCAAGAATTCGCCCAATTTAATTTCTTGTATTGCTGCTCATTGTTATACGGAACTAGGGTTTCTTCGTGGCGGATGATGTTCACGCCACAAAGGAAGGCGTCGACGGCGGCTCTGTCGCTGACGCCGAGGAGCGGCGGCGTCGTTTCGAACCCTAGGAATACTGGGAAGGGTAAAGCGGCGGCGCTTGTCGATGGTCCGCCTCCGCCATTGGGCTCGCTGAGTGAGAACGGGCCTTATACGACTGCTGGATTAGATACCGGTGATATGGACGACTGGAGAGCGTTCAAAGAGGCTGGCTTCCTCGATGAGGCGTCTATGGAGCGCAAAGACCACCAAGCGCTCGCCGAGAAGGTCTCTAAGCTTCAAACAGAGGTTAGCCACTTGATTCTGGGTTTATCGAATGAGATTACAAGAACCGTTATTAATATCTTGTGCAACATTTGTACACAACACAATATTCTGAATATATAATGATATATTTGTTGTTGGGCAGCTTTTTGATTACCAGTATAATATGGGGCTTCTCCTGATTGAGAAGAAAGAGTGGGCATCGAAGAACGAAGAATTGAGTCAAGCATTGGCGGAAACCCAGGAGATTCTTAAACGCGAACAATCTGCACACTTAATTGCAATATCTGAGGTTGAGAAGCGGGAGGAGAATTTACGGAGAGTATTGGTTGCTGAGAAGCAGTGTGTAGCTCAGGTGTGCTAGCTTTGTTGTCTGTCAATTTGTGTAATGAAATTTTGTTTGTCAATGTGTATTAATTTTTTGTCACTGCAGCTGGAAAAGACTTTGCGTGAAATGCACGAGGAGCATGCCCAAATAAAGCGCGAGTCTGAAGCAAAGATGGCTGATGCAAATTCATTAGTTGTGGGAATTGAAGAGAAGTCTTTGGAGACAGATGCAAAGTTGTGTGCTGCCGAGGCCAAGCTTGCTGAGGTCAATAGAAAGAGTTCAGAGTTGGAGATGAGATTGGAGGAGGTGGAGGCACGTGAAAGTGTGCTTCGAAGAGAGAAGCTTTCCTTAAGTACAGAGTATGTTTTTACGACCATGACACTTGCATTTAGGATATGCAGGATCCTAATATATATAGTTGTTCTGTTCTTTGCTGAATGCGAGACATCTTCCATTTATGATGTAGTCTGTGTTTATATTCTGGAGCATTTGGCTTTTAAATTTAATTTGACTTGTTCTTAATTTTGTTAGGCAAGAGGTACACAAGACAACTTTTTACAAACAAAGGGAAGACTTGAAAGAATGGGAGAGGAAGTTACAAGAAGGGGAAGAGAGGTTATGCAAGCTTCGGAGAATTTTGAATGAGAAAGAGGAGAAGTCAAATCAAAATGAAATGATTATGAAGCAAAAAGAGAAGGACATCGAAGAAGGGCAAAGGAAGATTGAAGCTTCGAACACTATGTTGAAAGAAAAGGAAGCGGATGTGAATAAACGGCTAGATGACTTAGTATCAAAGGAAAAGGTGTCTCTCGTATAGATGAGTTTATTTATTTATTTTTTTCTTTTCAGAAATGTATATTTGCAGCTTTGTTCATTTGACTGATGTCAATTTGGTTGCAGGAAGCTAATTCTTTGAGGAACATATTAGAGTTGAAGGAGAGGGAATTACATGAATTTGAGCAAAAACTAAGTTCGAGAGAAAATGTGAGTCCTAACTCTTAAACTCCTGATATTTATTTTTATGTAACTTATGACTCATAAAATTATATCTTCTGTTTTTCAAAGGGTTATATGTTTGTTTTCTAAATGGGTACGTTTGTGTAAAACATATTGAATGAATGCAATGTAAATGGGCTACATTTATGAGACCTGATGCCACTTGTCAAAAAAAAAAAAAAAATTCTGTTTAGAAGGGCTTGAATGTTTATTTTCATACAATTTGTCTAGAAATCTGATATGGTCTCTCACAGGTGGAGATTCAGGAGGTGCTGGACAAGCACAGATCTGTTCTCAATACAAAAATGCAGGACTTTGAGTTGGAAATGGAAGAAAGGAGGGAGTCCCAGAACAAGGAACTAAGGATCAAGGTTGACAGGGTGGAACAAAAGGAGCTGGAAATCAGCCACAGGGAAGAAAAGTTGTTGAAGAGGGAACAAGCACTGCATGAGAAATCAGAGAGGTTGAATGAGAAGAATAAGGAACTTGAAACAAAGCTGAAAACTTTGAAGGCGAACGAGAAAACCATCAAAGTTGATGAGAAAACTTTAGAGGTGGAAAGGCAACAACTACTTGCTGATATAGAGTGTCTTCAGAATCTTAGAGATGAAATTCAGAAGATAAAGGATGAAAACCTTCAACTGGAGCTCCATATTCGTGAAGGGAGAAAGAAGCAGGTAATTACTCAGGAAGAGAGGGCAGAGCACCTCCGTTTGCAGTCAGAATTGCAGCAGGAAATAAAGACTTATAGACTTCAAAATGAGTTGCTCTTGAAGGAAGCTGAAGATTTAAAGCAGCAGAGGGAAAAGTTTGAGGAAGAGTGGGAGGATTTGGATGAGAGAAAAGCTGAAATTAGCAGAGATCTGAAGAAAATTGTTGAAGAGAAAGAAAAATTAGAAAAATTACAAGGCATGGAGGAAGAAAGGCTGAAAAAGGAGAAAGATGCAATGCAAAATTACATACAGAGGGAGCGGGACAGTCTCAAGCTTGAGAAAGAATCATTTGCGTCTCAGATGAGGAATGAGCAGTTAGCGTTAGCTGAAAAGGCCCAATTTGAACATAGTCAAATGGTTCAAGATTTTGAGTCACAGAAGAGGGATCTTGAGGCAGATATGGAGAATAGGGAGCAGGAAATTAAGAAACGCCTGCAGGAAATGGAGAGAGCATTTGAGGAGGAGAAGGATAGAGAACATGCTAAAATTAATTACTTGAAGGGAGTCACTGATGAGCAAAGGGAAGAATTAAGATCTGAAAAGCATAGAATGGAAAAGGAAAGGGAAGAACTTGCTCTGAACAAGAAGCAACAAGAAGTTAATCAACTTGAAATGCGCAAAGACATTGGTCAGCTTGCTATGCTTAGCAAGAAGATCAAGCAGCAGCGGGAACAGCTTATTGAGGAAAGACGACACTTCCTTTCTTTTGTTGAGAAGCTTAAAAGTTGCAAGGACTGTGGAGAAATGACAAGGGAATTTGTACTTTCTGATCTCCAAGTACCGGGAATGTACCAAGTTGAGGCTGTTTCTCTGCCAAGGCTCAATGATGAACTTTTAAAGAACTCTTCGGCTGATTTAGGTGTTCCTGATTTGGAATACACAGAATCAGGATGGGGAACGTCTTTGCTGCGCAAATGCAAGGCAATGGTTTCTAAAGTTTCTCCAATAAAAAAAATGGAGTATATTACTGATGCAGGGTCTTCGGAGTTGCCCCCACTATCCGCTATTCAGGTTAATGTTGAAGAGAAAAGAATCGAATCTAATATGCTTATCAATGAGGGAGAAAGAAGGCACATCGGTCATGAAGACGAGCCTGGGCCATCTTTTAGGATGCTTAATGACTCTAGTGCTCAACCACTACCATCTGATAACACCACCAAGGAAGTGGATGATGGGTATGCTCCATCAATTGATGATCATAGCTTCATTGACAGTGAGGTTAAAGATGTTCCAGATGATTCCGGGCAATCTGAGATAAAGAGTGGTCGGCAACAACCGGCTAGGGGACGCAAGTCCAGACTGTCTAGGACACGCACAGTGAAGGCAACAGTTGAAGAGGCAAAGAAATTTCTCGGAAATACTCCAGAAGAACCATCAAATGCAAGTATGCTGCCTAATGATAGTAGTTACAATTATGAAGAAATTCAGGGAGCGTCCAGTTTTGCTGAGAAAGCAAATAGTAGCATTGGGAGAAAACGAAGGCGTGCTCAGAGCTCTAGGATTACTGAAAGTGAGCAAGATGATTGTGACAGCGAAGGACGTTCGGGCAGTGTCACAACAGCTGGTGGGCGCAGGAAGAGGCGACAATCCATTGCTTCTTCCGTACAAACACCTGGAGAGCAGCGATATAACCTCAGACATCGCAAGACGTAAGTTGCTTAATGTGTGTATGAAATTATATGGCATGGTGACGGCAAAATGTGGAAGTAAATAATAAATTAGTGTTTGCAGTTTCTGTGGCGTGATCATAATATTAGGGCCAACTTGGGTCAAGGTTGTATATCTATATAGACTTGTTGTCAGCCTCTCATTCTTCATGCATCGTTGCATTTGTTTTCAATCAACTTAAGGTTTAACGACAACTGGATATCAACATGGTTGAACGCTGGATTATCTTTTTGCTTTGGGTGCTTATGTTTATATAAAATTGTTGGGCTTTTTTTTCCCTTATCAATTTTAGTTTGAGAATATTGATATTTTGATGGATACACCAAGTACGGATTTGAATGTCAAACTTCTGGTAAATCTTATCACTGTAGTCTATTTGATTCTTTTCCTTTTTGGGTTACAAAGAACCGTTCTTTGACCCATTTCTGTTCTTGCCATGGAATATTAGCTGAGCACTTCAATTGTCCAGGTCCTTTCAGTTAATGCATGAAATAAAATGTTTGTTAGATCCCAGAATAATCTATCCAATAGTCTTCACTAGGTGCACGTTCTGTTGTCCAGACAAATGATTTCCTAACCAGCTTCGGGTTAGTCCTGGAGTGACAATTTCACTGACCGTTATTCTGAAATTATTGTTCCTTGATCGGGGAAAATCATTCGGAAGTTGTCTAAAAAGAGAAATTTTTAGTTCAGTTATTTGTACTTATATTGGTATGGAGAATACATTTGGTTCTTTCTGATAGTTTGGGAATGTATATAATCGTAGAAAAAAAATTAAAGGAAGATGGTAAACAGGGATAAACTTATACAGCTAATCATTGAACTACCGAAGTATCTGTATGTGGAAGACGTGAATTTTTACGGTTTTACTTGTGACCTCATCTGTCATAAACTGTCCAAATCAAGGGATCTTGCACGATGTGTCGAGTGTGGGCATTTTCTATGCTGTACCATGTGAGGAAGTGTTTGGTTTTTCTAAATTTATCTATGAATGTTGATCAGTACAGGATCAGTCACAGCAGCACCAGCCACGGCTGACCTGAAGAAGAGAAGCAAGGAAGAAACTGGAGGTGGTGGTGTAGAACCAATTCCTGAATCTGTTTCTGTGTCATCGTTGGGGACGGCTGGTGAGAATGGGCAAACTAAACAATTGATGCAGGTCTCTACATTAAAAGGTGCAGAATTCTCACAGGAGCGGGTTGTGAGGGTAATGTCCCCCTTACCTTTTACGGTGTCTTGTACTTTGTGACGGTTATATCTGAAACGTCTAGAACTATGTGAATTAGGTCTGTTAACCTCTGTTTCTTGTACTGCAGTTTAGAACACCAACAGCCACCGTTGATGACAATGCTGAAGCCGATGCAGCCAAATCAGTTGAAAATACAGATATGAGCGTGGAAGATATTGGTACACCGGAATCTGGTGGCGGCAACAATACAAATGGCAAGAGCGACGATGACTATGATGATGAGGACATTGAAGAGCGTCCTGGCGAGAAGTCAATAGGAAAAAAGATCTGGACTTTCTTAACGACGTGATGGCGAAAACCAGTTTCTATTTACCATTTTACCGAAAACTTTGTAATGACTAGCTTCAGTTTGTGTGATTTCTTAGCTGCTTTTTGTTTTCTCATTTTCGTTGTAATTCCAATGTTGAAATGGCGATTTCTTCGCCCTTTTGAAGTCTTTTTAGTTTTTGCTCTTCTTTTGGACGGGTGGAAACATGGCTGAAGATATTATTACCAGCTTGTAACGGGTTTACTGCTAAATAGCGCCTCGAATCTCGATTCAATAATATAATGTCATGTCAGGTAAACCTCAGACGAGTATAAGATCTTACCGTCCCTCTACCAACACAAACTAAGGAAAAAAAACCCGTATAATTATTCAATAATTACAATCCTCAAATGAATACCAATAAAGAAAGTCTCTAACTATTAATTATGAAGTCTAATTTAATGGGATTAGTGAAAACAAACAAGAAAGATGAAACTACAAATCAAAGACCCATATCTCTCTACTCTTCACATTTACCTACAAAAGCTTGCGCAGAAAAGGACTTATCATCCTATTGTACTAGGCCTGCCCAGAAAACAATTAAGTAGAGTTCGGCCTATGCCTTCTGATAGCTCTCCATTTCTCAGACATGGATTGTCTGCACTTTCAGTTTCGGTGCCTTCCCGTGCCCTTCTGTTTTGTGTGATCATGGTTAAGCCACATCAACATTTTATATTATTTTTTTATAGAGATAATAAGACAAAAATGAATAATAATATAAAATGTTAACGTGGCTTAATCGTGACTATACAAACAGAATGATAGGGAGGGCAGACAATCCTTGTCCCCATTTCTCTCCCTCCCTCCCTCCCTCCGTGTATCCCCACTCTCTCTAGTCAGACACTCTGGTCCTCTTCCCCTCCTCTGCTCCCCTTAAAAACCCTGCTTTTATTTTAAGAAATTTTAACGAAAAACTCCCAGTACTATTCATTTTAACGAAAAATCATATTTTTACACTAAAAAGGCAATCATGTACTATTCACTTTACCCTTTATTTTGTATTCATCATTAAAACTCAAAATTTTCAAACCATTTTCATTAGTTTTTCTTTTATTTTATGGCTTTTTAATGGTCATGAGATTGACATAACCTGGTTATTGAGATTTAAAATCGATAGAAGTCGTCATTGAGTTTGTCCACTATCAATCATTTTGATCCTTTAAAAATCTCTATTAAATAAGAATAAAATAATAAAAATATTCTCAATTTTTATCAAATCATTTTGCCCATTGTTTATTAGATTGAAGGTAATTTTGTCATTTGATCCTTATTTAACAGAGATTTTTCACGGAATGGCCAAAATAATTAATGGTGGATAAAATCACTTCTATATATTTCAAATCTCAGAAACCAAAATGAAGAGTTATGCCAATCAAGAACCGTTTTGTCTAAAATGCCCTTTATTTAATTTTTCCACAGCTGCTTGTGCTTCTTAACCATTATTTCCTTCATATTCCTCTTCTACTAAAATACAAACTTGTCCATACAAATTGATTTCATATAATTTCATGACTGAAAGTCAAATTATTTTCCATTTTGGTATGGGAATAGTGAGTAAGTAGTACAATTATGTTGATGTGTTTGTCAACATTCCAATGAGAGGTATATGTTTAGGACAAAATTATATGCCACCTTTTATAACGGGATTTTAAGCTAATCTTTAACTATTATACTAGAAAATAACAAGTATGCCAATATCTATTTAGTTTGGAATACTGGAATACCCTCAAAGTTTTGTTTTTTTTCACATTCTAACTATATAATTACATCTTTCAAACGAAAGCGAGTCTTAGCGCAACAGAAAGGTTGATTCTTAGTGACCAAAGGTCACAAGTTTGAGTCGTTGAAAAAACCTTTTTGCAAAGCAAAAGTAAGGCTATATACGATAGACGTTCATTTCCCAACTCTAGCAAAGCCAAGAGCCTTTGTTGGCTTGAGATCACCCTTAATTATTTATTTCAAACAAAGGAAGGATGTTGTTTTGTTGGTTTTGGTAATGAAGAAGGGAATAGGTGGAACAAATGGTAAATACCATGGTTCAACTCCAAGATACACCATAACAGTATGAACTTGAAGCTGTTTCTAAGACCCATCTCAAGCCGTACAGTTTTTGCCCATCCTTATTTCGGAGATTCAATGCAGCTTTTGTCTTGTTCGTCGGTGTTTCAGACAGCACTTAAAAGCCCAAAAGCAGAAAGCCCCAACCTAGAGAAGAATCAGCATTGAGAGATAAGAACCCAACTTTTTGTCTTGCATGTACTTACATGCACCACCCTACTCCCTCTGTCTTTTGCATGGACGTTGGTCCCCTATTTCCTCTATGCCCTAAATCCTGCCAAACCCTAGAAATCCTCAACCCTTTACCATAACTAATCTCACAATCTTAACAACCCACCTCCCAACTACCACACCCTTTTATCCGACTAAAGTAACCATTCTTAATGGATATAATGATGATACAAGGCAACTAACTTTTCTTTTGACGAGACAGTCTCAATTGTGAGAAGAAATTAAACTTAAGTACAGTGTGATGAGCTCATTGTTTCAAACAAAAAATCTAAACGCATGCATGCGAAGTTAATGTATAAATTTGTCGTGTAACTATGTTGGTTAGAACACCAAATTAATTAAAGTAGAGTGATACCTATCTGATAACAGAGTCTCAAACACAAACTCTATTTTTTATAATTTAATTCAAATTAATTTATAATATTACTCGGATTAACGTAGAAGGATAATCAATAACAATAAATTAAAAGTATGACAAGACCATGACGAGATTGAAAGAAGAGCCGAATGCCTTTCGCTTTCTCCTTCAAGTCCTTAGTTACTACTGTCTTCTGATAATAATAACTATTATTTCTTTGATGCTCTTCGAGAACTGTGCTTTTGATCCTCTCTCTCTCTCTCTCTCTCTGCTCTATATACTTTCTTAGCTTTCCCATAAACATAACGAGTAGACTATAGAGCTCAGCTTTCTTGTTTCTGCTTCTGTATTTTCTCTCTTCTCTTCTTCCCTTTTTCCTTGAAACCCCATTTGGATCTTTCTCACATTCTGCTTGGAGCCTTGGGCCCCAAACCACGCGTGATTTTCTTCATATATATATATACATGTACACACACACATATATATAAAAGGGACGCGTTGATATTTCTCATGAAAATCACATCCATGCTTGTAGTTTCTGCTTCCTAAATCCATTTCTATTTTGGGTCAGTTTCTCATGTTTTCTTCTTCCCACGAACTCTAATCAAATTTCCCTCTAGATTTACCCTTTTGTATTGACTATTACCTCAAATCCATGAAGGGTTTTACTCCCATCAGTGTTGTGATTTTGGTAACCTTTCTGTTCTCTGTGGGTGCTTGGAGTTCTGAGGAAGCAGATGAAGGTGTAGCTCCAATGGAGAAAACGGAGCAATTAGCTCTGTACTCTGCAATCCAAGGCTTTGTGGGTAAATGGTGGAATGGCTCGGACCTCTATCCGGATCCTTGTGGGTGGACTCCTATACAGGTACTCTTTTTTAACCCCCACCAACACCATCCTGTACTGTTTCTCTGCAACATTGCTTAAATCCAAAGTTACCAGCTATATATTCCTTTTTGGTTTTTACTTGTACGGTTGTACTTGACATAAGGGAAAATGGCAATGTTGTATTTAACGGTTAGATGTGAACCGAAGAGTTTCAAGTTAACGGGTGAACCCGAGTTACTTAAAAGACAATGTATAGTATATTAGGGCTTTAAAACAAGTTCCAATTATTTGTACGGGGTTTTCATTTGAAGTCGATATATATTTTCAATGTTAGGATTCGGTCAGCTAACATTTTTGCGGGTTCGGAATTGGTCGAAAGTTTTAAGCATTTTTAGTTTTGATACGATGAGGTTTTAAATTTCTGTTGCAGGGGGTGTCTTGTGATTTGTATGATGGGGTTTGGTACGTGACCTCCATGAATATTGGACCTATTCTTGACAACTCCCTTGGTTGTTCCCCAAGTGCAAAATTTAGACCACAACTGTTTGATTTGAAGCACCTAAAGTCCCTGTCCATTTTCAATTGCTTCCTCTCACCCCACAAGCATCCAGTTCCGATCCCCTCAGAAAACTGGTGGAAGGTTGCCGGCAGCTTAGAATCACTAGAGTTTCGATCGAACCCGGGCCTCATTGGACAGATTCCTACAACCTTTGGCAGCCTCAGAAAGCTCCAATCATTGGTACTAGTGGAGAATGGATTAAGAGGTGGATTACCAACAAATATCGGTGAATTAGTCCGATTGAAGCGGCTAGTTCTTACCGGAAACTGGTTTACAGGCCAAATCCCCGATGGGTTTGGTGAATTGAATCAGCTGCTAATCCTTGATTTAAGTAGGAACTCACTGTCTGGGCCTTTGCCAATCACCGTTGGACGTTTGACTTCACTCTTGAAGCTTGACTTGAGCAGCAATCAACTGGAAGGGCAGCTGCCAATAGGGTTTGGTAATCTAAAGAAGTTGACTTTATTGGACCTCAGGAGCAACAATTTCTCAGGTGGATTGACCAAATCACTTCAAGAAATGCATTCCTTGGAGGAAATGGTTTTATCCAACAACCCAATTGGTGGAGACCTCAAAACCCTAGAGTGGCAAAACATGGAGAGTTTGGTATTTTTAGACCTCTCCGGATTAGGTCTAATTGGTGAGATTCCAGATTCAATTTCAAACTTAAAAAAGTTGAGATTTTTGGGTTTAAGTGACAACAAGCTCACGGGCAACCTCTTGCCAAAGATTGCAACTTTGCCCTGCCTCAGTGCACTCTACCTCAACGGCAACAACCTGACAGGGGAGCTTAAATTCTCTGAGTCGTTTTATCACAAAATGGGGAGTCGTTTTGGTGCTTGGAACAACCCTAATCTCTGCTACACCAGTGGAATGGTGCCAGCAGAGCATGTCCCAATTGGGGTGAGGCCATGTCAGCAGGAGGGGGAGGAGGTCACTTGATTTATAAAGATAACCCTTCTTTTTAGAACTATAGAATATAACTTCTCTAGTTGGAAGCAACCGTAACTTAGAATTTTATTGCTTGTTTTGTCATGCTTTATTTTGCCTCTTAACATGAATCAAAACAATATTTATGCTTTCGTGTTCTCGATCAAATCAATTTTGGACCGGACGCAAAACCGACCGCATTAGAGGCCATTGTGAGTGGTTTGATTCGCTTTTAACATTAAAATCATAATATTGGACTAAAGAAATCCGCATTGCTTAGCAGTTAAAAAAGTTGGTCACAAAACCGGCCAAACTTAGGGATGGTCACAAAACCAGCCAAATTTAGGGATGGACACAAAACCAACCGAATTTAGCTCTATTTTAACATAAAATATGTGTAATCTTTAACAAAACCAAACCGTATCACTTAACAGTTAATAGATTTAGTCGTCATTTGGTGACGACACTAATTCAAATCGAACCGTGACCTTCCTTAGTATATGAAGCAGGATGCCAACTCTACTGCACATGTCAAAAAGATAATCTGGTATGACAGAAGATAAGAACATATGATTGGGCAGTTGCTCTGCAAACCAATATACAGATGGCAAAAATTCATTTGGGTTTCTTGCTAAACAGAGCAACCCCAACTAACTGTAAATGCTGGGAATTTTTACCAGCAGAGGGAAGTGACTTCAATGGAAATATGGGCAAGTGTGATCCTTTTATTGCTTTTTCGAAAGGATAAAAAGGTGCAAATACTGGCACGACTTTAATACATTGAAAGTGAACTTTGGGTCACCATTGCTAGGTATTAAAAGTTGTAGCTTCCAGCTTCCTGCATGGCTTTGTACTCTTGTGGCAATGGGTAGACTTTTGTAGGCTGTGGAAGCACTGTCCACAGAAGTGCTTTTGTAGACCTTGACTATTAGGTTGGATCCATAAATACAATTCCAGACCCAATTGAATGTAAATGCTGTGTCCACCATTCTCTTTGTTCTAGGACCTAAGTGTGGTCATTTTCTTTTGATTTTCTTGGGCTTGATTGAGTGGCTTCTGTGGGAGAAGCTGAATATCCCTTTGGGAAACTATATGGTTTCCATGTCTTTCCTAGTCTTCAACACTTAATATTTAATACGCTCAATTCAACAAACATGTTGTATACGTGCATGAGTTTCTCTCTCATCGCATGAGCGAGCGTATACAATTTCTGAAACGCAAGAAAATAACAGCACCAAGAAAAACAGCCACACCAGCAGCTTGACTCGAGTCCCCCGTCTCCACGGCTTTCCATTTAGCGACTCTTTCAACCGCTCTAACATCCATCATCTTCCCGCTTCGCTCACCCAGCATCTGTTGATTATTCTCCCCTTCCACACGATGAGTGGACGGGGAAAACCCCGACCCAACGTTACACGTTCTCCAAGTCCAAAGGGATCCAGTGCCCAACTATCGACTCCTGCCGAAATTGCACAACTTACCAGACAAAGCCAAGATGAACCCCTCGGCAAAAGCGAGCATACTTAAATAGCTCAAGCTAACCAAGCCTAGTCTACTAAAACAAGGCTCAATTTCTCTTTCAAACATTGTTACTGCCACTCTCTTTTTTGCCCTAGTGCTACTAAGTACTGCTTTTCTGATGGTTTTGCCGCATAATTGAAAGGATTTTTTTTTTAACTTGAGCATCATTTTCATACAAGAGTTCATATGTTCAAAGTATAATAACTGCAAAGAGATTTATATAGTAGGATAGTGATTTTCACACTCTCGTAGTTTTCTCCAACACTATTTCATCTTTTATTTCAATTTATTTTCAATTTTGATTCATTCAATCCAAGAGCTAAAAAACAAAAGTAGGAATGCAAAAAGAAAAAACTGGAGTGTAGAACTCACTTCCCCTAAGAAATTACGAGAGCCTTGGAGTGCGAAGCGAGAGTATAATTAATCACTGAAAACTTGCTTTCCTGATAAGTACATATTGCACTCTATCATTTTCAACGTGTTGACAATGCGATTGAGAAAATTCAATTGAAACGCTTCAATGCTTTATTTAGGAGACATTCGGGGGGAAACGGAAATGTTAGACTTTTTTGTAAAAGCTATAAAATACAAGTTTTCTTTTAAAAGGGACCGTATAGTAGCTTTGTCACGTCAGTTCATCCTTTCGCAGGTCGAAAAGACTCATATATAGTGACATTTCAGCCTATTATGACCACCATCATATGATTCACCAGCGTCTGAAATCGAATTCAGGACATACCGTGTATAATACGTACCTAAAATTCGTCCTCAACCGCTGACCAACATTGAATTATGTTATGCGAGTTTGATTAGGTAAGCTTATTTTGATGTGGCTTTCCATAAAGTTTTGATTCCTTATTATCTTAAAACTTAAAAGTCCAATAAAAGAATATGTTTCCAAATTGGAAATATTAGATATTGCTAGAGGAGCCATTCTTTCAATCTTAACCTAGATAAAGTATAGTGACTGATTGACAGTTGCTAGTAGTGTACCCAGTTTTGTGTTTTGGTAGAAGAATGCATTGTGTATATTATTGACTTTTGCATCTTTGAAATGAAATAAACTTGCATGCAACAGGTTTGGTCGATACACAACGTCTCGACTTAATAATTAACAAGGATATGTGAAAAATAAAAATAAGTTTGTGAAGAGCAATATCCTAATAATACTGTCAACTGTGTACTATTTGGGGAGGCTTTCTCTAATGCACATTATAAGTGTACAATTAAGTTACACATTAGAATAAAAGTCGTTAAATCTTTTTCCATAACTGGACCTAACGGTTTTTATTTAGATGTGTAATCACTTTTAATGCAAGAAAATTCAGTATTTGAGAAAGACAAAAAGGATTTTACAGTTTATGGCGTTTTTGTGTTGGGCCTTGTTGGGCTTCACCAATCAGCCCAACTTAATTCATTTGGTTTATTGTGGGCTGCCGCAGAAATGCCAGGTCCAAATTTGAGGCGGAGCGGATGTGAATTATTAGCAAAAAAGTTGGAGATGTGACTCGCCATATTCTAAATACAACAAGACCCCACGACTCAACAAACAGGAGTATTGAAATCGACGGTCCATAAGCGAGCAAACTACCACATTGATGGCCATGGGGTTTGTTTTTTATAGTACTCTCTAGTCACTATGCACACAACCAATTCATGCTAAATTGGTGTGACAATATGTCACATAGGAAGAGCCATCACCAAATGGTATGTTTCACACCCGTAATATTTCCACTAGGACGAGTACTGGTCCCAAAACCCTAATTCTAACTTTCTTTTTGGGGAAACCCTAATCCTAACTAGTATGAATCTACTTTGACTTTTAGAATTTTGGTGACTTGAGGGTTTACACCAAAACTTACGCTATTTATTCGACGATTTTGAATATTATTGTCAAGTGTCAACAAACAACAACAAAACCCAGCGTCCATAATCTCCGGATGCCGGTCTCAACAAATAAGGTATCTTACATTGTTTTCCATTTGTCTAATTTTTCTTTGATTTTGGATTTATTTAAACCCGAATCCAAATCCTAAACGTAATGCGGTGGCCAAACACTGGCTAATTAAACTGATAATTTATATATAGTGCAGCAGCAGCTAGCACCAATTCATGAGCATGCATCACATTGACGTTTGACATGGAATTTTTTTAATTGATCTTAAATTTCATTACCAACCCAGATGGCATTTGTCACACATTCAACACGCAAACCCTCCTTCCCAAGTCTTTGATTTCGACCCATTTACCTGACTTCTTGATATATTCATCAGTCCATGAGTCGTCTTACATTATTTTTTTAAATAATAGTCAGCTAGATACAACATTATTTTGGTCAATTAAGGTGTATTACTTAGATTGTTGAATCTACTTTCAAAATGGATATGCATGCATATGAAATATATGTAAATCAAGGACGGATGACGTGTTATTAATGTTAAATTTGTATCGATTATCCAAGTGTAATTTACATATTTTATAAACTTATTAACGTCATATTAACAGTAAAGAATGGAAGTTGCGTTCACAAGAAAACATGTAACTTCATCATTTTCTTTATTTGTACATGTATTGTTATCACACACCTCAGAAGTGAGATTATGTACCAAAAACAGGTATCCGTCAATGTCATATGAGTGAAAGTTAAACAAAGAAATTAGTGGACCCGTTCAAGTCTTGTATTCTTGCCAGACCTTCGTACGCAAAAGATCATCACCATCATCCATTCATCCCTCATCCTCATATGACTCATCGTTCTAAAAAAGAATTTTCATTACGGTTAAAATTTCCTGATAATAATTTAAGCCATAATTATGGACATAACAATCATAATTAAATGATTATTTATACCAAAGCTGAGGGACTTGGACTATACCATCTACGTACGTTAATTAATTAAGTCGTCATAAACTTAATTAACATATGTAATTGTTTCATTAATTCTGTTGAAAATGTGATCGATTAATTAGAGGGCCAACATGGAGGTTAATTACTAACTTCATTATATAAGTTGATCATCTTATACATATAATATTGGCATGCTAACTTGCCGTCTCTGAAGTCCAATTTTTGCTGCGTGTGAGACAAAATTACTTCCTGTCCCCAAAATGTAAAGGAATTCCATTATTTCAAGCACCCAAAAGCTACTATTTTCTATTATCTTTCTTTGGTTCAGAGCTGAAAAGTTACAACACACAAACAAACAAACAGCCTTGCCCAAATCGCGGCTTAATCAAGTGCACTACAACACACTTATTCTTCGCACTTCTGCATATCTAAGCAATGTGGTCCAAATTTTTGTTGAAGAATGTAAAAATCGATACATCGGAAAATCAACAAGGTAAAATACAATATATTGTGAATTGTTTTATTACTAACCTTATGGTGATCTCTTGAGGTAAAACCTCACACATGTCGTATTGTGCATATAATATTGTAAGTTAAGAACAATATTAATGTGATTAGTATTGAACCACTGGTCTGTTTCTCTCAAAACTTTGACAATTTTAATTCACAAAGTGGGTGGTGTTTTCCTAGAAAAATCTTCACTCATATTTGACCTGAAAGAGAGAAATTGGGAATTTGGAAGGTGAAGTATTGAAAAAAATTATATAAAAGAAATAAAGGCAAAATGCCAAGTCTTTAGCCGGCACCAAAAATATACTTTGTGTGCCAATATATTATTCCAAAAGAGTTGACATTCAAAATTCCCATTAGTCATTAGCGTGCAATTCACTCCTCCTTCCCCTCCTTCTCTTTCCTAGTCTTTGCAATGCCGAATGCCAAACTATTTCCCGTTTCCCCATGCACATGTATATAAAATACGCCAAACCCCCCTCTCCCTCCTCAGTAAATAATAAAAACCTAGAACTTCTCTCATATCATTCCTTAAACCCTGCAAAACTACATCAAAAACTCAAAGATCATAGTCCGCACTGCAATCTCCGCAATGGCTTCGAATCCCTCATCGAAATCGAAACACCTTTCGTCGTGCAAAACCGTATTTGTTGTTCTTCTCGTTCTCAATCTTCTTACGGGGTCCTGCACTGCAACAAGGCTAGCGAAGACTGTGGTGGTGAGGCTGGATGGGAAGGCTTTGATGAATCTGGATCACGCGAAAACGTTTAATCCCCGAAAACACGAGACGGGTTTTCGATACAGAGGTCAGATATTCAGCTACTTCCCCAAAGGGACTCCCATCCCTCCTTCTGGTCCTTCCAAAAGGCACAACTCAGCGGTGGACTCTACACCTAGAAATTAAGTTTTTATATACACTTCTTCTGTTTTTTGTAGCTTTTTATTTCTTGTTGAATTGTATTTAGTAAAGGGTTTCAAAGTTTTTCCGAATCGGATTTGAACCTCAATGTTGGGATCAGATCAGAAGGATATGAGTTTCTACGTTTTTTCTTTCTAGCTTTGTGATAATTCCCAGTATACTGTATATAGAAAACCTATATTTGTTGAAATGTTATATTCAATTCAATAGAAAGAAAGTTGAAATACCTTTCAAATTAATGCCGGCACTTTTTTTTTTTTTTTTTTTTTTTTTTTGGTGATTTGAATTCTATGATTCTTCTAAGTATCGATATTTTGAGGTTTCAACGGTTAGATCTCTCAGATTCTGAGCAGAGTAGGTTTCATCTTTCTCTGGTTTTGACTTCTTGTGATGCATCATGCATCAGCATTTGGATGTATCTTCGCCATGCTTTTGGTTGATTGACAAGAATAGCTTATAATATTGGCTCCCCAAAATCCAATCCACACAGTTGCCTTTTAGTTTTGGTATTAGACTTTTTGGTGGCTTGGCCCGCCACTTTTTAGCCTTCCACCATTCATTAGATGATTTTTGTTTTCATGGAATATGTCTAATCACATCTTTTAGAAAAATTGATCAAAAGTTGAAGGAACTGGTAAGTTCAGTTAGTTAATCAAGACAGTGTTTTTATATTTTTTTATATTTAATATTACATTTTTACTCAATAAATTAGAGGTTTACACCGTCACTTAAATTCAAAATAAAATAAAAATAGCAATGTAGAGTTCATCAATATTAGCACAAATGTACTTTCGTAGGGCACCATTGTCTCAAATTTTGATGAAATTTGGTCTTAGAAAAGGCCTACGATGTATTGAAATTTAATTTGTGCAGGCGCATGGCCCTCAAAGAGTGGCATAAACTTCAATTGAAAAAAAAATGGTAGGTTTACTCAGTTACTCCACCATGGTACCAAAACTACCCTAATTCTACGTACCAACCCCCATTTTATACCAACAACCTTTTGCTCATTAAACGTACCAAATACCCAGCCTGAAAAATGAGCAATATGGTTTTTTATTGTCAAAAGGTAAGAAAAATGAGCAATTAAATAAGTACTTATAATTCTCGAGAATTGATCACTTAAATTAGGAGAATATTTTAATCCATTGCCATGTTTGTCACCTTGATCACGAGGTCCATGATCATATACAGAAAATCGATTAAAACAATATACAAAATGGAGGACATCTTTGATAAAAAGAAGATACGTTTCCTTATTAATTCCCTAAACGGGGGTTACCAATGTGCTTAATTTGGACATGATGAACTTTTGAAGCTGCGTAGGCTTTGTTGAACTTTAAATGTAAATTAAAGACCATTTCTTAGATGCATCCCGACATATTTTTTTGGCCTGCCTAATTAATGAAACGAATAGGCGCCGAACTGGGCAATTTCGTGATTATAATCAATGCGTAAAGGCGCATACAATTTGTTTGTTCCTAAAAATATTTTATCGCCTAGATGTCATAGAGAATTGCGAATTCTAATTTGTTTAAATTCTAAGAATAGACATAGAAAGACATCTTTTTGTAATGGGAATGAGGTACAGTCAAGTTGTGGTTAAAAGCAAAAAATATATAATAATAAAAAAAAAAATCTTATTAAATTAAAACTATTTCTTTGGCCCAATTATCGATTAGAAGATTTATTGTAATATTTTAAATCGTTAAATGAACTCATTTGAAAACAATTTTATGATGACAAAATTATCAAAAATAAACATCGTCTGAACTATTAGATCATTCATCAAAATTTAAAACACAATTCATTTGCCATACATATTCTTACTTTTTACGAGATACGATTCTCGTTATTTTAATTTGAAAACAAATATCACAAGTTGTTGTATTGAGACCATTAATTAAAGAGTATTAGTTCCTTGACTTGTGATTGGCAAAATAAGCTTGGAAAGGTGTGCATTCCTCACCATTCTCGAATTTATACGTGAAATCCAAATCTCAAGAACTTCAAATGTGGAAACTAAATTCCAGCAAACTATTGTCATTGACGGTTTTCATGGTCATATTGTTTTCTTGAGGAGCAGTTAATATCAAAATCTGCTACGAAAATTCATAAACTCATTGGGATTTGTTTCCTGGTTTCACCTCATATGGAGTTCGTTGTACGGTGTTTTTTCTTTTCTTAGTTTCCAGTCTAACCACGAGGTTTAGAGAGTTGACAAAGTAATAGGGCATTGACATTCACACTCAAAAGTGAAAATTGTGGGAGTAAAAGGATAAAGTTGCATGCAAGTTGGACCGTAGAAATGGTGAGGAGCTTTCTCTCTGCATGAGGAAAGGTATTCTGATTGTATCTCAATGAGAGGAACTTTCTCGGCAGAAAAATCAAAACTCTTCATATTTGAATATTATAACTAGTGCGCGATTACTTTTAACATTTCATTTGCAAGATATATGTGTAGGGATCATACTTGCATCCACATAAGGGGATGCACATGTCCTTTTATTTACAACTAATGTATTTTGAGCATATAAACTCGACGACTGGGATAGTTAAAATTCTTCTTCATCATTTGAAGATCACTTTCACCAGAAACCATTCGAATAAAAAATTATTTAATCATTCAAACATATCAAATAAATGAAGAGTTGATCATAAATATGTTACTTGATACAATGATACTTATATCATTAATTTGTTTTACACATTTCAATAACTAAACGATCTTTGATTCAAATTAATTTGTTCTTTTATGGTGATATTTGAATGAGAATAAAGAAATTGAACTGTTCCAATTATAAATTTTGATAAAGCAAATGAGCTCATCATGGACACAAGCATTATCTTTTTGTAAAGAGAAAAGGAAAAGCACTTTTATTTAAAGTTTAAGCAGATTAATTTAAAGTTACATTGGGCAATTGACAGTATCTTTTCATTTTGTTCAAATCTGCATGCACTTGTATAAACTTCTATGCTTTTTCTCCTTTTTTCATATGATGAAGCAACTCGTGTTTGACTTTGAGGACATGGGACTTCCATGAATAATGATATTATCCTAAACACCGCCAATCTGAAGGACAGCAAGGTCTTTCTGTTTTTATACAAAGGATGAAATTAATTTCTCGAACGTATAATATCATTTTTATTTAGGATAATGCTTGTATTTCTCTTTGTCGAATGAGCTCATTCTTTCACTTACAAATAATGAATTATCTTTACCGTAAAAACTTCATAATCAGAACTGTTTAATCTCTTAATTATCATTTGAATATGATTTATTCAAATTGGAGATCATTTAGCAATCCCTATGTATCAAAATATATCAACAGTGTAAATGCTAAAAACTCTCCGATTTGAATAATTTTTTTTGTAGAGGTGATCTTTAAATGAAGATTAAGAGCGGTTTTGATTATGAAGTTTTAACAGTAATGATTCGTTATTTGCAAGTTGGGGAATGGGCTCATTCCCCATGCAAGTATTATCCTTATTTTTAAGGATAATATGCTTGTGTCCTCCCATGGAGGGACTTACTTGTCCCTTCACTATGATTAATGAACCTTTATCATCTAAATATCATAATCGGAATCATTCATTCTCCTTATCATCATCTACAAAAAATCATTCAATTTGAAAATAGTTTAGTCATCCATACATGTTAAACCAATCAACAGTTTTGATAACAAGTAGCATCCTCATGATAAATGTCTATTTGTTTTATGCATATAAATGGCTAAAAAAATTTCAAATTAAATAAATATTTGCATATATGATGTTTAGGCGATGATAAAGAGAATAAACGATTTTAATTACAATATTTGGACAATAAATATTCTTTAATCATAAATAAGATGATAAGTAAGTCCCTAATGAACGGACACAAGCATTATTCTATTTAAAATACAAACTACTTCTGCATGCCACGACTTTTGATCGGCATGCTTTATTTGTATTTATAATTTTTTATTTTATTGTCATATGGGGGCAGCATGGAAAGTCTGCACTTGGAAAGACAGATGGATATTGTTGTTTATTATTTGCTCTTAATTTCTTACATATTTGAAGACTTGAATTACATGTGCGCGTTCGGCTCACGAATGATATTCAACGCAACAGCCACGAGCTATGAGTCCATGCCATTCGTCTTATCAAAAGAAAGAAAACCATATATCGTTTACTTGGAGATCATCAAAGTTTGAAATGTGTACACAAATCTCATTGTTTACTTATGATTAAAAACTAAAAAATAAAGTAAAAGAGAGAAGATCGTGTTTAAGGATAAAGTTAAGAAATCAAGTGAGTACGTGACGTGACATTCGTGTCGTGTTTCTCGTATTCATGTTGTTTTTGTGACATATCTGATAGCTTAACAGGTCGTGTCGTGTAATACCCGTTAAAGTAAACGGGTAATATGATCCGACCTGAAATCAACCCGTTAATATCATTAAGTAATATGACCCAACCCGTTAAGAAAAATATATTTTAAATCAATGAAAATGTAAAACATAATTTGATCCAAAAAAATGTAGAACATAATACTAAATTAGTATATACATACTAAATTTCGGAGTTGACGCTTTCATGAAAGTTGTAAAGCTTTTCATTACGAGCGATTACATTTTTCACACTTCTACAATAATTATTATTAATTTTGCACTCAATTATTCATGAGATTTGGAGGGTTTTAAAAATCTAAACGACCATGTAACCATCGTCTAAGCATTGAGGATGCAATTATAAACGTTTATTATGCTTTCACATCTTTCAAACTTATACACTAATGATTATGAATTTTGTTTATTTTGAACACCCTTAAAAATACTGTTCATGAGAGTATGTATGGTTTTAAAAATTCAAACGATCATATACCCATTCTCAAAGCGTAAAGGATGCAACTACGAGCTTTTGCATATTTTTTCATATTTTTCGCACACGTAAATTAATTATTATAATTTTTTTAATGTGTTTGGTATTTTTAAGTTACTTGATATCTTTATTTTTATGTGTTTTATGATTTTTAATCTCAATCTTTGCCTATAATATCCTATAAAAATAAATGAATAAATAGAACTTAAATTTTAAAATTTATATAGAATAATAATTAATAAACAATATATACATATTCATTATATCTATTGTATTTTATAGTAAGTTTTTTTTAGTAGTTTAAAAAATTAACATCATCAAAATAACTTTTTTCTTATCGTGTCGAAACATATTACTCGCATGCCACTCTTGTGTAAACCTGTTAAGGACCCGTTATTAGCGGGTTATTATCGTGTGACCCGATTAGTTATCGTGTTGACCCGAAACCTATTATTTTCGTGTCGTTTACCTATCTTGTTAACGGATCGTATAAGAAATTGCCAAGTTTTTTACCGACAAGAACAAAGTCAAAGTGCTTGTACACAGTACACTGTTCAAATAGAAGCGTAACAATTTTCAATCACATCAAACTGTAATTAGCAAGTAACGAAAAACAACTACTTCCATACAACAAACAAAAAAAAAGAAAAAAAAGAAAAAAAAAGGGCTACTTCTATAAAATCCCAAGCGAAAGAGCCAAGTATCTTCGCTAAAGTATTCGTAGGTTGTCTTGGAGTTTTGACATAATCTACTGGAGCATGCAGGAGCCAGCAACTATCTTATCAGACATGGGGAGAGCAAATCAGGTACAGTTGGATAAAATTGGCATGCAGCTGTTGCCGTTTGATAGTTGCCAAAACAACACGCAAGCGGTGACAAGTTTTTCATTTGATTCTTGGTGTGATGGGATTGTTGTCTGTGGCTTAAACGTGGTCACTGGATTTTTCCTAATTTCATTCTCTGCAACGATACATTACGGTTGACATTATCATAACTTATAATATCACTAAAGACATATGCAATATGGATTAGGCTAGTTGGCTAGCATGTTCATTCTCTTGCACTTGAGTTTGTATTCTTATGTTCGTAGTTTTTGTTTTGAGAAATAATATGACACACACTAAATAACTATGAAGAAGATAGTTTAAATTTACGTGTAGACGGTGGAACACATTACTTCAACCAATTTGATTAGACTCACTCAAGTCTACTCTTTGTCCGTAAATTATAAGGAAAATTAATGAAAAAAACTTAAAAACTTTGAGTTTTAATGATAATGACAAAATAAAGGGCAAAGTGAATAGTATCAGGATTGACTTTTTAATGTAAAAATATGATTTTTTTTTAAAGTAAATAGTATCGAGAGCTTTTCATTAAAGTTTTCTAAATTATATTAGTTTTAAATATCATTTGTTAAAAACTAAAACCATAATAATGACAATGATTCATTTTACCCAATCCAAAATGAAAATGGGTTGGTTCACCAAGCTTAGCCCAAGCTTAACCTGCACACATGGTTGGTTGAGTCAGGCCCCTGAGACTTCAAACTTGGGTTGTGTTGGTTCGGCAGCCCACAGTCCTTTGTTCAAATGGATTGAAGTTCATTGGTTAAGACCAACAAAGCCAACATATGATTAGGGAGGGTTTTTAATTGAAAAATGTTATTATTACTATCTATTTATATCATCACTTGTATCATTTCGCTAATAGAGATAGAATACATGTGTTTGCGAATCTTATTTCAATTAAAGAAATGATACAACTAATTGTACAAATAAATGATAAATGTAACACTACTTTTTTAATTGTCCAAGTTCACATGACATTTCCCCCACTCACATATATATATACATATCCGGATCTTCTCCAGACCCAAAAAATTTGAGTTTAAGGATCAAATGATCCGTACCGTTGAAATTTGATCCAACGGTTATAATTATTATAACTTTTAGGGAGACCCTCTGTTTGTAACCGTTTGATCAAATTTCAACGGCCTAGATCATTTGATCTTTAAGCTCAAATTTTTTGAGTCCAAAAGGGATCCGGGACACATATATAGAGAGACAAGTTTTTTTTTTTTTTTTTTTTTTTTTTTTTTTTTTTGTTCAAATAGAGAGACAAGTTTGAATGTCCCAAGTTCCAACATTGTCCTTTTTAATGTTTAAAAATTATCGATTTGGACCAAACCCCATGAAATTTAATAAAAAACAAGTGCATATGCATATGCAAAAACAAGTTACAAACCAAAAAAAATAATAATTTCTACTTTCCCATCTGTCTGTTTATCTGGTTTGGCCTGTGGAAGCAGCAACAGAGATATTGAAAACAGGCTTTCCACTTTTCTGTTTTTCTTCTTCCATGAAAAAGTTGTAGGTATGACAACCGACTAATGAGAGTCTGCATATAGCCGTTTAAACAGTTATTCATCTCATACTCTGATATACTGTAGATATAACAAACGATAGTGCACGAGTCTAGATGGTTTTGCACCACTATTTTAGAAGACTAGGCGTTTTATAGATAATCTCACTTAGGCGAAAATTTTGAGATTTGAGATATAAGGTGTGAGGTGTGAGGCAAAGTCTAACAGGATCTAAGTTATATATATATAGAATAGGATCAAGGGACAAATATTTTTACACTTCTGTGTAGCTTTTAGATTTTATAACATTCAAAGACTCTTATTTATTCATTAAATGACATGGATACTTATGTGGATTTAACTAATATTAAAGATAAAATAAAAACATAAAATATAAAATCTGAAAAATTAAAAATATAAGATAATTTAATTGAAATTGGTTCTCTCATTCCCTTTTCGATCAAGACTTGAACCCTAATAAAAAAATCATGAAACTTCTTCTTTGCCGATGAGGAAGCTTGATGTCATCACCATCACAATCATAAAATTGGGTGTAGTCAAAGTTAAGAAGTGGATTTTGATCCTTATTGTTGATTTGATGATTCTGATCAAGATTGGATGGACTGGCTGGTGAAGAAGCCGCAGTGGGATCGGCTACAAAGTAGTCTGGCTGGTGGTGTAACAAAGTAGTGTGCCTGATCAGCGAAACCAGTCGTACCAGTCTGCGGCGGATCATATTGAGAGGAATCAGTACCACTACTTGGCTCTTGTGTACTGGAGTAGTAATATTGTGGCATGTCCGTCGAACCATTGTTAACAAAACCATTGGCTCTTGTGTACCAGTCTGCTGTTGATTGTCTGGCATAGCTAGTGATGGAGAAGCCACAGTTCGGTCTTATGTAACAAAGTTTAGGGTCAAGGCTAAACTCGTGCATAATCCAGCAACCGCTTTCTGCAAATACTTTTACAAATACTGGAGTAGTAATATTAAATCAAGGGACAAAGTTCGAGTTTATATTTACAAGAAGAAGTTTCATGATTTTTTTATTAGGGTTCAAGTCTTGATCAAAAAGGGAATGAGAGAACCAATTTCAGTTAAATTATCTTCTTTTTTTTTAATTATATTTTTAATTATCCAAATTTTATGTTTTTTCAATTTTATTTTATCTTTAATATTAGTTAAATCCACATAAGCATTCATGTCATTTAACGAATAAATAAGAACCATTGGATGTAATCAAAAGGCTTAAAAAGAGTGTAAAAGTATTTGTAAAAATATTTGTCACTTGATCCTATATATATATATATATATATATATATATATATATTATGTATAAGGAAGTGTTATTGGTACCTCAAAAATTTCATTCTACATAAGCAATCGTGTTGACTAGTGACCCAATTAAAATTAGAGTACTAAATCAAACTTGAATTTGGAACAAATTGAGATATGAAATTGCGGTAAAACTGAAACATGTGATTGGGGAGAATTTATGGCCTGTATACGTAATCGGAATTAAAATAAGAGAAATTAAATTGAGGAGAAATTGAAATAATGAGGAGTTAGAATCAGATTCATGTTGAAGTTGTTTGCTTAAATATTTTGGAATCTAAATAAAAATAGTACTGAATTCATATAAGTTGTTTACTAATTTACTTGAATCGGAATAAAAATCGGTGTGATTACTACAATGCCCTTCTTAAAAAAAAAAATTGTATATAAATTTATTAGAAAATCTCTACAAATCTCATCCTTCCCTGACCATGCTCTTTACCAGAGCCACGATTCTCTTTTCTTCCTCGAGGAGACCCGTGATATCAATAATGCCCTTATTCAAACCCAGTTGAAAAGAACACTCCTCTCTCCCTGCAATTATTCGTATCATTTATCCCTGCCCTCACCTCCATCTAACCCATCACCCTACCCCATAGCCACTACCTCTTCTCCTTGCACAGTATTTCATAATTTTTTGGGTTTTTGAGTGGTTGCTTCCTTGCATTTGTGGGTTTGAGTTTGGTTTGAATTGTTTATTTTCAGGGTTTTGGTGATTGATTTTTGAATCTGGTTTCAGGATACGTAGATGGGGTTCTTGAGCTGGTGGGTTGGGTAGTGAAGGTTGCACGGGGAGGTGGAACTGGAAGGTGAGGGCTGCCACATGAAGGCAGAGTGTGCAGGGAGCGGTGGGGAGCGATGAGTTGAGTGGCAGACTTGAAAGTTTAAAAATAATCGGAGGGCATAATAGGTAGGAAAAATGCATTCCCATTACCTCACTCTCCCGGAACTCAAATACCACATCCATGTAGGGAGTTCAATTCCTCAAATTTGGGGAGTTGGAATCCCTCTTTCCTATGGGATCCACACTTTTGATTCCTCTAAAATTAGTAAACAGTTCAATACTTCGTAATGGAATTCAACTTCATGTTTTAATTTCGATTACGGGTATGTAAACACGTTATTAGGGTTTGAGGAATTAGGGATTGGATGAATTGTGAATGGGAGAATCAAGTAGTGGATCGATGAAGGGTCTTGGGACGCCCAGTCAATTGCAGACGCAACTCGACCACATCTAGGTAAGTTTAATCCTTCTACTAGGCAGAGGTAGTTCCACCACTGCCCCCACCTCCCAAGCCGCCTAGGCGTGTTTTCTAAAACATTGTTTTGCACAAACAAATTTTAACGATCTTAATCTAACAGTACAAACACTAGTACATTCTATACAATGATGCGCATTTCATGGAAATCTCACCCTAAGCTGTCACCAGAGACTTTTATTTTGCTTCACAACTTTGGTGAAACTGATAAATAAAAGAGCTTTATTTAGGTTGGGCCGCTGCTGCTGCAGAAGTATGAATTGAGTAGGCACGCTGCAGGGTGACAATAAAGCGAAAGACAGAGATGGCAGCTTTTTCAGCATCAGACAAACGAGAAGCAGTATCTTTTGAAAATAATTGAATTCCAACCAAACAGTCCCTGACCAAAATTAAGCTTTGCTGACGGGAATCCCAATGGATTTGTTTGCCCTGGCTGTAACCAACAACCCCTGAAAAATTACCTTCTTTTTTTCTTTCAAATTTCCAATGAGATAGAGACACATAATGAGACTGGGACAGAGTTTGTTAACCTAATTAGTACCTATATTAACCCATGCTTTTTTAATCAATTAAATAAAGGAGATTAATAGTTGGTCACTCTTCACATTGTCATTGAGTGTTGAATATAATTAACATGATCCGATGAGTTAATTAATCAGTTGGTTTTATAATTAGTTCCATAGCCCTGGGGCAGTAATTGCAGATAACATTGCTTGTCAGTCATGGGTAGTGATAACTTATATCTTTACAAAGTGATTTTCTCACTTCCCGCTCTCTTTCATTTTTTTTTCTTTCCAGCTGCATGGTTGAATAAACCGGAGTATTAATAGACTAATATAACTTGTACAAGGGAAAAGCGTATAGAGAGAAGCTGAAGACGTGCAAATAAGAGTGAAAATAAAATCACTACACTATCATTTTTTTCAGGATCCCATGATTTTCCTGGATTCATGATACGAACTGCAAAGTAAAACTCTCCATTCAAATAATTACACAAAAGTTCCCATGATCATCTGATTTTCCCATCATGCACTGTGAAAGAGGTCCAAAGAGAGCTGCAGCCTGCATAAACATCCCAAAGCGGCAAAGTCCCTTTCCTTTGTATCACTTTCTTAGTTTGAGAGAGACTACCGGCTGGTTTGATATTGTTGTGTTTTGAAAAAAAATTGTTTATGCTGTGATGTGAAATAAAGCAGCAGAGTGTTTGGTTAATATTTTTGTAAAAGTGCTTTTGAAAAAAAAAAAAAAAAAGCAGTATTATAGTGTTTGATAAACTTTTATGTAAAACAGATGTGAAAAAAAAAAAGTTTTTCAAAGCTAGGTTTTGCAGCTTTATGTTTTTAGCTTTTTTTTTCACCCAAAACTGTGAAAAAAAACTGAAGCTGAATGTTTATCAAACATAAAAAAGCTCCCAGCTTTTTTTTATAACCATTTTTTTTTTCAGAATCACCTCAGTACCAAACTATGGCTACTTAGTGTGGTAGTGGTAATTAACTTGCAAAATTGAAAGGGTTGAAGTCAAAGTTTCCAACATTAACACAATCTGATGTCAAAGATTTTTAACACTCAAAATTATAGCGGACCTGAACTTAGTCAAATAAGTTAGTATGCTTCTAACTCCACACCGGAATTCGGATCTTGCTCTCGTAGTTTACATAAAGAATAAATTATAGCAATGATATATTAACTTTAACCCAATCAGAGTAATCGTCCCTCAATTAAAAATTCATAATTATTGATCGCTTGACTTATCAAAACGTTCAATTATGGTTATTTTCATCAACTTCGTTAAAACTTCCATCAAAATGAGTTTGGTTTTGAATTTGGAAGAATACAAAAAAGAATTCAAACTTGAAAGACCATGAGCTTCTTTCTCATAAGTAATAAAGCATAATACCTATACATAAAAACCCACAATCCGACATTCTCAATTAGCTACAAAATTTGCAAAAAGAGAGAGAGAGAGAGAGAGAGAGAGAGAGAGAGAGAGAGAGAGAGAGATACATGGGAGAAAAACCCAACCTCCAAGTCTTCATAACTCAATCACAAAATTAAGCAGAATATGGATTAATCAAGCCTAATTAATTAAGCTAAACTCTAAGCAAATAAATGCTAAGCTCAGGACCCCCAGAGCCATCAGGGTTCATCATGTAAAATGCCTCAGAGTCCTTGGACCCCGCAACCCTCTCAAACTTAGCTCTCATGTACATGAGCTCCCCCTCCGCCCCAACGCCGTCGTCACTCGCCGGCAGAACTCCCGCCCCCATTGAAATCGCCTCCAGAGCTTTCAACACCTTCCACTCCTCACCGCCGCACTCCCGCTTCATAGCAAACCCGCATTTCTTCCCGTTGCAGTAAGTCCTCCACAGCGGCTCCTCCAGTAACTTCAAACCCTTCTTCTCCGCTTTCTTCTCCGTCTCCAGCGCTATCCGCACCAACCCAGATGCCATTTCTCGCACCAGAACGCTCGTCGGCGTCGCCAGCTCGATCAGGAAGGCGGGCGCCGACTTGGGTTCGTCTTGAAATGCCAGGTGGACGTGTCCACGCCGGTAACCGAACAGAGTGCCCATCACTCTGCGGCCGAGTACGGGGCGGTGAGAGCGGTGGCTCTTTCCAAACACCGTGAGAGCCGAGCGGAGCTTGGAGACCGACATTAAAGAGTGCTTCTTTGGTGGGATTACTGCAGTTTCTGCCGGGACGACTGGGATTCTGAGCTCCTCGTGATTTTCTTTCTCCGATGATTCTTCCGAGAAATGCAAGTGGCTGAAGTTTAAGTTTTCCTGGTCGTCGTCCTCCTCGTCCTCGGATTTCTTTTTCCAGTGGAAGTACCTCCTGGAGAAAGAGAGTGATGAATCGTGAAGGGTCTTGGCTGCCATGATTGTCCTCATCTGGGAAGTTTTGGAAGAGAGTGGTGAAACAGGGGAACACTAATAAATTTGGTTGGTTTGACTCAGAGGGAGTGATGGAGAGAAGAGGAGAGTAAAAACGATGGAAGATTGTGATTGTGTTGTGTGTGATTTTATTGTTTGCTTGTAACACTCTCTCTCATGATCTGTGGCTAACTTTAGAGAATCCTGACAAAAAGAAGGTGAGCAGTCCCCACCTAACTGTAACTAAAAGGAGAGAGAGAGAGAGAGAGAGAGAGAGAGAGAGAGAGAGGAATAGTTGAAGGGTGAATTTGGGGAGGGATGGAAATGGACAATCGATGGAGAGATGATTGATATAATTTGATGGTAAAAGCAGAGTAGACAAAGCCTTGTGCTAACTCTTTGTCATGTGAAGGGTTCATTTTGCTCACTACTTGAGAATATGAGAGAGAGGAATAGGTGAAAAGTGAATTTGTAGAGGGATGGAAAGATGATTGATATAATTTTTTGTGCCCCTATATTTATTTTAGTTGAATTAATTTAAATTTTGATATTTTTGTCTGTCTATTACACAGATTTCGAAATTTAGACACATCTAACAATAATAAATAAGATTGTGAGCATGTGTGACCAAAAATAATTCCGTTATGGAAGGCAAGGGGTGGACAATTGATGAAAAATGATTAATATAATTTGATGGTGGAAGCAGAGGAGACAATGCCCTAATTCTTTGTCATGGGAAATATGCATTTTCGCTCACCACTTGAGAATATGAGAGAAAGAGAGAGAGAGAGAGAGAGAGAGAGAGAGAGAGAGAGAGAGAGGGAGAGGAATAGGTGAAAAGTGAATTTGGAGAGGGTGGAAAGACGATTGAGATGTAATTTGATGGTGAAAGCAGAGGAGACAATGCTTTGTGCTAATTCTTTGTCATGTGAGGTGTGTATTTTTGCTCACTAATTTCAAGTGGTGATAATACTGCTACATTTATTATAGTTAGATTAATTTAAATTTTGAAATTTTTTTGTCTATCTATTACACAGATCTCGAAATTTAGACTTATCTAACAATGATAAATAAAATGATAAGCATTATCACCACTTGAGAGTGGTGAGCAAAAATATGTCCATCATGTGAAGGTAAGGGGTGTACAAAGAACACTGCTTGATTTCTTATATGTAAGGTCCTCCTCTTTTACGGAGGATTCATTTGGTGTGTGTATCCTTTTAGAACATTTCCCCGAATCGGAAACGGGGAAACCTCGATAAATCGGGGGGGGGGAAGCAGGGCCTGCAGTTCCCACTAATCCAATCGCTTCCCGACAGTAAGCTAGTCCGTCTAATGAGCCTTTATTTGACAATCAAATTGCACAATTCACTAGGGTGGAGGAGTCATTACCTGTTACGTATAAATTTCAATCCATCACGTATATAAAGTAAATTGTTATATGAAAAAATGAAAAGGTTTCTACACATGTATTAAACTGTTAATTGTCTGAATTGCCTACATGCATGCATAAAATAGAGTGCATTCCGCGTATCATCTCATTAATTACCATTAAATTAAATCAAAATTCATCCAATAATAATAAATCAGATTAAAGAGCAAAAATTATTCCCATGAAATAAGAGTGTGACTGTGTGGTATGGGGTAGACATGGAATGGAATGACTGACTATTGCATTGGAAACAGTAAAGGCCACACCACCGTACCGGCCATTTAGTCCCTTCATGCCCCTACCACAAGTAACAATGCACCAACACACGTACCCAGGAGCCACCATTAGCCCCCGTAATGTTTTGTGTCTTAATTTGTTATCTTCTGTTTTACTTTGTTTTTTATGTTTGCATCTGAATATCTGTTAATTTCTCTCTGTGGTTCAATAGAATGACTGGTCTGAGAGTTGCAGACATTGTTCAGAAACAGTAGTTTTATGAGATTCAGAAGCTGTTGGATTCTGGCTATCTTTAAGTTTTGGATTATCTGTTACCTTGCAGTGATTCTCAAATTTGATGAAAAAGAAAAAGAGAGAGCAAAACTTTTTTTTTTCAAAAGTAGTTACCTTATATGTACTTTTTGTATACAAATCATATCTTTGTGTATAAATTCTTTGGATTTTTGCGATGTCAAACGTAATTATAGTTAATGATAAATAATTGTTTATGCATAAGGAACAGTAAGATCATATTCCAGGCTTTGTTAAAACTTAACAGTAGTCTACATTTGAGTCTCTTTTTTTTAAAAAAAAAAAAAAAAAAAGGAATCATCTAATGGCTTCTTTAAGGTTGTTCACCTTTTTTTAGATCAAGAAGACTTACATGAGTATTTTAATCTTCGTTTGGCCACCATCCTATAGTTTATTAACGCCAAAAACTGAACATATAACGTGGCGTATGAAATACAGGTCGAAAAATCGTCTCCAACTATTAATATTGGTCAACCAGTGTCTACTGGTTCACACTAGAGCACTAGGCCTAATTATCCAATCATGATGGCGAATAACATTGAGCCGATAAACTTCTTTCTGCTAAATGATGTGCTAGCTTGGCTACTTATCACCATCATTAACAACTACTTAATTAGGTTGAATAATTTTAATTGGCCAGATCCCTACGTAAGAGGCCAATCCATAGAATTTTATCACACACCGTGATCTGCGTATGCTCTACATGTGAAGTTGGACCATCTATTATTTAGGTCAAAAGTGGTTGAATTCTGGGGCAGCTTTTCTAAAAGTCCGCCAATCCACATAGAAATGTTACAATAAGATTCCTAACTTGTAATATGGACCGACCAGATATAATCACGGATCAACTAACAAGGATCCGCACGAACAACTTGAAGTGAAAACAATAACAGATTTAGATATAACAACTTACAAACATATTATTTTTGTTACGAGCTAACATCATCATGCTATTAGCATAATCTATGCGCATAATATGTTTAATAGTACAATATGGATGTCCTAACAATATGTGCTTATAAAGTATACACATGTTCTGTTACATTGAGAAATATGACAGCTAGAAGAACTCGAAATAGTAATCTAGTTAACCAACCAAAAACAAACTTCATCACAACCCACAATATAAGACTAAGGACTTGTTTAAATTGATAATCCGAAGATCAAAAGCACTTATGGGAAGAAGCACCTGTTATGTGCTTACTTATAAAGTCACTTCAAATGTTTTTGCTGGGGAAGCATATGAGAGATCTTCAAACAATTTTGTATGCGATTTTTAGCAAAGCATATGCGAGGTTTTGGGGGAAACAAGAAACTCGCAATGTCAGAAGTTGTATTTGTTTGGTGAGTAAACAGCGGAGCTTGATAATGGACGAACGCTAGCTCACCGGTGTGCATTGCACATAAAGGGCGAACGACAACATAGCTGTAGAGCCTCCCTAAGATAATATATAGTCTCCTCCTTAACGGACAATCTAGAGGATCCAGGTCTACGTGCGGCAATGGCCTCCATGATGAGTCCTTACCTGATGTAAAAATATTCAACATGAACCTGTCATCATCCAGAACTTCGATAACCTTATACTCGTTCGTAAGAGGACTGAAACCACAATGATATGCAGAGCTTAATTGCCAGTGTACCGTGAAGTTCGATACACTCTCTATTGCTAGGATTAAATATAAAACCCTGAACATAATTGACGCAGACCAAGCCGTTGATACTTTGCTCACTTGAGAAAGACGTAGTATGCGGAGTAATGTCGACGTAGTATGTGGAGTAAAGTCTGGAAGTTGGGTGACAGGTACTGAATCCGTACTTTGTTCGATTATTTCTGCGGAGGAGTACCACCCCTGCCAATAATTATGGAATAGGTGGTTTGTAGTATTATTGTTGTTGTGATAGTTCTGGTGAGCGTTCACAAAGGAAGGGTTGCGGATGAGGGAGAACCAAGACTTGCATACGCACTTAAAGCGCATCAGCGACTTCAGCCGGCAGCCTTGGGAGTATCTGATACCATATGATATCGCTTAAAAGCACTGGCTTGTCAACTTCCATGTACATATGTAGTTCTTACAAAAAGGCAATTAGGAGAAGAAGAGACGGACGGAGCGCAGTCGGAAAAAAATTGACAAGCAGAAGAGAGGAAAACAAAACGCATGCTGAACGGTGATTCATAGCGGTGCACTGCTGCTAGGGTTTGACCTAAATCCATATTAGTTTTGGATTTGACCTTTGATTTTGGGCGCTAGGGAAAGTAAAAATGGTTTATTACTTGCCAATGAGGGGGACAGGAGTCCTCTAAATTCGAGTAGGATATGGGGATGGTGGGTTGGGCTACAAAAGGCCTAAGGCCCAGGACATACATACATACATGTGTGCGTGTGTGTGTGTGTGAGAAAGGGAAACAAAACGGACACGGTCAATAAAAGAAAAAGGAAATAAAACAGCATACACGAGGAGTTGGTCAGAAAAAATAAAAAATAAGACCAAAAATGTTTTTTCCAAATGCCTTAAGATGTTTGTAAACACCACTTACTAAATTATGTGGTATTACCGTATTAAGATACGTGAGTATCATATAGCTAGAGCATTTTTTTATGCATTCAAGTTAAAATTTCTCTCGACAAGTCAAAATAGTTTGAAATCTTGTTTTGTATGAAAAAATCATGGACCAAAACTGGTCTTAAAACATAATATCTCTAACAGTTAAACTCACTATATATTTGTTTGCAGGTGACAAATTCCATCAAGTCCTGAGGCCATTAGTTTTGCGTATGATTGCATCACTGCTTCATGCCATGCACGCCCGTGCGTTTTGGAAGAAGGCAAACCTAGCTAAATATGGCGGGCACAATCACAAATATTACGTTTGGTTAACCACATCTATTTTTATCCGAATCAAATTCTCTTTAAAATATATGTAAGTACTTTCGAGAAGAGGACTTGGTTGACTACGTACTGTTGCAATCCCTTGATATATATGTTAGGATTGAGGGACACATTTTGACATATATTTTGATACATGTTTTTGTATGGCTCATTTTGTAATGGATGTCAATGATTTAATTGTTTATTTTTTACGTCTTATCTCAAAGACCATGTCTACCAAAATATAAACATTTCAGATTTTTGTAGGGCTCATTTTGTAATGTATTTCAATGATTTAATCGTTTATCTTTTACGTCTTACATCAAATACCATGTTTACAAAAATATAGACAGTTCAGATTTTTGTATGGCTCATTTTGTAATGTATTTCAATGATTTAATCGTTTATCTTTTACGTCTTACCTCAAAGACAATGTTTACAAAAATATAGACGGTTTAGATCGTTGAAATATATTATGAAATAGACCCTACAAAATTAATGTCAAATGTGCATCAAAAGTATGTACATAAATGTTGAACGTTCGTGTGTCATGTCATCATCTAATTCCAAATCTGCTAATTATTTTATCATTTACCATACTATTTTAAGAAACCAATATCAACAACACGTACAAATTAGAACTAGCATTCTAAACATGAGAAAGCATTTTTATTGAGGTAATCGAATTCGTTCTCATGCATGAAAAGGATTAAATCCAGAATCCACCGCATTCTGGAAGGGGCGAAAGAGTGGTTTGGGGAGATTGTCCCACTCGTACCAATCCAAACCATCGCACATGTTTGGCTCGACATTCTCGGGCTCTTGATCGGGACTTGCCAACACTGCTCGCAGATAAATCCCTATGTAGTGGTACGGCTTGCCTTTGTCTTCGAATATGTTGTTTGTGACATTCAGCAGTTATATCTTCTCAATGTCCAACCCAGTTTCTTCCGTCACTTCTCTTGCTGCACACTCCTCAAAGCTCTCGCCTACGCAAACACAAAAATACAAATATTTAAACGGGTATACATGCAATAGAGAGTCGGTCAGTAATTAACTTGTTAATTTTATGTGTTTAAATAACATAACTATTTACGGAAAAACTAAGATCAAGAAAATAAATACATATGCAATTATTGTGTGTTTGCCGAATTCGAGGTGGCCACCAGGGAATGAAAAGGTGGAGTCGCCAAGAGAGCAACGGCGGCGCCCCAACATCACCTTCTTCCCTTTCAACAAACACACCACCACTGCCACTTTCGGCACCGGACCCTGTATTGTTCCGTTAACCATGTTTTGATATCAAACTTAGTATGTGTTATAGTTTTGCGGTGGATGTGGCCTGACTGCCAACCCTTATATATAGATCGATGATGGAGTTCTCAGGCTCAAGCCACTCTCTCTGGCCAGCTATGAAATTGAACTTTGAAAATGGACTTTCTTGGTCAGAACACCGTTATCATTTGTATTATTATTTTCTATCTCAGCAATGACCTTTGAATCTTTGATCGTTTCAGTTTGTATTTAATTTGTGTATAAGATAACCCTTAAAAAAGGCGATGATATTTGCGTAGATCCATGCATTAACTGACGTAAGACATAGATATATAGGTGCTCCATCTTCGAGTATTGTGCTTATCCGGAAAAAAAAAAAATACTTGCATGTATATATGAGAGAAATTTTAATAAAGTTGTCAACATATTATTAATATTATATTAGATTCATTTAGGCGTAAGATGAGATTAAAATACATTACATTTATATATATAATGTCTTCAATGCAAAAGCCATTGCTCCTTATCAGGTGGTGCATGCTATTTCCTTCATATCGGCTTCCTTTTGGCAGGCTCTCGTATTCCTCGGTCACCTCCTGATTCATCTAGGCCAATTCCCCACTGGTGCCCCCTAAATTACCCTAATATCAAACTGAATGTTGAGGCGTTGGCGATGCTTCGGGGTTGTGAGTTGGCGGCGGAGTTGGGCTTGCATTGGGTTATGGCGGAATCAGACTCCATTGAGGTAATCTCTTCACTGCAAGGAGATATTTCTAATGGCAGGTGGGAAAATTTTCCAATCTTAGAAGGAATTTTAAGTGTGGAAAATTCTTTTCAGGGTTGTTGCTAGTCTTGGATACCAAGATTGACCAACTAGACGGTAGACTGTTTGGCGTCAAGGAAGAATATGGAGATGTGCGATAAAACTTGGGTTAGACGGCGCCCGTCTTCATTAATTCACATTCTCAACAAGGATGGTCTTCCATGCCCTCGTTAATAGGTTTTTGCTGCGGGGGTGCTTTGGGGTGATGCTTGGTTCTTTGGCAGCGTCTTACGGTTCCTAACCCCGGCACTGCCCTCTCATGTTTATGTACGTTTGGCTTTCGCCCTGGTTATTTATGTTTCCAGTTCTTTAAAAAACAAAAAAAACAAAAAGTTGTATGCATTTAGGAAAAATACTAGTAACGTTGTCGGTGTGTCCTTTTCCAAGTTTTCTCCGGTCACAGCAAATAATTGGACGGCTACCGGTATGGTCTTAGACATCAATAGACATTTATGGTTGACGCTGAAGTGTAACAAAAAAGGACTGGTCCAGCGCCGATTGGAGTCTAATTGAAGATTCGAAGTGTTACTTAGTACTACAGTCTAGTGATATTTCTTTTAATTTGTAAGTGAGAGGTTTTAGGGTCGATTCTTGCTAAGGGCAAATTTGAACCACATTATTGTTAGTTTAATGAGGCTAAGCTCACCCCCTCTCCTTTACTATAAATAATATCGTTTGTTAAAAAAATAAATTGAAAACTCGAAGTATGAGATAATCCTCCCTTGCATGTTGTAATGCTTTAATGAGTCGAGATAGAAATCACATCATATAATTGAGACAACGAATACTTGGCTGGAAACTAACCAGTTCCATCTGAGCTAGATCGGAGGCAGCGTTGAGAGGAAGCGAAAGATGTAATTGCATAGGACCTTTAAAAAAATTTGGTATCTTATATTTATAAGTAATAATGTTATATATTAAAAAATTACTCTTCTTATAAGTGTAATTTTTTTTCTTCTAATTATAGAAATTTGGAATTGCACAATTAGATATTACGAATGCCAATAACACATTAAAAACCAATTTTCTTTTCAATTTTATTATATAATAATGCTATATATTCAGGTGAAACTTTAAAGTTAGAGTTTTTAAAGCTTGTTTTTTTCTTATTTGGTTGCTTAAGATTAAATTACTTTTGATTATTTAATGAAGGTTATGTTTGCAACTCTTTTTACTAATTATTTAATGACAATTGTAAACTTACAATCAGTGAATCCTAAAGTTTGTTTTGAGTTAAGTTATTGATTTCTAGTAACAAGATACTGCCCTACATTTTTTTTTTTTTTGGAAAAACTATATTAAAAATTGGCCATTTTATAAATTTCGTACACGGCCTCCAAAATGTTAAATACGGCCCTGATCACAGAAATGTAACAACAAAATTTAACATTACAAACACGTCATGTTTTAAATTCATTATTAAAAAATTGATTTTCAAACATCATTTTCTTTGTTTTGCACAGTGTGTTCTCTGTCGACAACTACAAGGCTAATAACCTTAGCTATTGTTGTTGCACGATGGCTTTCATCGTAGGAGTTCCTAAATAAAGTCAAAATTATTGGGGCATTAAATTTGGTTTGGCCACATTTTATCCAACCTCAACTTTCTCGAAGCCTTTACGATATTCAACTCTTTTGAAGGTGTTGAAAATTTCATATATGCTAGTTGCTCATCTCATAAATTCATAATAAGGACATATCACCCTTTGTACTTCCGCACACACGCGCGCGGGTGAGCACACATAAGAATTTGTTTTCACATCAAATTAATTTGTTTTTTGGCATGATTTTTCAGTTCTTCGAGATATGAACGTGTATTGATCAGTTAAACCACCCAATAATTAAAGTTCTGACGTGAAAGTGTATTTTTAAGGGGTTACGGGTTAACTCTTGAAAATGTGTCAAAAAATTAGCCAGTATCAAGTTAGGGACAACTTGCATCCATCATCTGGTGTACCATCTTATTCATTTTTTGTGATTAACATTTTTTTACAACGTAAATTTTATAATTAAAATAATGTATTTTCTTGATTATTATTTAAAAATCTTCTCTACGAAAATTCATTTGAACTCAAGGTCGTTTGGTCATCTATATGTATCAAATAAATGAATAATATTCACAAATGTGTTGCTTGATACTAACATCGTCGATTTGTTTAGGTAACTCAACGATATCCGATTTGATTAAAATTTTATAGAAATAATCATTAAATAAGGATTAAGAAAATATGCTGTTTCGATTTTGGAATTTTTATAATTAACATACATTGGTTTCAAGGGTCAAGACACCTTAAGAAGTGAATGCAAATATTTTTCTAAAATTAATGAAGATTGAGAAAATACATATATGGTTACGATCATGAAATTTGTCTCAATTTTTCCTAATCATCATCGGATTTTTCCAAAGCCCCATAGCCAATTACGATTTTCTTCTAAGTAAAAACATACCTTCGAGAATCCATCTATTCAAAAAACCAATAGCAACAAACTGTCTATATTATCATATACCAAAAGAAAAAAAACTACAACAGACAACACTAATTCGGAGCAGAACTCTCTAGCATCTTTATTTACGTAGATTGATTAATTGGTTCTTTTTTATTTTTTGTTAACATATACAATATCCGCCCTGGACTAATTAGATCATGGACGGAAAGGATTAAATCCGGCCTGCACCGCCTTTTCCAAAGGCCAAAAGAGTGGCTCAGGGAGATTATCCCACTCATACCAATCCCAACCATCACACATGTTTGGCTCCATATTACGAGGTTCTTGATCTTCATCTGCTAACACTGCTCTGGTGATAATCGCCACGTAGTGGCACGGCTTCGCTTCCTCTCGGAACACATGGTTTGTGACCGTCAGCAATTCTATATTTTTAATGTCCAAGTCAGTTTCTTCCTTCAGCTCTCTTGCTGCACACTCCTCAAAGCTCTCACCTGCACAACACAAAATACAAATTGAATATCCCACATTGAAGCAATAGGCTTTGAAAAATAAACGAATTTTACATCCAACAATTGACAGAATAAAGTACAATATATAGCAACAGTTCTTTTCTAATACTAATGAAATGTTTTTGGTTACAAAATCATCAAACTTCTCGTGTTGTGAAATTGGTAAGATGCAAATATTTGTGACACAATATCTGTATTAGTGTTGTGCAGGTTTTCAAATGAAAGAACGATTACCGAACTCGAGGTGACCACTGGGGAGGGAAAACTTGGAGTCACCAATGGAGGAACGACGGCGTCCTAAGAGCACCTTCTTCCCTTTCAACAGGCACACCACAACCACCACTCTCGGCGCCGCAATCCCGTTTTGCATGTTTTGTGTTTGCTCAACCATGCTTTTTGTGTCCTAGTTTGTACTGGATGTCGTAGCCTAACGGCCTCTCCTTCTATAAATAGTGGACTACTCAATGAGTCAGTCAATCCTGAAGATGAAAACTTGGTCCAAAACTTCCCGGAGGCAGATTGTCTGCCCTCTCATTACCATACCCTTTTCATCCTCTCTTATAGTGTGCGGTTACGGTTAAGCTACGTCAATATTTTATATTGATTTTTTATATAGAGATAATAAGACAAAAAAATAATTAGAATATAAAAAATTAACGTAATTTAACCGTGACTGCATAAATAGAAAGAGATGAAAAGAACATGGTAACAGGAGGGTAGACAATCTACCTCCAAACTTCATGACTGATTATTGTAGTACCATGTTGTATACAACACTTTTTCCACGTGTGAACTGACTAAATGTGAATGCTAACCAATATTAACGGACGGTTTCTAATTTTTCTTGGATAACTATTGGACAAGTGTCACAAGAATAAGCTGGTATCAAGTTAGGGACAACTTTGCATCCAACACATGAGCGTGTCTGTTGGAAATTATATATTATAATATAAAATATTGTAATATATAATTTTAATAATTGAATAAAAAATACTGTTAACCAATTTCTTAGAAAGGTTATGTTGTTAATTTAGGTGTCCCTTGATAAGTGATGTATACTTATAGATGAAAAATTACATCTCTTTAATAAGTAGACATTGGATTCTATATAAACCCATGAAACCAGTGGTATTAAATATAGAAAATTAGAGTTAATTTTTACTCTTCAGAAATAGGATTTCCCCACTTTGTTTCTCTCATGCTTTGTGAGTCAAATTCCGAGTCCTGTCTTGAGAGCACATAATATATAAAGTTCGTCAGAGTCCGAAGATTGAAGTGCTTTGAATTCGGATTATAGATTGTTGAATCCTGGGAGATGGACACCTACCAAACTACAAGCACAAGAGTAGGGGTGAAATTCTATCTTTAGGACATTGCATTTATGCAAGCCTCAATCTCCAAGTTTGTCAGTTATTATAACTTTCTCTCTAGTTGTTTATATTAATCTCATATATCATTGATGTTGTGAATTTCTTTATGATTATTATCATTGGAATTATATTGTTATTTTTCATATTTTCTAATATTGCTCCAACAGTGTCATCTTACTCATTCTTTGCAACTAACATATTTTAATCATTTAAATCTCATAATCAAAATAATCTATTTTCTCGTTATCATTTAAAATTTTTCTTATAAAAATTCATTTGAATTCGGGGCCGTTTAGTCATCTATATATGTATTAATAAATTGTTGATATTCATGAATATGTTACTTGATACCAACATCGTTGATTTGCTTCAATAACTCGATGATATTCGATTTGATTGAAATTTTATAGAGATAATTATTAAATGAGGATAAAAAAAATACACTGTTTCAATTATGAAATTTCAATTATTTTCAGAAAATTCGCTTCAACTATTAGTGTCGCTTGACTATGAGCTTAATTTTTTTGATAAGGGGATGAATTTTGTGGGCGAAGCTATTCTATTTACGGTAGGCGAAGAAGAAGATTGAGAAAATACACAGTTCCGACAAGGGCGACCGCTGTGGCCCCAAAAACCGAAAGGCATAAAAAAAATTTACGTTGCTTCATATGTACAAGGTTTTGTTTTGTTTTAGATAAATAATAAACCTTCATCATTGTTATCAATTTATCTTATACTAACCTTTTTGCATGCATATTGACGCGTGCGAAAGGCTTTTTATTTATTATAGATGCTACGTGCCTCTAAAGTTTTTCTAAATGTGTTTGATAATGTATAAGCAAATATTGCGTTAACTTTTCTAAAGTTGTCATGACCAAATAATGATGATATATTTTGATACATTTATCTAAAACAAAAGATTAACAATATCTACATACAAAAACATAAAGCCTACTTGTAACGTGATGGTGTCATTACCAAATCTTGGTATCTTTAATCATGAATGCTAATTTTCAAATACAATGAATTTTATTCTACATTTTACCCACAACATCATCTAATATACCATGAATTTTAATCTTTTACCCACAACATCTTCCTTATCGTTTTTGTGTGTTCTCATCTTTTGCTTTTATTATCTAATCCCAGTAATATTAATCTTGGTGTTTCAACACGATTTGCGGCCATTAAAACGTATATAAGGTGCATTTGAAGAGGGTGGCTGTCAATTAAACGAAATGTTTAGAAGTCAATGTTTCGATTTCAATAAATCCACATTTTCTAAAGTAACTTTATTGTGTTTGTTGCCTCAACTCCATCTATTTGGTTGAGAAGCTCAAGCGTAAGGAGAACGATGACAGAAAATCATATTAGAAACCTTAAATCTATGCAACCAGAAGTCGAATCATTGAGTGATCCACAATCAAGATCTTTGCGGCATATAAACGTAAAACATGTATTTGAAAGTTCCGGGACACTCCAAAAAGCTATTGTTTCTTTGTTTCTTTTAGATTCCATTCCCAAGAGCACTAGACTTGCACACACACCTTAGACCATCCAATAGTATGAATATATTTCCAAACTCTATGAAGAACAAACCGAACTAAAATATCGCAATAAATTGACTAATCCAAATGAAAAAAAAAACTCGATAAAGCAAAGTATGACAACCCAAAATAATTAAGAGTCATACCTGATTAGTTGCATTGCACCAACAACAGCAAAGGTCGATAATTCTCTTAAAATTGAAAACTCAAATCTACTTAAAATAAAACAAAATGACATCACAGGCCATAAGAAGATTGAAGCCAATTCAGGGGCTTGTCGATAATTCTCTTATAAGTGTGTGCTTGAACTTTGCTGTTGATAATTCTCTTAGGTCGAGTGGTATAACTTGTCAGGATGACTATTTCGACAAAGCTCCGCGGAGTCGAAGATAGAGTAAACCTACATCTAATTAGACAAATAATACAATAAAAAATTAGTGACTCCGCAGATGTAGGTTTACTCTATCTTCGACTCTGCGGAGTCACTAATTTTTTTATTGTATTATTTGTCAAGAGAAAAGATTGAGATATGATTCACCAAGAGAAAGGAAAGATCCATGCAATTGATAAAATCCAAAATAGACGATGAATCCAGAGGAAAGTTTGGTCCAAGAACGAGATTCGGCTTCTTTAAGTCCGTTGTTCCTTAGTAGCTCAGTGGTAGAGTGGTCAATTGTTAACTGATTGGTCTTAGGTTCAAATCCTACTTAAGGTGTTTTATTTTATTGTTAAATAAAGTGTTGTTATCGGCAATCCAAAAATATCATCCTATACTTCTATAATTTTTCCTTATGATGTTTATAACTTTGGAGTGAAGTGTGACCTTTCATAAGAACTCAAAAAAAAAAAAAAACAATAGTTAAATTAATATATGTGGCCTTTAGTAGTAGCAGTTTTTCGTTTTCATTTATTGCTTACATATAAAAATTAGAGATTTTAAATTATGAATTCATTTGAAAGGTCCTATTGTTGAAGTATTAGAATTGTTAGGATTTATCCGTGTTTGTTGCTTAGTTGGTTATTCACCTTGTTAATAATGCCCTGGTTTGTAGGGTAATCTGTTTTGTTTGAATTGGTCTTAGACCCACTTACCACGTTCTTAGGAGCTGTAAACGTGGAGCTTATCTTTTCGTTGTTTCCTGATGCGAGATTTATACGCACACAAATTAAACCCTCTTTTTGACAATTGTAGTATAAGTATAAGTAGGGATCGTTCTGGACCGGGGATTAGGAGGGATTGTTAATCACTTGGATTTGACTCAAAAACGTAAAAACACAATATAAAACACTATACTAGACACAAAGAATGCAAAACTAACTTTAAATCACTAAGACAAACCAAAGACTCAAAATAGCACAAACACACTCAAATCTGCCTAAAGACCACTTTCTGGGCAGTTTTGAGCACAAACCCAAATTTGGACGAAATTAAGTTGTAACTTGACTCAAGACTCTTAAAAACACAAACTAAATTGATTTCTAACTAATTTGACATTAAAGTAAAGGGGGATTTAGGTTTATACGAAATTAAATTAAATGAACAAATTGCAATTAAAACAGAATGTAAATATGAAATTGATGAAATGGAATGAATGGAAGCTAGCCAAGGGGTTCATCTCCACACATGTTACACTTGCATAATAAAACGATTTCCAATTGCATTTCAATAAACCATGAATTCTCAACACCCCAAGTTAACCGTGATGCACTAATTAACCTTCAAATCTTCCTAACGTTATTGAATTGGATGATTGCATACGACAACCCAAAACATTCCACACAAGTCCCCTACATGATTGCATAATAGAGATACAAGTAAGAATCATTACGCTCTATGAAAATTATAAGTGTTGACGAGGCATTCGTTACTATGATTGCATGAAACTTATGCCAAGAATTCGTTTAACGCGATTGTTTATAAGCAACCTCCACTACTTGTGAATATAAGTTCATAATTATTAGGTGAAACTCACTTATATTCTAGCGTCATATTCATGCATGAAAATTAAGCGTGCACTCTCAATAAACATACATAAATAAGTTATCAATCAAACAGTTAAACAAATTGAATCCACAACTTATGAAACGCAATTAGAAGTAATCAAATCAAAATGCAAGTATAAACATATATTTCGAATTCCCCCCTAGCCAAGGGGGGTTTAGTTCCTCATACGTACAAAACAAAGAGAATTGAAATTAAACATTGAATTCAAAGGAAAAGAAACACCTAAACATTCCAACAACTCAAACTTGAATTGTATGAACATTTAGGCCCGCTTCTCTTCCTCTTTGTTGTAGCACAAGGTCTAAGGTGAGTTTTGGGGATTATGGATGATGTAGAATGATAGGTTTTGTGGAATGGTGAAGGAGGTGATGGTGTTTGGATTAGTAGGGAAGGCATGGCAACAAGGGGTTTGTTGCTTGGTGAATTTCTGAATGTATGGAAGAATGAATGCTTTTTTTTTTTTTTTTGCCTTGCTGCAAAGCCTTATTTATAGGGCTAGGAAAGGTAGGAGACAAGGTAGGAGACAAGGTAGGACGGCTAGGAGACAAGGTAGGACGGCTAGGACAATGTAGGACAGCTAGGAGACAAGGTAGGACGGCTAGGACAAGGTAGGACGGCTAGGAGACAAGGTAGGACGGCTAGGAGACAAGGTAGGAATTAGGCACCATGTGTGAATAGATAAAGCCTTCTAGAAATAAGGTTTTTAGGCCCCCTTGCAGCTCCCTAACTGAATTCAAGTCTTCAAATTCGTCCATCCTCATGCCTTCATGCTTGCACTATCCAATCTTGGCCCAAAAATGCTCTAGAATGCTCCAAATTGCTTCTTTTTGCTTCCTTAGCCATATGAACCTAGAAACACACGAAAATGGCATAAAGGACTAAAATAACTAAAGAAACACAATGTAAATGCATGAGAACAAGCCAATTAAGTAGCATAGATATGCTCCTATCATTTCCTTGTAACAGGCTTGTATAAAGCCTCTGCTTTTGCAATTCAGTAAAGTATGCTTTTCAGTCTAAACTTGCAAATTTGCACTGAGATCCAACATCTGGTATTAGAGCCTCGTCACAGAGGCCTGATTGAATATTCTAAGAAACTGCAGTTTCTTAAGGAAGTAGCAAGAGTAAGAGATTAGTAAAAGGGAGAAAATTCAGAGAATCATGGCGACAGAGAACAACAACTTTGTTCAGCCAGCAATTCCACGGTTCGATGGTCATTATGACCATTGGGCCATGCTCATGGAGAACTTCCTCAGATCAAAGGAGTACTGGGTCATGACCAAATAATGATGATATGTTTTGATACATTTATCTAAAACGAAAGATTAACAATATCTACATACAAAAACATAAAGCCTACTTGTAACGTGATGGTGTCATTACCAAATCTTGGTATCTTTAATCACGAATGCTAATTTTCAAATACAATGAATTTTATTCTTACATTTTACCCACAACATCATCTGATATACCATGAATTTTAATCTTACTTTTACCCACAACATATTCCTTTATCGTTTTTGTGTGTTCTCATCTTTTGCTTTTATTATCTAATCCCAGTAATATTAATCTTGGTGTTTCAACACGATTTGCGGCCATTAAAACGTATATAAGGTGCATTTGAAGAGGGTGGCTGTCAATTAAACGAAATGTTTAGAAGTCAATGTTTCGATTTCAATAAATCCACATTTGCTAAAGTAACTTTATTGTGTTTGTTGCCTCAAATCCATCTAGTTGGTTGAGAAGCTCAAGCGTAAGGAGAACGATGACAGAAAATCATATTAGAAACCTTAAATCTATGCAACAAGAAGTCGAATCATTGAGTGATTCACAATCAAGATCTTTGCGGCATATAAACGTAAAACATATATTCGAAAGTTCCAGGACACTCCAAAAAGCTGTTGTTTCTTTGTTTCTTCTAGATTCCATTCCCAAGAGCACCAGACTTGCACACACACCTTAGACCATCCAATAGTATGAATATATTTCCAAACTTCATGAAGAACAAACCGAACTAAAATATAGCAAAAATTTGACTAATCCAAATGAAAAAAAAAAACTCGATAAAGCAAAGTATGACAACCCAAAATAATTAAGAGTCATACCTGATTAATTGCATTGCACCAACAACAGCAAAGGTCGATAATTCTCTTAAAATTGAAAACTCAAATCTGCTTAAAATAAAACAAAATGACATCACAGGCCATAAGAAGATTGAAGCCAATTCAGGGCTTGTCGATAATTCTCTTATAATCGTGTGCTTGAACTTTGCTGTTGATAATTCTCTTAGGTGGAGTGGTATAACTTGTCAGGATGACTGTTTCGACAAAGCTCCGCGGAGTCGAAGATAGAGTAAACCTACATCTAATTAGACAAATAATACAATAAAAAATTAGTGACTCCGCAGATGTAGGTTTACTCTATCTTCGACTCTGCGGAGTCACTAATTTTTTATTGTATTATTTGTCAAGAGAAAAGATTGAGATCTGATTCACCAAGAGAAAGGAAAGATCAATGCAATTGATAAAATCCAAAATAGACGATGAATCCAGAGGAAAGGTTGGTCCAAGAATGAGAGTCGGCTTCTTTAAGTCCGTTGTTCCTTAGTAGCTCAGTGGTAGAGTGGTCGATTGTTAACTGATTGGTCTTAGGTTCAAATCCTACTTAAGGTGTTTTATTTTATTGTTAAATAAAGTGTTGTTATCGGCAATCCAAAAATATCATCCTATACTTCTATAATTTTTCCTTATGATGTTTATAAATTTGGAGTGAAGTGTGACCTTTCATAAGAACTCAAAAAAAAAAAAAAAAAAAAAAAAGTTAAATTAATATATGTGGTCTTTAGTAGTAGCAGTTTTTCGTTTTCATTTATTGCTTACGTATAAAAATTAGAGATTTTAAATTATGAAAAATTCATTTGAAAGGTCCTATAGTGTTTGCCCTTGCACTCAAGGTCTCGTGTTCAAATTCCTTTCCCCATAGTTTTTAATTAGTTCACTAGAGATTATCTATCATTTGTCCAAAAAGTTCCCTGATACGAAAAATGTCTATTTTCTTTAATATTTTATGTACATACGTATTAATACTAAAATAAATATATTTTATGTGAAGTTATGTTAGGGCATATTTTTAGTGTCCCCCAGGGCCGCAAAAAGCTTAAGACCAGCACTGGGTTCTGATCAGGAAATTTGTTTCAGTTTTTCCTACTCGTCATCGGATTTTTTCAAAGCCCCATATAATCAATTACCATTTTCTTTTAAGTAAAAACGTAACTTCGAAAATCCATTTCTTCAAAAAAAACCAATAGCAACAAACTGTCTATGTTATCATATACCAAAAAATAAAACAATAACACACCAATGCTAATTCGGAGCATAACTATCTACCATCTTTATTCACGTACATAGATTAATTGGTTCTTTTTTATTTTTGGTTAACAGATTAAATCTGCCCTGACTAATTCAATCATGGACGGAAAGGATTAAATCTGGCATGCACCGCCCTCTCCAAAGGCCAAAAGAGTGGCGTACGGAGATTGTTCCACTCATACCAATCCCAACCATCACACATGTTTGGCTCCATATTACGAGGCTCTTGATCTTCATCTGCCAACACTGCTCTGGTGACAATGGCCACGTACTGGCACTGCTTCGCTTCCTCTAGAAACACATGATTTGTGACCGTCAGCAGCTCTATATTCTTGATGTCCAAATTAGTTTCTTCCTTCAGTTCTCTTACTGCACACTCCTCAAAGCTCTCACCTGCACAAACACCAAAAACAAATTGAAAATCCCAAATCGAAGCAATAGATGTTGAATAATAGACGAATTTCATATTGGATAATTGACAGAATAACTACAATATACAATAAATAGTTCATTCCTTATACTAGTGAGATGTCTTTTGTTACAAATCGCGTGTTGTGAAATTGGTAAGATGCAAATATTTGTGACAGAGTATCGGTATAGTACGTTGTGCAGGTATTCAAATGAAAATGATTTACCGAACTCGAGGTGACCACTGGGGATGGAAAACTTGGAGTCACCAATGGAGGAACGACGGCGTCCTAAGAGTAAGAGCACCTTCTTCCCTTTCAACAGGCACACCACAACCACCAATCTCGTCTTGGTTTTCTTTAGTTGCGGTGGGTTTTCTTTTTCTTTCTTTTTTTTTGGCTTTTTTTAGTTGTGCTTGACTCTTTGCGGATCCTCCCTTCCCTTCGTCTTGGTTCCTACATGGCCGTCACCCCAGTGGTTGCTAGCAAGAGTTCGGTGGCTGCTTCTCCCTGTTGGAGATTAGGTTTTTTCTGCATGTGGCGTGCCTTCTGTTTAAGGCCTTTGTCGGTGTGGGATTGGCCCTCCCACTGTTTTCTTTGGGCTGTTGTTTTAATGAATTTCAGTTTTTTTCCATAAAAAAAAAAAAAAAAAAAATGGTTTACTAATCCGCAACGAAAAGTTTGTATTATTAAATACAATATCAATATATAAAACATGGTCAAAAAGTAACACTACGTGATGATGGTCGAAATCTCTTTGATAATTGACTAACTCTGGCTTTGACTAGTATCAAAGTCAGAAACTGTGATCCAAACGAACCAAATTGCAAACGCTTTGCAACTCAAGTGATTACGAGCATAAAAATAAAGGTTCATACAAGTAAAGCCCAAATCTTGAAACGAAATAAACCCGTCAATTTTTACTGATTCATAAACATTCAAAATGGTACAATAATACACATGCGTGATCCTGCATGTAAAATTACATAGCAATACATATGGTTGCTGAATCTCCATTTATTCCACTGTTTTGGGAAACGGACTAAATCCGGTCCTGACCATTTTCTCCAGAGGCCAAAAGAGGGGATTTGGGAGGTTGTCCCACTCATACCACTCCCAACCATCGCACTTGTTTGGCTCCAGGTTTTGGGGCTCCTGATCTGGATCCGCCGCCACTCCGCGCATGAAAACCGTCACGTAATGCGACGGTTTCGGCGGCTCTAAGAACAAATTGTTCGTGACCGTCAGCAACTCCATCTTCTCCTTCTCAATGTCCAGCCCAGTTTCTTCATTCAGTTCTCTCGCCGCACACTCCTCAAAGCTCTCTCCTGCAAAAATTACAAAACGCGGCCGTGGAAATTTGAAAAATTGGAACTGATTCAACGAAATTAAGTAATTAATTTGGGATTAGGAAAGAAGGGGGGACAAAACCCATGTGAGAATTACCGAATTCGAGATGGCCGCCGGGAAGGGCGAAGGTAGAGTCGCCGACGGAGGAGCGGCGGCGTCCCAACAGCACCGTTTTGCCTCTCAGCAAAAACACCACCACCGCTACTCTAGGCTTCGCGGCGGCGGCTGTAGTCCCGTTTTCCATTTTGTTTCTGTTCTTGTACGCAACGCACCTGACCTGACGCCAGGACTCGACTCACTTTAAAAGCAAGGCTGATTCACTGTTTTGTGGTGGACCTTTCGGTCAAAACGCTGTTTAATGATGTCGTTTCGACCCCATTCTGTTTTAGGGCTTTCCCCCATGAGAAGAGATCTAGATCTTTTTCACCAAAACCACTGGATCAAATGATCCGAATCTTGAAAATTTCATCTAACGATAAAAATTATTATAGTTTTTAAGAAGTTAAAACAAATAAACCGTTGACTGAAATTTTAAATATATAGATCACTTAATTTGGTGGCCTTCATGAAAGAGATTCGAAAATGATCATTCTCTCCCGCCACAGATGCTGGGAGTTGACCGATTGATTGACGTTGAATCTCTTTTTGTTGAAACTTTAGGGTTTAGGATTTAAATACGCAGTTAGTCCATAACAACAACAAAAAATAAGTATTTATTGTGCATTTCGTCATGCTTGTGCTACACGCAAAAATGCTTTTGGACTTACCCAACCTCACTAACAAAGTTTAATTTCATTTTTAGAAAATTGTTCGAGAAAATTAGCATTCGGTCTTTTTTTTATTTGTAAGCAAAATGGAGATTTCATTTTCATACTTAATTGTACCAAGCTCGTTGTATGGCTTGATCTAAATAATGTTTAATGTAGAATAAAATGGTTCATGATCCATGACATGCTACATGTGTATTCATTTTTTTAATGTATTTATGAAGTTCAAATATTTTACATATGTTTTTAGAATAGTGTCCTTGATGTTATTGATGTTAAATATTAATTCTTATCCTAACACGTAAATTAACAGTAATGCATAACGGTCTGACTTATCAGTTATCGTGCTTCGCACTGAGACTTGTTGACTAATTAACTAATGGGTTTGGCAAACCTGGATCAACTTACCTAGTGGTTGAAGAAGACCAAATTACTAAAAAGAGCATGGTCAAGTACTTTTTGCTTGTTGGGCCTGTATCCCCAATTTACCCAAAAGAAGGAAAAACAATGCCCGTCCAAATAGTTGTCAGAGACAGTCGCTTTCTTCCTGCGGGTATTCAGCTTTGAATGTGGATCCTTCTCAGGTTCTTTTTGTGAAGATTTTGGAAATCTTCAATCATATATGTTCATCGTATATTATACGATAAATTTTCTTCAAGTATTGTTTATATTCAATTTTAAATAAAAAAATTTATAATAATTTTTTACTGCATAATATATGATAAACGATAAACAAATATGATTTGAAAATGTCTGAGATTCTCTGTCTTCAGCTTTGATCGAGAATGGTAGATGAAGCAAGATTTTGCCAAGTGGCTGCATCCAAAAGTAAATATCTAAAAAGTTGATCACATTTTTTTTGTTTTTGGCAGTTGAATGCAACTATGCAAGTGCATTATTGACCAAATATATCACGAGGACTAGCCCTTCGCGTCCTCTTTTAACCTACTTTGTCACACACTCAAGTCACAAACAATATTTGTGATAAAAAAAAAAGTAAAATAAAAGTCACAATCAATGTTTAAAATACTTACGAAATTATCGTTTCTTTTGTTGAAATACTTTAATGATTAAAGATCAATATAGAAATAAAAGGTGGAATGTAAACTTTATCCTATTTGATGAGATATGGAAAAATTAGGGAACATTGATGATATTTATCAATTCACAACAGAAATTTTGGTAAACTCATTACAGATTTCGAACTTTTAAAATTTTATTTTAGAAAATTTTCTTTAGTTTCTACTAAATCTGAATGAGTTGATATATTGCCTCATTGCAAATTTTCATAATTTGTCGAAAACAACCAGTATTTGATAACAACATCTATATTTTTATAAATTTACACATTGATATTTTCAACTACATAAATATTTTAGTTTAACATATTAATTTTAGTGTGAATTAGAGTTAATATAGGTGACAATAAACAACAAACAATAAAAATAAAAACCTTCCATCTCTAAATACACCATTTCTTTTCTAAATTTTTCTTTTTTCATTACTAATTTGTAAGCTACTATCTTTTAAGTAGAAAACAAAAAAGAAAGATTCTTTTCCTTTCAATTATCTCTCAAACTTGTTGATCAGGATAAGATCTGTGCTAGGAATATACCGGTATGATCCCACCAGTTTTTTATTATATTTATTTACTGTATTTATTTATTGAATTATTTATTCATTTTATGAATAAAACTAGATTTTGTCCAGTCACTTATTCTTAAGTGTAGTGATCTAATGTAATGGGAAGGAGACTAATTATATAGATCAAATTTTATAAATTATAGTTATTGATATTTGGCGTGTTAATGCGGGATTCATTCTTATCCCCATAGTCTTAAAGAAACACATACTTAAAGGAAGAAAGGCTGAAGAGACGAAAGACCAAGGCTCAACAAAATTGGGAAGGATGAGCCCGAGTGCTACATACAACCGCTCAACAGTTTGGTTTGTCTGTTACAATGAAACCAAGCGCTTCTCCATAAAGTGCTTTTCGACCAGCAGCTGCAAGTCGGTATTGACAACTTTATAGTACAAAGTCCCTAAGACATAGGGATATACCTATTCAGACATCAACTCTAGATCACGTGGCGGCTATCAAGGAGAACATAGAGACTGATATAGTAAGCGCTCTCATGGAGAACCAAGGGATATGCCTATGAAAGAACGTAGAGGCTGACACATTAAGCGATCGAGTGTGGATTCTCACCAACCTAGGGGTGAGCAAGGCGCTCAGTACACGCTGTCTCAAGAAAACATGCAAGTGGACTTGAATGAATGTCACTTCGTTGTCATGTGTCGATTAAAGAAATGAGGGATAGCTAGCAGATCAAGTCTGCGTATTCAGCACATTAAATGCAAAGGAAGTGGAAGACTCGAACTTAGAGACTTGGGGCTCAATTGAGGGCCTATATAAGGAGGATAAGTACTCCTTAGAAGAGGTCGAACTAGTTGAAAGAAAAAAGAAATTGTATTGAGCCAAGCACTATTTGTAAGCCTTTGTCAATATATTCGGATGTAGGCCAACTTTCAAGGATGAACGACTTAAATCTTGTTGTTTAGTTTTTATCATTTCAACCCCGAACCCATCAAGGGCCAACCACGCGACCATATAGGTCTTTGTTAGCCTCACTATATTTGACCGTTAACATAAATTATAATTTAAATATTAATTAATACACTTATTTTCTATTGGATAAAATCACACGCTTTTGTAAATTTGATCTAAAAAACTAATTTACCTAACATTTCTCGGCGGTCTAATGGTAGTTTTAATTTTGAATTATAAATGACTTGATGTAAATAATTGGTTCTATAAAAAATAAAAATAAAAATATCTCCCGAATTAGGTGGGCACGGAGCCACAGAGCTGCCCTTAAATTACGAGGAGAGTGCCACTTGGGAGCAAGCCTTGGCATTCCATTCGGTAAACGTGTGTCCGAATTTCACCCCAGAGTATCCGTAAGCAGATACTCTGTCCCTCCCTCTCTCTGTTTTCCTGCCACCACTACTACTTCTACCATTACCATCTTCCTCTCCTCCTCCTCTGCCCCTCCCGCTTCCACTTTCTCTCTCTAAAACACACACACACACAGAAACACTCTCATACACTTTTACAACCACACTTTCTCTCTCTAGAACTCCACTATCCCATTCTCTCTGTTGAACTCCATCCCCTTTAACAATGACGGACACGACGGACGACATAGCGGAGGAAATCTCCTTCCAGAGCTTCGAAGACGACTGCAGAATGCTCGGAAGCCTTCTGCAGGAGGTGTTGCAGCGAGAGGTCCGAAGCCAAATCATGGAGAAAGTCGAAAGGACCCGAATCCTCGCTCAGGTAATTCACACTCCCTGTCTCTCTCCTTCCCTTTGCATTTCGAAACTTCCTAAACCTTGTTTGGTTGCCGAGAAGAACAGAGAAAACTAAAGAAAGCAAAAAATGGCGATGAGAGTATTGTGTTTCGACAACCTTCCTTGCATTTCCTGGCTTTTCTTAGCAACCAAACAGAGGCTTAAATCGGGCTTTTTTTGCTTGTTTGAATGTGTGCGTGTGTGTTTTCAGAGTGCTTGTACCATGAGGAATGCGGGGATAGAGGACGTTGCGGAGGTGCTGGAGAAGCAACTGGCGTCAGAAATATCAAAGATGAGCTTGGAGGAGGCCTTGATCCTCGCTCGTACTTTCAGCCACTACCTTAATTTGATGGGCATTGCCGAAACCCATCACAGGTAATCTCTTCGCCTACTCGAAATCCGCGGTTTTGTTTAGAAAGTTGAGGTTCCACTGTATAACCATATAACAATACGGGGAGTAGCCTAGTTACTTATAACTACATGCAAGTTTCATTCTTTTCCAGTTGTGGCAATGAAATAGGAAAATTAAGAGAATGTTGACTTGGAGAAAAGACAACTATTTAAATTTCTTGTATCTTTGAGTTTTATAAGCTTTATGGTTATTATTATTGAAATTTTGTTTCTTTGTGTAGGGTTCGCAAGCAGCGGAATGACTCGAATGAGGCATCTCTATCGAAATCTTGTGACGATGTTTTTAATCAGCTTGTTCATAGCGGTGTTTCCCCAGACGACCTTTATAATACTGTTTGCAAGCAGGTTTCTTCTTGTTTCCTTTGCTTCTAGCTTCTTTTCATCTCGGTTTGTATGCCTTGGTTGAGAAGTAAAGAGTATATATTGCTCAATTGGGTCTCTGAGTATACGTTGAACTCGCTCGATTAAGGCATAGTCCTGTATTAATCTTCCTTGCGTGTGCATTTTAAATGTTTTTGTGGTAAAGAGTTATCAGTCTATTTATTCTCAATCTCAAACATTTTCTTGCTGCAGGAGGTTGAAATTGTTCTTACCGCACATCCTACACAAATTAATCGTCGCACCTTACAATACAAACATATAAGAATTGCTGTAAGTTGTTTGCGGCTTTTCATTAATCTTAAACATGTTGAACATTTATTTTGATTTATGATATATATTTTCCTGCAGCATCTTTTAGACTACAAGCACCGACCTGATCTTGGCGATGAAGACAAAGAAATGCTGATTGAAGATCTGGTATTGTTTTTCCAGCCTAATTCCTTTATTCTAAAAGGCAAAGAAATGTCATATTTCTAATTTTCTGTTTGGCTAATGTATCTTGCTTTTGAAGGTAAGAGAAATAACTTCAATATGGCAAACAGATGAGCTTAGGCGCCATAAACCTACGCCGGTTGATGAAGCTAGGGCAGGTAAAATAGTTGAATATTAGATTTGTATTTACTACCTAACGGTATTCAAGTTCTTTGGTTCTTAACAGAAAGAGTTGCATACATCATACTGCAGGTTTGAACATTGTGGAGCAATCCCTTTGGAAAGCTGTACCTCATTATCTACGTCGAGTCAGCAATGCTTTGAAGAAGGTTCGTCTTCAATTTCTGTTCTAGTTTCTTTTTGTGCATACACTCTCTTCTGTCTTTCTGAATTTTATCTCAAGATTTTCTTTCTCTGATATATTTGTCAGCATACCGGAAAACCACTTCCATTAACTTGCACACCTATCAAATTTGGGTCTTGGATGGGGGGTGACAGAGATGGAAATCCCAATGTAACAGCAAAGGTAATTCTAGTTCCGAATGTTTTCTGATTTGTAAATTTTCTGCAACTTGTATTATTTGTTCCTTTGAAGTCAAGACGAGTCTATTCTGTCAATAAATACGTCATTCCTATGAAAATTTTGTAAGGTAGCGCAATTTTTTCTTTTATAATTGTTTGTGTAGTGTTATGTTATTTTTCGTTTAGGAGGATGACAATTGATCTGCTCACTCTTTTTATTGTCAGGTCACAAAAGATGTCTCACTTTTATCTAAGTGGATGGCTATTGATCTCTACATTCGAGAAATTGATAACCTCAAATTTGAGCTATCCATGAACCGTTGCAGTGATCGTCTGTCAAGGCTGGCAGAAGAAATTCTAGAGCAAGGTTTGGCATGTTGCAGTTCTTTTGCATTGATATATTGACTGCTTACCAGATTACGTCAATAATTCTATTCTCTTGCGGTTACAATAAGATTTCAATTACCTGAGCGTTAGCTTGAGAGGAGGGGGGTAACAGTGTTGCCCTATTGAGTTAGTTTGATGTTCTGATCAACAATTGTAAATCTCTGTCACGCAGAAGGAAAAATGTTGCGAGACACTGATATGCCATTAAACGCTTACTTTAGTTTCACTATGTCAGGGATAGACTGCACGGTTACTCACTTGAGAGTAATTAAATTGATGAATTGTAATCTTTTCTCTTTTGTTTACAATACTCTGTATGTAGCATAGCCTATATGTAATCTGGCCTGCTTATCCCAAGCCTTCTAATTTGAAATTATGTACTGCCTACTAGTCATCTCCATTGGAATGCTTGAGGATTCATTATCTTTTTTTTATTTATACATATATATGTTCACAATACTTGTGATTCACTTTGAACTATTAAGGCAATCAAATTTCTCTCCAGAAACTTCATCCGAGGATCGCCATGAGAATCGGCATCAGTACTGTGGTAGACATCAGTCAAAGCAACAAGGTGCGGCTCTTCCATCACAACTTCCAGCCAGAGCTGATCAACCCTCGTGCACAGGTGACATCTAATTATCCTCTTAAAACTGCAATTGTTTAGTTCTGCATCATACAATAAATCATGCATGTGGGAACCCACATCAATTCCCAAAGTAATACTTCATCGTTGCAGTGCTTATGAAAATGATCCCACTGGAGTTTAATTCATTATCAAGTGTGGAGGGAATCGAATTTTGACAAAACATTATTTAGTGTCTGTAATATAGCAAGCTAACTTTTTCCTCTCACCTATATTTCATACTACTGATTCTTGCGTTTTCCTTGATGTAGACTGCATTCCCCGAATTGAAATTCCGAGGGCTAATTACCCGCTGAACCATCAGGTGAAGAAGTTCTATGATGCTGGCATTTGAGTCTAGCATCGGTTTTGATTCTTACATGGTTTGTGGTTACTTATAAATAGTCTCTTTGTTTTAACTTTTATATCACTCTTATGACAGGACGGTCAGGACTCTCCAAAGTCAAATCCTTCATCCCAGAATCCTTTTCGCAATGGGCATACGATACCAAATGGATCTTCAGGGTCTCCCTCTTCTAATTCAAGTCGACTGCTTAACCAAAGGAAAATGTTTGCAGAGTCCCAGATTGGAAGGTCTAGTTTCCAAAAGCTTTTAGAGCCAAGGCCTCCTCAGAGATCTGGAATTGCTCCGTATAGAGTGGTTCTTGGTAATGTAAAGGATAAGGTATTGTTTATGAACTCATTCTTCAATTATGTCAAGTATGTCGTCGTTGTCTGCATAGAGAAGTTTCTATTTATATTCCTGTGCTGTTGGTTTAGGCTTTATTCAAAAGGATTGACTATTGGGTCATTGTATGTTCTGGCGATTACTAATGCTTGTATTTGTTCCGCGGGTTCAGCTTATGAAGACACGAACACGTTTGGAGCTTCTTCTTGAAAATCTTCCTTGTGACTATGACCCATGGGATTACTATGACACTTCAGATCAACTTTTAGAACCGCTGCTCCTATGCTATGAGTCTTTGGTAATCTCTCCTTAACTCATCCCTCCTCCCCTTCTCTACTACTATCTTGTGCACCTGCGTCACACACAATTGCAGAACATTTGTACAAACTTCTATCTAATATTGACAACCGTCATTTTTTTTTTTTGCAGCAAGCATGTGGATCTGGGGTGCTAGCTGACGGTCGGCTTGCTGATCTGATCCGGAGAGTTGCTACCTTTGGGATGGTACTAATGAAGCTCGACTTGCGTCAGGTGTGCTTATTTTGGCATATAATTTTTATCTTGCTCTGGTAACATATTTTAACTGAAGATTTAAACGAGACAGGAATCTGGTAGGCATGCTGAAACACTTGATGCTGTTACCAAATATTTGGATATGGATACATACAGTGAGTGGGATGAAGAAAAGAAACTCAAATTTCTTACTAAAGAGCTCAAAGGGAAGAGACCACTGGTTCCAAAAAGCATGGAGGTAAGGTTCTTAGCATCAGGATAACTGTGCTAACATAATTCAGAATTACTAACCTAATTACTTCAATCGAAAATTTCATTCCAAGGGTTTTGGGGATGTTGAAAATGTATACTTCGAACAATGGTGATGCAGGTCTTGAACATGAACCTTTGTATTATCAGCACCAAGGCTCTAATTTACACTCTTTACCTGTCAATTTGCCGAGCTCGTGCTTCACTGTGAGACTTATGCCTTTTCTCATTAAAATCTTTTCAGGTTGGTTCTGATGTTAAGGAAGTACTTGATACCTTCCGCATTGCTGCTGAGCTGGGGAGCGATTCCCTTGGAGCCTATGTGATTTCTATGGCGTCAAACGTATGTCATACCACTTATATACCATATTCATATTGAAGTTGTGCACTATAAAGCAGAATTTGTGCACATTAAAATTAAGAGATTTTTTCTTTCCAAGATTAGTGTTTCCATAAATGTGTTTGAGTGATAAAATTGACATCAATGTTGCCATTCAATTCATAACTGGCAGGCAAGTGATGTTCTCGCAGTCGAGCTGTTGCAGAAAGATGCACGACTTGCTGTCAGTGGGGGGCTAGGAAGGCCGTGTCCTGGTGGAACGTAAGTTTGCACACCTCTATGTCGATATTGCTAGATTACTTAAGCAGTTTATTTACCATCTTAAACTTTTATGAGTAAGAACATTGTCTTAATGTATAGGGTAATAATTGATTTGTATCCTTTAAGTTGTTCCTGGAATGCCCTTCCTACTGCATAAATTGCACTTAGAATGAATATGACAACTGGATTTCATGCATCTTGGTATAGGCTGCGGGTGGTTCCTTTGTTTGAAACTGTGAAGGACTTGAGAGAAGCTGGCTCGGCGATCAGAAAATTATTATCCATTGATTGGTACCGGGATCACATAATCAAGAACCATAATGGCCTTCAAGAGGTAATTATCTCAGCAGTTTTGAATAAACTTTGGTAGGGTCCCATGAATCCCGTGGAGCTTACAAAGTTATACTGAGCAGGTGATGGTTGGATATTCCGATTCTGGTAAAGATGCTGGGCGTTTTACTGCAGCATGGGAACTTTACAAAGCCCAAGAGGATGTTGTGGCAGCATGTAAGGAATTCGGTATTAAGGTTACCCTGTTCCACGGGCGAGGAGGAAGTATTGGTCGTGGAGGTGGCCCTACATATCTTGCCATTCAATCCCAACCGCCTGGTTCTGTAATGGTAAGTTTTCTTGTTCTTTCATTCATTAGTCTGCTGTATCTTGATTGCATTCTAGCTTTAAAATGTTTGAAGGGATAAATGCTCGATCATGATCTGCATTGAATAAAGACTTACCCCAATCTGCAACCTACTTCAGTTCACGCTTCTACTTATGTTTGGAACCTAGACACTGTCGATAACTTGATATCTTCATGTACCCAACTAAATCTGTCTATGTTTGATTCTGTAGTGTACATTCTTTCCGCGGTTCCGGAATTTGTGTAACCTTATGCCTGATGGCTAAATAAATACACAAACCTTTGTAGTTTCTACTTAATGATGTTTAACCTACAATGGTTTCTAAAATTTCCAGGGTACCCTACGGTCAACTGAGCAAGGAGAGATGGTTGAGGCAAAATTTGGGCTGCCACAAACTGCTGTCAGGCAGCTAGAAATATACACAACAGCTGTGCTGCTTGCAACCATACGCCCTCCACACTCACCTCGTGAAGAAAAGTGGCGTAACCTCATGGAGGAAATCTCAAAAATCAGTTGCCAGAACTACCGGAGCGTAGTCTATGAAAATCCAGAATTCCTTGCCTACTTCCATGAGGCTACACCTCAGGCTGAGCTTGGCTTCCTCAACATAGGAAGCCGCCCCACAAGAAGAAAGAGCTCCACAGGAATCGGACATCTTCGTGCAATTCCATGGGTGTTTGCATGGACCCAAACCAGATTTGTTCTTCCGTCATGGCTCGGAGTTGGAGCAGGTTTAAGGGGGGTTTGCGAGAAGGGACACACCGAAGACTTAAAAGCCATGTACAAAGAATGGCCTTTCTTTCAATGTACCCTTGACCTTATAGAGATGATTTTGGGGAAGGCAGACGCTCCAATAGCCAAACACTACGATGAAGTCCTTGTCTCAGAAAGCAGGCGACATCTTGGTTCTGAGCTGCGAAAGGAGCTCTTGACGACAGAGAAATATGTATTGGTGGTCAGCGGGCACGAGAAACTATCTGAGAATAATCGGAGCTTGAGGAAGCTGATTGAAAGCAGGCTCCCCTTTCTCAATCCCATGAACATGTTGCAGGTTGAGGTACTCAAGAGACTGAGATGCGATGACGATAACAATAAACTCAGGGATGCATTGCTCATCACAATAAATGGGATCGCCGCAGGGATGAGAAACACAGGCTGAGTGAAGCCATTGAATGTAGCTTATTTTACTGAACATTTCCACATTTTCTGTTTTTCAGTCTTGCTTTATCACAAGGGTTGTAATTCGGAGGCTAAGTCCGTGAGAAACGTTCTATGCATCGATCAGACAGTTTCATGGACATATTATACAGATAGTTCTACTGCAATGGCGAAATGCTGAAATGTTTTCTTTTATTTGCACCTGGATACGCCTACAATATTTTCTTTTCATTTTCTCACGGTAGCTAAAACATGAAAAACAAGTCTAGAACAAAGTTTTCTTTGAGAACTAAAGGCCCCAAACTTCTTAATTTTGCTTGAATGATATGTATCATTCAATGCTATGAAAAAAAAAACAGTTGTGATTGAACATAAAATATTTAACAATTTTTAAAAACAAATCTAACGGTTGAACACTCATTTCATTGAAACCAAATACCAAACTTCCAAACAAAGTCCAGCTCGAGACTGAAGCCAATTCAATAGTAACCACAGCCCTATTACCATCATGGGCCATTTTCAAAATAAAAATAAAAAGAAAGAAAAAGACAATTAAAGTCTATATTACGAATTAAATCTAAGATTTACCATTCTCGCAAATGTGGTTAGACTAGTTGATCAGGATAATGTGCATGTCTCCTTGATTCTGGATTCGACTCCCCCTCCCCGTAAATTAGTGTAATTGGAACATCGTTGTGTCGGAAGAAAGAAAAAGATTTACCATTCTCACCCCACCCCATCTAATAGCACTTGAGCAAAAGCTTTGTTAAATCCTAGTGAATTTCATAATGGAAGCCATTGGAGCTATGTTGTCTCATTGTGGTTATTGTGGTTACTGGTGATCAGATTTTATTAAACAAAATAAAAGGCCAGTACAAACACAGAGAAAGCAGCCTGCCAATTATGTTTACTTGAGTTACAATCTTCTCTGGAAAGTAGACTTTCTGTACTGTCCACTAAAATTAGAACCTGATTTCCAAAATCCACAAGCTCTTGTCCTCTTCACAAACTTTTCTTTTAAATTTACAAGATGCTAAATGTTGCTTAAAGAAGATACCATGCCTGCAGCTGTGGAAGTGATTTCAATCAACACCTCCAAAAAAACAAAATCTAGTTGAAGCTTCCTGGAGCAACCACAAATTCTTTCTTTTTCGACGTCGATATAGTAGTGCTTTACACCCAATTTTGAATCTAAACTGCTGGTATCAGCCCTAGTAGTGCCACAATTATACAGCATTGCACCAGCCTGTTTTGTATTATGCATTTTTTTAGTGGGAAGTCATTTCATTTCTTTCTTTCTTGGATTCTGACTTCCATTATAAATGTCACCAAGCCACACAATTAGATTCAAACTTTTACGTGCAACTGTATGATTGAAGATGTTCATCACATACACAGCTGGTGCCGTGCGACCCGGCCTAACTAAATTTTTTTATAACTAAGGCTAGCTAGGTAGGGTTCCATTTTGTTTTGATGCTTCTAGCTAACATGATCCAGACTCACGAAAAATAGGATAGAATTTTGAGGAATCTGTTCTTTTGATGAGCACAATTTCTTCATTTGGAAAGCTACTAAATGCGAACCAGCTGCTAGCCATGACCAAAGTGGAACTCAATCACTAAAGCGACTTGTGAGAATGTTGTGTCAAATTAAGCTTACAGGTCGGTTTTTCTGCTAACAGTAAGCTATAGGTGTTAAATTCTCAGGTAGCATCTGAAATAAAACAAGTGGTGTGTTTGCATTATTTCAGTACTTTCCGTGATCGGACAGCTTTAGGTCCATGCCTGGGATTTGATTTCCCATACAGAATCCTAGGTCATCATGATCTAGAAGCATGACACAACGTAATATAATAACAGAGAAACTAAACCAAATACCCTAAGTTAGAATCTATTAGCAAACTGAAATAATTCAGGGAATAAGAAAATCTCAAATTTATTGATGGATCAAGAGATAACAACCCTATCGCCCTAGATCACTTGCTCTAGACTTTGTAGAAGTACAAATAAGAAACGATTAAAGAAATAGAAAAATATCGAAAATATCTTATACTCTTAAAAATTCCATTTTGGATAGTAAACAACGGAATTCGATCAAAATGCTCATACATCTAAGTAAAGCGTCGAGCTTTGTTCCTGACGTCGTCGTATTCTACATAACAGTGTGTTAAGGGCCCAAATCAGACACCGGAGCTTAAGTATGCAATGCTTGAATCTTACGACCGATCGTACGTCTTTCCAACCGTCCATCAATCTAGACCCGTCTTTGAGATTTCGGAGCCCTGTGTGGAATTCATAAAGGCCCTTCTTAAAACAGTCTTTTAAAAAAATTGAACAATGCTTTGATGCTAAAAAGTAGTAAGTAAAACTAAAACAAACTTTAAAACTCACAATAATTGTCAGTTTCTATATATCATTAAATGCATAAAAGGCTACAAAAAACAACCCTATTGCAAAATAATCAACCATCAGTTTAATCTTAAGAAACCAAATGAACAAGAGCTTCAAAAAGTCCAGCATTGAAATTTCACTTAAAGATGATTCTTCGTGCATACTTTGCTGCAAAATCATCAATTAAACTTCATAATCAATTTTGTCCCAAACACACTTTCAATGGATGTCAAAACAAGCCCATTTAACCCTTCCGGCAACATGTTTGATTGTACGTATGATTTGTAATTGTTGTAGGATCCACTTAATTATTATTAATTTGCTAAAAAAAATTAAGAAAAGTGGAAATGTTTTTTTTTTTTGTTTATTTCAAAGAAAGTAGAAAAGAGGAAAAGAGACAATTATAGGTCCCACTTGAATTTTAATCAGTCACATTTGGATATAATAACGCTATATGTTAGATTAGCAAAATTTTTGGACTCCTTTGATTTTGGAATTCTGTGCAATCGAACATTTCGCTTTTTCTCAAAGCCGTCACTGCTTCAATCATTTTAGCCATATGTTCTAGATCATTGCACCGGCTACTTTAGTACAATCTTGCATGCTTCCGTGCTTTATATTATCCCCCTCAATAATGCAATGCAATGCGGTCCAAACTCCAAAGAGTTCTAACTGGGGTTTCAGCCCTTTCCAATGACATAGAAACTTTCAATCCAGGAGCACCACTATTATTCCTCAAAGCTGCAGCATTGACCGTTAGGGACTACTATTACTAAATAATCAACAAATTTTCCACTACTAGATTAAAGGTTGGTTGCATTGTTTTGAAAAAAAAAACTGATTATGCTGTGTTGTAAGAATAAGCTTATTTTTTATACTTCATATTTTCATGGGTGAAAATAAGTTGTTTTAAAATGTTTACCAAACATTTTTTTGAGCTTAATTTTTTTTATACCCACCTTTTATAAAAACACCTTAATATCAAACTAGTACTAATTCTATCAAATGCCATTTTGAACATGGAGCCAGCGATCGAAAGGCTTTGACAGAAGTCAAATAAATGTTTTTTTTTCCTTCCGAGTGAAGGCAAACATGCCTACGACTACAAGTAAAAAAAATCTGCAGCCCTGTCAAATTCAGATTTAGAGGGGCCGGCCATATATAATTATTAAAAAATGTTTGAAATTTCAAACCCAGTGTTTTCAACATGGTTATGCTGCCGTACGAAACGCAAGTTGTGTATGGAATTGACACTGATGGGGATGGAGCCTTTGGTTTTAGGTCTAAATTCTATGCGAGTGACATCCGTGTCAACCTTGAATATCCACTTCTCCCCATTAACACAGTGTGTGTTTTTGTTTTAAACTTAGATTCCAGACAGTGATCGATATATATTTTGTTGGATGGCCACCAAGTCCATTAATATATTTCATCATTAATTCATGTATGACAAATGCCGAACGTGTTAAAAAAAATATAAAGATTATATCAAAAGATTGATAACCTAAAATATAATATATAATGAATTGTTCTACTTCTATTATCACCAAGACTTTTTGTGAGAAACAAAACCCCGACACTTGTCGCGTTATGCAGATGATAAGATACAATTTAAAAGACAATATATGTGTGGTTAAAAATCCTTGATAGTGCATCCTAGCATCAATTGAGACACCCCTTTATGTTCAATAATATATACGTGGTAGATTAATCATTGCCTTGATACATCAGTTGAGATAAGAAAAATCTAAATCACTGCAGTGGCCTTGGCTAGCTAGCTTAGGCCATCTCCCGAGGGCTCGTTTTAGCCCTCTAGCCATCCAAGATATTAATATTTTAATGAACAGTACATGATCATATTTGTCTCCGTCTCCAACCGAGGGCCATAAGGCTTGCTTTAGCCTTATCACAAAAAACCGTCTCCAACCGAGAGCTAAAGGGCCAACCATAATTTATTATTTAAATTTAAAAACTACAACAACTTAAATTTAAAAACAACTTAAATTTAAAAACGAAAACTTATATTTAAATTTTCTTTAAGCAATCCTGTCGGTTATAACCGACAGGGTTGCTATGAATTTATGGCCAGCCCTGGCTGGCTGGCTACTTGTGGCGCTTGTGGCCAGCCCTTTGGCCCCTTCAGATTCTGTGGGGCCTACGAGCCCTCAGTTGGAGATGATTTTCGGCCCTCTGGCTCTCTGGATCCTTCGGTTGGAAATGGCTTTAGGGCACAGAAACCACCTGAGTCAATGGTGTAATACATACGGTAATGAAATTATGTTTGCTGAAATACATATTCTTCCTTCAATGTTCTGATTGAATTTTACTGTTACTATTTTTTTTTCTCTTTTCTTTTTGTTGCCTTTTAATCCAACATCGATTCTTAGTTAATGGTGCTACGTAAATAAGAATCTAATAATTAGCAAATGTTGATATGGCGGTATATATTTTATTCGATCGAGATTTTCTGTCTTGTTTGTGCGCTTGACTAATTAAAATTTAATATTTGATGCACTGTGGTGAGCATGATAAGGCAAATTCTGTTGGTCAAACCGGCCACCAAAAGTACCACTCATATAACCTCAACGATGAACAAGAAAGAAGGAATTACACAGAGCCATGGATATTTGGAAACTGAGAATATGTGATATAATGGACATGATGAGATTAATGGGCTTAATGTTTTGGCAATGACTAAGCAGTGGTTAATGTCCAACTTAATCCATTAATTTTCACTTTGCATTTTACTATTTTAAATGCACGATAATTAACAATAATCAACAGCAACACCTGTCACCGGCCACCTGTGACATCCCACATCGTCCAGGGGAGTGATCCTTATATGTATATTCTCATCCCTACCTAGCACGAGGCCTTTTGGGAGCTCACTGGCTTCGGGTTCCGTAGGAACTCTAAAGTTAAGCGAGAAGGGGGCTAGAGCAATCCCGTGATGGATGACCCACTGGGAAGTTGCTCGTGAGTTCCCAAAAACAAAACCGTGAGGGCGTGGTCGGGGCCCAAAGTGGACAATATCGTGCTACAGTGGTGGAGCGAGCCCGGGAAGTGGTCCCGCCCGGGCCGGGATGTGACAATTTGGTATTAGAGCCTAACCCTGATCGCATGTGTGCCGATGAGGACGTCGGGCCCCTAAGGGGGGTGGATTGTGACATCCCACATCGCCCAGGGGAGTGATCCTTATATGTATATTCTCATTCCTACCTAGCATGAGGCATTTTGGGAGCTCACTGGCTTCGGGTTCCGTAGGAACTCCGAAGTTACGCAAGAAGAGGGTTAGAGCAATCCCATGATGGGTGACCCACTGGGAAGTTGCTCGTGAGTTCCCAAAAATAAAACCGTGAGGATGTGATCGGGGCTCAAAACGGACAATATCGTGCTACGGTGGTGAAGCGGGCCGGGGAAGTGGTCCCGCCCGGGCCGGGATGTGACACCACCGGCCACCTTATCTCGCAGTAAAATTAAGAAACTGCAGTTTTCTAATTTCTAAAGCAACTGCAATCATCACCATACACGTACATATATAGTACTGAGTGTGCTCTTCTTCTCTTATTTGTTTAATCCAAACTGTAAACAGAGAATAATTAAAATAATTAAAGCACCATTAAGCATCGAGGATATGTACATAGATTATAATTAAAAAACAATTGTAAAGCGGCTAAACTGTATAAGTGCCATAACTCTAGAGAGGATACACACTGTTTTGGTGACGTTGTAGTATTATATTTCTTAGATCCCGAGACTGTACATTTAGGCTTCGCTCATTTACTCGCATTTCGTTTAATCGTCACTATATAATAATCTAAAGATTTATGGTGTGACACATCACTTATAACTAAATTTAATTTTAATTATTTGAAACTTTAAAAATTAAATTAAATTTCAAACATAAGTTAACTCAATTTTCCGTTATGATTTACAATTCTTGGTTAGTTTTCCCGTCTTTGCCTCATCATCAGTAGCTATTGGGTATTTTTCTTTAAATATGAGAATAAAATCAATTAATCGAGTTAGTAAGCTCTAAATTAGAAAGCAGCCAATATTTCAAGAACCTAATAATTTGTCCAATCTTATAAACAAAATCAGAATGCCCCTCCTCATCATCATCCGCAACATATGTTTGCCACAAAAGCATCACAGGGAATTCGAAATTTAATCGACTTTGCCAGCTGGGCCACATAATGAGAGAAGATTATCAAAGTAGAACTAATGCATAAAATGCTTTTGGTAAGAAGTTGAAGTAGGGGGAGTCGTTGACATCGAATCCAATCTCCCCATCAAGCCAAAATGGAATAGGGTCTGCTTCAATATACTTGAATTACAAACAGCAAAAAGGGTTAACTTCTGTTTGCAATTTCTTTCTAAAATTTTGAAAACTTAATTGTAGTTAAAATTAAACTTAATTATAGGTGATGTGCCGTGCCCTAAATCGTTAAATTATTATAATAATGTAAATTTAACAAAATGCTAGTAACTACATAAAGTCTAAATGTAGAGATTGATATCTTATATTTTTCTAGCTGGATATATACGTTTGGTAACATTCGTTTGGTTGTGCCTGAAAAGCTGCACCATATTAGACAATATTCTGGTTGTCACATCCCGGTCCGGACCCCATCACATCCCAGGCCTGATTATGCCGTAGCACAATATTGTTCGCTTTGGGTCCCGACCATGCTCTCACAGTTTTGTCTATGGGAACTCAGATGAGAACTTCCTAGTGGATCACGCATCATGGGATTGCTCTCGCGCTCTACTCGCTTAACTTCAGAGTTCTGATGAACTCCGAAGCTAGTGAGCTCCCAAAAGACCTCGTGCTAGGTAGAGATAGGAATATACATATAAGGTTTACAAGATCCACTCCCCTGAATGATGTGGGATGTTACACTGGTGGACTAAGGACAACCATCAATTTCACCGTATAAATTTAGCCTACCACCAGCTTAATTAGGGAGTTCACTGAATACGCACTTTTATATATTACATAATATCACTATTCTTTTATTCGGACGTCCAAATTATTACATAGGTCTTGTTTGTAAATTCTTATGAAAATGTAGTCATTTGATCGTGTTTGACAAAAAAAAAAAATAAAAGTGCTTTTGGATCATAGCATTCTAGAGAAGCACCTACCAACTGCTTCTTGAGGAATCACTTCCAAGTGTAGGACTTGAATTTTTAATAAAAAAAATTCAATGTGTTTATGATGAAAACACTTTAATTAAAGTGCTTACAAGTAGAAATATTTTCTATAAAAGCAATTTCAAATGAGCCCGACGTTGCGGATGCATTTCATGTATCGCTAAATGCATATACAATATTCAACCAAACCAATTGAACTCTATAGCAATACAACATTAAAGTTAAGACAATCATTGGTCCTGAAACTTAAGCTCCTATCATTGGTCCCAAAACTTAAGATCCTTAAAAAGAATGTGAGAAATGAGGACTGAACCTAACACCTTATGCAAACCTCTGATGACCATATGCTACTGACTCTAAAAGAACAGAGCCATATTTAGGGAATGATCAGTCCCCAACGTTAAAATCTCATAATCCGGCCAACCGAACCATAGGCGGAGCCATGGAAGGACTAGGATGATCCCATGACCATCCTGATATTTTTTTACATAGAAAAATCTAGTACTATACTTATGATTTTCAAGGTTTTTTCATAGGCTCAGAGCCCCAATCCAACGTTTTTACTCTAATTTCTTTCATTGGGTTTGATTTGAGGTTGGTGACTCCTATGGAGTTCAGGCAATTCGTTGCTTGTGAGCTTTGAGAAGGACTTTGGTCTGGGAATCAGTAGAGGGAGGACGTCAAAGAGGCTTGGGGTTTAGGTTTAAGGAAGAGGATGATAAGATGGACGCCATACCAGACCTAAACGATGTTGGTAGGTTGCTCACCACATGGTAGATTAATTTTTGTAAGATTCAGTGAGCATTTCGGATTTCGACATTTGGGCCTCTCCTAGACCAAAATTCTAGCTCCGCCACTGAACCAAACCGTGTAATTATTTGATAATAAATAAGATATGAAAGGAAAAATTGACGTGCGACAAGAACCCTAATGGACAATCGATTAAACTTGGAGATAAACAAGGAACCAATTGGGAATATATATTGAGGTTAACTTCCGTGCTCTTTGGTACATGCAGCAGAATTCTACAACAAAGATAAGAAGGCACTAATCGAAATGTTTGTAGATGTCATACTCAACTTGATAGGGTGGAATGCTTCCCTTTAGTATAGCATGCATGCAGTGACCCATAATATTAATTTAACTTTCCATACCCATATGCATTTACTCATTTGATATCGATGAGGTTTTCAGTGGAAGCAAAAGAGCATAATATAAGAAGCAATGCACAGGCAATGTAGGGGGCCTGCCGCCTGCATCCTGTGCTTCTTATTAATGTGTCCCTAAAGCTGTCTGGACAAGATGATCGATTTGCTCTTATCTGGTATGCGCATGTCCCCAGTGTTCAACCACTTCTGTATGCCTTTCATTTCGACAAATTAATTTGGGAAAGCTCATAGGGTTAAGGTACAATATTGTTACATATAATTGGTCACACACATTCATCGATCATAGAAAAAGAACAAAAAATATCGGTGGCATGAGAGAATATATATGACAAAATAGATCTTAGCTAGCTAGCTTGCATGGTTGATATTTTGTAAAATAACTTGCTCATTTATTGCACTGAATTGTCACAATGCATAAGTACTAAGCAGTGCGGATGTAGCCTTGTCATTTGCTTCATGCATGCAACTAATTTCCTTGAGTCAAATCATATGTTTAGACTTGGAACAATATATTACGTTTTAGATACTCTTCACTTTCCCCACTTTCTCCTTCCAAATGGACTGACCGATGATTCGTGCATGATCCTAATAAGATTACTAACATGATTCCGTATACGCTTGCAATAATATCTAATTCTTGATGAACTTTATCCGGGAAAAACTTTACTTCACTAAAAAAAAGTTAACTAACCTTATCGCTAATTTCCTTAACATGCATGCTAACAAACCTTATCACTACTTATTTTTCTTCGCTTACTTTTTCTTTCTTCCATTAAAAAGGGGCTCGTCGAGACCATATGTTAGTTGTCCCCGTAATCTTTTATTATATATAGCTCATGGAATTGACTTGTTGATAGGATGACATGCATTATACACACGCAATATCAGAAAGGATGAAGCTATTGAACAATGTCAACATTAATTGCTCATGTGGGTCATCATTCGTTATTGTTTGATGTAAGTTTAACATTGTAACTGATACAAATATTTATTCATCTATTGCCCAACAATAGTAATTAATTTCCTTCTAATTAAAAGAATCCGATTCATCATATGTTTGAAACAAGAACATAATGACTCATGGTCATCAAGACCCCCCACATTGTGATTAAATGGAAGGCTAAGAATTTTCTTAAGTGCACTTGAAGGTCACTAAAACTTGAGTGCTGAAAATTATTGTCCACTAGCGTGTGGCAAGTGGCTTTTTATTATTATTTTAATATTATTTATTTAAAATATTGTTGTTTTTTTATAAAATAATAAACTTACTAGCCACCTTACATGTTTTTTTAATTTCTTTTATCAAATTTTTAATGCAAAAAAGACATTTTGAGTATTATGAAATCTTCACTATTTTGACATTCTCCCCTTTATATGTATTTGGATAAAGTAACGGGTTTTTTCTTCCTTAAAAATTAAAATATATGCATACACGTTTTCTGTTCGAAATTTACAAGTCAAACTTTGAGCGATTGATCATTTTTTACAAACCCAGAAAAAGTGAAAGAAGGATTAATTATTACAAAATCTTTCCAACCCCCCCCCCCCAAGAGATCTCCACATGTGAGTGTCCAATATGAGGGTGATGATAAAAAATGTCTTCATTATTATAATTGTAAATTGATATTTATTTTATCCGTAATCGATAAAACAAATTATGTTAAAGGATGAGTCATGACTCATTTTCTTTTCTAACCAATCAAATTATTAGATTTTGTAAACATCCCATGTTTATCATTTCTTTATATGGTTATGGTCAAGAAGACAAATTAAGATCTTATTCTAATTGCGATTAAAGTAAAGAATCTGATCATAATTGCTGTTCATTGGCCCCTCACATCAAAACTTGGATAGCAAAAAAGGAAAAAAGAAAGATTATGGGAAAAAGGCATAAGAACAATGGTATACGTGGCAATGTGTGGATTAACGTCAAAGTTGTTTTCAATTATCCTCCATTCCTTCATGGCAATGTGGAAAGGATACGTCTTAAAAGGGGACTCCAAACAAAGCACCGTAACACCTGGCACTTAAAAGAGCTCCCAAGATAAGACTTCTAAAGTGCGTCCGAATCAAATTTACTATAGTATGTGCAACTGCAGTATACAGTAAAGGGTAAAAAGCATACAAAAAAGGGCTTTCCCTTCTCTTTTTCTCGTGACAAAAGAATAATGTGTGCATCGACATTGTATGCTTTAACCTAGCCTATGGCCATTTTTAGTCGAATTGTATTGTTTATTAGCCCAAAACGACATTTAAGTATGAGAATATTTTTGATATTTCGTGATTTTTGTGTGTTACCTTCTATAAATGGATTTTTCTACGGTTTTAGGGTGATAGGGTTATAACCTTTATATTATTCGATAAAGCTTTGAGTAGTACTCAATCTGCATGGTGGATTACATGCATATTATTAGGGAATTCTTGTTTATGGTACTTTGTTCGAATATATGTTCTCTTTTAAAACATAAAAAACTATCTGTTGTAAATAGTTTTATTAGGGGTGTATTTTTTTTTTCCCCAATATTAGGGGTGTATTTTGGGAGGACCAGATTGGAAACAACTTTTCCAATTTTTGTTTTAAAATTTTGAAATTGGATCAAATCAGATCAAAGCTTTCAAATTTGGTTCAGAAATTTCAAAATTTGACTAATTTTGAAAATATTGGAATATAATTCGAAAAATTATATATTTTATATGACACACCCCGATCGAGATCGGAGCGTGCTGGCCGTCACACGAAGGTGACGTAGCCATGTGCACGTGCGGAAGCTCATAAAGTAGTAATATAAAAAGTACGAATAATTTAAAAACTAGCATACAAAGTCCTAGAACAAGTGCTAGCGTAAGTGAAACATAATTCAGAGCAGGTCTACAGCAGTCCCAAAAGAAGATTGCGACAATAGTACACCCGAAGGTGACCCTACAACGGTGAGTGTCTGTCAGAAACGCCGGAAAAGCCCTCTGGGGAAACCACCGAAACTGCTAATCAACTAGAACCTGGAGGGGCGCAAAACAAAAGCGTGAGTGGGCAAAAACAAATCTTTTCTAAAACCATTTAGTAAAATACTTTCTAACCCCTCGCCGTAAAACCTGTATACTTCCCAGAAAATAACATATATACGTATGTATAGATATGCCCAACATGCTCAAGGGTATGCCAATCATGCTCAAGGGTATGCCAATCATGCTCAAGATATGCCATGTCTAAACATCAGATACAATGTTTGTTTTGTTTGTGCACAAACAAACACTATATCTGGAAAGAAAAAAAACCAAAATCCAGAAACAGTGATTTAAATTCTAGAAACAGTGATTTAGATTCTAGAAACAGTGACTTAGATTCCAGAAACAACCTATGTTTTAACCTTTGATTGTTTCTTTTCTTTCATGCATCATTTGATTATATTTAAAAAACATGATGCTTATTTTGCTTTGAATCAAAATACAATGAATTTCACTATTTCTTTTCTAGCTTATATTTAAGAAACAGTGACTTAGATTCCAAAAACAATAACTTAGATTCCAGAAACAATGACTTAGATTCAAAAAACAGTGTTACTTAAAATCTAGAAACAATTTATTTTTATAGTCCAGAAACAGTGACCCGTCGTTATTATTGAATAACATGTAGATCTCAAATTTATTTTTTGGAGAAACAAACGATGAACTCCACTAACGAAGACAAATTGAAAAACAGTACCTCGAATACATTATGAATAATAATGACGATCACATTTCAACGAAATAATACAAAATATAAATTAAATAGTATGAGGATCTATATTTTTGTTTTAAAGAAAAAGAAGAAGGTCTGCAAAATAACGATGAACTCCATTAACGATGAAAATCTAGAACTCAACCTAAAAAGGTTAGGGGTAAAATCGACAAATCATAATTTATTATGGTTAGGACATTTTTAGTTGGATTACTTTAATATGGGCATTGTACTAAACATTAAACAAAACGTATAACATGATTTTTTTTATTAAAACTAAAATTTTTCAAACCTTTTACATTAGTTTTCATTTTTTAATAGAACTTTTAACACAATTGTGTACCCGAATCTTCTCTTGAAAAGCACCAGATCTTAACAGATTATCATTTCAATTTTCCGACGGATATCTACATTATATTATCGGTCGAATAATACAATCGACCTGTAAATTATATAGTATATATACTTTCTCTCCGGGCGGTCCAACACATTGATGCTACATTTTTTTTTGCCTAAAATACGTAATAAAATTAGTGAGATATATAGTAATTAACATAATGAGCACCAACCAAATTGCAACATGGTGATTCCAATTCCAACAAAAATAAAGAAAAGCATGGCAGCCTTTCAATGACGGTGAGACCACCTAGACACCAAGCCTTTTATAGTCAAGACGACACGATCTGAGCCACTATCTTGTATTAATGAATAGGCATTTGACACCAATAAAGGGCACGAGGAACCCAGCATTTCCTTTCTTTCTTTCGTAAGGCACACCACAAAAGAAGATACCCTACAAAGAAAATAAAGCCAAGATAATTAAAAAGAAGGAAAAATTAGTATTCAGTCGTTAGTTGCTAATATACATTGATTGAAATTTTATTAGTTTTTATATTTTGATCAAAGTTTTTAGTATTAATGTAATAATAAATTTACATGTTAGTTACATAATTTTTTAAAATAAAAATTAATAATTGATTTAGAATTTTAATACTCACACCTTTATTAAATCCCAACTAATTTTTAATTCAAAACATTTTCAAAATAAATAAAAAATTAGAATAAGTTTGTACCCATTAGGTTTTTTTTAAAAAAATGTTTTCAATTTTTTAATCTTATATGTACCCATTCATGTAATTTTTTTGCAAATGTTTATCTTAAAATGTATTCATTCTTAAATATACCAATTTGTTACATGTAAAATGTACCTTTATTTTATTATATATATATATATATATATATATAATCTATTCAATTTTTTTTTCTAATCCATTTTTAAACTTATATGGGTACATTCTTTTTTCTTTGATTTAAGAATGTATCCATGTCAAGTTTAATCGAAGAAATTTACTAATGTTATTGAGCCTAATATCTATTTGTGTGTGTGTGTGTGTGTGATTTTGAAGAATGCACCCATGTTTTGGTACAATAATTTTTTAGTTAATTTTGATGAATGTACCCATGTTTATACACACACACACACACACAATAGTATAATTTATATTTTAATATTTTTAATCCCACAAATTATGGTTTTTTGTTTAAAATCTCTTTAATATAAACAACTATAAATTTCAATTTTTAATTTTAAAAATATAGTAATATACATAGAAATAAATTATCACATTAATTTCAGGGACTTCAATAAGAAATTGAAAACTAACAAGGTTTTAGTCAAAGAATATCCATAGCTAAGAACCGCATCTAAAGTCTCCCTAAAAAGAAATATATAGGGTTGGTTAGTTGAATTTCTATGCATTTAAAGTTAAATTCAACGCATAAGTGGACGATGATGATGTATTAGCAGCTTCATTAGTCTTAATTAATAGATCGAATAAACACACAGTCACGCAGTATTGATGATATACATTAGCCTTTGGGGTGCCAAATCTTTGGTGCCATAATGTTAAACATATCACACTGAAAACTTGATGAAGTTAAATCCTCCTTTTAGTACTAATTCTAACAAGGTTTTTCTTTCACGAAATTTACATTTAGTTTGCATAGGTGATTAAGTTGAAGGTAATAATAGTGAACGGCCAGACTATCTCATCATAAACTTTGACACATAATATCAAGCATACTTTTTCAGTGGCCATGGCCTACAATTAAATATCTTAAACAAGAAAGAATCATCAAGGGAACATCTTCGACCAATCTAATAATATAGGACGTACGAAATGAAGATTATGGACCACAGCAGTTTTTGCATTCGAAAATATCAAATAAGCTAGCTAGCTAGCAGCATAGAAATAAAGGGCAATGCATACTATCTCTGTCTGGTGCTTCTAATTTTGGAAAAGGAATCGGAGTGTGATACTTCTTGAATTATATCTCTCACCCTTTATTGTATATAATCTCAGCCTCAAGCACAAAGTAGTCTAATGGCCAAACCAAAAGCAGAACCTAGACAGAAAATTTTAAGCTACGATACATCCAACATTTCCGTTGACATCAAATTCAAATATCAAGTGTATAAGAAAAAAAATGGGAATGTGAATTTATAAGTAGGACCTGTTTTTGTTCCCTTTTGAAATAAACATAGATTTATACGTTTAGTATAATATATATACCCTTTGATTATTAGCTTTGCCAAAGCTTATGGAATATTAAAATACAGTAATAGTAATACATACAACCTAATTTGATAGCCAAATTTTTGTCAAGTTGTGATTTGAAATTAGCATCAGAAATGGAAGAGAAAAAGAAAACGGCATATAAGGGAAGTGATTTTCTCATACATTTTTGGGAGTTTTAACGAAAAATCCTCGGTATTGTTCACTTTAACGAAAAACCACATTTTTACACTAAAAAGTCAATTCTGGTACTATTTACTTTACCCTTTATTTTGTCCTTATCGTTAAAACTCAAAGTTTTCAAGTATTTTTCATTAGTTTTCCTTACATTTTTTAGCATCTCATTGCACACTTCTCTTTATTTTTATTCATCAAAATGAATAAGTTAAACGAAACAAACAAACATAATTAAATATAGGTGTGTGAAAAGTTAAAATAGGTGTGTACGCTATCATTTCCCATAAAATTCAGATCATTCATAAATAGTGATAAGAGGTTAACTAATTAAGTTGAAATGTCAAAACACAAGAATATAACAAATGCCTTGCAAACACGTACCCCACCTAAGCCAATTAGTAGGAAAGAAACACTAATTTATTAATTGGAATGCATTACCCCTCGCCTATATGCTCAGTCCAACTCAGTTGGTTGGGGTCTCTTTCTGGTAGAAGCCGAACTAACAAACAGTACTACTCATTTTTATTTTTATTTTTGAATTTAATTTATGTAGTAGTGATCAGCTGCTTGCTTAAATCTCGTGCCTAGGATCACTTTATAAGAATCATCACGTCTTGTTCTCTTGCATGTGATCCTCCTTCCTTCCCCTATTAATTCCTCTCTTCCCCGCCAAACCTCTTTTCTCCTCTCCTCTGAGTCCCTCCATTACCTTCATCCACCACTCTCAGTCTCTGTCTCTCTCTCCCTCCCTCTCTCTCTCTCGCTGGTCGACCTGCAGACACCCGTTTGCCTAATATTGACTCTCTATTTGTATTTGATCATCATAGTGCAACATTTTCTGCAATTATGATACCTCTTGGGCAGGAAAACAGCATGACAAACACTCCACCTAACAATCTACTCTCTAATCTGAACCGGCCTGATCAGAACTGTTCGGTTCAGGCCGAACCCTCCGCTTCGTCGAGGACTAATGTGAGCCCATGTTTGGCTGACGACATGCCGGACCAGCCCCGACCAACCTCGCACAGGGCTTCAATTTTGCACCAGTCGTTGCGCCCTATAACACTTAAGGTTAGACTTAAGGGCCAATTATTGATAATTCGCATTGATATTTTATGAGTAACTTTTTAATTAGATAATTTGACATGTTATGTGGGTAAGTATGTAATAACTAAATTGTTGGAGAAAAAAAAAATAGTGGTACTATTATAGTAGTTATTAAGCTAACATTTGTGTAATATATGTATTTAATTTGACATTTCCCTACAGTTTGAAGATGTTGGATACAGCATTAAGCTGCAAGCAACAAACGGAGGTTGTGTTGCTTCACATAAGCCAAAACCAACACGCACTGTACTCAATGGAGTGAGTGGAATCGCTTTACCGGGTGAGCTATTCGCAATGTTGGGGCCATCCGGGAGCGGCAAGACCACTCTCTTGACCGCCCTGGGCGGCCGCTTGCCAGGTAAAATCTCTGGCAAGATAACATACAATGGCCAGAACTTCTCAAGCTCCATGAAGCACAACATCGGCTTCGTTTCGCAAGATGACGTCTTGTATCCTCACCTTACTGTTCTGGAGACCCTAGCCTACACTGCCTTGCTAAGGCTGCCCAAGCAGCTTACAAAAGAAGAGAAAATTGAGCAAGTCGAAACGGTGATAATGGAGCTCGGGTTGAACCGGTGTCGTGATACTGTAGTTGGTGGGCCTCTACTACGAGGCATTTCGGGTGGTGAGCGAAAACGGGTCAGTATTGGGCAAGAGATGCTTGTCAACCCGAGTCTTTTGCTTTTGGACGAGCCCACTTCTGGGCTCGACTCAACCACGGCCCAACGTATCATCACGACGTTGCGCAGACTGGCCCGTGGTGGTCGGACGGTGATCACCACCATCCATCAGCCGTCAAGCAGGCTATACAGGATGTTTGATAAAGTAGTGGTGTTGTCGGACGGGTACCCAATTTATAGCGGGCATGCTGGTCGGGTCATGGAGTATTTCGGGTCCATTGGATATGAGGTCGGGTTCAATTTCATCAACCCGGCTGATGTCTTGCTTGATCTTGCTAACGGTATGAAATTTCTTCTCTCATTATTAGCGTTGCCTTTTTTTTTTTTTTAGTTTCTAGCACTAATTATCAAAATGTGGTAACTATGCAATTTTTTTTATATATAAAAACATTAAAGATTCTGACATTCTACATTATCAAAATAACATTTTACTTTAAAAAAGAAGAAGATTGGATTGACAATCTTTAATTAACATATCGACATACCAAACACGGATAAGAAAACATTACTCACCTTACCTAAAGATATATTTCATATACGCAAGTCTTAATTAGTACATGTCAACCTCAGGGCTTACCCACAAGTCACAAACTAGACATATGATTAATGTAAGTTTGAGGAACTTTTAAAACTTAATCATTCGGGTACGAGTCCATTTTTCACAACAATATTAGTGCGTGTGTGTGAGTGAGTGGTCCACAAAGAAAATGGTTTCATCGCACCGACGGCTCCGTGAATACAATAGAGGGCAAGGGCAGACCACGACTCTTAATCTTAGTCGATCGCATTTGGAAAGCACAAAAATATTGAAAGGAACCTTTCAGCACTCTCTTAGCCAAGGAGGATTCACATGGACATGTGGACTTGTTGCCAACCCTAAAACCTAATCCCAAATTAGGGTTTTTTACTTTTTATCCAACAAACACCAAAATTAACAACTTTCTTAAATGCTCTGATTCATTTAAAAATATAAAAATTTGGAGTACTCGGTACTCAAAGCACCAAAAACTTTTGCCAAAGTCAATGCCACAACTACAACGCCTATATGCATGTCCAAACTTGTACAGTCTGATTTAACCCCTCGTCTGAAAATATCTGTTTTGCAATTTGCATCATTTTCATTCATCTGACAATTTTTTTAAAAGAATTTTAACAAAAAATTTACGGTACTATTTATTTTAACGAAAAATTATATTTTTATATTAAAATATCAATCATCGTTCACTTTACACTTTATTTTTTCCTTATCGTTAAAACTCTATATTTTCAAACCATTTTAATTAGTTTTCTTTTTTTTTAACCACCTAAAATCGATGGAACGATGAACTCGTAAATATCGAGTTGTGGACAGAGAAATTTACAAGCAACTAAGATGTCAAAGGTAGTGTTATTCCAAATCAATTATGAGATGTCATATTATTAAAACATATAATACATTATTGACTTAAGATACAATTTCATCAGTGTCCAATTGCATGTGAGTTTGATGAGATCAAAACAAAAACAAAATGAAGAACTTTATATCACCATTCACCATTAAGAAATATAAATATAGTGGGTCATACATTGTTTTCTTTCTTTGAGATTTAATCCTTTTTTCCGTGATGATTGGTTTAATAAAAATCTCTTGAATATTTTTTGACAAGCAGGTATAGCACCTGATGCAAAACAGGATGAGGAAGTAGAGTATAATGGCAGATTAGACCACCAAGAAGATCAAAACACAACCAAGCAGTTCTTAATATCTTCCTATAAAAAGTATCTATACCCTGCATTGACGACAGAGATTCAGCAAACTCATAAAGACACAGTTGTTTCTTCTTCAAGAACACCATCATCCAGAGGTAACCTCCAATCAATAAGTCTCTATTTTTCAACTAGATTTTCCGCTGGAATATTCATTTGTGCATGTATATGGTATGTAGGTAGTGGAAATTACAAATGGACCACCAGCTGGTGGGAGCAATTTAGCGTTTTGCTGGAAAGGGGTTTAAAAGAGAGGAAGCATGAATCTTTCTCTCGCTTAAGGATTTTCCAAGTCATGTCAGTTTCAATTATTTCCGGTCTTTTGTGGTGGCACTCCAACATTTCGCATATACAAGATCAGGTACTCCAATTTCCTCTCATCTCTGCTCGTCTGTTGAAGATTTCTTTTTCAGTAACTAGTTTTTGTTTTTCTTTAAAATGAAAACTGACTTCAAAAACCAGGCTAGATTTGGACTTATAATAAGAAGCAATACTAACAAAGTAGCTTGAACAGGTGGGACTTCTTTTCTTCTTCTCCATATTTTGGGGCTTCTTCCCTCTATCCAATGCCATATTTTCATTCCCTATGGAAAGACCAATGCTGATAAAAGAACGTTCCTCGGGCATGTACCGTCTCTCATCCTATTTTTTTGCGCGAACGGTTGGTGATTTGCCAATGGAACTTGTTCTCCCAACAGTCTTTGTAACAATAAGCTATTGGATGAGTGGTCTCAAGCCTTCAATAGTCACATTTGCACTAACCCTTTTCATTGTTCTTTACAATGTGCTAGTCGCCCAAGGCATAGGGCTAGCACTAGGGGCCATTCTAATGGATGTGAAGCAAGGCACAACTCTGGCTTCTGTGACAACGCTGGTGTTTTTACTTTTAGGCGGATATTACATTCAGCACTTGCCGCCTTTCATAGCTTGGTTGAAGTACATTTCGTACAGCCATTACTGCTACAAGCTTCTTGTGGGAGTACAATACTCGGTGCATGAGGTTTATGAGTGTGGGATGGGGGTGCATTGTAGGGTGCTGGACTTTCCTGGTATTAAGTGTGTAGGTCTTGATAATATGTGGATAGATGTAGCTGCATTGGCTGTGATGCTGGTGGGATATAGGGTTTTGGCTTATGTGGCATTGAGGATGGGCCAACCTCACTGACTTCTTGAATCTTGATGATGATAGATCAGAAACTGACATGCAGCATATTATTGCAGCAAGAGAACTTGATGACATACGTTCGGATATCCAGTTTTATCGAGTAATCGAAGGTTTTGAACTGATATTGTGAACCAAGATTTCATGTATGCTGGCTGGAGAAATTGTAATGAATTGTATTCCGTTACAAGGAAATGGATATGATGGTAATGATAAATTGTTAGATTTGTTGAAAAAAACTCAATTTGCTGATGAAATGCCTTATTCCATTATCCGAACAAAGAAAAAATATATAAAATAAAAAACCTTAATAACAAAAAGGTTGTTTACATAATATTTCGGTTCTTTTCAAAATATTTCGGCAGATATTGACGGAACTAATTTAATTGAAACGAGCTCGACATAATCGACCCAAAGCAGTAAATTCATACCCAACCCAATCTCAAAACCCATTTAATAAACAGGGAGAATTTTAATCTGTAAATTTTCCAGTCAAAACTATCACAGTCTCTTCTTCCTAAACTCCCATGTCCTTCCCCTTTATGTGTTTGCCAAAGTTCTAACTTATGATCCTAATCCATGCTTAAAAATGGGAAAGGGTGAAAATGTGAATATATTAGACGATTTAGTAGCAAAGATTCTTCAAGTGAAGCTGGTGAAAGAAAAAAAATGAAAGGATCAAAATAAAAACTTCCTCAACCCCACACCGAAACCTAAGGGAGTCGATTTCAAGTTCTTGATCGAATTGTATCTAGCTTCGTACAAATGTACGTAGCTAGGTCTTCCATATCCGGAGCTCAGTTTCTTGAATTTGAAGGCTATATACCAGTTTTTCTTGGGGATGCTACATGAGTTTACTTGAACCACTTGGACTTGTTTAGGTGAAGTAACCAAACCGTCATGTTTTAGCAATTGATCAAAGTTCAGAAGTTGTTACTGTTGGAAAATTCAAGTTTATGAGTTCTCGGCCGTTAGGAATTAGAGTGTCATTTAGTTTTTCTTTATGAATAGGATGCTCAGTAAATCGTAGAATAACAAGTTTATCAAGATGTAATCGCTTCGAGTTATATAACCGTCTCGGCAGCGTTTCTCTATTTTTTATTCATAAAATATTCTTATCGTTTTATATTGTCTATGATTTTCAAGTGTTACATAAAGCAATAAATGGTTCTGCAGTGCTGCAATATGGTGTTCTGGTAGAATGGTGCATTTCATGAGCTTGGCTCACTTTTTACTTGCTTCATGCAGTAAAAAGTTCTGCAGTGCTTCATATTTGAAAATGTACGCGCCTAACCTTCAGACAATTATTGAATTGCAAATTTACCAAAATTTCAAACGAGACGCAACCATGTTAGTCCACATGCATGGATTAATGTCTACATAATTTGAAAATGTACATAATTTTTTTATAGAAAGTGTTTGTACTTCTCTGTAGGTTTAATTAAGCATATCAAAATCAACTATCTACCAATACACGCACTCGAATACGCATCAAATGATGTCAATTTACATATGTCTCGATTAAGCATCCGATTCAGCACCATCTCCCAACAGGCCACCAGTCCATTTTATCCCCCCTTTGCTCATGTGCAATCACATCTTATTCACCTTATATCTGCTGCAAGAAGGTATTCTAATTCCGTGTCACAATTATGAACTTCGACTATAAAATGGTTGAACCCTAGTAAAGGTAACACTTGAGGCCAGACAACAGGAAGCAAACAGTTCAGCGTGTAAGATTAACAAAACCGAAATGGCATCACTCAAGCAAGAGAAACCTGCTGGCACTCAACCCACTGCCGGGCAGGCCAAGAAAGAGCCTGCTCCAAAAGCTTGTGGTACCACACCCAAAGCTTGTGCTACCACACCCAAAGCTCCAGCCTCCAAACCCGACCCTAAGGCGGCTGAGACAAAGCCTAGGGAGCTTAAGAAGAGGGTAAGTGCCTAAATACATCGATGCATATATTTTCATATTTATTGGGCACCAAACATGTGCTTATTAACACCTTAATTTTTGTTTTGCGACGGTTTTATCAGACAACAGGAAGCAAGCCTGCAGCCAAGAATTAGACGAAAGAAACGGTGTGAGGCGAGGAGTGCACGAAGATGCTGAATCACCGTGGTCCTCCATATTCTGATAATAATATGTCTCTCCTTTTAGGCTTGGCCTGATAAATAAAAGAGAACTTTATTTTAGAGGAACCTTTGCTTGGTATTTGCTTAAACTACATGAAATATTAATTTGCAAACATAAAGCATTCAGAAAGGGGTTCATAAATATGAATCAAGTGCCAGAATATGAAGATACTGAGAAAGTTTAAGTGTTTAACCGTTTAAAATATATATATAAAAAAAAAAGGGCAGATTCTGTATGTTTTCAGTATCCGAAAACCTCCAAAAAGAATCGGCCATTTACTTTCTAATATTAGACAATGTTTTAAGTGAATCTGAACAACTTTGATCACAAGGATCACAAGAAATTAAAGATATCAAAATTCAATAGAACTGAAGTTTCTTGGCGCAAATTAGGGGTTTGATTTTGTGCTAAAAATTAAAGGATGACTAGTCCAACAGATAAATGCCAGAACTGAAGGCATGTTGAAAGTAAAACATAAAATAATATGCTAAAGAGAAATTGATAAAAGGTGAAATAGAAAGCAGATTTATGAGATTAAGCGGCATTAAATTTGCGAACTTTGATGCATCGTATGACCGGGAAATATGAGAGACTCCGCAGTGCTGTATAAGCTGTCATGAAAAACAGGCACCAAGCTTTATTCTTCTGTTTTCTAGTTGGCTAAAGATCCTTTGCATATACCGGCCTGTTGTTGTTCGATAAAATCAGATATATGCAACCCAATAAGTTACAATATCTATGCAAAAATCAAAATAGGGAAGAAGAATAACAAGGACCTTCATTCATAGCCAGTTTCAATGTTTGTGTGCTGCTAGCTGTTTTTTTTTGACTCATGCTTCCTGCACTTACTCAAATTAAATGCTTCTTCTCTGTGCTAGCCGAAATGTGGTTGCAACCACTGGAATAATGTAGTGTGTGTGTTCAAAAGTCTAAAGCTGCTGCAAGTAAAGACTTTGAACACCTTCATTTATTTTGCATGGATAGATTTCAACACTAGCTAGGTTTAGGAAGTCTTTGTTTGCATTTGTTTATTAAAACCACTTGTGTGGTTCTTCTGTTTTTGCAAGTATAAGAAAGCCTTCCCGTAAGGCTCTTTGTAATCCCATTCCATTTTCAGCAGTTGAGTTTGTAAACTCCTTTTAATATATCAAAGTGCAAGTGTTTTGCCGAAGCTTGTTGTTTCCCTCCTTTCTCTATTTCTTTTGTCCAAATTTACTGAGAGTGCTGTTGAATTATAAGTGTTGAGCTGAATAGTTTAGAATAAGATGTCTTAAATTGGTGTATCCACTTGTGCAAAATGATGCAAAGTGTAAAGTTCTATTTAGTAAAAGGCCATGAGTGCCATGTGTTGATTGATCCATGTAATTAGATAGATGAGTGACTAAGATGAAATGTAGTGTATGTGTGGTCCCAAGTTAAGGCCAACATTTATGTAAAAGCATGTTTTGTGCTCACCTTTGATATATAGTGAAAGCAATCCTCTCTGCACTTTAAGCGAGAGTGAAAGAAAGAAACCATTCAGTTTCCTCTGTTTTCATTTTTTGTTCTCTGTCTAGCTCTCTCTCTCTAGATCTAAGCCAGTGAATTCATATACACTAACATGGCCTCAGAGCCAGGTTGGATTTAACAATCTGGGCGTAAATCTGTGAAGTTATTGAGCTCAATCGAAGCTCTCTTTAAGGTCTGTGAAGGTTGTTGATTCAGATCAAAAACATGTCTGGATCTGGAGGCTCGGAAGTGAGGACTCCAGTTTTCTCCGATGAGAACTACGAGTTCTGGAGAATTAAAATGGCAACAATATTCAAATCTCTTGGGTTATGGAATCTGGTAGAGAAGGGGATTACAACCTCCAATCTGAAGAAGAAGGAAGCTGGAGAAGCATCAGAGGATGATGAAGAAATGGTATCTGTTTTGATGAAAGACGCAAAGGCTTTGGGAATCATTCAGAATGCAGTCTCGAATCAAATCTTCCCACGAATCGCCAATGCCGAGTCAGCTAAGATGGCATGGGATTTGTTGTATGGAGAATATCATGGTGGTGATCAGGTACGATTTGTGAAATTGCAGAATCTTAGAAGAGAATTTGAATATGCTAGGATGCGAGATGATGGGTCTTTATCTAGCTATCTTACACGGTTGAATGAACTAATTAATCAGATGAGAACATTTGGTGAATCTCTGTCGAATGAGAGACTTGTGCAAAAGGTTCTGATTAGTCTTAGTAAACCTTATGATTCTATCTGTTTGGTTATAGAAAACACAAAGTGTTTAGAGACTGTAAAATTGCAGGAAGTAGTTGCAATCTTAAAGAGTCAAGAACAACGGTTTGATCTGCATATTGTTGATACTACTGGGAAAGCATTCTCATCTTTCTCAGTGAGTTCAAATGAGCAAAATAGGGGCGAAGGTCAATCTGGTTCATCTCAGTTCCAGAAGAATTGGAATAAAAAGGGCAAGAAATGGGGTTCAAAACCCAAGTTTCAGCAGAAATTTCCTGCTAATTTTGCACATAATGCACAGTCAATGGGTCAGATAGTTACAAAACCACAGTGCATGGTATGTTCTAAGTTTCACTTTGGAGAATGTAGGTATAAAGGGAAACCTAAATGCTATAACTGTGAAAAGTTTGGACACTGGGCTAGAGAGTGCACAGTAGGTAAATCAGTGCAAAAGGCAAACAGTGCTAATCAAGTTGAGATGACAGGGAACTTGTTTTATGCAAATAGCACAATCACTGAATCAAAAGTGAATGGAGAATGGTATGTTGACAGTGGTTGTAGCAACCATATGACAGGGGATTCAAAGTTGTTGATAGACATGAAGACAAATGTGGTTGGCAAAGTTCAAATGCCCACAGGAGAACTTATGAATGTGGCAGGTTTTGGTACATTTGTGATGGACACAAGCAAAGGCAGAAAGTATGTCAAATAAGTAATGTATCTACCTGGTTTGAAGGAAAACTTGTTAAGTGTGGGTCAGATGGATAAACACAGTTACTACCTGGTATTTGGGGGAAAAATGTTTAGTATCTTTGATGGTACTTCATTGGATTGTATGGTACTCAAAGTTGAAATGAAAAAGAACAGGTGTTATCCTTTGACACTGATACCAAATGATCAGGTTGTACTAAGAGCAAGTATTTCTAAGTCTACTTGGATATGGCACAAGAGACTAGGCCATCTGCATTTTAGAGGTCTTCAACAGCTTAAGAACAAAGAAATGGTGCATGGTCTTCCAGTTTTAGAAGAAATGGATGAAGTTTGTGAAGGTTGTCAGTTTGGGAAACAGCATAGAGAGTGGTTTCCAAAGAATCAGGCATGAAGAGCAAGCAAACCTCTAGAACTGGTGCATGTAGATCTTTGTGGTCCTATGCAAAATGACTCTCTTGTGGGCAACAAATATTTTATGCTTCTTGTAGATGACTGTACAAGAATGATGTGGGTTTATTTTCTGAAATAAAGTCAGATGCATTGATCTGTTTTAGAAAATTCAAATCCATGGTGGAGTTACAACGTGGTTTTAAAGTAAAATGTCTGAGAAGTGACAGAGGAGGTGAATTCAACAAAATGTGTGAAGATGCAGGGATTCAAAGACAGTTTTCTATGGCTTACACTCCACAACAGAATGGAGTGGTAGAGAGGAAGAACAGAGCTGTAGTTGAAATGGCAAAAGCTATGCTTCACGACAAAGGACTACCTTACTATTTATGGGCAGAATCTGTACTCACAGCTGTCTACATACTGAATAGGTGTCCTACAAGAGCTCTTGGAGAAGTAACTCTATTTGAAGCATTCAGTGGTCGAAAACCTGGAATTGCACATCTTAGAATCTTTGGTTGTTTGTGTTATGTACACACACCAAGTGAGTTGAGACAAAAACTAGATGCAAAGAGTGTCAAGGGCATATTTGTAGGTTATGTAACCTATGAAAAGGGGTACAGAGTGTATGATCCCCTTAGTAAAAAGCTTATACTCTCAAGGGATGTAGTGTTTGATGAAAATGCAGCCTGGGAATGGAAGAAAGCTTCTGAGAATTATGTAACTGTGTTGAATCATAATGAGTTATCCGAGATGCCTAAATGTATTTCATCAGGGACAACTCCAGAAGGTAATGACTATGCTTTGTCACCAAGTCTGGTATCTTCTCATGAATCTGTAAGTGATGTGAACAGCAGCATGAGAAAGACTCAAGCCTTTGATCACACTCCATTGAGATGGAGGAATCTGGATGATGTTTTAGCACAATGCAATCTTTGTATTATGGAACTTGAAAAGTTTGAAGAGGCAGCTAAAGATGAATCATGGATGAAGGCTATGGAAGATGAATTGTCAATGATTGAGAAGAATGCAACATGGGATCTAGTGAACAGACCAAGTGACAAACCTATAATTGGGGTTAAGTGGGTATTCAAGACCAAGTTTAATCTTGATGGGACAGTTCAAAAGCATAAGGCAAGATTGGTAGCCAAGGGATATGCTCAGAAACCAGGTGTGGATTACAATGAAACGTTTGCACCTGTAGCTAGACTGATACAATTCGGACTCTAATTGCCTTGGCAGCTCAGAAAAGTTAGAAATTATACCAACTAGATGTGAAATCTGCTTTTCTAAATGGAGTACTCGAAGAAAAGGTTTATGTAGAACAACCAGATGGGTTTGTGATCAAGGGGAGTGAAGACAAGGTGTACAAGCTTCATAAAGCTTTGTATGGTCTAAAACAGGCACCAAGGGCCTAGTATAGTGAAATTGATACCTACTTTGCTCACTGTGGGTTTGTGAAAAGTCAAAGTGAAGCTACTCTTTACATCAAAGCAAGGGGATGAAAAATTCTAATTGTTTTAATCTATGTGGATGACATAGTGTATACTAGAAATAGCACTGAGATGTTGAAGGAGTTCAAGGAAGACATGATGATAAAATATGAGATGACAGATTTGGGACTTCTTCACCATTTTCTTGGTATGAGAGTTATTCAAACTCACACAAGCATATTTATCCATCAAAGAAAGTATGCTGCTTCCTTGTTGGATAAGTTTGGTTTGAATGAGTGTAAATATGTGTTCACACCTCTTGTTTCATCAGAGAAGCTATGCAAAGATGATGGCAGTGGTTCAGCAAGTGAGGAACAGTATCGAAGAATTGTGGGAAGTTTGTTGTATCTCACAGCTACTCGACCAGATATAATGTATGCTGCAAGCCTTCTAGCTCGATTCATGCACTGTCCTACAAACAAACATTTTGGAACAGCCAAAAGAGTGCTTAGATACATCAAGGGAACATTAGATTATGGTTTGGAGTATGTAAAAGGAAAGAATGCAATGCTAATCGGATTCTGTGATAATGATTGGGGAGGATCTGCTAAAAATAGCAAAAGCACTTCTGGTTATGCATTTTTTTTTGGCAGTGGAGTGTTCTCGTGGGCCTCTGTGAAGCAGAATTGTGTAGCATTCTCTACTGCAGAAGCAGAGTACATCAGTGCCTCTGAAACAACTGCTCAAGCCATTTGGCTTAGATTTGTACTTGAAGATTTTGGTGAGATGCAAACTGAAGCAACTCCAGTGCACTGTGACAATGCAGCTGCAATTGCAATCACTAAAAATCCAGTTTTTCATCAGAAAACCAAGCACATTGACAGAAGGTATCATTTCATCAAGAATGCACTCCAGGAAGGGATAATCGATTTGGTGTACTGTCCAACAAATGAGCAGGTGGCAGACATATTCACTAAGGCTTTAACAAAGGATCGGTTCAACTATCTCAGGGATATGCTTGGTGTGAAATCAGCTCAAAACTTAAAAGGGAATGTTGAATTATAAGTGTTGAGCTGAATAGTTTAGAATAAGATGTCTTAAATTGGTGTATCCACTTGTGCAAAATTATGCAAAGTGTAAAGTTCTATTTAGTAAAAGGCCATGAGTGCCATGTGTTGATTGATCCATGTAATTAGATAGATGAGTGACTAAGATGAAATGTAGTGTATGTGTGGTCCCAAGTTAAAGCCAACAGTTATGTAAAAGCATGTTTTGTGCTCACCTTTGATATATAGTGAAAGCAATCCTCTCTGCACTTTAGGCGAGAGTGAAAGAAAGAAACCATTCAGTTTCCTTTGTGTTCATTTTTTGTTCTCTTTCTAGATCTAAGCCAGTGAATTCATATACACTAACAAGTGCAACGTGAGAGGTGTGATAGAGTTTGTAAACTTATCACCCACATATTTTGGTATTGAGTTAGTAAACTTCTAAATACCAACAGTTAAGACAAAGAAGAAATGCATAACGATCTCCATTTCTACAACTCATACAAAAGGATCTCCTTTTTCTCATAAAAAATGAAACTAAGAATGTATGGAAATGAGCATGCATCTCAGCCCTTCCCTTAGAGAATGTTGTATATACTGTTGAACTATAAGTATTTGAGCTGAAAATGAATTAGAATAAAAGCTTTGATTTAATTGGTGTACTCACTTATGCAAAGAATGCTAAGTGTAATGCTTTAGTTTTATGTGTAAAAGGCCTTGAGTGCCATGTGGACTTAGATCCTAGTTATTAGTTAGATGAATGGTTGTGATCCTTTGATCTGATAAATTGATCCAACTCATCTTTTGTTAGCTGTAATATTCCCTACTGCACGTTTTGTGTGTAGAGGAGAATGAGAAAATATCAATTTAGTTCTGTGCTTCTCTGTGACTTGCAGAAAGAGTAGCATTCATCCTTCAGTCTTATTTTCCTTCTTAAGAACTACATACCAAAACATCAATTTACATTAATGTATACTGTCACCATACATAAATTAATAATTTAAATCACTTTGCGAGGACCTGGGCATAGCCAATTGGACTAGATAGAGAAGTCTAACCCCTTTGCACCTAAGTTCGAATTTCCATCCACGTTGTTTAGATTAGATTAGAGTATTGCTTGAATAATGTATGTTACACTGTCACTTAGCGGGTTTTCAATTTTGCCAATGGATGTGATTTTTGAGCCCCAAAGACTAGTCTTCAACATTTAGTTATGTAAATATTGGCATATTACTTAATTTTACAGAAGTTTCGTTGATCGGATTAGGAGCAATGGATCATAGTAGTTTTTCCTGATTAGTGTAATTTCACTACTAAATGCACTTACTATTACATAATGGAATTCCAGAAGACCCCAAAAGTCCAAGAATCACACAATTATTTATGAAAAGAATCATATAATTAGTTCTTGATCGCATGTTATTCTTGTAAAATGTCATTCACAACCCATTTGGCGAAATTCGATCTCTCATAATTTCAGTATATATCAATAAGCAAGCAAAAGCATCTGATGCCAACAGCCTTTTAAGTGCAGCTATGCTTTTTTTGCCAATACCGGTTATTCCATTCTCTTCCAAACACCTTTTATCATAACTTGTTATTCTAATTCCATTTCTACACTTGTGCCCTGCACTTATAAAGAGGGTAGTTTCAGAAGCAGCCAATATTCACAACACACACATTAAATTTTTCGTATATTTGCGAGAAGAGAGTTAATTTAGAGAAGTATGGCATCAATGAAGGTGGATAGGCAAGTCGGCACTCAGCTGTTTGGGCAGGCCAAGAAAGAACCTGCCGTTGCCAAGGCTGGTGATGCCAAAGCTCCGGCATCTAAAGCCACCCCAAAGAAGGCTGCAGCCGCACCAAAGTCTCCGGCACCCAAGAAGAAGGTATAAATATATATATATATATATATATATATATATGTTATCAGTTACTTTCACAAACACCATGGCTTCGTTTTTGCTTTTCCGTCATCTTCTTGCGTCATGTTAATTTGGTTTTACTAACAAATCGGTGATAATTGACCAGGGTAAAGGTGGCAAATCTGCAGCAAAGAACTGACCAAATTGCTGATGAGGCATGCAGCAAAAGAAACGATTTCATTTCGTTTTCTCGTAATATTTTGTGTTTTTGGATTTTGTAATCAGCAAGGTGTGTAAGCATGGTAACTTTGATGTAATCCACGTAACCCATCCCAATGAAATAAAAACTCGTGTTTAGCTATGGAGCTGGTTTTGTTTAGAATCAAACTCAAATAAACCGCAACGAAGGCATGATCTGAGATTACAAAATTTAAGCGAACATGTTCGAGTAAATGAGCTGATTACGTGCAGTTTAAAAACTATTTCACTTCAAATTACAAAATATAAATTGCTAACTGATAGTTTGGTATGAACAAGAATAAGGGAAAGAAAATCTTTGATATGAGACGAGAATTGGATAATTCTGAAGGTTGCAGAAAAAATAAGGGGTAAAAACTTCACGTGTCATTAATGATATGTACAAAATGAATACAATCAATCACCAAGAAACTCAAAGGTTTTAGGGTTGATAAATGATTAACAAAAATTGGCTAGAACGGGCTGACACGGTGAGCCAACTTCAACATGCACTCAGGCACAAGGCGCCTTCTTGGCGGAGCCACTGCATCTTTGGCGAGAGCCTCTAAATCACCTTCATGAATGATAGCTACTAAATCTTCAAACATATCATCTCTACCACCACGCATTGGATCCTGAACAACACATCCACCAACTAAATTTAACATATGGAACTCTTCTTTTTTAAGTTGTTTCTTTCTTTCCTGGGGAGAGGCCCAAGAGGGGGCTTATCGAACAGGAAAATGAAAAACTGGCATGAGAATTAAAAATGAACCATCTTCAGTGCTCCCTTACCTGAAGAAACAAATCCGTATGAGTCTTTCCTTCATAAAGAATCGACTCAGCTGTCACTCCAAGTCTCTGAAGAGTGTCTGCAAAATTCTTGCTGCACAGAGAACATGTTTGTCAAAGACTCTGGCAATAGAACCATATTTCTGAAGAGTATATTTTCCACTCTAATATAGTGATATTAAGCGATATGAAACTTAAATACTGAACTATAAGAGTTTATTTTTGAAGAGCCAACTATAGATTTGCACTATTTCGATTCAAGAAATAACTGCAGGCAATCAAATAATTCATTTCAGGGGAACGTATACCTGGCATCTGATGGTATGGAGTAATCTGCAGTACCATGAAACAAAATAATAGGAGGTAGGAGAGAGGCAGCATTTCTAACATTCTGATCCTGAATCATGAGTTCTGGAGAAAAACGTTGCAAAGATTGTTCTCCTTCCATTATGCTGCGAGAGGTTTTTAAGTCATAAAAATTAAATGCAGTTCGAACTTAAAACTATGAGAGTATAAGAGCATATGTATGATTAACATTTTAGGAGACCAAGAAGCCCGTACCCTAAAAAGATTGAACGATAAAGACCTCGGCGGTGGAAGTGATCCACCAAGTTAAGCAAATTGTACCTGTTTGGAATCAGAAAACTCAGAACTAACAAAGATACATGAAAAAGTGCAGAAGGTGAAATCAGAAACACAAGATTGAATAAAGAAATAGGTATGATTCCTTGCAGAACTCTTACATTCGAATTTAGAATGAAAGAACAAAGAAATAGTCATAATAATCTTAAACTGTCATTACCCTCCAGACAAACCAAAGTAAGCCTTTATCTGGGAGAGACTCCAAGAAGAGCTCTCTCCTTCGCCGGCCTCCTTAATTGCCTGGTCAACGAGGGTGCAGGCACCAATATGTGCACCAGCCGATTGTCCCATTACATAAACCCTGCACAAACATAGCAGGAAAAACACCAACTTTTAGCCACTAGGATTGCCTCCACAACGGAAAAAATTATACAAACATAAGAAAAGATTTTGTTACCTATTTGGGTCGCCTCCATAATCAGCAATATGATTGCACACAAATGAGATGCCTTGAGAAGCATCCTTTACCATATCACTGATAGTACCCTGAGGAAAATTTCTGCACGAAGATGTCAAGTCAATTAACTTTTTAAGAAAGACTCAAATCTCCGTGTATTTAGTAAAGAACTTCAGCAGAACAGAGTTTCATTCGGACACCCGACATCAGTTATTGTAGTATGTGCGCTTGCTTGAAGTTTAAATATTCACCTGTAATCTATGCATGCCACTATGATGTCTCTTTCTGATAACTGCTGTCCTAAAAGAGAACCCCATGCTTTGTAACTGCATTACCGAAAAACATGTTAAGAATAGATAAGCAGGAATCTGTTGTGAGAACAAGGCAACTAAGATCATATTTGAACAAACAAACCAAAACTGTGACACTGAATTTATTCAGTTATAAGGAATAACGGTACCCAGAAAAGTGACCTCTCAGCCACACTGCTTAGATTAACATTCTGAAAACCAACAGAAACGTACACTACTGCCAGCTTAGACTTTTCATGGAATTATTAAAAACTAAACTGCCAAGGAGCAACATCACTCACCCAATAATCCAGGCTCCACCAGTTACAAATGCAATGACCGGCTTTGGCCCATCGCTATTTTTGGGTAGATACAGATCTAGCCTGCAGAACAAAACTTGAGGTATTAATGCTGCAACACAAATGAATATTGTCCTAAATACATAAAAAACATACATTCGTATCCTACCTATTTCTTGGTTGATCGCCATAAACTATACCTCTGCGAACCTGACGGGAGAAGAAATAATAATAGCCAACTACAAAAAGAAAGATGGATTAAGTCATGCTCCCCTGGATTACGAGTACTCTATGTCATGGTCATGATAATGCCTACAAATTTAATGTCTGAAATGGACCAAAAAAACATGTATAATATCTAAAAGGTATGCAAGAGGTGAAGCATAAATGTATGAAAGTAACAAACCTTGAATAAAACCTGGCATAAGTAAAAATGAATAGCAACCAAGGGCGAGAAATCTTGTAATCCATCTGTAGCCTACCCTGAATAAAAATATACGATCAGGAAGCATCTAACCACACGGATAAGTTATATAAAGAATCTCGAAGAAACAGTACAAGCTATATATCTGATTTCTTTTTACAGAACACACAACAGAAGTGACTCTGAAACCAAATCTTCTCTCTTTCTAATGTGAAATGTTTAGGAGGGTGTTGGTTCTTATGTGAGCATAATCGCTTGACGCTCGAGTTTCTCTAGTTACATGAATGTAAAAAGACCATATCTGATTTCTTCCAAATTTCCAATCAATAATTTCATCCAAATTTCCACCAAAATCTATTCAATTAAAATTTTATTTCTCAAGATTCTCATCTCAACCCAACATTTAATCCAATTTCAAAGGAGATTCAGCTACCATAGTAATTTTCCTACAGGTCACTTCGAAAGATACAATTTTTACACGTCTAACTCATTTCAGACCAAAATTTAAGACCTTTAAGTTGCAATCCAAATGACAAAATGGTTATTCAAAAACATCTAAAAAAAAACAGTTAAATCATCAAATCCAAACACAAAAAAGAAGAGAAATTTCGAGTACCCAAGATATTTTAACAGCTTCAAACTCAACCGGGTCACCAAGAACGTCTCGGCAGCAGCGTGCTCCACATCGCCGGCCAAGGAGTGGCGGCTACCCTCATCGGAGTGGGAAGAAAGGGAGCTGTCGCTGGCGGTCCGGCGCCGCCGTTGCTGGTGGTTGTTGGCAGCGGCAGCGCTGGCGGTTGTGTAGCTGGAGACCCTGGGGAGAAGGGGCTTCAAAGGCGTGTTCTTTTCTTCATCCTCGAAATTCGAGTACAAGAGAAGCCGGGTTGTTGGGTCGTCCTCTTCTTCTCTGCGTAGCGATTTCTCTGAAGGGGGGTGATATGTTATGGGCAGAATCTGTTGGGATGGCATTTTGTAGAGACACAAAACTTGGCAGCAAATCCTGATGAGCTCTGTGCTTTGTGAATAACTGTATTAACTGACGGTTTCCCCCTTCTGGGAATTTTTATTGGGGAGTGGGAAAATCTGGGGACTTGTCAGATTTGGAGATCAACAGGAAACGGGAGAAAAGTAATCCATTTTCTCAAAAACTGCAGTGTTCATTCTTTTTGGTATGCAGAAGCCAACCAGAGAGAGAGAGAGGAGAGAGAGGAGAGAGAGAGAGAGAGAGAGAGAGAGGGAGGGGGGTTGGTGAAGGCCAGTTGTGTGCCACGTGGGGTGCCGTGATGGGCTGTGGAACTTTGATTTTGGAGGAGTTGGAATTGGTCGTTTTCCATTGAGTTTTCTTATTTTTTGTGTTCTCCCGTGTCTTTTTTGTTTAGCTTTGTTTAACTTTAACGGCTATGAGTGTAATAAGGAGCTGTTTGTCTTTTATTTTGAACACGATATCTCGTTTTCACTTGAGCTGCAAACCCTTGCAGACTTCACTTTGAAGCTAACATTTTGCTTTCTATTGCAATATCTTGCCTGATGAAATTTGGAATGAGTGATTTGTGGTTTCTTTCGACGCATCTTTGATGAAATAGATTCATTAGATAAACAACTAGCAATAAACGATAGAATAAGAGTAACTTTTATTTTTGGATGAATTGAAAGAACATAACTTGAAACAAAGGAAACTTAAACATGTAAATCAAGAGATTAAATTTGGGTTTAATCATGCAACCGAAATATCAATAACGTCAATAATATAAATGACATGTTAATAATTTATAACACGTCATTATGCGTGTCTGTATTGAAAGACCTGAGTCGACCGTCAATATTGAATCTCATCCAAGTTTTTATGTTAAACGAAACATTCCCTAGGTTGGATAGCTCTACAAGTGCTTGGATTACAACGAAGGTGTACATGAGTCAGCATTTCTTGGACTGTAGTCAATAGCATAGCAGTAGCTGGGTCGAAAATCATGTGCCAATTTTCTTGGAACAACAAGGAATGGTATTTTACTGGGTTGTCACTTCCAACTGGATAACTCTGTTTAAATGGGCTGGTCCAAGTAAATGGGCTTGTGGACCTGAATGAGTTGAAGGGTAAGGGAGTGAATCTGATTTTGTCTCTATGAAAGCAAAGCACTTGAATAAACCATAACAATAACCATGTTTCGTTGCTAAAAGAAGAGCAATTGAAAAATCAATTACAAACAGACATGTATCTGAATAATTGAAATTAAAAACAATCATAGGACGGAGCCACATGGAGACTAGGGTGGGTGCAGGCCCATCCTGAATTTTATTTATGACATTGTCTGTAAGGTATAAAAGCAATGTGCATGTGGCCTATTAGAAATTTGAGTTTGAGAGTTCAAGCAATTTTAAGTTATGCCCTTACATTTGTGATTGAATTTAACGTGTTAATCTTTTCTTTTTCTTTTTTTTATTAAAACTCGTAAAGAAGTTATGTTCTTATTATATAATAATCTTAATACTAACTTTTTCAAACACTTTTTAAAGTTGTATCGTCGTATTTGATTAAAATTTTCATTGCCAAGAATAAAGAAAAAATGTTAGCTTTTCCCCAATTGATTATAGGGGTGGGTTCAAAAAATCGAAAACCGAAAAAAACCGAAAACCGAACCGGACCGAGACCGAAAAAAATCGAACCGAAAAAAAAACCGAACCGAAATTGTCAAACCGAACCGAACCGAATCTGACCGGTTCGGTTTCGGTTTTTGAGGCTCGGAAACCAAACCGAACCGAACCGAACCGAAATATATATATATATAATTTTTTTGAATATTTATAAATAGTTTATTCATACAATCATAACAAAACAGAACTTGTTGCCAAGTTGGTTTCAGTGAAACTTTACAAGCATGGAGGCATGGGTTCGAACCCTCATGCCTCCAGGATTTGTGAGATTTTTTTTAATTTTTTAACAAAACCCTTAACTTTAACCCTAACCCTCCTCCTCCTTATTTTTCATTCCGCCTGGCCTATTAATATGAATGTGAACTTTCATATTTCCTTTTTTTTTTATAATAATTTTGGAGGGAGACAAAAAAAAAAAAAAAAAAAAAAACCGAAAAAAACCGAAACCGAACCGAAAAAAACCGAAAAAAAATTGAACCGAACCGAACCGAACCGAAATTTCGGTTCGGTTTCGGTTTTGAGAAAAAACCGAACCGAAGCAAACCGAACCCAGCCCTAATTGATTATATTTGCCATATTTTATCTAATTTATTTCATATGGAATAAAAAGGCCCCTCCTAGAATGAATTTTTGACTCCGCCACTAGATACTTGTCTATTTGTGATTGGGTTTTAGCAACATTTATTACTTTTTTTTTTTTAGCAACGACTATTTGTGATTGGGTTTTAGTTGTGATTGGGTTTTAGCAGCATTTATTACTTCTTTTTTTTTAACAATGACTATTTGTGATTGGGTTTTAGCAGCATTTATTACATTTTTTTTAGCAACGAAGCATAGTTCACATAACAATAATAGGAATTAACAAAAATCTTAATTCATGGTGGCTGACAGACTTCATTCATTTATCATATTTTCTCATTGTGACAGAGTGATGTTGGCACGCTCCTTTAGCCATTCATTTACATTCTAAATTGAATATCGAAGTTTTTTTTTTTCTTTCTCTATAATCGTAAAATAACTGAGTAAGTGTTACAGGAAATGTGGAAAAGCTAAAAATGAGTCCCAGCTGTTAACCAGCCAACCATAACACACCATATTATTGCACAGAGACCCTAATTGGTTAGTTCCATTATTCAACAAATGTGCATGAAAATAATCATGCATCCACTGTGGCTACGCTGGTAACTATTTTGGTCAATCCCATCACTCTTTTTTGACAAAAATAAAAGCAATGTATGTTGCAAATTGCAGATGCTCGATTGTGTTGGGCAGCATTTTTTTATTTTTTTTCCACAAAAGAATCCAAAAGAAGGTTGTGATCGAGTGATGAGTAAAGCAGATGGGGTCCTGAATGCCAATAAATAAGAATTATGTTAAATCAACCAAAAGATTAGATTAATAATTGAACAGATGGATGATGGGGTTTTTAAAACGCTATATCACTTTTCTTAGGATAAGTACACTCCAATAATGCATCTCCCATTTGCAGATCACTAGTTCATATATGCACTTCCTGTGTGTGGTGGTAGCTGTCGAGTAAAAAATAATCAAGAAAATTATAGATACAACACATGTACTTTTTGATTAAAATGATAAAATTACTTTCGAGGCATACTGAGATTCCCACGAGCATGCAACGGACAATAACGGCTCAATCAAGGAAGAATCAAAGGTGATCAAAATGATATTTATTCAAAACCCTCTCATAACTCCTCATCAAATCCTCACTCAAAAGGTAACTCCCAATTTTCCTATTCAATTTGGGATTAATTGCCAAGTTAATTGCAAGATATTATTTCACATAATATCTTGCAATTACACTCACAATTTGATCATATGTGGCCGGCCCTTATTCTCCAAATAAGGCCGGTCACTTCCTTATAAATAGCCATGTTTTCCCACTAAAATGCTAGGCCATTCTCTTCCAAAAAATTCCTAAACACTTTCTCTCTCAAATTCTAACTTTGGCATTGGAGATTCTTCGGTCAAAGCCCTCCCTATTCATCATGGGCTCGTGAGGCTTTTGGCCTTAATCTTAGGTGTTATTATTTTGTAGGTGCATTTTCGTCAAATGAGAAGATGGTGTAAATTTGCATCCACAAATTGGTGCTTTCATTGAGAGTTTGATTCACACGCTCGAAGAAGACTCTCGCATTCAAAGTTTCTCATTTTTCGTTCGTTCGTAAATTTTTCGTACTTTCTTATTCTTAGAATCTTTTAATTATTTGAATAAAGGTAAGGAAAAAAATACAATGATGGGAAATTCAAAAACCACAACGAACAGAAATTCCTACGTTTAAAGATCCGGATCGAATGATGGAGGACGAGACATAGCCTTACCACGACAATCCACGAGGCTCAACATGATGGCAAGAGAAGCAACTTTGCCATCACGGAGCACCACCACCATGGCAGCCACAGAGACCACTGTGGCAGTAGGGAATGAGTAAGCTCCGTGGCACCAAGCCCACGAAGAGCAGGGAACAGCTGCGCTAGCAGCCCATGCCGCAAGGCAGCCGAACCAGGCCCGTCATGAGCCAGCCTAAGCCACTACCTCAGCAGCGCAAGCCCAAGGCGCATTGCAGGCCCAAGCCACGTTAACAATTATCTTGATCCAAGCCACTTCCTTATCAGTGCAGATCCAACCCATTCCCGTGGTTCACTTGGTGATCCCGACTGGTCCAAAATCGGTTCAACCGTCCCAGCTTCAGATTTCTAGACCGACAATTAAACCGGGGGCATTTTCACCCCGAGTTTATGCGAATTTAACCTATCCCAGCTCAAATTTTGCTCTCGAAGTCCACTACACCTCTACCACCTACGGAGAAACCTATCATCCAAGCATTTCCATCCCGTATGGCGAACAACACTTGTCCTGACAAGTCATATAGTTGACAAGCGCTCTCGCGCAGTAAACGGGCTTGGTGAATCAGCTTTTGTAGCATACTGAGATGCAGCGTGCTTCGGACGAGGTGTCCCAAATATTCTCCACCTCACATCAGAGTAGGTAGCATATCGGATGGAAAGAAACAGTCACTCAATCCGGCTCAAGTTCAACCGGTAGCCTGCGAGCAGTCTGCTCGCTTGCTAGGAACGTGCCACCTGCATCGTAGCCGCGACATAGACGGGGCGAGCATAGGGAAGAGGGACATAGACTAACATGTCATGACCGGGGGTAGCCGAAAGTTCCACTGTGCCAACAGAGGCAAATTCAAAAAGAAGTTAAGAAGTTCCTGGCCGAACGATTGCGCAATTTCCAGCACAACGAGACTACTGACGATGTGCTTCGACAAGACATCACCAACATAAGCAGGTCACCATTCACTGATGAGATAAAGTGGACAGATTCACCTTGCGGGTTCACTATGTCTCACTTCACTCTGTACAAGGGAGATGAAAATTCGGATCGACATCTCAAGCACTACCGTAGTACCATGATCCTTTACAGGAACAACGACGCGCTTATGTGAAATTTTTTTACCACAACTCTACTAGGTGAGGCGCAAGACTGGTTTCACACCCTGCCATCGTGGTCGATCCTAAATTTTAATGAACTTTCCTTGGTTTTCAGTTAGAAGTATTCGTATAATCGCTCAATCAAAAGGACATCCGACCATCTATTCAGCATCATAAAAGACCATTAGAAGACAATTCGCAACTATGTCAAGAGGTTCAAAGCAAAGAAGGCCAAGATTGTTGGCTGCAACGAAGACATAGCAATGGCAGCATTCAGAAATGGGTTTCCCACCGAACACCCTTTATTTGGAGAATTAATCATGGGAGAAGAACTAACTGTGGCAGCTTCTTATGCTTTGGCGAAGAAGCACGCACTATAGAACAAGGCCAAACAGTCTAGCAAAAACAAGTCAAAAAAGAAGCCCATGGAACGTTCCCCGACCAAAGAAGACTCAACACTCGAAACATTCACCAAGTTCACAGCTTCAATCGGCCATATTCTCCGTAAGCTTAAGAATAAACCTTGGTTAAAACCACCACCACCCATGAAGGGCAATCTTACCAGGCTAGATCAGACAAAGTATTGCGCATTCCGTTAAGGACCAGGCCACACTACTAATGATTGCCTGAAGTAGAAGCAATACCTTGAGAAGCTAACAAATGAGGGTCAGTACGATGAGTATCTTGATAGGTCAACGACATGGCCTACAAAATAAGCGGAAGCCAACACCAAACCCTCATCAAAGACAATGCAAATTAATAGCATATTTGCCAGGTCTGAGCACTTTCAGGTTATGAGCAGCTCTGAAAAAAAAAAAAAAAAAAAAAAAGCATTTGACTTTCATCGAGTAGCAACATAATGGAATGCTAGGGAAAATCTTCATCACCTCCTGAACCCCGTTCAGGCTTTTCCAAATAAGTTTGAAGTCTCAAGTAGCTCGACGAACAAGACCTCGCAAGCAGAAGATTAGCCAGTTTGTTATGCAGTTTCTACTTTCCAGCACAGTTGATCCATTTCTTTATTCTCAATGAAGATTCAAGAAGTTATTCATAAGTCTGGCACAACTGCTGTCAAACCCCTATTTGGGTATGCTTTCCAGTGCGAGAGGATAAACTAATTGATCTCTAGTGCAAGAATGTAAACTAATTCCCCGACATCCATCTGGGTTTGCTCTATAGTGCGAGAGAATAAACTAATTCCCCGACACCCATTTGGGTTTGCTCTTCAGTGCGAGAGGATAAACTAATTGATTGCCAGTGCGAAAGGGTAAACTAGTTCCCTGACACCCATCTGGGTCTACTATCAAAAGGATAAACTAATTGCTCTCTAGTGTGAGAGTGTAAACTAATTCCCCGACATCCATTTGGGTTCACTCTCCAGTGCGAGAGGATAAAACTAATTGATTTCCAGTGCGAGAAGGTAAACTAGTTCCCCGACACCCATTTGGGTCTGCTCTCCAATGCGAAAGGATAAACTAATTACTCTCTAGTGCGAGGGGGTAAACTAATTCCTCGACACCCATCTGGGTCTGCTCTCTAATGTGAGATGATAAACTAATTGCTCTCCAGTGCGAGAAGGCCATAGCTCAAAAAATCGAATACTCGAAGACCAGTTAAGCAGTAAATGGTCAGGGGGCAGCAGCCACTTCGCACTCAACAGTTCAATCATCCGACACTTCATCTTCAACAGTTCTAATCTTGGCAACTTTGTCCTTGATTGCTCCATCTACGGCAACTGGGAAATCAAACTCAAGCAGCCCAAACGTGGCAGGCCAAACCGTGGCCCATGTCACGCCATTTCCTTGGTTTATGCCAAGACAGCTTCAGTCAAGTTGAGCAGCATAAGTTGTGGCCCTTACCATCCGACGTGCCACATCACCCCGACGGCTGCCCCGTGACAGCACCATCCAAGAAAAGACAAAGAAAATTAAGTTTTTCTTACATTGGTGCGGTGCAGAGAGGACAAAGAAATCAACGGAATACGGTTCTTTGCACGGGCAAGCAAAGAAGAGTACTAGGGGAGGGAGAACAAATATCCTCTAGCTTTCTCTCTTTCTTATAGAGATAAATAATTGCCTTCTGAAGTTGATTTAATCCCCTACTTAAGGTAGACTTAAATAGGCTTTGGAGGCGATTTATTTCCCTTTCTTAGAATAATCTAATTCCAAGTCCAAGTGAGAATCTGCATCAAAGTTGGTGATCTCTACACATACTGCCCTTTCCTGCGAGCAACCCAGTAGGTGTGAGGGTATTTGTGGAGCCAAAAATAATCAAGAAAATTATGGAGGCGACACATGTACTTTTAGGTGAAAAGGACAAAATTACCCTCAAGGCACACTGGGATTCCCACGCACATGCAACGGACAATAACAGCTCGATCAAGGAAGAGTCAAAGGTGATCAAAATGGTATATATTCAAAACCCTCTCATAACTCCTCATCAAATCCTTACTCAAAAGGTAACTCCCAATTTTCATATTCAATTTGAGATTAATTGTCAAGTTAATTGCAAGATATTATTTCACATAATATCTTGCAATTACACTCACAATTTGACCATACGTGGCCAGCCCCTATTCTCCAAATAGGGCCGGTCACTCCCCTATAAATAGCCATGTTTTCCCACTAAAATGCTAGGCCATTCGCTCCCCAAAAATTCCAAAACATTTCTCTCTCGAATTCTAACTTTGACATTGGAGATTCTTTAGCCAAAGCCCTCCCCATTCATCGTGAGCATGGGAGGCTTTTGGTCTTAATCTTAGGTGTTATTATTTTACAGGTGTATTTTCGTCAAAGGAGAAGACGGCGAAAATTTGCATTCACAGTAGCTAGCATAGATACTTAGCACTAAGTAATACCGAAAAATGATTGACACAGATTAAAAATAAAAGATCAAAACCATTGTGGATTGAAATCGTGTGGAAATCAAATTTAATAGTTCAAAAAAAATACGTGACATTAAAGTCACACCTATAAATACATACATATATAGTTGGTATGATTTGTATTCCATATCTTAGGGTTTGGTGAGACCAACTAAGCGACATTCTCTGACTCTGAGGAAATGGGGCATGCTAACAGTCCAATGCACTTAGACTAACTAATCAGTTTGAATCTGCAGTGGAATAATATTGGAGCATTTGGAAGTCAAGTTCAGGTGCATTATTGTTGTTGCTTACATGTCGAAGTGTTCAAAAACGGTTTGTGGTTTCCCTGCGTATGGGGAGGGCAGTGACGAGTGACAACACACTGACTCTGCGTTGGCCTTTAGCTCAAGTGTTTGAATCCTTACAGGCTAAGATTTGCCTCCACTTTTCGAGAAGAGAAAGATTGAACGTGATTCGATGAGTGATTTGATTAAGACTTATATAATTAGTGCTAATTTTTTTCTTAACTTTAAAAAGACGTTGAACGTACTTTTGTAAGGTAGTTGATAAGAGCTTCTTTAATGGAGAAATGCAAATTTGAGAGTAAAAGTCACACTTATATTTTATTTTACATTTATGGATGGTGTAAATGTCAAAAATGTTAATTCTACAATAATGAGGGAGATCTAAATTTGGGATTCCAATTCCGTTTATATTTCTTCGGACGGTCAATCAAAAATGTAAAATGCCAATCTCAATACATTTTGCATCTTTAATTAGAGATGCTCTAAGGCTAAGGAAATGAGGACAATTTGAGTATATAGAGCACAACAAATTGAATCTGATCAATTCACTAAGGCAATTCACTACTTGTAAAGTTAATACAAAAATTATTTACCTATTAAATGTTAATGTCCGTCACAACAATAACACTCGGTCTGGGTTTTTCTTTCACAGTATTGTTTTATATGTTTTTAAGAAGAAATTGAGTTTTGAGGAGTTTATTGTGAAGAGTCCATACATTACAATAACACAAAGAGGTTGATTTTGATTTTCACTTTAGTTGTGACGAAGATGGTTAAAGTTTACACTGACGGTCCAATGATTTTTATGTTATCTTTATAGTAATTAACCTACTAATATATTAAAAGTGAACTCTAACCTGTCCTAGCTACTTCCTTTTTGATCTTTTTTGGTTAGCGTAATTTAATTAGCCAAGCAACTTTTTGAGGGAAACGCATGCAGTCCATTACAGGAGTCGTAAGTTGCCTTTGTCAATATCTGAACTTTTCTTTCGTAAAGTTGACTTGGTCTTTTTTCCTTTTATATGCAGATGAGATTATGAAGACAAAAAAAGAGGAAACAAGTCGATTGTAGTTACAGAGCTTCGTCACGGTTGTTCATTTTTTTAAGATAAAAAAAATTTATTAAGATATTTTAACTTCTTATTGATCATCATGATTCATAAATATATTGATAGTTTCACAAATATAAAATGTATATGATTCATCAAGAAAATTAACCTTTGTAATTTGTCTGTAGGCAGCTAATTAAATATTATGGTACTGATTGGCAAATGTATCCACCTTGTCCTGGATGGAAATTGTTGGCCTTTTGAGGCCCTTGAGCTTAAATGCAAACAAACTAAATACGTTAATTAAATCTTTTATTCGGTTTTCACTTATTACCTTTCGTTTTCATATTGCCAAACTTAATACATTAATTAGAGCTCGTTTGAATGTACTTTTAAAATAATTTAAAATACTTTTGAGGAAAATGTTTTTGGAACAATCATTATAAAAAATGAAAGTAATTCCTAGAAAAGCACTTAAAGTGCTTCCTCAAAAAAACACATAATTTGTGCTTATTACAGAAAGCACTTCAAGTGCTTTTAGGATCCAAAAATATTTTCTCTAAAAGCGCTTTCAGACATTTTAAAAGTACATTCATACGAACCCTTAAAATGCGTGCTACTCTCTCTAACCTTTGACTCCAACTAATCTCAAGCATACTCTTAGCTAGAAAAGATTAGTTGACCACTGGTTTTTCTTTGAAAAATGATAACCATCTTCAATCCTCCCCTAATCGTGTTAAAATTTCCCAAGAGAGAAAAAAAGATGGAAATAGTAGTTCAACCGAGAACAAGATACCATTCAGCTGATCAAATTTGGATTTCCTAATGGATGCTTAGTCTGTATACCACTAATTATCTTGATTAAAATTTGGATTTTCTTGGTGTATATATGGTCTGGTTTTTTCTAGTTAGCCGCACAGGGATTCATGCTTCCTAACTAACCAATTCTGATGCTGGGTCCTTTCGATAATGGGCAAGTCGAATTTGAGTAGCCACGTAATTAATTATAGAAATTAAGTCATTGCTCATGTCAGCACAATTTTTTCAGTGTACTCTGAACTTGGCCACGTGATGTTAATATTTCACTCAAATTATAACTTGTGGTTCATAGAAGTGGACATGTCAATCATATAGTCCATTTATAACACATAAAATGTTACATCACGTGATTTGTATTTTCAGTTCCTTTCGCATGTAAATGGGGGTTCTTCCATCATGTAAGTATATCTATTAACTGCATGCGGTCATAAACGTCAATTAAATAAGCATTCTATCTCAAATTACTAAATTAGTATTGAGATAAAAAGGCCAAAAGAGATTAGACTTTAGTTGATCTGATCATGATTGATTAATAAGCTAAACCATGCCGGAGAAACTACTAATTAAACTGCTAATGGTGGCAGTACAAGTTAATTTTATGATTGTGCAGATAGTTTTGGCAGATGAATCGTGCACGTAGAAAACATTTAAAAGGTGCATGCGTATGCAAATATCCATAAGAACACGTTAGTCATCCATCTCGTCTCTCGTGCATGATTCGGAGTCAAAATATGGATTTCGGCATGCAATTATATTACGCGCGCTCATCCAAATTCAAGTGGTGGCAACTGACCAAACTATAAAGTTTAGAAGCACATGACCATTAAAAAAAAAAAAAAAACTAATGAAAGTTTGAAAATTTTGAGTTTTAACGATAAGGACAAAATAAAAGGTAAACTGAATAGTACCGGATTGACTTTTTAGTGTAAAAATGTGATTTTTCGTTAAAGTAAACAATATCGAGATTTTTTTGTTAAAGTTCCCTAAAAAAAAAGTTTAGAAACACACGACCATAAAAGGTAAAAAAGTTTAGAAGCATGATTTCAGTTTCTAAGTTCATCGACTAAACTAATATATGCACTTAAAAATATACTGATTTTTACGAGTCAGACGTCCAAGCCAATCATACAAAATTGGTTTTTAAAAAGAATAGGACCTCTAATAGTAATGTACATCCACCAAACAAGCTAATAAAATGAAAATTGATATATTATTGGATTGAATGGAAGAGACTGCAGGCAATATCCCCAATTCTTAACTTTATTTGTCCTAAATTCGACTCATGTGAATGGTGATCAGGTTAGATCCTAAATTTGATTTAACTCAAATCCCCTACCCTATAATGTACAATACCGTTCTATATATAAACTTTCTTGAGTACCAGATAGTTTTGTTCATCTCAACTCAAATAATTAAATAGGGAGATTTAACTGTATATAGTTTCAAACAAACCTCAAACTGGCCCAATTAAGCCATAGTGGAAATTGTTCAAATTAGGCAGCCGGAAGCTTCTAATTCCCAATTATTTTATCTTCCTTTTTAGGGAGCTTTATTTTGGATCATGGGAGCATATAAATTTAATTGTCATACTATGCATCTTCTTGAAAAATAAGCATTAATTAAGGGATGCAATTTGAGTTGGCTCAATTTGAATCCACTTATGCGCAGTTTGATTTCAAATCTGATTGGACGAGTTAGAACAAAATAAAAATCCGCCCAACCAACCCGATCTCAACCCAATTATTTGTTGGATTGTGCTGGGTTGTTGCCTACCCATGTCAACCCAAATCCAACCAATTTTTAGCTTGAATTTCTCATGCACATATTAACCCATCTAATTTTATATTATATAAGCTAGGTACAAGAGCTAGACTTGAAGTTTGTCTTTTTTTATTTTTATTTTTTTTGAACAAACGATAGTATCTACACTAAGGGATGGAAATGTGAGCTAAGCCTTACAATGGGCTTGCCATAATAATGTGGTTCAACTTTATCTTTGACGATAATCGACTTAAGACCTTTCACTTACAAGTGAAGAGGAATATCACTAGACTGTAGTATTAATTGGCTATGCTTGAAGTTTGTTGTTTGTTTTCATTTGAATAATGAATGATATGTTGCTTTGAAATTACTTTTGGTTAAAACTTTAGTATTGTCGTGTAATTTAATTTCAACTTTGCATGGTTGAAACTTTAAAAATGTGTTACGGTATTTGGTTTATCTTTTGTATAGATGATGATGTGTAAATGAAAGTTAAATAGTTTTGACATTATTTGATTCAAAAATTGAGATTTATCTTATAAAATAATGTATTGCAAGATTGAACTTAAAAAAGTTAGGTAAACCTGAACTCAATTTAAACATGAACCCAAACAAACCGACATGAATCTAAACCCAATCCAAACAAGAATTAAGAATGTTGAGTTAGGATTGAGTTGACCATCTAACTCGCCCAACCGATCCGAGTTGTACCCCTAGCATTAGTCATATTCCCTTAATTAAGAAGCCGGCTCTTATCTAGTACTCAATCTATGCAGCAACTTATAATATATACTAGGTATAAAAACTATAAACTACTTCTGGGGTGGACACTAAGTATAACGCACGATTAGTATCTTGCTTTCAGCATATTATTCTGATGGCTAGAAGGAATTGACATGGTGTAGCATATTTTATATAAGGGAGATGCTAGAATAATCATGTACTTAAATCATATTTTGTAGACTACGTGCATGATGTGATGCATGGTTGATATATAGTTGAATTTCTTCTTTAATAATTAAAAAAAAAATCCAACAATCTCATTAAAAGGTAAACACTCTTAATCATTTAAGCTACACAGTTTGTATATGCTTATTCAAACTTTATTTATTGGGATGAAATTTAATCAAGTACAAGTATAATGTACAGTACTTCCAATTAAACTTGGGCGACATATGGTACAAATTCATTAGGTTGGTAGTGAAGGAATCAGATTAACCATTTCCATTATTGTATTATACCTTCCTTTCCAACACTCTGGAAGATAATGATCCTGATCGATCAAGAATCTGAGAATATAATCCAAGTCAGTTTCTAGTAATCATAAACTGTTAAGCTTAATTAAATAATTAACTGGGGCTATAAGTGTACCTAACATTGGATTTGATCCTTAATAAGGTGGATTAATTTCGTTAAAAGTCCGAGATATGGTACCGGCAGGCACTTGTTCAGTTACACTTCACATACATCCATATCAAACTTTTCATTATAATTTATACCCAAATAAGCTAGAGAAAATTTAGATGGTTCTTAGCATGTTTAAGAGAATCAAATTCTGCCTCACATTTCAAAGCTAAGGGATGACAATGCATATGTAAGATGCAAAGTAATGCATATATGTAGGGTTAGGGTGCAAAGTAGAGCATGGTGGATAATACTCAGGTACAATTCCTCCACCCCCCCCCCCCCCCCAACCCCAAAAAAAACACCCACCCTCCCATCTCTCTTAAACTCCCTCCGGTCTTCGGCCTGAGCTCTATAAGGCATAAACTCGTCCCATGTATAGTTCAGAGGCTGAGGCGCCCTACCCTAGCAGTAATGGTGCGGCTTAGGTCAACCCCCACTCCTTACAAGCCAAAGAGTAGAAACTAGAAAAACGCTAAGAAGACTCTCTGAAAGTGAGACTTTTCATGTACTCTCTGTCAGCTCACAGTTTAACGTCAATTTCTATGTAAACAGTATAAACATTGTGTGAAAAACATAAGGTGTCAGAGAGTTTATGGACGTTTTGAGAGTCTCCTTAGCACTTATCATTGAACCAATATTATTATTATTACTCATTGAAGTATATGTGCTCTCACTGAGTCAGCAACCAGTGCTTTTTGAAAGATAATGAGGGATGGGATGGCATGGCTCGCTGAGGTGATTATTATTTTATTAAGTTATTGGGGGATATTCTTTTTTAACATGATTAATTTTCAAGGCATTTTTTCGGAGCCATAGCCAAGCATCGTATGCCTTAGAGAATAATCATCTCGTTCAAATTTGAAAATCAGTTTTTTCTTTTCTTTTTTTTTTTCTTTTTCTTTACTTGTTTATTATCATTACATGTATATAATTAGGACAAATTGTACGTCTAAAGGGTGTGCATAATTGAAGAATGGCATCTTATTCTGGAAAATGGGAAGCATATTGTTATCTACGACATGGATTTGATGAGCTCAACCTTGTGCAAAAATGCCCTAGCTGTTGAGGATTAACAATACATGTACTTGTGGTGAGTAAAATAGGGTAAAATGAAATACCAGCATATAATTTTGTGCCCTAATCCGAATCTTGTGACATATCTTAATTTTTAGGAAACTTATCGCTTTATAGATAGTACTTACATGTTATATATAGTCACAAAATTTCTCCGAACAAATACCTAGCAATACCTACTAAAGCTTCGCAATTAGTCCTCTCTTAATCGGCAACCAGTGCCAAACTTTTAGAGTAACACCAATTAATTAGGGAAAAAAGGCAGATGTTTTAGTTGATTAAAAGAAATTAACAGCACTCTCATGGAAAGGTAAAATTAATTAATCCAAATTGCATAGTCAAATATATATATATATTTTCTCTTTTGGTAATTAAGCTACGCATCGGAGAAGGATGATAATGTAATTAAATATGGAAGGGAAAGAAATAGAGACGAGTTGAGTCACTCTGCAAGGAGTACCCAAATATGCCATCCGAATCAGATCATCATTTCCATGGATTTTCATTGGTTCTATATTCTATATACCTAAAGGCTTAGGTTTCATGTGTAACTTTTTTTTCTCTCATCTCTTTAACTGAAATTCCACGTTGAGATGTATGTCTCTTCATTTTAAACAATTGTACCTAAATAGGTTCTAGGTTCTCATATGAAGTGATATATAAGGTAACATGACCCTTAATAAGTGGATGTTCCTCGACTGTAGTTGAGAGATGACATATCTTTTATATCGTTGACACTAATATGATGTTGATACGATGTTACACTAATACGTTGTTGATACAATGTCACACTAATACGTTGTTGATACGATGTTACACTAATATGCCAATACTGTTGATACGATGTTACACTAATATACCATTGATACAATCTTAAACTAATATGCCGATGTCATTGATAAGATGTTACATATCTTTTAATGACATCAATATATATTACCTTGTAAGCTTATCAATATAAGTCACACAGTTTAACTCACACTTGTCCCTCTTTATATATACATGTAAAAATTTAAACCAAAAATCTGGTATAATTTTGTCAATTAAGGGACAAAAAGTGTTTACGCCAGCATAATATAACTACCATTTTTTTTACCAAGAAAAAATAAACTATTTGTATTGGTAGTGTGTAAGGGGCATATATGCATGGAACAGAAAACACAGGGGAGAACAGTGTGCTTTTATGCGGATGTCATAAGAAAATAAAAGGGGTATCTTTTCTTAGTGACGCTGTCAATTTTCCACAATTATACTGTTGATGTTGCAGTCCATGTCTAAGAAGAAAAAAAAATGACAAAATACAATATTATAGCTAGGGCAACGGCTGTGGGTCTTTATTTTTTTATTTTTGTAGTTTGGTGGGAGGCTGGGATCTTGTTGACAAGTTGGCAACAATGGAGTGGATTTAGAACAAGGGAATAGAACATATATCATCATCACATATATGGAGCCTCTTATTACAATCACCACCCTACTATGGCTTACTTTGTCTAATGTGATTTATGTGTACACATATTTATCGAAACGAAAATCAAGTTGCAGATTATTTAGCTTTATTTTGGGCAGATAGTTATGCTTACCACTGGTGATTTACAGTTCTGGACTTTGTTGCCTCTACCATACTCATGATATTTCCTTTTTTCTTTATTATCGGTTTCATTGATCGTTTGGTTATTATGGGTTTTGGCTTAGACTCCCCGCTTATAATTTTTCCGTTTACTTTCCTTTTTTATTTATTAATAAAAATGGTGGAGAAGGGACATGCATGGGGTATCTGTGACATCCCACATCGTCCAGAGGAGTGGATCATATAAGCCTTATATGTATATTCTCATCTCTACCTAACACAAGGCTTTTTGGGAGCTCATTGGCTTCGAGTTCCGTAGGAACTTTGAAGTTAAGCGAGTTCGCGCGAGAGCAATCCTAGGATGGGTGACCCACTGGGAAGTTCTCGTGTGAGTTCCCAGAAACAAAACCTTGAGGGCTTGGTCGGGGCCGAAAACGGATAATATCGTGTTATGGTGGAGTCGAACCCGGGATGTGGTGGGGGCCCGAGCCAGGATGTGACAATTTGGTATCAGAGCCAATCCCTGGCCGGAAATGTGCCGACAAAGACGTCGGGCCCTTAAGGGGGGGGTGGATTGTAACATCCCATATCACCCAGGGGAGTGGATCATGTAAGCCTTATATGTATATTCTCATCTCTACCTAGCACGAGGCCTTTTGGAAGCTCACTGGTTTCGGGTTCCGTAGGAACTCCGAAGTTAAGCGAGTTCGCGCGAGAGCAATCCCAGGATGGGTGATCCACTGGGAAGTTCTTGTGTGAGTTCACCGTGAGGGCGTGGTCGGGACCCAAAACGGATAATATCGTGCTACGGTGGAGTCGAGCTTGAGATGTGGTGGGGGCTCGGGCCGGGATGTGACAGTATCTAGGTGTAATAGTTCGCACCCTTACGAAAGGGGATATGTGTCTCGCACATGACCATTACCGAAGAGCTAATCTCTCCTAAATCATTGACCTTATTAAAAAAAAACCCACCACACTAGTAGTAGAGGTACTTCCAATTAGCTTAATTTGTTGATAATGTATTAGAATGTGCCAGTGTATTTAGTTGTTCATATCTTATTTTAAAATAATATCACAATCGTTTTGTTTAATATAAATCATTTTATCATATGTAAATTACGTTTCAAAATTCCCAAGAACCTCAAAGACCTAATTCATTTCATATTATGTCAGGTGTTTCATCATGAACATGTAACATTTAGAATACAAGATCTTCCTCCGTCCAAAATGCTAACACATATCTTCTACAACAATGGATTCATATACATTAATTTATTTTCATTCACCATTTCACATTGGTTCCAGAAATTAAGGACATAATTTTTTTTTTTTTTTTTTTTTGTGGCATGTATATCCATACAACAAAGTCTACAAGTTTGCAACCTGAAGTCTTTAATGTTGCTTATATTGGAAGTAACTCATGTATATATGATCACGGTGTTCTTGTATAAGATGATAATCTCTACTTTATATACTGCAAATAAAAGTATTGATTGCTTAATGAAAGGCAAGAAAAAATATTGAAACTTTAGTTAGCTTCAATTAGTGGAAATCAGGCTGGTCTAATTGGAGCTAACCTGGGTGTGCTTATAAATATTTTAACCAATAAGCTTCACTTTCACAAATAATTAAGCAGATCTTATGGGCCACTGCAGCTTCCAACTTCTAAAGAGTCTAAACTACCCTTTGATCATATGCATAATAGTTGAGAAACAAAGGGTATTGGTAGTAATTAAGTAGATAAAAAAAAAAAGACAACTTTGCTAATCTTCCTTAATTACAAACTATGCCATCTTATAAGAGCTATTATTCTTTTCCCTATATATATTTGAATTGAATTTGTTCCCCTCTCCATGCCACTCTAAATTCCCACCATTTTAAAATCTTCATGAGCACAAGTTGGCCGAGATAGTCGTAGCATCCGGTGGCAATTCGGTTTACTTTCCGGTGAAGCTGGTTACTATACCCTTTCAAGTGGCGGAAGCATATGGTGATGGTATAAAAGCAAAGGATATTTTAGAATGTGCTCTTAGGGAATTTGGTACGAGATATCGATAAAAAGTTCCTTTTTTTCCAACCCCCATAAATAACAACGAGAGCTAGAGCTTCTTCGTCATCCTTCTCTCTCAGAACTCAGAACTCAAAACTCAAAGAGAGAAAATGGTGAAGTTCTCCAAGCAATTCGAAGGGCAGCTCATCCCTGAATGGAAGGATGCATTCGTCGATTACTGGCAGCTCAAGAAGGACCTCAAAAAAATCAATCTCCTTAACTCTAACAACAACAAAAACTCACCTACTAATCACCAAAATAGCACGTCTTTATCCGACACTCTCATCACTTCCATTAGGAAGTTCACTCCTTTTGGCCATCCACATAGAGAACATGACCTCATACATGTACTCATTCTCTCTTCCGAACACTATTATTATGTTTGTTTTCTGGTTAAATTTTAAATCATGTTTCGAACGCGTATGAATTAATGTGCGTCTTATAATTATGTACCAGGTTCACAAGAAGCTTGCCTCATCAGCAAGCAAGGGAGACATGTATGAGACTGAATTGTTAGAGCAGTTTGCTGATACTAATGCTGCGAAAGAGTTTTTCTCATTCCTCGACCTTCAGCTCAACAAGGTGAATCAGTTTTTCAGAACAAAGGAGAAAGAGTTCATGGAGAGAGGGGAGTCCTTGAAGAAACAAACGGACATACTCATTGAGCTCAAAACCGCCTTCAAGAAACAGCGCGGCAAAGGAGCTTTTGCGCTGAATTCCAAGGAGGATATTTCCATGTCAGGCTCCTTCACATCTGGTAAATCTTCGATTTCGTCTTAATTTTCAGTCGAATGTGCAAAATCTGCATATACACACACGCATACATCGTACATGTTTTAGTTATACGTTTTGGCATATCCCATTTAGATTGTTTCTCTGAATATTTTTCTTCACTACCTCCTTTAGCAAAGCGGAGATTGACTGTCGCTAGAACAAATTATCATTGTGTTCCATTTATATTATTTCTAGTTTGCTATCTATTTCAGTAAACGTACCTTAAGTCGTTTCATTCTTTACCAAAATTATAGAATCGAAAAAGCGATTATCAATACTTAGTTTATGATGGCTCTGTTTCTTGGATACAGATGAGGATTCTGTTAAGGATAAAACAGAGCAAGAACAGCTGCAAGACTGCACAGAAGACTTGGAGAAAAATGAAGTGGCATACTCGGAAGGCACGATATCCGGTGAATTGGGACAATCAATTAGAACGAAAAGTGAAGATAGTGGAAAGCTAAGGAGCATGTCAAGTCGTTCTTTCAGCTTCCAAGGGAAGAACTTGAAGATAAACATTCCTCTAACAACCCCGTCGCGCACTTTCTCAGCGATCAGTTACATAGTTTGGGAAGATCTGGTGAATCAGTCCTCGAAAAAATGCGGCGCAGACGGTGGTAAGCTGCACATCAACAAAACTAAGTTGCATCATGCGGAAAAAATGATCCAAGGAGCTTTCGTCGAGCTCTACAAAGGGTTGGGATACCTCAAAACTTTCAGGTAAAATTTTTTTGTTCAAAAGATGAACAAATTTGGGGTTGTTATTCGATGATGCAGGGGAAGCTTACGTGTTGTCAAATTTTCAGGAACTTGAACATGCTTGCTTTTATAAAGATTTTAAAGAAGTTTGACAAAGTAAGTAAAATGCATAACTTTTAATTCATCTTTTTAAATTTGCACTTTGGTTTTTGCTTACGTAATTAAATTGATTTTTTTCTTATCTTTTTCAGGTCACTGGAAAACAAGTTCTTCCGATTTATCTAAAAGTTGTGGAGAGTTCCTATTTCAACAGCTCAGATAAGGTACTTGACAAACCCTAATTTTTTGAATTTTTGAAGAATAATATCAACAATCAAGCTTTATTCCACTAAGCAGAGTAGGCTATATGAATCATAAAACGTCTTCAAACGCTAAGTATCTGATTCCCATCATGCTAGCTATGTTTTAGTAAATTTTTGCATGATCTTTTGATTGGATCATGCTCAAATGTTGGCCACTTTCTATCATTTCGTCCAAATATTTTCCCGACAATTTCAAGTGGCCATTGATCCTGCAGTTTATGACTGCACAATGGATGCCATTAGATTCATAAAAATCGAACCCAGATATGCTTGTCTGATACGGAAACTAGAAAAAGTTAACTTTGCAGGTCAATAGTATTTTTGCTTATTAGTTTAAAAAATGACAGGTGATGAACTTAGGAGATGAAGTTGAGGAGCTTTTCACCAAACACCTTGCTGAAGAAGACCAGCGAAAGGCCATGAAGTATCTTAAACCGACTGAGCGTAAAGAATTACATTCTGTAACGTTTTTCATTGGTAGGTACAAAATTTTCGTGAAAAGTGACCACAATGGATATATTATGCCAAATTACAACAAATTTGGATGAACATTTTTATAAAGATAAAAATTAAAGTACCTAAGTGGTTCTCCTTTACACAACTTTAGCCCTGGAGCTCAAAAGTTTGTTCATTTTGTGGAGAGATTTTTCCGTGTGCCGGGAATAAAGTTCAATATGTCAAGCATCATAATACAATTGGTCAAAAAAATTCAAGTTTCCAACTACTTATATTACTACACTTGTGTACCAAACCGTGTACTCAGACATCACTAAAAATTCTCCATTTTGTGACCATACAAGATTAAGAAACCAAAAGTGTACGGACCCAATAGCCCACTAGGGTTTTGAAACACAAGGCTGTGCCTTGTCCACTTTTTGGGTGGGAAATAAAGCATAGGTCGCTACTGCCATTGTTATTTGTTTGGACAACTTTTTTATTGTACAAAGGTAGAACCCTAAAAAGGGACATCAACATCCAGATTCTAGAGGGCAGCAAGATTTTATTTCCTCGGTGCGGAACCGAGCTACTCGCATGTACACTGCTTAAGAACCCACAAGTCTTCAAGGTTAGTCCAAGTGGTGAGAGAGAACAAGGTAATTAGTTAGGATCCGAGTAGATTCAGTTTTTATAAATTAATTTTCGAGTAAAAATCATAATATCGAACGGGAATATTGGTAATGGTGTTTGTTTTCTTGCCTAGCAAAAAAAGAAGTGGAACACAAAATATAGGTTGCATTACATTGTGAACGCCTATACTTATACATAATATATGAAACTAATAAATATGTGACACATTGGACTGCAATGACTAACTACTCATGTGACTCATCTTCTTTAATTATAATTATCAGGTTTATTTACGGGATGTTTTATCGCACTCGTAACTGGATATGTCATTATGGCTCATATCACGGGATTGTACAAACGGCAGCCAAATTCAGTCTACATGGAAACTGCCTACCCTGTACTTAGGTAAGCATTGCTGCAAATAATTTGAACAAGTCTTAAAAATGTTTGATACTTTGGTGAAAACAAGGAGAGGCTAAAGAACTAAACTCTTTTTGTTTTGTTTTTGCAGCATGTTCAGCCTACTGTTTCTACACTTCTTCTTATACGGCTGCAACATTTTCGCGTGGAGAAAGGCGCGTATAAATTACAGTTTTATCTTTGAACTGCCCCAGACGAAGGAGCTAAAGTACAGAGATGTGTTCTTGATCTGCACCATGTCGTTGACTACTGTGGTCGGAGTCATGTGTGTTCATTTGTTACTGCTAACAAAAGGCTACTCATATGCCCAAGTTCAAGAAATTCCTGGCCTTCTTTTGTTGGTAAATTCTTCAACTCATGACATGATAAATCATAAAAGGAAGATCAAATAATGCATATTTACAGTAAATATTAATCAGGTTTTAACTTTTCTTCTACATGTGCAGATGTTTTTAGTACTACTTGTGTGCCCCTTCAACATCATTTACCGATCAAGCCGTTTCCGCCTTCTTCGTGTCCTAAGAAATATCATTCTGTCGCCTCTGTACAAGGTACTGCATCTCTTCAACATGATTAAAACAAAACATTTTTAGTAACAGCTAAAACCATATTAGACCAATTAAATCATGTTTCTAATTAGTTTCTGTTTGCTGTCTGCAGGTTGTCATGCTGGACTTCTTCATGGCAGATCAACTTTGTAGTCAGGTATCATTCAGCGCTAAATCAAATATATTCGTTCCTCAAGTTATAAACTTTTCCGGTTCGTCATAACAATAGATTTATCTGTATTCAATAGGTTCCGATGCTTAGGAACCTCGAGTATGTGGCGTGTTACTACATAACCGGGAGCTACAAAACTCAGGACTATGGCTACTGCATGAGGGCGGGGCATTACCGAGATCTTGCTTATGCCGTGTCCTTCCTACCTTATTACTGGAGAGCAATGCAGGTATACTAATTAAGCTCTTTGGCTATCTGCTATAATCTTTACCGTCCCTTCTCTTCGACATCTGACAAAGATTTTGTTAAATTGGATTTCAGTGTGCTCGGCGGTGGTTTGATGAGGGACAGACAAGCCACCTTGTGAATCTAGGCAAATATGTGTCAGCAATGTTAGCAGCAGTAGCTAAAGTAGCTTATGAGAAAGAAGGGAGCATTGGGTGGCTCTGTCTTGTTGTGATCATATCGACTTTCGCAACAATTTACCAATTGTATTGGGACTTTGTAAAGGATTGGGGTTTGCTACAAATGAATTCCAAGAATCCTTTGCTTAGGAACGAATTAATGATTCGCCGAAAGTTCATATACTACATCTCAATGGTAATTGCCATGTCCCCCTCAAATAAATCACAAATTTGGAGAACAAGATTTTTCTTGTGTGGCAAGCAACCGAGAATGAACATATTCTCGAAATAAAATTCTGGTAAATGTCATGATAAAAGATTCCCAGTCTATTCAAAGAGGACAACATGACAGCAAGGGATTAGATGTTGTCTGAGAAGTTGCACGCACATCATCGAAACAACTTTTGTGTTTTCTTTCTAGGTTATAAATTTTATCGGGTTTCAAATCCGGTGTTTGACGAATGTTTTGGATGCTATCAATGCAGGGATTGAATCTTATTCTCAGGCTAGCTTGGATGCAAACTGTTCTCCATTCAAGTTTTGGACATGTAGATTACAGGGTAACCGGGCTGTTTTTGGCAGCTCTTGAAGTCGTCAGAAGAGGGTTGTGGAACTTTTTCAGGTAAAGAAAAACCCTTAAATTCCTACGATTCTTATTCTTATCAGTCTGCATCTGCAGCCATATGCAGAATTTGACATGAAACTCAAATTACCCTTTTTCGATTTCAATATCTCTAACGCATGATATGTTCGAATGGTACAGGTTAGAGAATGAACATCTGAACAATGCAGGCAAGTTTAGAGCAGTTAAGACAGTACCACTGCCTTTTCATGAAGTGGATGATCAGGACTGATGCCCCATTGGCAACAGCTGCATACGGAATTCGATGTTTAGGCATTTTCGAAACAAATGTTTCCAAGAGGAGGAATCTTGTTGAAAGCTCGTTCCAAAGTTGGTGTAATAAGACACATCAACTGTGTAATCTCTTTTTGTTCGATCGGGATTTTAGGAGAACATTTGTTCATACTTGTACACAAAAAAAATTCCTTCATCAATGAAAGGAAAAGAAAATTGATGCAAAGTGCAAATACATTAGTACTGTACAGTTCACTCATTGCTGCTATGTAGATTCTGTTCTTGTTCTATTGGAACCTCAAAATGCTTAGTAGTTAATCGGAGGACGGATGAGACTAAAATACAAATTAACTAGTTTATGTATCTTGTCAGTAAGTCACACGATCAAAACGGTCTCCCTTGATAAAAATTTTCTGAATCTAAGTTGCGTCGTGTCATAATTTGAGTTTTGGACGTTTAAGGACCGTTGGCTGCGCAACTCAGCCTTTTCCATATAACACGTGGCAAAAACCCAATTGATTTTGCCCAAAATAAGCAAAGCCCAAAAGCAAATACATTCTTGCAACTGCAATCGGAAACAAAACAGAGAAAATTGCATACACTCTACAGAGCTACATCAATGGCGGCGACACCAACCGCCTGCGCTTTCTCCCCCGCCATTCCATCTCTCTTGCCTCTCATAACAAACCCTAATAAACCCATATCCTTCTTCCGACCGTTTTCTGCTTCCCAGAAAAACCCTACCGTCGGCCTCTCCTGGTCCTCAACCCACGGGCGAAGAAACCCTCTCTGGTGAATTTACTCTTCTGGGTTTCTTTCAATTTTTCATTTTTCTTCGTCCACATATATGTTTATGCTAAAGTTTAAATCTTTAATTTCAGCTCAAGAATTTCCCATACGGCAGGTGTAGCACCAAAGCGTGGCTATGTGGTGCTGGCTGTTTCTGGGTTGATGAGTGGCAATTCTGAGACGGACGCAGAATGGGAACCCAATAATCCGAATACGGTATAAAAAAATATAAAAAAATATGCGATTCGAGTGTAATTTTATAGAATCATTGTCTTTTTCGTATCGATTTTGCTCGTAGTCATTTAATTTTTCTTACAAGTTGTTTGAGACCAATGTGACATATATTATCATATCAATGTATGTGTTTGTTTTGTCATTGCTTGGATGTGTTAACTTCTTAACTTGGGTTCTGTTTCTTGGATGCCCTTTTCGAATTTTCGAAGGATGCTACGATTGACATACAACTTCCAAGAAGAAGCTTGCTTGTGAAATTTACTTGTAATTTGTGTGGTGAAAGGACAAATAGACTTGTCAATCGATTGGCTTATGAGCGGGGGCTTATTTACGTACAGGTACTTATTCCTCTTGTTGATTGATATAAGATTCAGTGTTGTTTGTTCTTGATGATGAAAAACCTGTTAAACTTTTTTTCTGTCAATTTGTTGATATTTTGATACTTTTCTACGGTCGGTTTCAACATTGCTTCTAGTTCTCTTAATCTAAAAGTACGAAACAAGTCTTGGGTTCATCTGACTAATTAGCACTGCTTCTCATCAGTGTGCAGGGTGTCAAAAGTATCACAAGTTAGTTGATAATCTTGGCCTTGTGGTTGAGTATGACTTAAGGGAGGATTTCGATGTGGATACAAATGCGGATGAAGTTTGATCCGGCGTTGAATTCATTACGCTACTTTTGAGTTGTCTTTGTGATAAAGTAATTCTTGGTGGTTGTTGGAATTCATCTCCCTTGATATATTGAACATGAAGTAAACAAAAAAGTGGTAAATGTTGATCGTTCATCTTTTGTATTATTGATTCTTAGATCTAGGGTTGTACATATGAAAAAATCATCTTCTTGTAATATATTCTCTTGAAAAAAAATCTTCTGGCATTGTACCAATAAATTCATAGTTCAACGTCTAAGATTGATAAGAACTTTAGCCTGTCTTTGCCAGCAGTATAGTGATTGCTAACCCGATCGTAACCCAGAATCCTGATATCCCTCCTTTCTGGTGGAGTGCATTTCCTCCATTCTACGAGACAAAAAAGAAAAAGGTCATAGAAAAATTTTTAAAGTTGTCAAGTAACATCCATAAAATTTGAGTTCCATCATGCAAATATGGTGTTCTATGGTATTAAGAGTAAGAGCTGGTTAAATTATTTACCAAATTCAAACTTGGTGATGGGGCCGGTGTTGCACCGTCCTCTGTATCTGTCACCGTAGGTGGTGCTGGGGGACTTTGTACAGTTGGTGCAGGTGCTGGTGCATGATGATGCTTGTGCTTGTGCTTGTGCTTGTGCTTCCCCTTGTGTTTGGGTGGAGCAGGTGAAGGTGCTTGCACTGGTTGTGAAGCTGGTGGCACAATAACTGGTGCTGGCGCTGATACTGGGGGTGCTTTTGATGGTGAGGGCACTGGTGCTACTTTAGCTGGTGCCGGTGCAGGAGTTGCTTTAACAGGAGCTGGGGCTTGAACTGGTGTTGGAGATGCAGGTGGCGCTGCTACAGGAGGTGGCAATGTTGGTGTCGAAACAGGTGGTGATGGCGGCGGATTCGGTGGCTGTGATGGAGTTGACACAGGTGGACTTTGGGGTAGCGGGGGTGGGACTGCTGGGCTTTTGGATGGTGCTACCTTAGGGGAAGGTGATGCAGGTGTGGTGGTTGGTGGGGTTGGTGCTGCATTTACAGGCGGTTGTGTTACTGCGGTTGGTGCAGTAGAAGGTGGTGGGGTTGTAGTCGGCAGAGTAGCTGGTGCAGCAGGTGTGGTAGTAGGTGGGGGCGTTGCAGCTGGCAAAGTAGAGGGTGCGGCTGCCGGTGTCTGTGCATCGGTAAGGATTACTTGAAAGCTGAGGCAACATAGGACGAAAGCCAGCAAAATCGAAACCATTTTTGGAAGACGAATTCCAGTGAACAGCATCGGAGGGTTGTCGATTATATATTAGGTTTGTCAGGAGATAAAAATGCAGTTTGGTGAAACAATAGAAGTGGGGAGAGATGTAATTTTCATGTGATGGGAACTTCTCTGCTAATCATTTGGCGAGCAAATGTTGTTAATGAAGTTGAGAAGCTGGCCAAGAAATTGACAAAAGTCTCGCGCCACAAATGTAGAAGAAACGTCTATTTTTGATATTAACAGCAAAGCTTAACTTTGGTAGGAGGTGTCTATCAGTCTTTTCTGAAGGCAAGGTCCTCAATACTCAATTCAACACCCTTCATAACACGGGATGCTGCGGTGGCAGTATTGTCTCATGCAAGTTACTCTCTTATTAAGCGCAGATGACCGTACGACATTTATTTGTTTGTTTATCAGTCATTTGGTAATGTCTCACTGTCAAAGGGAGGTAGGAGGCACTTTGATTAAAACGAGGGATGGGCAAACAAAGGCCAACAATAATCCAACGTGAATATCATGAATAAAAGTTATATTTAAAATAAATAAATAAAATAAAATAAAAAAGACACTATCTAGAACATCAAAAAAATTTGGGTGCTCTGATGTATCAGGTACTTTGGACGTTTTAACGATTTTTAGATGTTTATTTTTGTATTTTCAAACAAAGATCTTACGGTTAAAATTTCCGAAGTAAGGAATACTCACCCAATAGAGCATTGTCCCATTTACGTGGCCTTGCTTGTAAATGCTAGGGTACTTTTGGCACACGCTTTTGTTAAAAGCGCAATTAAATGTTTGTTAAAAATTCATATAATTTTTTAATACAAATTGATAGGTGCTTCTCCGAAAAGTGTTTCTATAATTTCCAAGTATTTTTTCAAAAAAATTTTGCCGGATGGTCCCATAATCTAGTCATCCCATTTGACATCATGCATGACGTAGTCATAGTCGGATCACTAGTGAAATCTAATTACACTGTTAGATATATTTTGCCAATATTTTTGGACAAACTGAGAGAAAGACAACTAAATTTCGCCAAAATTCGACACAGATTTGTACATTCATCAAACTAACAGTCTTTGAACTCTTACAAACAGAACATTATGTGGAAGATGCGATGCATCTTCGTAAGTAACTTTGATGGATGGAGAGAAATTCGATGAAGACGCAAGGGCGCTGCTGCCGGGTCTGCTTGCTTTTCCTTCTTCCTTCTCCTCAGCTGGAAGAATTGCTGCATTATATCTGCACAATCAGATGCCAACACACCACGTCGGATTGTCATATTTGGGTGGAGTGGGTGGACAGGAGGAGCTGGTTTGTACGAGTGTTCCGAGCCATTTCCTTCACCCCTATCAGGAAAAAGTCTGCAAGCATATTTACAGGTTGATAAGATAAGATAAGGAGCAATTGAAGAACACAACTCGCATACCTTATCCAGTTAGGGGTTACGAAGGAGGACACAACTCGCATACCTTAATGAAAAAAGAAAGACTGCTTTCTAACTTTGCAATGTCATCATGCAGACACAGAAGCCAGAAGGGAATTTTTAATGAAGAGGAAGAAAAGCATGATTCCATGACTAGAATATGTCCATTCAGATCATCAATATGCATGTATATATATTGAAATGGGTACTAACAACTAAATAACAGAGAGATTACCGAAAGCCTCCATGACCGAAGAACATTTGAAGCTTCCCGTATGCATATCATTTCTGCATGGGCTGTTGAATCCCGTAATTCTTCCACTCTGATACACACATCAGTGTAAATATCCAGAAGAAAGCATTTAACTATAAAATATACACATAAGCTAATAGAACTCACAGGTTACATCCACGTGCAATAATCTTGGCCTTGTGGTTGAGTATGTGTATGACTTAAGGGAGAATTTCGACGTGGATACAAATGCGGATGAAGTTTGATCCGACATTGAATTCATTATGCTACTTTTGAGTTGTCTTTGTGATAAACTAATTCTTGGTGGTTGTTCGAATTCATCTCCCTTGATATATTGAACACGAAGTAAACAAAAAAGTGGTAAACGTTGATCGTTCATCTTTAGTATTATTGATTCTTACATCTAGGGTTGTACATATGAAAAAATCATCTTCTTGCAATATATTCTCTTGAAAAAAATCTTCTGGCATTGTACCAATAAATTCATAGTTCAACGTCTAAGATTGATAAGAACTTTAGCCTGTCATTGCCAGCAGTATAGTGATTGCTAACCCGATCGTAACCCAGAATCCTGATATCCCTCCTTTCTGATGGAGTGCATTTCCTCCATTCTACGAGACAGAAAAGAGAGGGGTCATAGAAAAAACTTTAAAGTTGTCAAGTAACATCTATAAAATTTGAGCTCCGTCATGCAAATATGGTGTTCTATGGTAATAAGAGTAAGAGCTGGTTAAATTCTTTACCAAATTCAAACTTGGTGATGGGGCCGGTGTTGTATCGTCCTCTGTATCTGTCACCGTAGGTGGTGCTGGGGGACTTTGTACAGTTGGCGCAGGTGCTGGTGCATGATGATGATGATGATGCTTGTTCTTGTGCTTGTGCTTGTGCTTGTGCTTCCCCTTGTGTTTGGGTGGAGCAGGTGACGGTGCTTGCACTGGTTGTGAAGCTGGTGGCACAATAACTGGTGCCGGCGCTGATACTGGGGGTGCTTTTGATGGTGAGGGCACTGGTGCTACTTTAGCTGGTGCCGGTGCAGGAGTTGCTTTAACAGGAGCTGGGGCTTGAACTGGTGTTGGAGATGCAGGTGGCGCCGCTACAGGAGGTGGCAATGTTGGTGTCGAAACAGGTGGTGATGGCGGCGGATTCGGTGGCTGTGATGGAGTTGACACAGGTGGACTTTGGGGTAGCGGGGGTGGGACTGCTGGGCTTTTGGATGGTGCTACCTTAGGGGAAGGTGATGCAGGTGTGGTGGTTGGTGGGGTTGGTGCTGCATTTACAGGCGGTTGTGTTACTGCGGTTGGTGCAGTAGAAGGTGGTGGGGTTGTAGTCGGCAGAGTAGCCGGTGCAGCAGTTGTGGTAGTAGGCGGAGGCGTTGCAGCTGGTAAAGTAGAGGGTGCGGCTGCCGGTGTCTGTGCACCGGTAAGGATTACTTGAAAGCTGAGGCAACATAAAACGAAAGCCAGCAAAATCGAAACCATTTTTGGAAGACGAATTCCAGTGAACAGCATTGGAGAGTTGTCGGTTATATATTACGTTTGTGAGAAGAGAAAAATGCAGTTTGGTGAAACAATAGAAGTGGGGAGAGATATAATTTTCATGTGATGGGAACTTCTCTGCTAATCATTTGGCGAGCAAATGTTGGTAATGAAGTTGAGAAGCTGGCCAAGAAATTGACAAGGGTCTCGCGGCACAAATGTAGAAGATACATCTATTTTTGATCTTAACAGCAGAGCTTAACTCTGGTAGGAGGTGTTCAGTCCTTTCTGAAAGCAAGGTCCTCAATCCTCAATTCAACACCCTTCGTAACATGGGACGTTGCGATGGCAGCATTGTGTTATGCAAGTTACTCTCCTATGAAGCACAGATGACCGCACGGCATTTATTTGTTTGTTTATCATTCATTTGGTAATTTCTCACTGCCAAAGAGAGTTATGAGGCACCGTGATTAAAACAAAGGATGGGCAAACAAAGGCCAACAATAATCCAAGCGAATATCATGAATAAAAGCTAGGATAAATTAGAATTAGATGCCTCATTTTAGATTTTTCTAAATTAAACATATGTTACTTTTCAATTTTTGATTAAAGTGCTTTTACTTTTAATTAAACTTTATATTCCAGGTATATTCTTAATTTAAGTATTTTATAAATTCTTTTAAATTCATTTCTATGTAAAAAAAAATGCACTCAATAATATTCATTAATTTATTGCTATTTTTATGGAATCTCATCCCTTCCTCAATTTAAGGATTCAATTATATCTATTGGGGTTCAAGATTAATTGGATGAAATATAGTTTTTCCAATTTCCTACTTAACATTTTATATAGATTATAAAAAAACAAGAGTCGTTTATAATTAAAATTGAGATGTAGTTTTTTGGGTTACACAACTTACACATAACTTACCATAAGTTTTGTACGTACTAAAATAAGGATAATACAACGTACTAATAACTTGGTACGTACTAAATAAAGAATTGCATAACGTACCAAAAGCAATATTTTATAACATACCAAAATACTAATATGTACCCAGATTAAATTTATATAATGTACCAATAACGTACCAAATGATTGGTACGTTATATTTAATATATATGCGTGGTACGTTATATTCAATATATGTGCATGTTATATTTCATAATTGTATCTCGATAGGATGTTTATGTGTTTTTAGAATTTAAAACAACAAATTATTTGAATAAGAAAAATTCATTTTGAACGAATTATGATAAGATAAGATAGGATGTTTGTGGTGATTTTAGAATATTTGTGATAATATTTTCTGAACTAGTTGGTTAATTAAATACAATAAAAATCATAATTTTTAATTAAAAATTAGTAGAAGAATGTTTGATCAAAAGTTTAAAAGTTATAAATATTTGATTAAAAAAAATCAAATTTGAGACATCTATATCAAAATGCCCCTAAAAGCTATATTAAAAAAAAATACACTCTCTAGGACATCAAAAAAATTTGGATGCTCCAGTGTATCAAGTACTTTGGGTGTTTTAACCGTTTTTAGATCTTTATTTTTGTATTTTCAATATATCTTTATTTTTGTATTTTCAAACAAAGATTTAACGGCTAAAATATCCGAAGTACTGACTACTCACCCAAGAAAGTACCCTAGAGCATTATCCCATTTACGTGGCCTTGCTTGTAAATGCTAGGTTTCTGTAAGTTCTTTTGGCACACGCTTTTGTTAAAATTGCAATTAAATGTTTATTAAAAATTCATATAGTTTTTTAAAACAAATTGATAAGTGCTTCTCCGAAAAGTGCTTTTATAATTTCCTAGTATTTTTTCCCATTTCACATCATGCACGACGTAGTCATATTCGGATCACTAGTGAAATCTAATTATACTGGTAGACATATTTTGGCAAAATTTTAGGACAAACTGAGAGAGAGACAACTAAATTTCGCCAAAATTCGACACAGATTTGTACATTCATCAAACTAGCTAACAGTCTTTGAACTCTTACAAACAGAACATTATGTGGAAGATGCGATGCATCTTCGTAATTAACTTTGATGGATGGAGAGAAATTCGATGAAGATGCGGGGGCGCTGCTGCCGGGTCTGCTTGCTTTTCCTTCTTCCTTCTCCTCAGCTGGAAGAATTGCTGCATTATATCTGCACAATCCGATGCCAACACTCCACGTCGGATTGTCATATTTGGGTGGAATGGGTGGACAGGAGGAGCTGGTTTGTCTGAGTGTTCCGAGCTATTTCCTTCACCCCCATCAGGAAAAAGTCTGCAAGCATATTTACAGGTTGATAAGATAAGGAGCAATTGAAGAACACAACTCGCATACCTTATCCAGTTCGGGGTTACGAAGGACACAACTCGCATACCTTATCCAGCTGCCATCAGCTCCGAGAAGCTTATTTGGAGCCCCCCATACAACAGTGTCAACTCTTGCTTGGAGTATTGCTCCAGCACACATTGGGCACGGTTCAAGTGTTACATACAGAGTAGTCTCCTGAGACATCAGAAAACAAGAGCTAAGTCTAAGGTGGGATGGCCTGGCTTCCTTCATCGCTAAGTAGTAAGTTGAGTTACATATAAACCAATGTCAACAAAACACTTCCACGGTTATAAATTTCATGATAAATGTGACTGACATCGCTTCCATTTTACAACTTAGGAAGTTTTTTAACATCCAATAGAAATACAGATATTTGATGTTTAATGAAAAAAGAAAGACTGCTCTCTAACTTTGCAATGTCATCATGCAGACACAGAAGCCAGAAGGAAATTGTTAATGGAGAGGAAGAAAAGCATGATTCCATGACTAGAATATGTCCATTCAGATCATCAATATGCATGTATATATATATTGAAATGGGTACTAACAACTAAATAACAGAGAAATTACCGAAAGCCTCCATGACCGAAGAACATTTGAAGCTTCCCGTATGCATATCATTTCTGCATGGGCTGTTGAATCCCGTAATTCTTCCACTCTGATACACATCAGTGTAAATATCCAGAAGAAAGCATTTAACTATAAAATATACATATAAGCTAATAGAACTCACAGGTTACATCCACGTGCAACAATCTTCCCTTGTTGTACCAAAACAGCCCCGACAGGTACCTCCCAATTATCAGCAGCCTTCTTAGCTTCGAGAAGTGCTTCTCTCATAAACATTTCATCCATTTTTCTTTGTTCAATTTCAAGTGTATGTGCTTCTTCCCATTCGTCAAATCTGTCTCTGAGGACTTGCGTACTCCTCTGAAACTTTCTTTGTTTCAATTCCCCACTAGTTTGCACATTGTCTGATACTCCTTCATTCAACTTCTGACTGCCAAATTGGTCCATGTGCTCCATTGACCCACTTCCGGAGACAATGTTACTGGCATTTGAAATTTCTTCAACAACAGCAGGCTTTACGCCACTAGCAGTTAGTGGTTGAGATGACTCCACTTTTTCAATGCCAGAAGAACCTCGAAAACTCTTTTGATTCTCTTTTGAACCCAAAGCTCTCTCACTAGAAGATGTAGAAATGACTTTTGATGTCAGCCCACTTTCTTCTTTATTAGGAGAAGGCGGTGTGCCTGCTTCAAGATATCTTACTTTGTCCTTTCCACTTTGAGGAAATGATTTAGACGGTTGCAGCCGATGTTGCAGGTCTTTTTCCCTTTTTGTGTTCTTTTCATTGTTGTCCTCGGTTTCATGGCCAGAAAACCATGCCTCACTACTTGCAGATTCATTTGACGAAATCCTTCCACCCAACCTCACAGCAGAATGAGGGGTCTCAGCATGCGAACTCCACCTCAGCCTAACAATATCTGCAACAATGTTCCATATGGACCTGCCAGTTCTCTTGACAACGGCATCCCCACTTGTTGTAGTAGCATCTGATTTTTCTAACTTGGGGGTTTTAAGAACAGATGTGTCTGTCACATCCCACATTTCATCTGCAGGCCCCTTGGTTCCAGAACCTACAGATGAACGCCTCGTGTCATTTCCCTTCGTCTGAGAGTCTTCAGACCTATTTTGACTAAAATCCACTTGCCCATTCTTCTCACCTCCATGCACCAATTTTGCTTCAGAAACTGTATTTGCATCCTTATTTTCGGAAGTTGAGACTTCATGTCTTGCTCTATCAGAGAGCTCCCCAACAAACTGTGAAGATGACTTCTCCAAACGGTGAGCTGAATCCAAAGCATCTTCAGGATTAACGAGGTATAAAATCTCCCCTTGAGTCTGAGTGTTTCCATTTCCGCTACTTGAGACAGTATTCTCGTTCTGGTTTTCAGAAGTTGAGACTTCATGCCTTACTTTCTGAACAAAACCCCTGACAAACTGTGAAGATGATTTCTCCATACGACAAGTTGAACCCAGAGCATCTTCAGGAATGAGGTATAAAATCTCCCCCTGATTCTCGGAGTTTCCACTCCCACAGGATGATTCTTGGTGCAACGCAGAAGTTTGTTTTCCTGAATGAGTACGCAAGGCAGGCGAACGACTATCTAGAATTTCTTCAGAAACTCCCTGAGTTGTCGTCCCACTTGATGACTCGATGCGCAGCGATCCTCTAGCTATCAATTGAGAAGGGGGAGGCAGAAGCATTGCCCGTGGGCTTCTCTTATGCCCCTCAACATTATGCGGTTGCATTGTAGCTTGGGAAACCACGTCCAAAGATGCTTGGAAACTAGAGGCTTCTCCCGAGTCACTTTGGGCCTCTTTTGTGGGTTTCACTTGTATGCGCTTTTCATCAGCGGTTCCTTTTCCGGATAGAATTCTCTGAAAAGCTTTCTCGTCTATTTTGGGACATGGCTGTGATGACTCTCCACTTGGATTAGGAACCAAGTGTGACTGCCCTACCTGGTTTGTAATTCTAGTTTCAGGCTGAACAATGTTGGCCCTTTCAATATTACTATCACAAGTTTCTGATACTTCAGTGATTTGTGGGGACTTTCTTCCCGAGTCAACGAGTCCAATGACCTGCTGGCCTATTTCATGGAGTTGCGCGTCTGTCTCATTTGCTGAATTCGACAACATATTTGCTTTTTCTTCCTGATAAATCCTTCTTATATCAGTCTCCCTCCGCCTATCAGAGATCCTTTGAACATCAACAACTTGAATGTGTGAGATTTTTGAAATCTTTTGGTGGTCTCTGTTTAACTCTTCTTGTTGACCGATATATCCAGCTGTGTCGTGACGTTCCTCTTGTCTTTCCTGCACCAAGTTTGTAGCTATTGCTAGGTTTTCTTCCCTTCCACTGAGTCTCTCCTGGGACAAGAAAGTTGTTTCAACCTCACTTCCATGGATTTCTGATTCATTGCACTCTTGAAATTTTCTTCTAGAATCAGTCACACCAACCCCAACAACTTGGTTCCCTATTTGACTATATTGTTCTCTTGTTCCCTTAGTCAAATATGAACTCTCTCGCTGATCATCAAATTGCTTGCGGGATCCAGAGGCCTCTCCTAACTCACTTAGATTGGTCTTCGACACTCTTGACGGCATTTCTGAGGATTTCCCACCAGCCTCAGTTTCTTCAGCTACTACCTCTGTAAGCTTCTTTTCTGTCTTCTTCCTCCAATCCCACATGACACCACCATCAACTACAGCACTTCTTTGTTTTGTTGTTTCTCCTTTGCCCTTGGAATCGTCTCTATACTTCCTGTTATCTTCAATGACCTGCCCATCAAATCTACCGCCAATATCAAATTTTGAATCCTCGTACACACTTGACGCTGATTCCCCAAAGAGGCCATGCTTATCCTGAGCATCTGCCTCACTTCCGAAATCACCTGAAGATGACAAAGAGTAATAAGACGAACTAGAACCTCCTTTCATTCCACTACGATTCTCACCTCTCAAAATCATTCCCCTCTCTTCTTTCTGTCTGAAATCCCCTTCACTCAAATCAACTGTGGCTGATCCAAATTGGCGCTTCGAATTGCTCTCCGAAGTACTCACCCTAACATTACTTTTCTTCTTCCTACTGTTACACTCACTACTATTGTCTTGTTCGATGTCCACTTGTACGCCCTTAGACAAACTCCCATTTTTTTCTCTACCACCAACACTCCGCCTCTCTACTTCTACTCTCTTAGACAAACCACCATTTCTCTCCCTACCAATTGATATCCTCCTACTCTCCCCTTCTGCTCTCTTAGATGAACTCTCATTTCTCTCTCTACCAATCAAACTCCTCCTCTCCTGTTCCATTCTCTTCGACGAACTCGCTTTTCTCTCTCTACCGATCAAACTCCTCCTACTCTCCTCTTCTACTCTCTTAGATGAACTGACATTTCTCCCTCGGCCACTCAAACTCCTCCTACCCTCCACATCCACTCTCTTAAACGAAACCCCATTCCCCCCTCTCCAAAAACACTCCTCACCCACTTCCTCACTCAACAAGCTGAGCATAGCCTCGGCATCATCGAGATCACCCGAATCATAAACTCCACCCTCTCCCTCCCCATCAACCACACAACTACACTTCCCATTCCTTCTCCTCCCCCTCCTATCACACACACTCCTCTCCCTAACTGAGCAAGGGAGCCCACAGCAACCCCAGTCAGGCCTACATTCCTGAACACGATAACCACACCGGTCCCCGCCACCCAAAACCAACCTTCTAGAAGCTGACCATTGAAGCAATGTGGATTGCCTCAAACCATACAAGTAACACGGGTTTATGGGCACTCTACGGATTGAAAATTCACAACAATTACAACAACAACACGATTTGGATGATGAACAATGAATTGGGTTTATTGGGTTCCTTTCAAATCTTTCATTCAACAAGTAAGAGTAATCATTGAAGGAATAGGACAGGGAGCCTTGGCTTCTCACAGAATATAAACTGGAGCTAAAATGTGTGTTCTGCATATCCACCAGGAGAGGGAGAGAGAGAGAGAGAGAGAGAGAGAGAGAGAGAGAGAGAGAGGAGGAGGAGGAAGCTTACCTTCGAATTGAGAAGTGGGTTTTGGAGGGCTCGTGAGAGTGAAGCTCCGAGTGAAGGAAAGGTTTGGTTTTTGGGTGGATCAAAATCCAGATTGCTAATTTTACCCAAAAAATATTTCCAGATTGCTAAGCTGGAAAATGAACGAGAGCGGAACACATCCACCTAGGAGAACGATTCACAATTGAGTGGACTCGTTGGGTACAACACTAACTCGGTCAATTTTTGCGCTCAACCATTTGTTTGGACCGAGTAGTTTTTGACACAATATTTTCTGGACCGGATATTAGATGGAAGGTTAGTGTGGGTTTTTAGTGGGCTTAATGCTTGGTGGACACTAAGTTACCAACAAATGAACCCAATTTCTTGTTCATTGGGCTCATTAATTTTAAGTTTTTTGACCGTAATTCAATTTGCAGGAAGAGCCCGTGTCCAAACAAAAAAATTCGTGTTGGGGTGTATGACCTCGTCATTTGTATCACAAAAATATAAAATTTTATCTATCAATCTCATCCAATACCACGTAATCATATATATTATATACTGAAAGAATTATCCAAATCAAAAGGTCCTTTTGAATATCTTCTCGCGACATCCAACTAACTTTATCAACAACAAAATCATATTAATTTGTCTCTGTTTATGTAATATCTAAGAAGTTTTATATGAGTTCTTTTATAACGACTGACTTTGCAAAGAACCGACATAAAGACGCAAACTTTTCGTTACCATTATTTCGGTGGTGTTATAGACATTGGAGTCGAAATCTTCAAACTTGCAAACGCAAAATTAATATGGATCCAACCAAGTTAATTTTGCTTATCGCAAGTATGAAGATGAGTTGAGGGGAAGGTGGGAAGATAACTATTTTTTTCAAAAAGGGATTAGTTGTGGTTTCACCATTGCAATTTACTTTTTCAAGAATCGGGAAGATTCAAATAAGTTTTTCAGTCTTTCTTAACTACTATTATGTGATTCATATGCATCAAGAATTAAAAACAGAACGTACTGTATAAAATACAAACATGAAATTTATTTCTAATCACCAAATCGCCTCACGATGGATATAACTAATTAATTATCAATAATCTATCATCGTCTATTTTAATCAATCAATCAATCAATCAATCAATCAATCAATCAATCATGACAGAAGGATAAATAAAAATTAAAAAAAAAATAATGACCAATATAATATTTAATCGTAATATGAAAGCAACTTTCTACTTACTGCTTTGGCTTGCTTCCCCCATTTGTATAATCTACTGACCCTATAAACAATCCCAAACAAGCGACTGAGCTGGGCAAGTGCATAATTAACCAGCTCCACCAATTATTTTCCATCCATTAATGTCAACTCTCCCCCTTACGTTACAGGATATAAACATTTTTGTATAATATGATTATTTAAAGGAAGTTTTAACGAAAAGTCTACAGTACTGTTCACTTTAACGAAAAATCATATTTTAACATTAAAAAGTCAAACATGGTACTATTCACTTTACCCTTTATTTTGTCTTTATCATTAAAACTAAAAGATTTCAAACATTTTTCATTAGTTTTCTTTTATTTAAATCGTGTTTGAGCCAATGTTGTAACATATATAAAAAAAAATTGGGTAATATCAGAATGATTAAATTTAGAAACAAAATTTGCAAAACTAAATGATGTGTCATCAATAAGAAAAGAACATGTTTATCAACGATTAAGTAATAATTCAATTATCAACTTCTATATCATTTAATTTGCAAAATCTTGTCTACAAATTTAGCATTACTCAAAAAGATTTATAAGATAAAATAAACTTGGCCTCTAGGGTTTCCACACTTGTTCAAATTCAAGAGTGCCCATGTAGGGAAGTTGCCATATTTGTCCATGCATGGTTGGTGGATGTGTAACGCCACAAAAGACCTTCTGCCTTGGATGATGTTTGGTAGGTCACCTTAATCTTTATGAAATTCCTTCGATCAAACTAATGGAACTCCACTTCAACACCAAAAAAATTTCTACCTGATGGATATTGTTCCTGATACTGACACTTTCTTGATTTCATTCTAAACGTAATATAGAGTATTTTAGTATATTTTGAAGTTTTGACCGTTACATCTTTATTTTTTGTCAAATATACAAGGATAAAAAAATAACGATTAAAATTTTTAAAATATAAAATTATAATCCGAAGTACTAGAGAGTTTTCGGGGTTATACATGGGATTGGAAGAGTGATACATTTTCTTTTACCAGCATGTCCTTCAAATTTGGATGGTGTATAGTTAGTTGTCATCCGAAATTTTTACTCAATCTTAATTAACATCATTTGCACAACAATTAACCCCTAAACCTAATGAAACATAAAACTTTATTTATCCTTATTTAGGACAAAACATATAGGTATCACCGAGTTCAAATTGAACTTACTTTTAAGAGATTCTGAATAGAGCACGTCTTGAGCGATTTGATTTAGGAAAATAAATTGAATTAGTTGGTTTTGTTTTCTTTTGTCAATCCAAGCCTTCTAAAAAGTCTTCTGTTCTAGACATCGAAGCGTGGCACGAAAGGCTGCCAAACCACACATGGCATGATATAACATCAGCTCGACAAGCACACCACATTAGAAATTGAGCTGCTTCTATTTTCACATGCAAGTCGCGTCCACTTTGTTCCACATTCCACACAATGGAACATTAACTAATTATCATAATCTCAAGTATGATAAATGGAAAATTTGTAGTATCTTTCAGGCTATTTTGTATATTGAAATTTCTTATCATTGATTAAAATTTAACGATAAAAATTTTGAAGTATAAAAATAAAAAGAAAATTAATGAAAAAAGTTCGAAAATTTTGAGTTTTAAAATGTCAAAATAAAAAGTAAAATGAATATTACCAGGATTAATTTTTTAATGTAAAAATATGATTTTTGTTAAAGTAAACAGTACTAGAAGCTTTTCGTTAAAATTCTTTAAAATAAATTAGAACATAATAGAATTTGTGTAGGATGAATCAAATTAGCATGTATATATAACATTATTACGTATGCACATACGTCGAGAATAGACTTAGCGAATATTAAATAAGATTGATTGAGAAGACCAAGAGAATTTACATGTGTGCATGTATAAATTGTATGATTGATTGAGAAGACCAATAGAATTTAAAATACATGTGCACAATATATTTATATAAGTTGGTGGAAAAAGCAAAATAACCCATAACCCACACAGCTTTATAATATTACACGACCAGCAGCCAACTGATCAAGAGATTTTTTAGTGTTTTGAGAAGATGATCTAATATATTAAGTGTAATAATACAATTAGCTATAAATTTGAAGAAAAAATTATAACTAATTGTATTGTTACACTTAACATACCTAATTTTATTTTTGGCACATTAAAATATTTCTCCCAATTCACCATTCCATCAAGATCCGCATGGCCCTTCGTTCCCTGGCTAACTCACTTTAATACAACCTAATTAACAAGTAGTTGAATTATTCAAACCCGGAACCTTAGCTAGCTCACAACTCCTGCACGTTACATTTCTTGAAGCTTAGGTTATGAAATAATCGTGAATATTCCACTACTACCAGTACTAGGCATATATGAAGCTTCCGAGTTCCGAAACGCGGTTAATATAAAACCGATACCTCCCACGTTGTCAATCTTTTTTGTATGCAATAAAAAACACTCAGGCCTTTCCATCTCCAAGTCATGCTTGACCATGAGAATAATAGTCGAGTTATAACTTCTATATGGTGCTTGACTTTGATGCCAAGGATCTAGTATCTACATTGAAAAAATAGATCTTGACCTAGTATACAAGTTTTGGAAAGAATTTTTCAATGCGCTCAGAACATGGAATAATACATTACATGTCACTATACAAGTAATGAGATATTTGTGTAATAACTCAAAAAATAAAACTTTCCTCCACTTATATAATAACACGTGGTGTACCACTTGTGAAATTGATACCAAGTGGAATACCCCACAATAAAAAATTAGAAGTAATTGTATTGATTAGTTAGATGAATTAGTCAACTAAGTACAGGTTGTTAGATATCCACAAGCATATAAACCAAGTAAACTGATATTGCTAAAGCAAGACAAATGATCTCCATTTATTGTTTTAGCTTTTGTTCTTGAGTTAGGTTTACTTAGTTAACAAAGTGTCAATACTAGCACACCCTACAAAGTTTATCTCTAACAATGATTATTTGGACATAAGGGTAGCTTTGCAAAGTATTGACACACAATGAAGTTTTTGGCCGGAAAAACCCACCTCTGGGTAAAAAACCGAGGACTCTCCACTGAGTCCAATCCACTAGTGTAAATAAAGTTCATACAAAGACCACACAAGCTCAATTCTTAGATTCCTATCTATGGAGCAGCTTTACCTTTGTGCAACCTTGCCTTACACAAGACGGACTCATTCGGTCCTCACGAAGTGCCAGCTGATCCTGAGCTCATTACCTTGTGATACCGAGATCAACATGATCAATGAAATGATATGATGTTATGATGTGTTCGAGAAATGAGGATTCAACGACTAGTCAAGTTCTCCAGTCAAACAGTTGAAGAATAACCTAACATGAATCTAGTCAAACAATGATTAGGTATTTGTGCATGAGATGGTTTTGTGGCTAGAGTTTCGGTTTGGAAGCTTAAGAGGTAGCTCTAGGCTAAATGCACTCTTTTATTGAAAATGTGAAAATCCTAACCAAATAACAAACGAAACCTTGGAAACCTTTTTAATGGAAGCTGGATGTTTCAGACCTGAAAGACAAAGAGACACATGTCACATTCCAAAGAGACCTTCCCAGATCAAGGCTGAGAGATCCACGCACGAAAAAATGTGTCAGTTGGCCCATGTTGGCTTTCTTAATTTGCGTGCCAGATAGCTAGAAAACAGACGAAAATTCTGACTAGACAACTACACTAGACAGAAGGAATCTAGAAAAATAAGTTTGACATGCATATGCTAATGTATGATACAAACCCTTTTGTAGCGAAGATGGCTGGTGCTTTGACAGGATCAATCCTCAATAGTAATTCCAGATTAGCATTGCACCTTAACTCTAAGCTATGAGCATGTGTGGTAGCAATTACAAGATGTAACAAAGGAAGGCACACAATAAACCTAAAACTTAACAACCCGTATTCCAGGCACAATAAAACAATTTCTCCAAGTTTTAGGTATATTAATAAATAATAAGTTTATTTGAGTAGAATGACAATGCATGCTACATACTAAAAAAAGAAAAATCGTAGACGAAGCTTTCCACGCGTTAAATATGCATATGAATTTTCTTTTTCCTTGTGTGGGAAAACATGTACAGGAAATCTGATCATAAAAGGTCACGTAATTGGGGTTTACTTTTCTATTTATCTTTATTAAAATCCAATTTAAAGAATTATGAATTCTTCTTATTAAACTAGGTAGCGTTTATTGGCAATCTTTTATTATTTTTTTAATTTTTTAATGAATTAAAATAGATTCAAGTATTTGTTTAATTTTATTATATAGATAATCTTAGGAACGACACTTGGAATTTTTCTAAAAAGACAAGAATGCCTCATTAAATAGGCAAGACTTACAAATATTCCCACGCGCATGAGTTTAATATTGGAGGCTTGAGCAACAAACTACGACACCACCAAGCTTTATGTCCTACCAAGAAAGAAAAGTTAAAGGCATTAAAGATAAGAATTGTATCTTTAATACTCTCTTAATTGAAGACCAACTAACACAAGTATTGAATCCTCACCACACTCAATCATACTACCATCATCATCCGAAGATGTTAGCTCATAATTAATATCTTTGAGATTATTCTTTCTTCATTCATCTACGAATGACTCACCTTGCTAATGGGAAGCTGACACGTGTAGGGCAAAATCCTACAACTAGGCCCGCCACCTTCCTATAAATACCTCATCTCAACCAATTTTTGGTAAGCTTTTACTACGCATACAAACCCAAAACACTAATTCTTTTAAGATAAAATGACTTACATCGGAGGTCCATTCCCAATCACCCACCTCGTGGACGCGTGAGGCTTTGGCCTTGATCAAATGTGTTACTTTGTTTCATAGGTATAATTTTGTCGAGACCAAATTAAGATAACTGAATTTTACTACCACATGTCCATTATTATATATTTTTATATATATTTTTTAATGTAAGTAACGTTATTACTCTAAACTATACCAAAAAAGGGAGTAATTTTAATTCAAAATATATGTTAAAAATAAAAACTTTATTTACCATGACAGTTACAATTCCAATTAAGGCACTATAATTTGTGTGGGGTTACATTAATCAAGTGGGTGGGATATTCTAAGGATATATATATATATATATAATATTGATGCATTCGTCTTAATTTGCATGTTTTTTCTTTCTATTCTTTTGTAATTTTGGCTCTATTTGTACTAGTCGTTGCCCAATGCTTCTGCAGCAGCCACTCTTGCACAAGTCGCCAAAACGTGTCACTATATAATTCATCCGGTCATGTAAGCAAATGATGCATCAATTGGAAGCTTTCGCTCTTCACATGTCATCCACTTAACACATATTAATCCACACGTTGATTAGTCAAAGCAGATAATTGGATCTTAAAATTGCTTTCCAATCGGGTTCAGATAATAGCTATTAGGAACTGACCATCTCAAGATAATGCAATATTTGGATGAACATTATTTGAGCAGCTCTTTTTTAAAGTGAACGATAGCAATTTTATTAACGTGAATGAAACATACAATCATAGGGCATCCTTGATCACGTTAAGGGCTCCTCAAATTGACAAGAATTAAAATTAGTCTAATTTGGCCAATCTATACTCTATAACATTGTCGTTTTTACGAATATGACATACACGGACATCTCCGAAGTTCTGCAAAAGAGACTTGATATCCTCCACAATCAAGCCCAGTGGAGTAGAACACATCTGCATGCTGCCCAGGTTCTGAACAACTTGAAGAGCATCATTCTCAAGGACCACTTGCGGAAACTTACTGCCAAAAGCCAGCTGCGCAGCATCAGGAGCTGCAAGACACTCAGCAGTTACGAACAAAACTTCTAGCATAGTTACCGGCTTCGTCGGAAAAAAACCATACAACTCTTTCAAAATTAGTTTTAGAACAAAATGATCCGTCCACATTGATCCGTTTAGTTTATTTTATGAGAGATTTTATTTTCTATTGCTATGGCGAGCAACTTTCAATGAATTTGAGCATGATCACAATGCATTATATCTACATAGATTTGTTTTTCATTAATCTACGTTGATAAAAGAGGACATATAAAAAATAATATGTAGAACAATACATCATGTAATTTACTGTTTATCTACAATAATTTATCCAAACCAGTCCAGGACCATCCATTACACATAAATATATGTGTAGTAGGTTGCTTTCACTTTACTATTCAATTTCTTATGTACATGGTTGTTGGAGGGATAAGGAAATGGATGGATATGTCTGTAACAAACTTTTTGGCCCTATTGTAATGTGATTAATTAATTTCTGTCCAATTTGTCGAATGTATGCTCTTCTTATATTTATGGAGCCCATGCATGTTAGTATTTATCCTAAATCCTAATAGTTTTTATTTTACTGAATCCCAACAAAACTCCTAAATTAAACGAGTTTAGGTGAAACTAAATACTGAAATAGGTGATCTCCTAGGAAGTCCTCGTGTTGCATTCTTCATCCTAAACCCTAATAGTTGGAGCATGTAAAATGGAAAGGATGACTGTCTTTTTTTTTTTTTTTTTTTTGAGTAAGGGTTAATAGAATATAGTGGTTAACTCCTTAGGGCCAATGCTGGACCACCATCCCCCTAATGACGATTCACAAATGACAATTCCAATGAAACAAGACACAATGCATGCTACAATTTTCTTATGAAATGGTACAAGCTTATTGGTCAATAACCTTAGTGAACAGTAATATATCGAGATATTTTTTAGTGTGTCTGGAATAAAGACACATACATTAAATTTCATTATGCAAGTAGAGAGATCCATCCTCTATATATATATATATATTGTGTGTGTATATACATGTATACTGATTGAAGACTTGAAATGATATGGTCCTATCCTATGGGATGAACTGATGAAAGTGATTTTGTGACGGCAAATTTTTTTAGTTTTTGCTGACCAAAACGGTGTCTTCTTTCACGGGCTCGACGGCTTCTTTTGCCTCTTTCCCAATTCATGCATGCATGTAATACTAATCACATGTTATACATATTCTGAGCCGGCCACCTGCTGCCCGTGCTACGTTTACGTACCATTTTGGTTTTTGGTGGGTAAATATTCCATCTGCACGGCCACCTTAATTAACACACGCGTCCATAGATACAAACGAAGTTGAAAATATTAAATTATTCCTAATTTTTTGTAACGGATCATAGTAAATTGTATGCACTCAAAACAAAACAATGTTATGTCGCTACAATTGAGTTATCCGAAATTAAGTATTTGTAAAATATCAATCTAATCCTTATGTTGAAGGGTGAGATGACGATTGATATGAGTCACTTGAAGTTCCTCTATGATCTTGAGGTTCCGTGTGTAATTTCATTCGTTACGATGATCATGCAATGGATGGAGCGGTGCACGCAGTGGTCTCTTTCATTACTAAACATAGGGGACATTTTTGTTGGGACCAAATAGCAAACTACAAAGCATGTAGCAGACACAAAACGAGTCCGAGAGACTCCAACAATATCATCTATGCGAGCTGGTTAAATTCCAGTTAATCAACTAATCCATCATAATATTCTTCTCTTTGTCAATGTGTTCAACTCACACCTCCTTAATTGTCTCATAATTAATCTGCAACTATGCATAATTGTCTCAAAAAGATGGAAATTGTCAACTTAGATTTGTTTCAACAACATAACACAATAGCCATGGAGTCATCTTTTTTTTTTTTTTTTTTTTTTTTTTTTTTTTGTTTGAGAAAAGGTGGCATCTAGCTCAGTTCTTCTTGATAGGTTATTTCCCAAATACTATCAATATTGTCCGAGTTTGTTTGCTAATAGAGCTAGATTTGTTACCATATATGTCGACGTGGATAGATGCATCTATATTTGATTTACCTTTTTTATTTACCATTCCATATTCCTTAATTAATTATGAATTGCTTTGGTTAATTCCCTCTATATGACTCCCTAGATTTACCAAAGTATATTCTAAAATAAACGATTCAAGATCCTTTACTCCTTTTGGTTTAAACTTCAAAAAATACAAGTGTTTCATGGTACTTGGAACAAAAGTTTTTTCCCCTTTTTTATTTTGAATTGACGAAGAAGAGGGGATATGAATACTTAGGAAGATCTGAAAAGAGATTTCAAAAAAATATAAAATACTTGTAGCTAACGAAGAATTTGAAACAAAATTGAACACAATAACGCTATAAAATTCATATAACCAATCTTACAGAATGAGTTTTTTTTTTTTGGCCTTTGTTTTTGGCCTTTGAACCAGACAAAAGTGCCAAGGATTATAAAAGTACAAAAACATTACATAAAAAAATTTGAAACAAATAAAAAGACAAGAAAAGGTGCATCATGTGATGTGCGTGCTTTGGTGTAAGAGTGTTTGACCCGCCCCGCCCATCCCGTTTGACTTCCCTAATTTTAAATTTAAAAAACCACATTTTTACACGGAAAGTTTGCAGTACTCTTCATTTTAACGAAAAATCATATTTTTACACTAAAAAATTAATCTTGATACTATTCACTTTACGCTTTATTTTGTCTTTATCGTTAAAACTCAAAGTTTTCAAACCCTTTTCATTAGTTTTTCTTTAATTTTAATTTGTATTTGTCTTAAATTTCTTTCCAACCAATTAAGAAAAACCATGAAAAATTAAACCGATCAAAGAAGAAATTTACTCTGAAATAAAAAACCCTAATTTTCCAGTAATCTCCTTGAAGCACTTTCCACTTTCCACTTTCCCCTCTCTCCTCCTCCCTCTGATTAATGAATTAGTTATCTGCTAATTAATCATTACATCAGAAGATTAATGCAAATCATTTCGGGGACTTTTCTAATCAAGTTCCAGAGAGAGAGAGAGAGGGACTAGAAGGAGAAGACCATTTCACGCATAAAACAGTCACCCCCATTGACGAGGAGCTCCCCCCGTAACTCTCCCGCGAAACTGAACTTACCCGGAAAATTTCCATTAACCAGATCATTCTTCTAGACCTTCCCCATCAACCCTTTTATTTTTCCAATTCGGTAAATCCATTTCAAACATTCCTCCCTATTCTTCGTTTTGTTTTTTTCTGGGCAAGCAGCTGAGTCTTTGGAATCAATTTTCAAATAAAAGAAAAAAAAGAAAAAACCGAAGGCAAATGCGCGTCCTTGACATTAGTCAAAATGCGAGATCCGAACCAAGTCGCCGTTCAAAGCTGCAGTTTTTAGAGAAAATTCAAACACCCGAATATTGTTCATATAAAACCAATCTTTCCCAACTCTTATTTCTGAATATATGTGGGTTTGGATTTGTGGGTTTCTTCTGTTGAGAGAAAAAGTTTACAACTTTGGGTGTGCAGATTAGAGAGCTGGGTGTGCAGAAGGGGAAAAAGCAGGGTGCTTATCAGTAAGCCTTTTCTGGTTTTTTTTTACTATTCAGGTTGTAAAAATTCTTTGTTTTTATTTATTCTTTCTCTCTGTCGGATACCAAATTTGTTTGTTTTTTGTGTACTGGGGTTCTGAGCTTTCTGCCTGAGAAAGTTTTATTTATTTTCTGGGATTTTCCCCCACTTTTGTGTCGCTGTGTTTAATATTTGTGAATTTTTGGGGGGTTGTGGAACTGGGTTCTTGCTGTGGGTGTTTATTTTTTTTAAGAAAGAAGCTGTTTTCTTTTTCACTGAGGAATTGCTTTTCAAGAAGCAGCTGCAGAAGTTGGTACCTCTTATTTTCACTAGGATACATATTCAAAACTGCGTTTGGATTTTATTCCTTTTGAAGAAGTTGCATTAATTAGTGAGGGTTTGGAATTCAAAAGCAGCTTTTAGCCTTGTAAGTTGGGTTTGTGTTGGTTGGAGCTTGTGGTAGAGTGAGAGGGAATTAGAGAGAGAAAATGAGGGGTGGAGGCAGAAGAAGAAGGCTGCATTTCAGCAAGATCTATTCTTTCACTTGTGGTAAATCTTCTATGAGAGATGAACATTCACAAATCGGGGGACCAGGATTTTCCAGAGTGGTTTACTGCAATGAACCGGAATCTTTCGAGGCTCAGATGCAAAATTACGGAGACAATTATGTTAGAAGTACAAAGTATACACTTGCTACTTTCTTGCCAAAATCTTTGTTTGAGCAGTTCAGAAGGGTGGCCAACTTCTACTTCTTAGTCACTGGTATTTTGGCATTCACAGCTCTGGCTCCATATAGCGCTGTCAGCGCGATCATCCCTCTTATTATTGTGATTGGCGCGACCATGGTGAAAGAGGGTATCGAAGATTGGCATCGAAAACAACAGGTACTGGTTTTTCTTTCTTCAGCCTGGCTCTACATTTTGGTTGTTTTTCTTTCCTTGTCCCTTAAAATTTCAATGACTTAAATTAATAGTTGAGGATTTTTAACTGTTGAATTTTACTGTAACTATCTTGGGAGTTAGAATTGATGAGGAAATTTATTGAATGAAAGTTTTCCGAGGCTTGGAGGATAATCAAACTAGATTTTTCAACTTCCTTGAAGATATGCTCGATCTGAATTATTTGACTGTGCCATGTATCTTACCTGCTTTATAGTTTACATATCATTTTCTGGTTCTGGTATACTGTCAACCGCAGCTATGTAATCTCACAAGTGCGATGATTTTCCAGGATATGGAGGTGAACAATCGAAAGGTTAAAGTACGTGATGGTAATGGGGCTTTCAATCATACTGCGTGGAGAAATCTGAGAGTGGGAGATATAGTGAAGGTAGAAAAGGATGAATTCTTTCCGACAGACCTCCTCTTGCTTTCATCCAGTTTTGACGATGCAATTTGCTATGTTGAGACCATGAACCTTGATGGGGAGACAAATTTAAAGTTAAAACAAGCGTTGGAAGTAACTTCATCCTTGCAGGAGGATTCTAACTTCAACGATTTTAGCGCCATTGTTAAATGTGAAGACCCGAATGCAAATTTGTACTCATTTGTTGGAACTATGGAGTTCGACAATGAACAATTTCCTGTCTCTCCTCAACAGCTTCTCCTGAGAGACTCTAAACTCAGAAATACAGACTACGTATATGGAGCTGTTATCTTCACTGGTCCTGACACAAAGGTTATTCAAAATTCTACCGCCCCTCCTTCAAAAAGAAGCAGAGTTGAGAGGAAGATGGATAAAATTATCTACTTCTTGTTCTGTGTTTTATTTATGATGGCATTTGTTGGGTCCATTTTCTTTGGGATTGCAACGAAAGATGACCTAAACAAAGGGACCATGAAAAGGTGGTATCTCAGGCCAGATAATTCAAAAATTTTCTTTGATGCTAAAAGAGCTCCGTATGCAGCAATTTACCACTTTTTGACTGCCCTAATGTTGTATAGCTACTTTATCCCCATCTCCTTGTATGTGTCCATAGAAATTGTCAAGGTTCTTCAGAGCATCTTCATCAATCGAGATGTTCACATGTACTATGAAGAGGCTGACAAACCAGCACACGCCCGTACCTCAAACTTGAACGAGGAACTTGGCCAAGTCGACACAATTCTCTCTGATAAGACGGGAACTTTGACCTGCAATTCAATGGAGTTCATTAAGTGTTCTGTGGCCGGGACAGCTTATGGCCGAGGCTTTACTGAGGTTGAGAGGGCTATGGGTCGACGAAATGGTTCACCATTGGTTCATCAACTAAGTGGAGGGGACAATCTCAAGGACTCTACTGAAACAAGGGCACCCATCAAAGGCTTTAATTTTACAGACAAAAGGGTCATGAATGGAAACTGGGTTAATGAGCCTAATGCAGAATACATCCAGAAGTTTTTCAGTTTATTAGCAATCTGTCATACAGCAATTCCGGAAGTTGATGAAGCTACTGGGAATGTTTCATATGAGGCTGAATCTCCTGATGAAGCAGCATTTGTGATTGCAGCAAGAGAACTTGGTTTTGAATTCTACAAAAGAACGCAAACAACCATATCACTGCGAGAGTTGGATCCAGTGTCTGGCAAAAAAGTTGAGAGGTTCGTATATTGCATTGTTTTTCTGATTATTAGGACTTTTAAATCTGTGCTGTTGCTCTTAGTAAGTAATGTAGAGAGTATACTCATTGAGTTATGTCATTTTTGCAGGACGTATAGCCTTCTCAATGTTTTAGAGTTTAACAGCACAAGGAAGCGAATGTCTGTGATTGTCAGAAGTGAGGAAGGAAAAATATTATTACTTTCCAAAGGTGCCGACAAGTAAGTGCTTGCTGCCTTAAACTTGAATCTTTTCTTACTTCTTACTGCAAATTTAAAACTGTTTTTCTAACCAGCATAACTTCTTTTCTGTTCAGTGTTATGCTTGAAAGGCTTGCCAAAAATGGTTCGGATTTTGAAGAAGAAACCATGGATCATCTAAATGAGTATGCTGATGCAGGGCTGAGGACCTTGATACTTGCTTATCGTGTACTTGAGGAAGACGAATACAAAGAGTTCAATCAAAATTTTATCAAGGCCAAGAATTCAATTAGTGCAGATCGTGAAACAGTGATTGATGAAGTAACAGAAAAGATTGAGAGAGATCTAATTCTTCTTGGTGCAACTGCTGTTGAGGACAAACTACAAAATGGGGTATGTAGTCATATATTGATGGGGTAACATGGAAGTTTCTTTATAGACGATATCAGATTTTGAATTAATGTTCTTTCTTTCTTTTTTGGTTAGGTTCCTGACTGCATTGACAAGCTTGCCCAAGCAGGAATTAAGATTTGGGTTTTGACTGGAGATAAGATGGAGACTGCCATCAATATTGGGTTTGCATGTAGCTTGCTTAGACAAGGAATGAAGCAAATTGTAATCACTTTGGAGTCTCCGGAGATTAAAGCGTTGGAAAAGGCAGGAGAAAAGGAGGCCATCGCCAAGGTAAAACTATATACATATAGTTGAATTTGTTTGTTATTGAAAACGGAATCTGTAGCTTAATACTCAAGGAAGTAAAACGGTTTACTTCAACAATATAATAATACCTTAGTAATGATGCTGATACGATATTTGCTGATTCATCATTAGGCATCAAAAGGAAGTGTTCTCGATCAGATAAATAGGGGAAAGGCTCAGCTTATAGCATCGAGCGGGAACTCTGAGGCATTTGCATTGATCATTGATGGAAAATCGCTTGCTTACGCTTTGGAGGATGATATAAAGAACTTGTTTTTAAATCTTGCAATTGGCTGTGCATCTGTTATTTGCTGCCGTTCATCACCTAAACAGAAGGCACTGGTATGCTGACAAATTATAACATAAGGATTTTTTTCTTTTGCAGTTTTGTTCTTATATCATGCTCAGAAAAGAATTAATTTGTTTTCAATGGTGAAATGTAAAATAGGTCACTAGACTGGTAAAATCTGGAACTGGGAAAACAACACTAGCGATCGGTGATGGAGCCAATGACGTGGGCATGCTCCAAGAAGCAGATATTGGGGTTGGAATTAGTGGTGTTGAAGGAATGCAGGTATTGTACAGATTCTTCCAATTGTTTTACCGAAATTAATTCTTGTTTCACTGTATTTTCCTCTTAACTTTTATTCTCATGAACTTTTCATGCTTATTTTTTCACAGGCGGTCATGTCAAGTGATATTGCGATTGCCCAATTTCGATACTTGGAGCGTCTCCTGCTTGTCCATGGGCATTGGTGTTACAGGAGGATCTCATCAATGGTATGCATGTCATATACTATGAAACAAACTTGAGACTTCAGAATCTTCGACAATGTGGCGAAAAAAATTTAAATTATCACAGGCTAAAACTCGTGTGCAAATTTGTCCTTGCAGATTTGCTACTTCTTCTACAAGAACATCGCATTTGGTTTCACTGTCTTCTTATACGAGGCAAACACATCCTTTTCTGGACAGCCTGCATACAACGACTGGTTTTTGTCTCTTTATAACGTATTCTTCTCATCACTTCCGGTGGTTGCTTTGGGAGTTCTCGACCAGGATGTATCTGCGCGGTTTTGTCTCAAGGTAAGCTCACTGGGTTACATGTGAAATTCCGTTCGGATTAACATACTTAATTTCAAGCCTTGTTTTGAAACTTTTGGTATTAATTGTCTATCCTGTTTTGTGTGACAGTTTCCTCTATTATACCAAGAAGGGGTGCAAAATGTTCTCTTCAGCTGGCGTAGAATATTCGGATGGATGTTGAATGGGTTAATAACTGCCGTGATTATTTTCTTCTTCTGCACGGAAGCGCTAAATCAGCAGGCCTTCAACAATGAGGGCAAAACTGCCGGAATGGATATTCTCGGGGCAACGATGTACACGTGCATAGTTTGGGTTGTGAACTTGCAGATGGCACTTGCCATCAGTTACTTCACCTTAATACAGCACCTCTTCATCTGGGGTTCAATTGCACTATGGTACCTCTTTCTCTTGGCGTACGGCGCCATGTCACCCACAACCTCCACCACTGCCTACAAAATCTTCATTGAAGCCCTGGCCCCCGCCCCTTCGTTCTGGCTCCTCACAATCTTCGTGCCAATCGCCGCTCTAATCCCATACTTCACATACTCAGCCATTCAAATGCGGTTCTTCCCAATGTACCATAGAATGATACAGTGGATACGCTATGAGGGCACATCAAATGATCCCGAATTTTGTGACATGGTGCGGCAGAGATCTTTGCGGCCACAGACTGTTGGTTTCACGGCGCGATTAGCAGCGAGGGCCAACCGTGTAAAAGACAGACGTCGTAACCGTAGATAAGCTTTGTAAGTTTGTTCTTTGGTATAGTAGGTCTCATAGGATACAGCTTCAGTCTCTCCCAAGTTTTGAAAAACGCTGCGTTTTGTACATCGATGGGTTGCATATATGTTATACAAGATTTTTTGGTTCAATTTATTCTTAGGAGTGGGCCCCTGTAGCCAGATGACTCTGTACAGAAGCAGTTTTCGGCTCTGTTAGATTTAGAGATTGTAAATTTTGAGTCATTGGCCAATGTATGTAATACATAGTGAAATAATTTATCGCGGGGTTCCATACTTGTGTTTTCTTCTTGCATTTCTGTTCTTTTTCTCATGAATTCTCCCTTTTCCTTTTCTTGATAACGAAAATAAAAACAAAAAACTGAAACGAAATGGTTATCAAACGAGCTATTAATTTTTTAACAACGAATTATTTGTGAACCGAAGACTTACCGATGTTCTGGTTAGAAGATGTGATTATGAGGTAGAGACTTATGGCAAAAGGGTTAGAGGACGACCCAAGAAAGCTGGAAAGAGACTCCAAGAAACGACATAAAGTACTTGGAGCTAACAGAAGACTTGACGCAAAACCAAGTGCAGTGATGGTTCTATAATTCATACAGCCAACCCCATTTAGTGAAATAAGACTTCGTTGTTGTTGTTAAACTGTTTGTGCAGCAAGAATTAAGCATGAAAAATATCTTGTTTTGCGGTCTCTGGTTTGAACATTAAAGAAAATCCAATGCCATTATGTGTTTTAAACCAAAATTTTCCATTTTCTCCTTTTCCTTTTCTTCAAAAAGTAAATTCGTACTCTAATGTCCGGGCATGAAGAGATTCTTAACTATCTCTTGTTATATGTCCCTCTATTTACTTTTCACGGAATATACAACCGATTACAAGACAGATTCTCGAATCTATCTCACCATGCAAATTCTCAAATATCTCTCACCGTGCATGAAACCAAGTTCACGTGGAATTACCAAATCATATTCTGACATTAAGAATAACATGCAGAGTAACATTAAATTCTAAGTTTCTAATAACACAAATTATTATTTATACAAAAAAATTTACAAGATGTGTTCATAATTAATTGGTAATTCTGATCTTAATTAACTAAAAGGGCCTTGAGGGCATGTCTCAATGTATATGATTGTCTGTGCAGATCCTCTTCCTTCTTTTCTTCATCCACAAGAAATCAAAGACATGCCCGCAAAATCCCACACACGAAAAACAAAAAATTAATAAAAATAAAAGTCAGCGAGGAAAGTCAAACCATGCAGATCCGATCATACCCGCGCCACACCCTATCAAATCCCGAGAAAATCAGTGGCGGACCGAGACATGATCGTCGCGAATTCGTTGAAGCTAATGACGCCGTCGCCGTTCGTGTCGGCCTCCCTCATCATATCGGAGAGCTCCCGGTACGTCAAGGGGTGGCCCATTTTGGCCATGGATCCGGCGAGTTCGGCGGCGGTGATGTAGCCGTTGCCGTCGCGATCGAATGACCGGAAGACCTCCATGAGCTGCTCCTGGTTGATCAAAATCTCCTCGTTCATGTCGGGGAGGATGGCAGTGACGAGCTCGTCGAACTCGATGGCGCCGTTGCCGTTGGCGTCGATGTTGGAGAGGAGGACGTGGAGCTGGTCGCCGGTGGGCTTGAGGCCGAGGGAGCGGAGGAGGGCGGCGAGTTCGAGCTGGGTGAGGCTGCCGTCGGAGTCCATGTCGAATCGCATGAAGATGTCCTTCAGCTGCTTCAGCTGATCGGATCCGAGCGCGGCCATCATTAGTATAATGGCGGCCGAGAAGAAGTAGAAGAAGAAAAAGGAAGGGATCGATAGATCCAGACGATTTGAATTTTGTGAGTTTTTGGGAGTTTAATTTGGGGTTTTTTGTGTGGGGCGCTGATTGGTTTGTGTTTTTGGGTTTTTTTTGGTTTTTGTTTTTGTTTTTTGAGTTTTAATTTTTCTTGTGTTTGGATTAAAAGTTTAAAAACTGAAAACGCGTTTTTGCTAAGAGTTGATCAATTTTTTTGCTGCGTGGTTATATATTGGGGGGATGCTACTTAGGGGTTGTTTGTTGATTGACTATGTTTGGGAGAAATTTTTCAAGTGTGTCGATAATATTTTTTGGTACATAAAGTATCAAAATACAGTTGATTAAAAACTTGAAAATAATATTTCTACCAATTGTATCATGACACTTGTATATCAGTCCGTATTCTAGCACAATGAAAAATCTTTCCATATTTATGACTTAAACATGTGTTTTCTATTTTGGTAATAGAGTGTTGATTTGGGTCTGTTTAAGTTTTGAAGTAAATTCAACACGATGACATATGTGAATTAAGTCAGTTCGTTAAGGTGATGCATTTGCTTTTATGCACTCAAGTTTGATCTCAATTCCCATAAAAGTTAAACTTATTCTAACGTGTTTAGTCCAATGTTAACTAAAATAAACTATCGATTATGCTGGATTCATTAATTGATTAATTAACAACTTCTGTTTTGTTTTTATCAATAACATGGCCGAGCTGTGATGAGTGTTCAATCATTTTTCTTCCTTCTTTAAAAAAGGGAATCAGTTGGTAGTTTCGTCACGATAATCCATTTTTTTAGAGATCGAAAAGATTCATAAAATCATTTCAGACTCTTCTGGTCACCATCGCATGATTGGAGCTAACATAATTAGGTGAAGAACATTTGAGATTCAATGTGTGGAATGGAATCTATGTGAAAGTGGCATTTTCTTAGAATATGCAGAGCTTCAATGACAACATATTTACAAAGTTGACATAGTTTGGTCGTGTAGACGCGTGACAATAAAGAATTATTTGACATTTATAAGCATGATGTCATTATATTCGAGATCTAAGATAAGGTTTAAGAATCTAAGCCTTTGATATATAACAAGTGATGTCATATATATGCATAACCTTCTTCAACGTTTGTTCCATTTGAATTTCATACATTTTCATCATAAAACGAAATGAATGAGCCACGATATTTTGATCAGTGGCTACTACAACCCGTTTCGATTATACCCGTCACTCTACATTTATTGTCAGATGACTAATTATGTGATAAGACATGTTACGTGACTAGAAATGCAGAGAAATGAGGAACATACGAAACATGTTGCAGGTAAGTTTTTTCGCGATTGAATAGCTACCTAGCTTTATGATCAATAGATGACAGAGCCACCATTTCAATCAGGTGATATTGTACAAAACTAGTATCAAATGGATCATGATTTGGTGAATGATGAGTTGGGGAGCAACCCAATTCTCCCCTACCCCAAAAGCTTCCAAATCCAAACTCTCCTCTCTGAGAAAACTCCTGCAGCACCTCCTCCACCTCCTCCATGCAGCGCCTGCAACTATGTCCTCCTCCTGCCTCCATGGATGATCTCATAGACTCTCCGACAACACTCGCAAAGTCAACATCTTTACATGTATCCAACACTATAATTTCCTTTCTCCTTCTCTGTTGAAGTTTCTTCATGGTGTACTCTCTCGTCTTTCGGATCAACTTGCAAGGGAGCTTGTACAAGATGAAGATGGTGATTTGGAGGATCAAGCACTGGCAGCAGCATGAAATCACGACGCAGTCTGCGGCGATCATGTTGCAGTCTTCCATGGCTGCGAAAATCGGGAGGAAAGGGGTGGTGGTGGTGGAGAAAACAGTTTAAAGAAATCTTCATGCCCCGGTGGTGGTGGTGTTTAAGGAATAAGTTCCTTGCCTTTGCGGGAGGTAATAGAAAGGGTGAAGCAATTGGAATGATATGTGGCGTTGTACATGAGTCATGACTTCAATCATTGTCTAACATTAAAAAAACACTCTAGCTTCCAATAGGGGCTATCCAATATAATCGAATTTCTTTTTTCAAGCGATATTCTAATTTAATCTAAAATACGAAAAACAAGCTTATCCCGTTCTGTAATATATTAAAATATTAGGATGTGAAAAGGAAACATAAAAGCTGTTGTTGCTTGGCTTCTACTTCTCCTTGGTGGAAGATTTCTTTGATAGCTTTAAGCATTTCCATAGAAGCTGTCACAGAGCTGTCTTTCAAAGACAGTTCTCTCCCCTTTCTGGGAAGACTTGCAGATTTACTAATATTTGCAAACCCAGTTTACATTGTACCCCAAATATTTTAGCACGCGACGAGTGAGACTTGTAAGAATATATCCTTGGCTATACTCAAGATTTCCACGTTTCTGAGGGTGACGGGGCAGCCTGCAGGCTGATTTAACAAGCTCGAAAAAGAGGGGTACGTATTTTCGATCTGAGATTGTCGCGTATAAATCACAAAACATGGAGTTGTGAAAGAGGGGAAGCAAAAGAGGGAAGAATAGGATCCATGGTTAACAAAATTGAATTATTACCTTTATAACACCACCAAAAATATTGGTGGATGCAATAAGATCATCATACATAGGCTAAGTAATTACAGGGGCAAAAAATGGCGGTCCATAAACGTATAATATAGGCAGAAACTAAAAATGGACCTTTACAGGAACGATGGAACAATCTATACATCCGATGCAGTCAGTTCCAGTTGCAGAAAGATCAGGGTCCCAGCTGAGCGAATCCAAATCTAGCTCAATCTGGCAAAACCCTTTTCAGTTCAGTGTTTAACTCTCCGAATGTGTACTATACCTCTTCGCTGAAAAAATCTGCACTGTAATTTTGACTACCAAATGCCATTCTCCGGAACAACCTAATTTCAGCTGATTGTTGTGCCGAGTCAAATGCCTCACTTTCCCCCACTCTCATTCCGTTGTTTATATCGGAAGCAAGAAAACTATCAAAAGCTCTAACAACCTGAGGACAGTGAGAATGATGATGTTAGCTTATGCTGGTGTAGTGAATGAATTCACATTATAAAAAAAAATTCAGCTTCTTATTACCTGTCCCATTCGTGGTCTCTTAGCAGATGAATGTCGCACACAAGCAGCAGCAATCTCGATCATTCTGAACATTTCAGTATCCACATAATTCTTTTCGAGCCTTGGATCTACCACGCATTCAAAATCCTCATTATCAAGAGCATAACTCAACAACGGCCGAGCCTGGATAGTAAAATGCGTCTCTTGTCAGGAAAGCTTGGGTTTGACCTTAGAACATTCAGTTGGTTAACTATACAGTTTTATTTCATTCTATAAACATATTGTCAATTTGTTACATAAATATTTCCTAAGTACGGTCTCACATCTTTATTAAGCATTTATTCACGTACTTTTGAAAAAAATGAAATGATTCACAACTAAGGCGAGACTAAATTGTGCCCCCTGAATCCAGACAAATATTGACAGCATAATCAGACAGTAAAAAAGATTTCATGCATTGAGATTTCTTTCTGTAAGACGGTTCTGGAATTTCAATGCATTCCTTGTTTAAAAACTATAGGGCCAGAAGATCTCACTCAATAAATTGGGGAATTCAAAATATGAAATATCAAAACATTATTATCGAATTGAAGCAAAGTAATGTAAACACTGCAGCATGATATGTCCAGTATGAAAAGAGGATGTAAGTTTACCCATTCAACTAGACTCTCATCTCCCAAGGATGTATCTACAGGCTTCCGTCCAGTGATCAACTCAAGAAGCACAACTCCATAAGAGTAAACATCAGACTTCTCAGTCAATTTCCCACTTGATGCATATTCAGGAGCCACGTATCTGAAAATCAAGCGGAATCAATACATTATCAGGCATGAAAGGTATGTTTGTGATGACAGTATAAATTAAAATCTAGAAGAAACCTCAAGAATAGGTTTGATACAAGTGGAAAGCAAGTGGGCCAACACTGGATTGCTGACGTACCCAAACGTTCCCATCACACGTGTGCTTATATGCGTATTTGAATCAAGCGCTAATTTGGCAAGTCCAAAATCTGAAACCTGTAAAGTAAAGAAGGAAACCATGAGCTACAACCTAACCAAAATATAGGAGTACTGAAATGTGCTCTGAGTGAAATGATGCTATACCCGAGCTTCAAAGTTGTTATCTAAAAGAATGTTTGACGACTTTATATCCCTGTGAATAATTCGAGGATGACCTGACATTAAACAAATAAAACCAAACTTGGTCAACAAAACACTTCCAGTTAAATTATGTAACCGATAAAACAATCGTATGAGGATATAGTAACCCAAACATTCAGCTATCAGAATCCAGAAACTAAGGGTAGATAATTACAGTCTTCATGAAGATAAGCGATCCCACGAGCTGCACCAGCAGCAACCTTAACACGAGTTGCCCAGTCCAGAACTGGCCTACCTTCTCCTGAAAATTGCAAGGTGCAAAACATGAGATTACGGAACCATTATCACTAACTGTTTCTTAAAAGCTCTGTTATAGATATACCATGAAGATGAAAATAAAGGCTATCGTTAGCGACGTATTCATAGACGAGCAGCCTTCGGTTATCAGAGATGCAGTAGCCAACCAGAGAAACCAAATGGCGGTGATGTATGCGACTAATAATCTCAACTTCAGCCTTGAATTCTCGCTCACCCTGACCCCCTCCAATTTTTAGTTGTTTTACTGCCACCTCTCTCCCATCTGGTAGGCATCCCCTATAAACACAACCAAATCCGCCTTCGCCCAAAAGATTCTGAGATGAAAAACCATTTGTGGCCTTAGCTAGTTCTTCAAAAGTAAACCATGGTCTTGAATTTCCAACTCCTGCTTGTTCTGGTGGAGGACTCATGAACTCACTGCCAGAACGGCTTCCAACAAGGGGAGCTGAAGAATGCGCCTTCAAGAAGGATGAATCTGGAAACAAGTTACAAAAGCCTTCTTAAATACAACGGCTTATATGAGCTGATTAATTTATCCCATACCCTGATCTGAGTGAGGCTAAATATATTCTTAAAATAGTATGTTGAACTTATTGAAATTTAGAAATACGATTAAACAGAAAATCCCACATTCATAATAACACAACAAGGAATCAACTGCGTCATGTATGACTGAAGGTACCTGATCGTGGAGAAGAATCCATAGTGGATTGCATAGCATAACCTTCAAGCCCGGATACTTTTTTCTTTTGCCTCCTCATGCACCATACAATCAATCCAACGAGGCTAAGCACTACTGCCCCTACCACTACACCAATTGCCACTATGCCTCCAGTACCAATGCCGTTGGAATTTGAACTTTGTGGTACATTCGGACTGGAAGTGTTTGTTAGTGGACTTGGAATTTGAGAAGGAACTGGTGGAGAAGCCCGTGAGGGGGGAGGTGGTGACATTCTTATGATGGGTGGTGCAGGTGAAGGGGTTGGTTGAGAGCCAGGTGGGGCTGGAGTAGTACGGCTAGGAGGCGGGGGTGCTTTTCTGGGAGGCATTGATGCTGGTGGAGGAGGTGAACTTTCAAGGGGAGTTGATGCTGGTGGTGGAGCTGAACTTTCAGGGGGGGTTGATGCTGATGGTGGAGGTGAACTTATGGGTGGCACAATTGCTGGAGATGGGGGTGAATTCGGTGGTGGGTCTGATGGTGACGGTCGTGGTGAACTTTTGGGGGGACTTGATGGAGGTGGAGGAGACTTTTCAGGTGGCGGTGAAGTTTCAGGCGGCTTTGAAAAGGGTGGAGGTGGAGGTGAACTCACTGGTGCGGGAGATTGCGGCGGAGGAGGTGAACTTGCAGGTGGATCAGATGTTGGTGGTGGCGGAGAAGGTGAACTTTTCGGTGGATTTGATGATGGTGGGGGTGGAGAACCAGAAGTTGATGGTGGGGGTGAAGAATAAGAAGCTGGTGGAGGTACATTGGATGAAGGTGGTGGCGGCGAGGTTGGCGGTGAAGCAGATTGTGGAGTTGGAGGAGGTGTTTGTGTTGGAGGTGGTGAGGATGTGGCTGGAGGAGGAGCTGATGAACCAACAGGTTGCGGAGATTTAGTGGTTGCCTTAGAGGACTCTGGTGAATCCAAATTCGGCCGAGAAGACGGTGTCGGTGTGGCGGTTGACGGAGATGTTAAGGTAGTATTAGAAGCTGGCGGCACGGCGGATGGAGACGAATTTGGAGATGGCGACGTGGTTGCCATCTAACTAGACCCAAAATCCAGTAATGGATACCATATAACTCACACACCACAACCTTCAATCAATCACGAAATCTTCAATCCTTTCACAAATATCCAGAGCTTTCAATACAAAAAGCCAAAATTTAGAGAAAAACCCAAGCGACAAGTTTCAAGTCTTTGTCAAACCAACATCTCCAAAAACTTCAAAAAATGGAATTCCCCAAATTCCCCCACCACCAAACTCCACCAACCAATCACCTCCAAAACATCAAAATATTCTTCTGTGATCAAAATCCCAGAAACCCAACTCAGCAAACAGGCTTTTCAGATCACTAACTTCAAAGAGTGAGAGATAATTCTAATTTCACAGATATTAAAGTAGCAATCTTTCTCTAAGTGAACACTCAAAATTCCAAACTTTTAGTGACCAAATGCAGCAGAAGCAACAATATTATCACAACTTGGTACTAAAAAGCAAAACCCAAATGGTAAAATCGGGAAAGGACTTACCTTTACTTCGTCAATGATGGCCAAACAAAAACCCAAAACTTTGATCTCTTGAAACTTCTTTATCTCCCAACTCTGCACAGGAAGTTCAACACACGGCTTGTGGGGTCTCAAATGTACTCTGCGAAAACTGAAAACGACTCGGAAAGAGTAATTACTAATGAAAGGAAACAGTACTAATGAAAGAGTATCGAAAATTTTGAGTTTTGATAAAAATTATAAAATAAAAGGTAAAGTGAATAGTATTATAATTGATTTTTTAATGTAAAAATGTAATTTTTCGTTAAAATAAACAGTATTGTGAGTTTTTCGTTAAAATTTTCTTATTATTATTGTTTGATGACAATTTATATGGTATTTTCTTTTTCTAAAACTCTTTTTTATTGTTTTGGTTGAAAAAATAATCATAATTATTGACAGATTAATGTGGTTGGCTTTTTACGCAACGTAAACGCATTGTGCAATTTGGTCAGGGCAATTTAAATCTTATGGAGTTTGGACCTTTTTCATTTGTTTCCTTTCAAATATTTTTAGATTTCATAAATTTGTTTTTATAAAGTTTGATACGTTATAATAACTATCAATTAATTGAATATAAACAAAATATTTTTAAATAGTATTATCAAAATCTTGGCTTTTCATTCTGTTTCCCCTTGTGAGTTTTTAATGATTTTAACGCGAGTAATATCATACGTCCGTGGAAAATTTTCTGCCCAAATTTTTTTTAAGTTTGAAAAGATATGGGAGACATGTATTAGTTTTTGCAGTGTGTTATTACGTAAGCTGTCATATAAAATGGAATTATTCTATCATTAAGATAATTAAATTAGTAAAATATTCACCTCCCTAAAACGTTAATTTCGTCCTTAAATATAATTTAATACTATAAACAAATAGAATAATCACTGTAATGTGCCTGTAGTCTGTAGTTTTTTGGAGTTTACTTTTGGAGCCACGAGTTTGACAACATTCTTTAATGCTACCAAATCCAGCTTGAATTTAGATCCTCTTCTGAGCAGAGCGTTCAAATCTTCCTAACAAGGACAGTTAGATTTTGATCCAATGGTTACAAACAGATGATCATTTTAAAGTTATAATAATTGTAGCCGTTGGATCAAAATCCAACTGTCTATGTTATCTGGTCAGGAGGATTCGGACCCCCAATCCAAATCCATTGCAACTTTTTATTTATTTATTTATTATATATATATATATATATGTATATATTCGTTTAGAATTTTGTAAAGAATGTGATATTTACATTTTTTTTATTATATATTTATATATTCTTGTTTATTTGTCTTTTGAACATCTTCAATTCATTTAATTTGACGGTTAATAATTGAGAGATGTGACGTATGAAAGATAAAAAATGTGTATATATAAACACCACTCTTTTTGTAAGTCAACAATTCAGCAACTCAGCAATATACACATATATACATAGGAAAACTAATGAAAATAACTTGAAAACTTTGAGTTTTAACGATAATGACAAAATAAAAGGTAAAGTGAATAGTCTTAGGTTTGATTTTTTAGTGTAAAAATATAATTTTTCGTTAAAGTAAACAATATCGTGAATTTTTTGTTAAAACTCTCTATATACATATATGCATATTCTCGATGGGAACAAGGACAATCTCCGAGCATAATCTTTTATTTTGTTCACATTAGAAGAAAAGACTGCATGCAGGGTTAAAGTAATCTGTTAGTTTATGGACAAGCTATCGGATGCTATGAAATATAATATATTGAATAGCGCGTTTAATCTGGTGGCGGTGGGGCCGGCCCAGCATGGATTAAGAGAAAGTAATTTTGTGTTGTGATTTTATCATTTAAAAGGAGGAGCATTTTCTCTCTCACAGAGGATGTCTGCGGAATTGTCAAATGTTTGAAAGTGGAGGAGGTGGTGGGTCAGGTCATATGCCCTAATTATGCCCCGTCTGTTGCTGTTTTTCTGCTGCTGCCGCCCGTGAAGCTCCTCCACCGGTTGCTGTTTGTGGATCTTGACGTCGAGATTGCTCGGTTTCAAAGCTACCATCGTATCATTCGAGACCTGAAATCTAAATCCTAAAATGTGATTTATCTACGGCAAAGAATGACCACACATATGTAAATTGATTAAAGTAATGTGTTTTCTCTTTTGTATTTTAGTTTGAATTTCTTCGTCATAATTTAAATTACTAATATGTAAAATATTGTTGGGTATTTACTGTTGCTTAAAATTTCAATGACTCCTTTATTTTTTTAAAGTTAATATGTGGAGTAATGTTATTTAGACTGAATTTCTAAATCAAATTTGCATGAGATTAATGGGTAAGTCGGTAAGTGGGTTCATTTTTTTTGCGGATCTGATTCACGATATTCTTTTCGAGGAAGGATTGTAAGTTTGATTGTTCATTTGAGGATAGGTTTTATGTTGTGTGGGACACTCTTTTTCTTTGATCAGGTTGAAATCCCTGACAAAGTTTTTATCGAAACTCATTAAGCACACTATCCTCAGTTTGTACGAATTCTAATTTGCTTAATAAATATCGTACTTTTGTAGTTGCTTAAAAACTAATCACTTTGAAAAATTTCTCAGAATGGAGGAGGTGTCAACGTGGCCTTGGGGAAGAAAAGTAAAAGCAAACCGCGAAATATGAAGCACGCGCGTGCACAGTATCCATTCTGCCCAAGTGATAAGATCGTGGGAAGAAAAGCCGAAATCCAGTGAAAACACACATGCAAGTTGCAACCACGACCACGACATGAAGATTCCCAAAGTCTACTCCCCGCGCATCGACCTCGTATTCTTGCGCTTCATTGTTGAAACGATGCCGCATGTGGTGCAACTTTCTAGACATAGAGGAGTTGGAGAACTCCTTTGCAACTAAGATATTACATGAGTCTGTTGTAATATCTCAAATCAATTACATTCTGTCAAGTCTGATTAAAATTTCTCTGTAACAAGGTTGAGTTGAGTGAAAACCGTTACCTATTTAACATATAACATCTCGTGCCAATTATAAGACATATATAAAATTCTCTAAATGGTATTGTATTATAAGCATAAGAGACCACATTCTTGATATATCCATGCTATGCTATGAAAGTTGTTCTAACATTTGATCGTTAAAATGTCAACCAAACCATATTACCAAACCTTGAGCTTAAGCTTTTTAATTGATAATTTACCGATTTAGGTCACATTTAACTTTAGGCGCAGGAATTCCTAGAAAATTTGCCCCAAAATTGAAGAAAATAGAACAAAGGGCTTTAAGCCCAATCCGCCTAACTTAAACTCAGAAATCCACAATATAAGCCTAACCTGACAACCTCCATCTCACCAAACTAACTTAACTGAAAATTAAGCAAGTTTGTTGCAAGAGAAGTTCATTTTTCAGGGCTACTCTAACTTGATACACTCCGGGACATATCTAATCGATGTGTTTCCGGTATACGAAGGAGAAAAACTAACCATTTGAAAATTCAAAAAAATGAAAAATGAGAAAAGTTTACAAGAACTACAGTGTTTATTGGTGTTCAGCTGGTAGATTGAAGCAGCTTCATATATTTGGAGATTACCGTACCTTTACTTTCACCCGGGCCTCCATGGATGTATGCTTTGATTCCACAGCTGCAACTGGAGATCCTATAATCCTGTTGGGGCTGCTCTAGAATACAAGATCCTTGTTTGCCCTTCATGCGAGAAGACGAAAAAATGGTTAACAAGGAACGTGCAGCAGGGTGGCGGCCAACTTCAACAAGGAGGCTTGACTGCGAACCATGCCGTGAGAAATATCATTTTTTACTCTTGCCTAATCGTGAATTTCTTCTGGCAATTATCTCAGCTGCCCAACTCTTTCCTAGGTCGGTTCGGAATTTGCATGGGGAAAAAGAAGACAAACAAAAAGAAAAGAGCAGTTACAAATAGCAGAAATCACAAATTTTCCTACTCTAGTTAGCATCAAAATAAATCGATCCACCTGCTGTCGAGATGAAGAACTCATCCACCACCTTTCCATGTTCTGTTTGGGAATAATAATATCAAAAGAGGAAGATAAGAAAGCTAACAAAGTTACAGCAAAAGAATGAAACACTTTTACCCATTTCGTATTCCAACGCTTGCAGAATCATTTCAACCTGGACAGAATTGCAAAACCATATTGAATGAAGGGAAATCTTAAGTAATAGTGGAAGGTCTGAAACGTCTATATGCGTAACTCTTGTCAGCCCATATAAGCACGCAGCACGCACACACGCAAGTAGGAATGAGTAAATTTCTTGTGTTGCAACATTACTTTATTTAGTCTAAAGAAAGGTTGGAAATGGCACTGTAGAAATGAATAGTGTTTCAATCTGATCTTTTTGTTGGTTTTGGGTCAGCAGCCCGGCCCTCAGCCAGGCCCAAATGTGTTGGTTTTGGCTGGGAAGCCCGGCCCTCAGTGAGGCTCAAATTATTTAATTACATTTTTGCCCATCCAAGATTACAATCCGATGGTGGGGATGGTCTATTACAAAGGGCAATTTTGTCCTCTCCATTTTGGGCAAGATGGTGGGTCACCGGGTAGGTATCATTTGCCGTTGTTCAATTAGGGTTTCAGGAAGGGTTTGCGAGAGAGAGAGAGAGAGAGAGAGAGAGAGAGAGAGAGAGAGAGAGAGAGAGAGAGAGAGAGAGAGAGAGAGAGAGAGAGAGAGAGAGAGAGAGAGAGAGAGAGAGAGAGAGAGAGAGAGAGAGAGAGAGAGGGTCTGCGTATTGTGTCCTTTACATTTCTTGGTATGCTATTGATATGGAAAACATTATCTATCTGTTTTATTTATCGCATGTCATAAGAATCAAAATAGACTTGGCATCCTTTTAGTGGCCTTTTTTGTGTTGGCAGATGCCATCAGATAGGCAAAATCATATCGGCTACAAATGCAATGAATGCTACAAGTTACTAAGTTTCGCCATATGCCTTCATTGTGGCATTGCCCCTTCTACGACAAGTAAGCATTCTAATTTCACTTTGTGGAATGATATTAAGTTGACTTATGGAATAATATAGAGTTATGTCATGCATGAAAACAATGAATCCATTTCATCATGCATTTTTTAGTTAAACTACTATGTTTTTGTTCAATTGATTGCAACTCATTCCACAGTTTGCTTCACAAACCTCTACGGTTAGCTTCCATACAATATGTTGCAAGTTTGAGGATATCTCTACATCTTAATTTCTGCTCTCTCCGATTGCTTTAAGTTTGTAATTTTACGTGCTACACTGCCACTGATTTGATTATAAAAATGTAAAACAAATCTGTCCATGAATTACAAATTTGAATTTAATTTTTGATGTTTTTTCCAGTGTAAGGCATATGTTGCACAAGTGAGGTATGTACGCTGCGGGGCATATATTTTGCCGTCTTAACTGCTGGGGCAAACTATCTGTAAACTGCAGCTTGCTTCTATTTCTTCAGTTTCGTATGGAAACAAACCTTCTACTTATTTTTGCTTTTGAATAGTTGTGGTTACAAAATTAGCTACCTAACCAAGTCCTCAACACTTTCTATTTTTAATTACCTGTTGAAATGGCTGCCTACACTGCATGACACATATTATATGTGTGAACTAAATGTTTCTTCTGTTTCTTAAGGAAACATAACTTTTTTGGAAACCATCTCTTTCTAATCAAAGACATTCAGTTTCTTCCCACTCATTGTACAATGTGTTTATATGTCAACTCACTTGAATATATATAAAAGCAAAACTGCTTATCTTATCGATCTCATTCACTCGTGTATCCTTTTGTTTGCTCATAATTGTGTTGAATTTATTCAACTTAAATGTGTTTTATTCATCCGATTACGCCTGAAACAGCTGGTTCCTGAGTCAACACGCGGACCTAATTTCTAGTAAAGAACTAAATTAGACATTTCATCTGTATGCCTAATATATTGAAGCATGTCGATATAACATTAAATACGAATGCCTAAATATACGGACTCTGTCAAAATCTTTCCCAAGATTAGACTCTATGGACAAATTATTTTCATACTCCATCCAAAGTTCTTTGATCTCTTCAGCTGCAGATAAGAACTTTTCCAATTAATAGAATTCTGAAAATGAATATTTTCAGATATAAAAAGAGTTCCAGGAAGATAAAAATTAATGATCAACCCTAATCCCTCCACCAAGAACTAAGCACATTTCATCCAAAGCTGCTTGCTCCATTCTGCTCTTCACTGCTTTCGGTACGCCATCAGATGGTGTTATATCTCCGACAATAGCTGAGAATAGTTCAATTGCAATCTACTATCAAAACACACACACATACACATATATAGGTATCACACTAAATCCATTGTAAATATAATACAGAAGAATAACGTGAAAGAACAAGGGAACATAAGATACCTTCTGCAGTGTCGTGCACTATTTGTATCTTGCTCCGCCTGTTCTGTTGAGGTAAGGGAAGGCAAAACACGAGAAAATAAGGTACTGCACAGAAAAAGGTCCAAGTGGCAAATCAATTACATGTATAATCAAGCAAGTCCGATTAGAAAATGATAAAGAGCATAGGCCATCATATAGCATCCAAGCTCCAACCCTCTATTCAAGCCAGGAACGTCACCAGCAATCAAGGACATCAAAGCCATGCGATACATATGATCTGCGATGGACTCCGAGCCCTTTATTCCCTGATTGATCCAACCCTTCCTTTTTGTGGTCTACGAGAGAGAGGGAAATGATATCTTGAATCTTCTCGCAATTCATATAATGAAGACATTGTAAGAATATGAGTATGAGATAGAGAAGTTTTGGGACCGGCTATATGTATTCAGTTTGATAGAAAAGTCTTGTTAATAAGGGGAATGCTGATCCTTGACAAAGAAGGATTTTGTATAGCATTGCGATCAGTTCTTATGGAACAAGGAAACAATTATTTGTTTCCTATAGGGATTTTAATCGGGAATCCTATCTATTATGGAAAAGACTATATGTAAATATATATAGTGGCCTCTCTTCTCACAGAACACACGCTCATATTGGGACTTAAACCTATTTGTAAGTCGAGTTCTTTATCATCTGCAAGAGAAGAGAAGGTTCACTGAAAAGCTTGGCGTCATGGCTTCAAGTTCTGGAACTGCTGCAGGTATGCTTTGTTGGAGTTTAAGACCCTCTTGTCCCACATTGGTCAACAATATTTTTTCACTAGCCTTTATATAGGCTTATTCCTGTTTCTTAGTAATTAAAACTTAGACCATTTGGAAATAGATTGAAAGCTTGGGCCATATGGTTGTGTGGATTAGACTTGATGATTAACTGGAGTCCTCAGTTCCATCAAAGATTATCTTTTCTTCCTCTTTATCTTCCGTACAAACTTTCCAGAGAGTAAACACACAAAACAATTCGCTAGAGTTCTATAATCCAGTGCGGGTTGTAGAATTAGGTAGTTGTATCCTAGTCGAGCAGACGTTGTAGAACCACAAGCACAAGAGTGGGACGGAAATACTGTTTGAAGGACATAGCGTTTGCGCTAGTCTCTACCTTCAATTCATTCAAGTTAGTATCATATTAATTTTTTGTAATTATTGTGTTATTGCATTCTGTATTGCAAGTATTTGTGAATAATAAAGTATAAGTATTTTGGTTCTGTATTTCTGTTATTTTATTGTTTCTAAATTGTTCTCCAACATGCTTTTCTTTTTGGTCATTGTAAGAACAAGTTTGTAACATCTTATCCAAGGAACAAGAATTCATCCAATTGAACCACAACTAATCTAAACTTTGCATTGAGCAGACTTAAGAACCAAAGCCTTTAAAACATACCTGCATTATTCAATCCTGATGAAGAAGCCACTGCAGCCTCTGTGCTTGAAACCTTCTCCTCTTTTACGATCACAATGGCTTCTCTAATCAATAGGACTTAGAACAACATAAGCTGATCTTCGCAAGAGCAGTGGTTTGAACCATATATATAGTACTCCTCTGTCCATCCCTATCAGAATTGGACTAGGATTCAAAGTTATACAAACCATAAAGACTTATGAGACCTTATAAAGTTCCAACACTAAGTTCTTTTCCAAAACCAATTGGAACTTCTCTCAAGACTGCATTCCTTATAAGATTTAAACTTCTTTATAATATCAATTATCTCAAGACTTGTAAGAATCATACTCATACTCTTACAGTCATCGCATACACGAATTCTGGTTAATTCTTCTCATGTTGTAGTTCATGTTTTAGTCTTGTTCAGTAATTCACTGCTAACAGACATATTATATACACCCCCACTATTACTACTTCACACGAATCATTTTTCTCTTCATTAGAAAATCATATCAAGTTTCAAAACTAAAGTTACTAAATTCTTCGCGGCAAGTCAATTTTCAACTTTGTCCCACTTAGTGTATGGATTGCATTCCAAATCATCTCAATCAAGATTTTCACAATATGAAACATGGAGTTCAATTCAAGCACCCATCTGTGTTTGGTAGCTGAGAAAATTCAGAAGTACCTAAAATTTTCAACTTTCCCACTGGCTAGCTCCCACCCAATCTCTCAAAGAGACTACAACACAAAATTTCAATCTGTAGACTGCAGATCACAAACACAAACAATTCTCCAACTTTCCATTCATTTTGTCAATTAATTTCTCGGTAACCAAACAGTTGGAGAACAAGCAGAATCAGCGCATATCTTGAGACGGTGACACAATGTGAGAAAATCAATGGCGGAGGACGCCGGATGAAGTGCCCAGAGACCCGAATGAAGCATCGGATTCGTCCGAACTGACAGACCGCTTGGAGGCGAGCCGTCCGGACTGGGTGCCTGCCAACGAACGGAGACGAACCTGACGGCCGGGACTTCGGTGGAAAATCCGGGTCTGGACAAGATCTTTTGAAGAAAGCGGTAGGCGAACGAGTAGGAACAGAGCGGGTCAGTGACTCAGTGGAGCAGCGCAGCGGGTTTGGGGAATTAAGCACCATAATTCCCTGAGATTGAAACCAACGATCAGCTTTCACAGGGCCTTTCTTTTGCTTACCAAAGTGCCAACCTTCTCCGTCCAAACTATCAAACGTTTATCGGAAAATATTAAAAATTTAGAAATGCTATGCAGATTTTCTTAAAGTGGATTTGATACATCACATTTTTTGCACAATATTTTATAAAATTATTACCTTAACCTGGTGACGTGAGTATTCGAACCCCTTTCCTTCAAGTTGGAAATAGTTGCTTCAAGCCAACTTGATTATAGGTTTTGTGTTGTATATTATACGAGTAAGTTATTTATAGGTATTCTAATCTTTAATGCTTTATAAAATTTCTAAAGTTTACAAACCTTAGCCGTCACACCCATTTCACCTCTTGGTTTTCTCAAACTCTCTCTCCCCTCCTCTGCTTTCTCAGTCTCTCTCTCTCCTTTCTTCCTCTCTTCCTGCAAATCACTCTCTCTCCGGTATTCTTTTGTCCTACTAGCGGATTCTTTCTTCCAAACCATGATTTTTCCTTGCCCCTTTCGAATCGGAACCCCTCCAAATTGGAAGATTCTAATCCGGATTTTCCGATCTCTCACAGGTAATTTTCAAATCAAAACGAATGTGATTTATATTGTGGTTTTGTTGAATTAAAATGAGGTTTTCTTTTAATTATTTTGTTGAGGTTTTGCATATTGTTCATATTTTGGGGTTTTCCATATTTCTCATATTTGTTTGTTGCATGTTTGCTATTTTGTTTCTCATTTGCTAATTTCTTTTATATCTGAAGTATATATTAAACAATTGATTGGGATCAAATATCACATTAACTTGATTCGGGTTGAAATTTCTTCCAACTTGTTTTGATTATATTTACTTTGTGATGCATGCCATTGGAGGTTTGACTTTAATTTGGTTTTATGCAGGTTTTGACTTGCAGTTTGTTTTGTGCATGATTTCTACATGAATGGACAAAAGATTATAAAAAATGGGCGTTTTGATATAGGCGCCTTGTTTTTTTAATTTTTTAGACTAAACATACACTCCTTTTGAAAATTTGATCAAACATTTTCCTAAAATTTTGATTATTAATTTTAGTTTTTCACATAAGTTCAATTTTGTTTAGTATTTTAGTTTTTCACGACTTTTCCTAGACATTTCCCTTTTTTTTTTCTTTTCCTCTTATCCCTATATTTATGCATTTATTATCCATCTCTATGCATTTTTTTATTGTTTTTTTATAATTTTACTTTTTTTTTTGTGAATATAGTAGAATATTTATAAAAAATTTGTCAAATTTTATTATTTAGAAGACCTACACATAATAAAGATTTGTTTGATTATATAGCTACATCTAGTTACCTATAATATGGACACATTTAGTTTTATAGTGGATTTGATTTTTTGTATTTCTCGGTACATTTGGAATGTAAATGTACCAAAAGGGTTATTAGATAAAGACATTTGGTTTTGTGGTACATTTGTGATTTTTTTTTTGTTCATTTGGCCTTTTGGTACATTTGGAATCTAAACGTACCAAAAGGGTTACTTGACAATGGACACATTTGGTTTTATGGTACATTTGAAATTTTGGTACATTTGGTTTTTCTGTATATTTGAAATCTAAACGTACCAAAAGGGTTACATAACAATGAGAACATTTGGTTTTATGGTACATTTGAATCTTTGGTACATTTGGTTTCTCGGTATATTTGAAATCTAAATGTATCCAAAGTCGATACTTTTGTTCTCAAATGTACCATAAGTTTTAAGTATATTTTTTTATATATCTATACGTGAAAAAATATGTATTGAAGACTTTTTATTGAGACATTTTTAATAGAAAGAGAATTTAAAAAAAAAAATACTAATAATAAGGTAATAAGGAATTATTTAATTAATTTTTTATTTTATTTTATTAAAAAAATGTCATTTAATGTGTAGAAGGGGATTGACGAAATTAAATTCCTATATTGTAGGCAATTAGTTGCTAAGCTATCTTAATTTTTTATTTTATTTTATTAAAAAAATGTCATTTAATGCGTAGAAGGGGATTGACGAAATTAAATTCCTATATTGTAGGCAATTAGTTGCTAAGCTATCTTATGCCTCTATATAAATGCATTTAAATTAATACATAGAAATTAAATAAATAGAAAATTATTGAGGTGGCAATTGATCAAAACACCTTAATCAAATCTTTAAAAAGGATGAATGTTTAATCTAACAACTATAGAAAAGATGTAGGACATTCTAATTTTCCCTATAAAAAAAAAAGAAAACCAAAACTGAATTGAAACCAAACTGAACAAGAATCGGAAAAAAGTTGAACCAAACCGAAAATTCGGTATGGTTTCGGTTTTGGCAAAAAACTGAACCGATTCAAACCGAACTCACCCCTACATTAAAATGTAAGGTGACTGAAAATCCATGGAGAGTCAATTTACGTTAAAAGAGTCCCTTAGCATTTCTCTTTACTTTATTTTTTTTCTTTCTTATAGGAACGATATTGGGAAGAAGAATTGAACTCACAACCTCGAACATGAATTAATGTTTTACAAGTCTTTTGTGAGAAAATTTTTAATGTGTCGAGAACACGGTTCAGTGTACCAAGTGTCATAATATAAGTGGTTGGAAATTTTTTTTTTCAAATATTCAACTACTTATATTATGATACTTGGTATACTATACCGTGTTACAGACACATCAAAAAATCTCTATTTTTTGCACGGTTGCATTTAATAGAATATTTACAAATTAACATACGAAACACGTCTAGGGTCATAACAAGACTACGGTCTTGTATAAATAATTATTAAGTATCGATTTTACTATCCATGTAAATCAAATTTGAGATTTTGCGAATACTATTAAATCAAAGGTTAAATAGTTGAAAGACGGTTTTATTCAAAATATAGAGCAAAAGTAATTTTTTTGTTGGACAATCTAATACTAATTCATCTTCTACTGTATCTCACCACTTAAACATTTTCTTTGGAAAATTGTATTTTTCCAAAATTGAGGGGGAAAATGTCAACAATGCTATCGTTCAAATTATAAACGTTTAATTAGATGAGATCGAGAAATTAAGAGAGAAAAAAATAAGTAAATATGTTTGGGTTGATTAGGGATCAAGTTTTAATTAACACTGCAATATAAGAATCGCTACAAACATCCCGATCAGTGTCTCAACTATGCATATTCCTAGAATTTTTTTTCCTTCTTTTAGCTAAAGAATAAAAATAAAATTACAAAACAATATTACAATCTAACTATATAAACATATATAAAAATTAAAGAGTTGGGAAATTGAATGAATAATAAGTAGGAGGAATTATCAAAGCATGTCCTACCTTATATTTTCTCTCAAAGTGGGATTCCTTATGATTATCGAATAATTTAATGTTAATTATTGATCTAATGTTATAAATATTGTACTCAAAATATAAGATGACAAATAATTTATAAAATGTCATTTTCAAAAGAATTTCCTTAACAATTCTCATCTGTATGCACTTGCCTGTGTGGCACAAGACCAATTGCACAAACGATCGAGGAAAAGAAGAAATTGTCTTTGTGTGTTGAATATTCGCGGACTTCTTTTTCTTACTTTTTTTTTTATGGGGAATTCGTGGACCTTAATGTTTTGAGAGCGGCGCAAAAACGTTCCCACGGGTATCACAACTCCCATGCCACTGATGTATGCAATGATTTCACTACCTCAACAACCTTTTTTATTTAACTTTATCGACAAACTTGACCGAGTCAAAGCAGCCGAAAATAATTGCACAAGTCATCAGTCCTACTCCCGCGAGAAATGGTACTATCTACTTAACGAGAGTTTTTATGATAGATTACGTGTTGTTATATAAATAATGAGATATGTATATTAAAAAATAAATAATTTTAAAAAATATATATTTTATCATTTATATAAAAATACGTGATATATCATTTGCATTTCTGTCATAATTAAAAATTTCTCCTACAACGTCTGTTGACAGATCGCAGCCTTGTAGGGTAATTGACAAAACGTTTGCATCTTCACGGAACCAACCACTGAAGTAGGATATTGTTCATGGGATTTATAATATTTTTATACAACCGTATTCTATTTTAAATGAAGAGTGATTGGAATTGAGATTTTTTCGGGATCTTTGTGTCCATTAGAAAATTCAAATCGTTTAAGAGAGAGATCCGAGGCATTCAAGGTCTTGATTTTGTGAACAGTGGGCCATGTGTTAATAGAGGCTGCATGATATAAATGAAGTGGCTTGATTTTTGGGTCCGTCGGCTCCATACTCAGAGACTCGGAGAGGAACGCAGTCTAGGTCACACAATAGGAAAGTCATAACTATCATCATCGATAAGTCAAGCTCAAAACTTCTCACTCATAAATGAAAATGATACATAACACTAGTTAGTGACTTAAGACTTCTTACTTAAAAATGAAAATAATTACACTAGTTGGTGAAATTTATAATTAACCCTGAAAGTCTTGATTAACAATAAGAGCTCATTATGGGTGGCTAATTTAAATTTAATAATTTACGATTAGAATCAATAATTATTGCATTGCTTATATGATTTCCTTAATCAAATCGTCATCAGCCAAGGCTGTATCCAACACAAGATTCACTCTCGTGACTCCAGCTAATTATGGGATTATTGCATTGTTTATACATAATTATGCATAGCCAGCCCTCTAACACTCATATTAATACATCTGCTTAATTAATATGATTTCTCAACCCATTGATCAAACTGGTTTAAACCCGACCAGCCGGGCTCTCTTCCAATCCTTCCTCGGAGTAGTACGTCCGGCTGCGTTTAATTGGTATGTTATTTTCATTTTCATTAAATGTGTGTACCTTACGCTAAAAAATCATCTAAACATTCAAGAACGCGTTTAAACCCAAAAATAAAATAAAACCTCATATATGTCTCTTTTCCTTGATCAGATTGGAGGTTCAAGCATGGTGATGAGGAGCCTAATCAAGTTGTTAGGGACTCTGAAATCAAAACTGAGGTTTTTAAACAAAAGAAATGCGTATTCAGAAATTGAGAAAACTGAGAGCATGAGGATGGACATGATGCACAGGAAAGCTCAGGCATCAATTGTACCGACTCTGAAGAATGCCGATTACCGGAGGAAAAAGAGCCACGCACATAGCCGCTGATCCGTGATCGATTGAAACCAGAATTTCCCTTTTTATTTATTTGATTTGGAGAGGAGCAAGATATACAATATGTTACACATATAAAAATGGTTCTGCAGCTGTTTGTTTCAGCGGGTTTTACTGTTTCAAGTCATCAGTGTTTTAAGTCATATGAAAATAGTTCTGCAGCTATTTGTTTGAGCAGTTTTTACTGTTTCAAGTCATCACAGCGCCACTTTGAGGTGTTACAACTTCTTAATTCAGTTTATATTTTGTGACTTTTCTTCTAAAACAAGCGATATTGGAAAAAAAGTTATTTGTAATTGGGAAATTTTATTTAAACCTATGTAACCTCTTTTTACACTTAATTTAAAATTTTAAATGTTAATTGTCTATTTTACCTTATTACATAATTACTATTAAGTACAAAATGAAATTAATAAACTCAAATTTAACAATAAACCCAAACATTATAATTAAATCCTACGATCACTCTTTGTTTATCCTACGTTCATTTCAGCTAAAACGTTAATGACTCTCATAGAGAAAAATAAGTTTTTTTTTTATTGATGGATGGTGATTTTGAAGTTTTGAATTTTCCAACCAAGGTATGACTCAATTTATGAATTTTTTGTGCGTTTGATTTCAATTTTTTGAGTTTAGAAGATGAATATTTTGGTTTAAATTTTTTTTTTTCAATCAATCCTATATAGTTTGTTTATTTTTCTGCAACAGCAAATTACTGCAGTCGATCTCCCACTGTCCATCTGCATCCCAAAAAACCAATAAGACTTGCAGATATTGCAAGACCTTGGATTCCATCTGCTTCTTCTATGTTTATATTATTTTTTTTTCTTCTCTGTCGGTGTAGTCTGACTACACCACAAAATCATGGCATCAATGTAGCTATTGGTGCAAATAGTACTGCCTAAAAGTCCTAATACAAAGACTGCACCCCAAAAAACCAAAAAGACTTCCAGAACTCCCAAGGTTTGTTTCAAGATTTGTGAGAGATGGCATTTTTCCATGAATTGCTGAATCTAGGGAAAGTCCATATACATCATAAAACCCATCAACCACTTTCTCCTCATGGTCTAGCACATTGAACTCTTGGAATGAATAAGAGAATCCAATCCAAATCAAGATGAGTTAAAAAGTAAAGCAACGTCTATTGATAGTAGTACATACAAGCAAAAAATAGAGTTAAAAATCAAATGGATGTAAAAATAAATCCACATATTGAATTGGGTTTATGAGGGTATATTAGGGTTTAAAGAGATATTAATAGTTTAGTTAAAAATCGAATGAATGCAAATGGTAAGTTGAGTGTAGAAATATGTTACATGGATTTAAATAAAATTTCCCTTTGTAACTTCAAATATCAGATGTAAGGGTGAATGTTTTTAATTAACTAAACTATTAGTCTCCTACTGAATTTTGAGACGTTTAATAAAAAGAAGAAATATAATTACATGGAAAAAGAAATTAAGTGAAGTCAATAAGATTGTGACCGTATGATTGAAGGAGCAATTTAATATATATAGACCCAAAAATACCAAACCCAAATTTGGACTGGGACACGCATGCATTTGCATGCACAAGACTTCTCCAATTGGGTCCTCCTGGTCGGTTTATAGGGAAAGGGATTATCTCCATCAAATCAGGGAATCTATGTCATTGAAATTTGATCTAACGGTTACAAATAAGAATCCGCTTTAAAAATTATAATAATTTCAGCTGTTAGATCAAATTTCAATGACATAAATTCTCTTATTTAATAAATTAGGATGAAAGAATCCGAATATGATCCATTTCCGGTTTATAGCTTCTTTCGTACCAAAATGTTTTGCTTTTGAATTTCTTTCTACAATTATTACATTTCAAAACTCCTTAATGTTGTCGTTGATATTGTGAATCACGCGTCCTACGTGCATTACAGTGATACAATAGGCTAAATCACAAACTTGTACATAATACATTGTCGTTTTAATGTGTTGTCACATCATGTTGCCATAATTGAGTATTTGGTGTTAGTTAAGCACAGATCCATTTTATTTTGTTTATATTTTTCAATCCAGTGGGTAAAAATATATATATATATATATTTTGTTTATATTTTTCAATCCAGTGGGTTAAAAAAAAAAAAGAATTTTAACGAAAATTTTTTGATACTGTTTATTTAAAAAAAAATATATATATATATTTACATTAAAAATTCAATATTGGCACTATTCATTTTACATTTTATTTTGTCCTTATCGTTAAAACTCAAAATTTTAAAATCATTTTTATTAGTTTTCCTTAAAAAAAAAAAAAAAAAAAAGAGTACGTTGAAAATATATTAGTTAATACGAAAGTATTTTTGACATATATGTACTATGATTTTGTAGTGAGATAAGGATTATGATTCTTTTCCTTTTTTCTAATGAGATTAGGGTTGCTTGCCCAATTTTTTAAGGTTTAGGATTAATTTCCTATTTGTTTAGATTTATTTCTTGTTTGCTTGTACTTCAAATTTTTGAGCAGTTTACAAAAAATGAAAAATAATGTGCAGAAATCATTTTGGTTCTAAGTATTGATAAGTGACATTAGCCTAAATTTGATTGCATGGCTCTGCTTATTTCTTATTTTTCCCATGTCCAATCCTATAAATACCTTCATACTTGGCCCTCATAATCCCACCCAACAACTCCAATCTGGAAATTTAAATCTCTCAACTCTCTCAACTCTCCTATTACAATTATGCAAACCATGTGGAAGTATATACATCTAACTTTCACCCACTTCAGCTGGCTGTTCAACTTCTTGCTCTACCATTCCTTCTCCAAACATTATGATCACTATTTTGACGAAGCCACAGACATATCACTTACCACAGTCCAGTATAAACCCAGTCCCGAGGCGAATTCGGAGACTAGTACAGCGGAATGTGCTGTGTGTCTATGCAAAATCGAAGAAGGAGAAGAGATTAGAGAACTGAGATGTGCTCATCTCTTTCATAAACCATGCTTGGACTGGTGGACTGGATTTAAGCATGCCAATTGTCCGATTTGCCGCAGTCGTCTAGCTCCACCGAGAAGCACACAACTCCATCAGCAGTTAGATGAACAAGTGGAAGTGTTGGTGTTTAAGTTTTGTTCTTTCAGCTCGGATAGTGATCGTGGCGATAGATGGTGGCTGCGTTGAACTTGAACCGAAGAGAGAGAAGCAGCAGAGAGAGCCATGCCAGATTTAAATGAGTAATTATATATGCACGAGTGATCCCTTGTTAGCAAAGATCTGTTCATCTAAAGTCAAACGTTTAATTTTGTCTTCCAATTCTACTGTCAAATTAATGTAGTACTTCATCTATTTTGGCGAAAGAACATGTATGCGTGTGGTGTACCATGTATTTGTAAACGAGGATGAACGGTAGAAAAGCCTTTGAACTTTATGTATGTTTAGTTTCCGACCATAAACTCTCATATTAGTTTTTTTCGTTTTTCAACTTAATTTTGCATTGCATGAGCAGCAATGGCGAATCTTGGATTCAAACTTCGGGGTTCCATTATTAAACAAGTTTTTTAGATAGAAAAAGAGTGCACTTTGAAAAATCTCAGTTTATATTCAATAAAACATCTCAGTCACTTAATGGATTTGTTGTTGTCAATCAAACCATATTGTACACATATAAATTGATATCTATATATGCCTAAACATTCCATCATATGAACAGGATTTGACATCTATTTTGCTCCATCCTCTTTTTTCATAAACTATGCTTTGAAAAGGTGGACAGGATAAGCATGCCACATGTCCCATTTGCCGCAGTCATCTAGCTCCACCGCATTAGAAGGAGGATTCTTTACTCTTTTATTTTTGTTTCCTTCCATCCCCTCCTCTCACACTTGTTTTTTTGTCTTATTATCTCTATAAAAAAATCAATATAAGATGTTGATGTGGTTTAACCGTGACCGTTCAAATAGGAGAGCATGAAAGGATAAAGAGATTAAGAAGATAGAGAATCCTCCTCCGAAGCACTAACCCATCATCGGTTTGATCAAGTGGAAGTGCTGCTATTTAAGTTCTGGCCATTCGGGTCGGATAGTAATCAAAACAACATACTCAAAACACTATACCATAAAAGTAGACATATCAACCATGTCATTGATATACCACATAATTTGTGTTTTCTATTCATACAAATTCCTCTTTTTAAGATTATCTTCTTTTTTTTTCTTTTTTTTTTTCCTTTTCTTGAGGAGAAAAAGATGTTTCCACAGAGAGAGAGAGATAAGAGGTTTGTAGGAGAAAGAAAGAAAAAAATTAATAATAAAATAATATTGTTTACTATTATTATTAAAAAAATTTAATTGACGGGGCAATATATTTTATGAGGCAGTAATGCATTCGAGCAATTACTATTCACTAAGATAGTATTTGCCTTGTCCAATTGTCTAGGCAATTATTGCCTTAGTGGGTTGAACTTGCTTCAAGTCAATAAGATTGTGAAGAAGTTGGGGTTTAATATAAAACTAATTGGCCAAATGGGAGCCATTCATTATTTATAAACAAATGCAAGGTTCCTTCTTTTTTCAATATAAAATTGATACTCTCAACAAGCTCTTTCACGCATTGTTCTAAAAATCTCCACGTAGGCGCTAGGCAGCTAGCCACGACATTGATAAATCCCTAGGTATTTGAAAATTAAGAAAGGGTGTCTATACCTGTTTAGGTGTCTGCCCAACCCACCTAAGTGTTTGCCTAGGCATGCACCAAGGTTGCAGACTCTCATTTAAATAGAAAATAGATAACTTTCATTTTGCATTTTATTTTTTTAATAAATTGTAAGAAACTTGTTAAATACACAGATGAATACTCACTATATGCATGTCCTCCATTTTTCCTATATGTATTATAATTCTTCATAATTTTTATGTCATTCTATTTTTTCAATTTATATATCCCAATACAATTATGTATTTTTTCTTAAAACATAAACAAGCATTACTTATGCGATATATATAATAAATTTAACTTAAATTTGTCTTGTCCTTTTAGGCCCCGTCTAGGCGCCTAGGCGTTAGGGTCTAGTCCGCGGCCCGATTAACGCTTAGAATTTTTTAGAACCTTGTCTTCGTACATGACAAATTTTCAAACCTAACACATCGACAATATAATAGAATGAAATGAAACGCGTGTGATCTTTAACTTCACATATAAGACAATCTAATTTGATACAATAATGAAGTTTGAATTCCAACCGACCATATAAGAAATAGTCAATTAATTATAACCACATACAAATCCCTCTTTTCGAACCATACGATCGGAGGAACAATTTAAAGGACTGGGACATGCAAGACTTGTCCTATTGGGTCCACCCGGTGGCTACTAAGATTAAATTATGAACAGTACTTGGTTACTCAAAAATATATAAGAACTCTTACTCAAACTCTTAATGTTTTAATCACAGAGTTTTATACTTATTATCAAAACTGTTTATATTATGAATCACACTGTAAAAATTATCTTTGCAAAAAATAAATTAAAATTAAGGTCGTTTATTCAATCTATTAGAGCAAGTACATAGACGGTTCGTAGTGCTTTTACCAATACTATTCATTTGTTTTTAACAGTTTGATGATTAAACGATCTTAGTTTAAATGACTTTTTGCATAGGCGATCTTTATAAGGTCATTTATAATATGAACGGTTCTGATTATAAACACGGAAGTTCTATAAATTAACAACAAACGATTTTGAGAAATTTTGATTAGGAATTTCTATTATTTTTTAGTAGTTGTTAAATTATTACATTCCAAAACTCCTTAATTTAGTCGTTTATTTTGTGAATCACGCGTCCTATATGCATTACAGTGACACAATAGTCTAAATCATAGGACAAAGTCCTACGTATGTTGTCGTTTTAGCTTGTTGTCACATCATTGATTTGCCATAATGGGTTGTCACATCATTGATTTGCCATAATGGAGTATTTTGTGTTGGTTGAGCACATGATATTGTTCAGTATATTCATTTTTAGTTAAAATGGTTCATAAGATCTGTATAACACATTATTTTGATTTCAGAAATTGAAAATTAATAATTGTGCATTATTCATTATTTTGGTTATTCTGTTAAGTGTCAATGAGCACTTGGTTAAAAGTTTAAGCAATTTTCAAAGCTTCGTAACTCAATCGTTTCTTAACCAAATTCGACCTATAATATATCAAAATGAAGATAGAAAAGTGTAGAACAAGATTGTACCTATTTGGAAGCCCAATGGTTGCCGGAGATGGTCGGAAAATAGCCTGAAAGGTGACTGGTCCATGGGCAAACTGAAAAACTCGCCGGAAACTGGGTACACTTTAAACGTTCATAGCTTCTTCAATACTCAACGAAATCGAGTGATTCAAAAATAAAAATCATACTTCTCGACAAGATGAAGAGAATGGTACCTTTCTCGATGGCTCATTTGTTGTGGTTTGGTTGAAAAATGGCTCAAAATTGGCTAACTTGAGACCAAGACAGCCACTTTCAAGCCTTTTTGCAGACAAAACATGGTGATTTAGCCATCGAGAAAGATACCATTCTCTTTTTCTTGTCCAGAAGTATGATTTTTGTTTTTGAATCACTCGATTTCGTTGAGTATTGAAGAAGTTAGGAACGTTTAAAATTTACCCAATTTCCGGCAAGTTTTCCAGTTTTCCCGCAGATCAATCACCTTTTAGGCTATTTTTCTGCCATCTTCGGCAACCATTGGGCTTCCAAATAGGTACAATCTTGTTCTACACTTTCCTATCTTCATTTTGATATATTATGGATCGAATTTGTTAAGAAACGATTGAGTTACGAAGCTTTGAAAATTGCCCAAACTTTCGGCCAAGAGCTCAGGGACACTTAATGGAGTTTTTAACGGAATGACCAAAATAATGGATGGTGAACAATCTCAAGGACAATTTCTATTGATTTTCAATCTTAGGGACCAAAATGATGTATTATGTAAATCTCAGGGATGTTTTGGCTAAAAAGCCAGGAGGGAAATATTTTTTGCACACTTTTTTTTTTTAACCTTCTGAATATAATTTTTAATTTTGACCATTGATTCATATTTATATTCTTCAATCTAATGGTTAAAAAAAATGAGTTTATGTTGAAAAATATATTAGTTAATACAGTATTTTAGACATATATACGTACTAGAATTTTGTAGTAGGATAAGGGATTATGATTCTTTTTCTATTTTCTAATAAGATTCGGATTGTTTTCCTAATTTTCTAAGGTTTATGATTAATTTCCTATTTGTTTTGAATATACTTACTTTTTTGCTTGTACTTTAAAATTTTTAGCAGTTCACAAAAAGTGAAAAATAATGTGCATAAATTACTTTCGTTCTCACCATTAATCATTGACATTAGCCGAAATTTGATTGCATGGCTCTGCTTTCCTCTATTATTTTCCCATGTCCAATCCTATAAATACCTTCATACTTGGCCCTCATAATCCCACCCAACAGCTCCCATGTGGAAATTTAAATCCCTCAACTCTGTCAATTCTCCTTCTACAATTATTCGGACCATGTACAAGTACATACATCTAGCTTTCACCCACCTCAGCTGGCTGCTCAACTTCGTGGTTTACCATTCCTTCTCCAAACATTATGATCACTATTTTGACGAATTATTGCCTGCAGACCAAGCCACAGAAATATCACTTACCACAGTCCAGTACAAACCCAATCCCGGGGCGAATTCGGAGACTAGTACTGCGGAATGCGCTGTGTGTCTCTGCAAAATTGAGGAAGGAGAAGAGATTAGAGAATTGAGGTGTGCTCATCTATTTCATAAACCATGCTTGGACAAATGGACTGGATTTAAGCATGCCACTTGTCCGATTTGCCGTAGTCGTCTAGCTCCACCAAGAAGCAAACAACTCCATCAGCAGTTTGATGAACAAGTGGAAGTGCTGCTGTTTACGTTCTGTTCTTTCAGCTCGGACAGTGATCGTGGCGATAGATGGTGGCTGCGTTGAACTTGAACCAGAGACAGAGAAGCAGCAGAGTCATACCAGATTTAAACGAATTAATATCGTACTAGTTTGGCGGAAGATGTATTATTATCTTTAGTTAAATAAAAAATAAGGAATAATAGCTTTATGTTTTCTTTTATACCAGGCCTCCAAAACTCACCAGAACTACACAGCAGCAAACAAATGAAACGAAAAAAAATAATTCTGGACACCAGCCGTGTGCATACATCTAATTGCCGCCCACTTAAGCTGGCTGTTCAATTCTTACTTTACCATTCCTTCATAAATTATGATCACTAGATTCACTACTTTGATGAAATAGCCTGCGGACCGGGTCACGCAACTATCACTTACCACAGTCCAGTACAAACCCAATTGCCCGGGACAATGGAGACTGGTACTGCGGGAAGGATTTGGATCCTCGATTCAAATTGTGGAAATCCTAGAGATTTTCACATTTTAACCATTCATTGTACAAACTGACCGTACAATGTACGATAAACGGTTAGAATGTAAGGATCCCTAAGATCCCCACAAAGTGAATCCGGAGAGGATCCTCTTCCCTGCAGGAATATATGATGTGTGCCTGTGCAAGATGAGTAATGCTAGGAAAATTAAATGTGGAAACAAAATTTACAAATTAAATAATGTGTCATCAATAAAAATGAACACGTTCATTAATGTTTAAGTAATAAACCAATTATTAACTTCCATATTATTTAGTTTTTAAAATTTTGTTTATAAACTTAGTTTCCTTGACATTACTCGTACATGAGCGACGAAGGATAAGAGATTAGAGGACTGAGATTTGCTCCATCCTCTTTTCATAAACTACGCTTAGACAGGTGGATGGGACTTGAGCATGCCACGTGTCCCATTCCTCTAGCTCCACCAAAAAGCACGCAGAGATTTTTTAGTATGACTGGCACATGAGGTGATACATTATGTGTTATTATACAAATTGTGAGATTTATGTGTTAAAAAATTAATAACTTAAAGAATAAAACTTTTTATTATTTATATAAAAACATGTGATATACCACTAATATTCCTGTCACAATAAAAAATTTCTCTATCATCAGTTTGATCAAGTGGAAGTGCTGATATTTAAGCTCTGATAATTCAGTCCGGATAGAAATCAAAACAACATATTGAAAACATTCTACTCTTCTAAAACCCGGTGGATGGGTACTATTCAATAACAGTGCCCACCCGATTTTACCCCTCATTCTGTTCATGTTTTTTGGGCTTTAGTGGGGTTGTATGGTGAATTGGCCACTTTGACGCTCTCTCATTTTTGTTCCCGTGCTTGCGTTTTGTGTTCTCTAGGGAATATGATTTACCTTTTTCTTCCGTCTATCTGACTTCCTTTTGGTTGGTGGTTGTGCTCTTTGACCCTGTTCTTAGTTTTCTAAAGATACACGGAAGGTTTATGGGACAAAAACAGATTAAAAATGATAAAGTAATGGGCTGTTAGACAAAAAAATAAGATTAAAAAATGTCAAGAGATAAACACAAGCACATGATTTGTAACACAAAAAAGAATAAAAATGATAAAAAAATTGGTTAGAAAGAAAAAAATGATTAAAAAATATGAAAAGCTGGTTTGATGTGTTTAGTTTTTATTTTTTAATATTTTCTTCTTTTAGCATACCAAGAAAATTGGAGGCAGATTCTTTGTCCTTTTATTTTCTTTGTCTTTCTGTTTGTGTGATTACGGTTAAACCACGTCAATATTTTATATTATTATTCTTTTTTATCTTATTATCTTTATAAAAAAAATAAAAATATAATGTTGACGTAATTTAACCGTAACCACACAAAATAGGAAAACACGAAAAGTGGAAGGACAGAGAATCTATCTCCAAGAAAATTTGCTTTCTTTCTTATTTTGGGTGTTCATTTTGTAGTCTGGGGTTTTATATTTGTCTGTCTAACCCCTTTTTGTTTTCAGTTTCAGCAAATTCAGCTTTCGTGGGTTTTGTTGCTGGGTAATTAAGGGTGTAAGTTTGTTTTCTTCTTTGCTTCGGTCTTGATACAATCTTTTGGCATTTTTATATGTTTTGGTTGTGACTTTGGAATTGTGAATAAGTTATGTCTTGAGTTTTTTATTTTTTATTTTTTTTTTAACATTTTGGGGTTTAATTTTAGGGTTCTTTAGATTTAAACCCTTACAACTCTTAAACTCTAGACAAAAACCCACATATATTATAACTTCTAAATAAAACCCAAATTTTAAAGATGATATCATGTTAGATAAAAGATGTCCATGAATTTGTGTTTATTTACAAAATCATGCCACCAAATCTCTTATACATTTCTTTTAGCTAGACATTTAATTTGTTTAGTATATTTTTTATATTGTGTGAACTCCTCCAATCCAAAATCTAATTAGATCAAATATATATATTCTACATTTATGTATACTAATACCATAAAAAGAAGTAGGTAAATTAATTTTGTTACAAATTTAAAAAGTAGGCACATTAATTTTCATGTAATTATACAGTAGGTAAATTATTTTCATAAAATCAAACAATAATAGATATTGTTTTCAAAAAATTAATTTTCATAGTAGGTAAATTTTTTCATGCAATTATACAGTAGGTAAATTATTTTCATAAAATTAAACAATAAATATTGTTTTCAAAAAATTAATTTTCATAATAAGTAAACTATTTTCATGTAATTATACTGTAGGTATAAAATTAAACAATTGATATTGTTTTCATAAAATTAATTTTCATAGTAGGTAAATTATTTTCATAAAATTAAACAATAAATATTGTTTTCAAAAAATTAATTTTCATAATAAGTAAACTATTTTCATGTAATTATACTGTAGGTATAAAATTAAACAATTGATATTGTTTTCATAAAATTAATTTTCATAGTAGGTAAATTATTTTCATAAAATTAAACAATAGATATTGTTGAAAATAAACACTAAATTAGGTATATTCAAATTGAAATTTATTGTCGAAATTAAAAAAAAAAATCCACATTAATTCGTCTATCTAGAACCATATTTCATGGCTACAAGACCTCTCCAAATTCAATGCACGTGATCAATTAAAACAAAATTACAAGAATTTTCCATACTAGCTTAGATGGGGTATATTAGGGATCCAAAAATAATAAAAACGGACACACAAACTTAATTTGGTAAGTTGCTTAGTTGGATCCTAATCATTGGGTTTTATTCGAATAAATATTTTATGATGGGCTAGAGGCTAGGAAAAATGAGTTTGGAGGGGGAAAGTTAAATTTTCAATTTTATGGTCCTGATGTGCTCTACGCACGTATGCAAGCCTTGGTCCTCTCTCATCTGTAGCCATTCCCTTGTCAACTCTCGCCGGAACAAGAAAAATACTACTAACCTCCTCTTCTGGTATTGGGATGGCTTCTTCTTCTCCTCGCAAATCGATGAACAAGGGAAACCAACGCCTGTCACCCGTCTTTCGTACAATTCTGCGTGCGGTACTCCCCCGGTTGTACATCAGAGCATCAACCTGCCTGGTCTGTGCATCCAGTTGTTCGATCCCTGTCCTTATGTTTAACCCTACTACACGAGAGTCCATCAAACTCCCTCGTACAGGTACACTCCGCGTTACATATCACTTTGGGTTTAATCCGATTGCAAACTAGTACAATGTTGTCCAAGTATCTTGGAATAATAATGTCATTGTAGACATCGAAATTTCAGTAAAACAAATGTTCACCAATGCATTAAAGTTTTGACGTGTCAAGGCATACATGGCATACGCCACGTGTTGTACAAATTGTACACATGGCGTGTGACTCAACAAAATAGGAAGAAATACCCTTGAAGGATTAAACAAGTTTTTCTTCTCATTTTGGGCAATGACAAGGCAAGTACATTTCAATCCATTGAGGATCAAAACAAGTTTTTCTTCTCATGTTGGGCAATGACAAGGCAAGCACACTTCAATCCATTAAAAATCAAAGCAAGTTTTTCTCATTTGGGCAATGACAAAGCATACACATTTCAAGTTTAAAATGGTGTTAAGTGGGAAATTAGGCCATAAGTTAGACCATTTCAAGTTTAAAATGGTATTAAGTGGGAAATTAGGCCATAAGTTACACCACTTCAATTTCAATATTGCATTAAGTGGGAAAATTAGGCAATGGTGCTTGGAAAGGAAAAAAATATTTTGTGGTGGTGATTCATTCTCAAAGCCTATAAATAGGCTTCTCCATCAAGGTATCAAGCATCAAGGAATTCACAAATACATTTCTCTACTCCAAAATTAGAAGAGAATTCCCCAAATCCTTGAAGCTTTGAAACTCCAAAGCTTCCAACCATCCAAATTCCTAAGAATTCCGAAGGATCAAGAAAGCTCTCTTCGTTCTTCGTTAAATCCTCTTTCAAGATCAAGCCCCGACGGCCCTTGAAGAAAGTGTTCATCCGTTCATCCTAAGCATAAGCCCCCAACGGCCCTTTGGATCAACAACCTCAACAAATCCACACATCCAATCGTTCTTAAAGATTAAGCCCAAAAGCCCTTGAAGATCCGCTCATCCATCAACCTTCAAGATCAAGCCCAAGAGCCCTTGAAGAAATCCACACAACCATTATTCAAGATCAAGCCCCGACGACCCTTGAAGAAAGTGTTCATCGTTCATCCTAAGATCAAGCCCCAACGGCTCCTTGGATCAACAGCACAAACAAATCCACACATCCAATCGTTCTTCAAGACTAAGCCCAAAAGCCCTTGAAGATCTGCTCATCCATCAACCTTCAAGATCAAGCCCAAAAGCCCTTGAAGAAATCCATACACCCATTCTTCAAGATCAAGCCCAACGCCCCTTGAAGATCCGTTCATCAACTGTTCATCCTTAGATCAAGCCCCGACGGCCCTTTGGATCAACAACTCATCCACAAACCTACACCCCACAAAGATAGAATCAGAGGACCAAATTTGAGAGAGATCGTAACCCCAAAATCATAAACACAAAAATATTATTTTGTACACGTTATTCTGGTTTCTTGTTTCAAGGAATCTTTCGTGTTCACAAATTTGGCACGCCCGGTGGGACATCTATACCTCTCATCTCTATCCTCAAATCATCGAAAAATGCAAATGGCATCAAGAAAGGATCAAGCTGTTCCTGCAATCAAAGCAAAGAACAAGAACATCATCGCCGTAAGTGGTGATATTTCGGGCACCATAACCCGAAGTAAGGCAAGAGCTCTTTTTGCCGCGGCTTCCGCCCCTGCATTAACTCTGTCAAAGGAACAAGAGCACCTGAGGCACGAGCCTGTGATCACCCTAGCCTCGCTAAGGGCATCAAGAGGGGAAAGCCTGAGGAAATACTCAGAGTCCCTACTCTCCGACGCTGATTCGAGCGGCAGTACAACCATGCAAGTCATGACCACTGGAGTAACTTCAATCGAGGAGCAGCTAGCTCAGATGAATGAAGCAATCGCAAAGCTCACACGGACTGCAGAGGAGAAAAACTTGCAAACCGCCGGACTCATCAACCGTCTGGAGGCACAGCATGGCGTCAAAATGAAACCAAGCTCTCTTCCAACTAAGAAGACCAAAGAAGGCTTTAACCCAAATGCCTACGAACTCATGTCAAAGGCTAGGCATGACTTTGCTTCCTCTTCAAATCTTGGAAAGAAGGTTTCAAACACCGTCAACGACAAAGATCGTGACCTCACCGAGACTCAAAAGAAGTTGAAGGAGCATGATTACGGAGTTGACAACAACAAAGCTGGACTTGGCTTCACACCAAATGCACTCGTGAAGATTTCAAGCAAAGCGAAAAACGCTAGCGCTCAACACATCAGCGTGAGCATTGAACAAAATCAAGAGGAGCCTAAACCTCCTATTCGAGTGTCAGTCTTCGATAGGCTGAATCATTCAAAACCCAGAATTTCGGCACTTGATCGCATTGGTAGTCAAGGCCGAACCTCTGTCTTCAAGAGGCTTAACGAGCCAACATCCCAAAGCTCTGTTTTTGAAAGGTTGTTAAAGCCTAAGAAACAAAGCAACACAGCTATCTCTCCTCTGCGACGATCAGCTTCGGAAAGATTTGAAGATAATGAGAAGCCTTTTGGAAAGAGGAAGACAACACCAAAGGAAGAAAAGCTCGATGGGTTAGCAGAAAAATGCGACGTTCGAAGCTTGATTCCTTCAAGGATGAAGCGCCAAGCAATCCTGGAGGTCGACACAAAAGGACCACTGAAGGTAAAGAGGCGCATCATCGTCCACACTGGCAAATCTTCATGCCAACAAACCCAAGAGAACGGCACTGAAGATGAAATCCCTAAGAAAGATGTCACTTCTGGCTCTTTCGACTCAAAGTCTTCACCTCGACTGTTGGGGGCATGCTCCAAGTCAAGTGAAATTGAAGGATGGACTCATGTCACTCCGAAGAAACTGCACGAGAAACATATGTCTTCTCCACAAGGGCACCAATCAGAAAGGAGGGAAAGCAGCTTTCGCCAACCTCCAAAGCAATGTGAAAATGTTGAAGATAAGAAAATTTCAACACAAAGATCGTTCATGCGCGATCTCTTCTTCATCGAAGACTTTTTCAATTACTCGGTCAAGGCTCCTTCCTATGAAGATTGCGAGGAATGCCTCTCCCAAATCGCTTGACAAATCAACAACAACAACCACAAGCTCCTCGTTCGCACGAGCCTAAAAGGCGATAACCAAAAGCTCCTTGTCTGCACGAGTTGAAACTGCAAACGACACCACAAGCTCCTCGTTCGCACGAGCCTAAAAGGTGACAACAAACGCTCCTTGCCTGCACGAGCTGAAACTGCAAACGGCACCAAACGGTACTTGCCTGCACGAGCTGAAACTGCAAACGGCACCAAACGCTCCTTGCATGCACGAGCTGAAACTGCAAACGGCACCAAAACGCTCATTGCCTGCACGAGCTGAAACTGCAAACGGCACCAAAACGCTCCTTGCCTGCACGAGCTGAAACTGCAAACGGCACCAAACGCTCCTTGCCTGCACGAGCTGAAACTGCAAACGGCACCAAACGCTCCTTGCATGCACGAGCTGAAACTGCAAACAGCACCAAACACTACTTGCCTGACGATGAGGTGTTCTACATCGACATCTTCCCAACATGGACGATGTTCTTCGACGGATCCGCACGAGCAGACGGAGCGGGGGCAGGAGTAGTATTCATGTCGCCACAAAGGCAAATACTACCTTACTCCTTCCAACTGAATGAGCTATGCTCCAACAATGTTGCTGAGTACCAAGCATTGATCATCGGGCTCCAAATGGCGATCAACATGGAAATCACAGCTCTTGAGGTATATGGCGATTCCAAGCTCATAATCAATCAACTCTTAACTGAATATGAGGTAAGGAAAGATGATCTCGTCCCATACTTCCGGCTAGCGACCCAACTGCTACAAAAGTTCGAAGCTGTGACACTAGAACATGTGCCAAGAAAGGAAAATCAAATGGCAGACGCTCTCGCCAATCTAGCCTCGAGTATGACACTAGGAAAAGATGAAGTTGCAGACGTGACAGTTTGCCAAAGATGGGTGATTCCGCTCGTTAATGAAATGTCACTAGATGATACAAATGTCATCTCAGTACTTCTAGTCGATGCTGAAGAGTGGAGACAGCCGCTGATCGACTACTTAGAGCACGGAAAGGTTCCAGATGATCTCAGACACCGTTCCGAAATACGTCGACGAGCACCTCGCTTCCTTTACTACAAAGGAACACTCTATCGACGCTCTTTTGAAGGAGTGCTCCTGAGATGCCTAGGTGAGGAAGAAGTTAATCTAGCCATGGAAGAAGCACATTCAGGTGTGTGTGAGGCACATCAGTCTGGACCAAAGCTACATTTCCGGCTTAAAAGAATGGGTTACTACTGGCCGAGCATGGTGAAGGACTGCCTGGAACACGCCAAAAGGTGCCAAGCCTGCCAATTCCACGCCAACTTCATACATCAACCGCCTGAACCATTACACCGTACAGTTGCTTCATGGCCGTTCGACGCATGGGGATTGGACGTTGTAGGACCAATTACGCCAAAGTCATCTGCAGGGGAAGCTTACATCCTAGCTGCAACAGATTACTTCTCCAAGTGGGCTGAAACCATCCCTTTAAGGGAAGTAAAAAAGGAAACTGTTGTTCGTTTCATCAAGGAGCATATCATCCACCGATATGGAGTGCCTCGCTACATTATCACTGACAACGGAAAGCAGTTCTCCAACCGACTCGTGGACGAGCTTTGCGACAAATACAAGTTCAAGCAGCACAAGTCTTCCATGTATCATGCTCCGGCCAACGGCCTCGCGGAAGCATTCAACAAGACGCTGTGCAACCTTCTGAAAAAGGTAATCGGCCGAACAAAGAGAGATTGGCATGAAAGAATAAGTGAAGCACTTTGGGCATATAGGACTACACATAGGACTCCTACCCAAGCTACACCTTATTCTCTCGTATATGGCGTAGAAGCTGTTCTACCGCTCGAAAGTCAAATTCCCTCACTAAGGATGGCTATACAAGAAGGCTTGACTGATGAAGAAAATGCAAAGTTGCGCCTTCAGGAGTTGGAAGCGCTGGATGAGAGAAGGCTCGAAGCTCAACAACACTTGGAATGCTACCAAGCACGGTTATCCAAGGTATTCAACAAGAAAGTCCGCCCAAGGTCTTTCCAAGCTGAAGATCTCGTGCTGGCATTGCGTAGGCCTATCATTACAACTCATAAGACAAAAAGCAAGTTCACATCAAAGTGGGATGGACCCTACGTAATACAAGAGATCTACACCAATGACGCCTACTTAATCATGGCAGAAGACGGGTTGAAGATCGGCCCCATCAACGGCAGATTTTTGAAGCGCTACTACCCCTAAAGTAAACGCACCACGCTCCTGGCCTGCAAGAGCATAAACTGTGTACGGCAAAATCATCAAAAAAAAAAAAAAAAAAAAAAAAACCATCACTCATTTGAACTACGTCATGACTTGATCCCTCCTCAACCAAGGGTACGTAGGCAACTTGAAACTTCAAAACTTCAAATACAGTCACATCATCAAAATAAAAAAAAAAAAAAAAAAAAAAAAAGGGAAATAACACATCTTGGTGATGTATATGTTTTATCTGTATTTAGCACAATACACTAAATAAAATAAAGCATGTTCATTGATCTCCGAGAAATTACAAGTGCGTACAAAAAAAAAAAAAAAAAAAAAAAAAAAAAAAAAGAGATGGAGCTTTCATAAAGGTTGTTCACGTGAAGCCCCACTACTTGGGAAAACTACAGAAGCGGGAGGCATCAGAGAAGAGGCCTCAATACTTGGTGGAACGCGAGATGAGCCAGGAAAAAGGTGCATCTGGAAGAAAGCAGCAAGCCTTTGACGGTCACTTTGACGGTCACTTTGAATTCGACCACTGGATTCTTGCAGCTCATCAAGCTTCCTCTTCATGCCCGTCGAATAGTTATTTGCAAGCACATGCAAACTTCTATTCTCGTGCTTAAGCTGTTTGATCTCTTGCTTAAGAGTTTCCACCTCCGCCATCAATGATTCCACTTGGCGGGATCGAGCAAGTAGGCGTTGGCCCATGTTGGACACAGAGCCTGCGCACTGAACACTGAGAGTTAGGGAATCTTGAACGGCCAACTCATCGGACCGTTCTGAAAGCAGCCTACTATCTTTTGGAGTGAGGAAGTTCCTAGCTACTATCGTAGCTGTTGTTGCGTCCTTCATCACAGAATCTTCACCTGTCAAAGGGCCATTAGAAGATAAGAAAGAAGGGCACCATACATTTACCTGACGCGGCGCACTCGGATCACTGCTGAGACTCAAATCTAAGCAAATGTTAGACGGGTTAGCCATTGTCAAAAGGTTAAAAGAGAAAGGTGGATGGAGTAAAATCAGAAAGGGCCGAAGACGATTTTCACAAACGGGCGATCTTCAAAGTGTGCATGTTGGAGGTGATCGATACCTCTATAAAAAGCCAAGGCGACACGACCACCGATTCAAAAAATCGGATTTTCCTGCGTGAAGTTCGGCGACGCTTTCGCGGCTTTTCAGATAACGCGTTCAACTTTGTCAAAAGATCTCTGACAAAGTTGAAAACACGTGAAGGTTATCATCCCAACTACGCGCCTTTGCCAACAAGCGTGGTGACAGAGCCGCACCCGTGACTACTTTTTCGAAGAGGCGCTCGCTCAGAAATCGAAGAGACGCTTGTTAAAAAATCGAAGAGACGTTTGTCGACAAGGGTAAAAGAACATAACCACCACTTGCTATTGGGAAATCCCTATATATGTCGACCTTCATCTTTTATGGCAAGGCAGACCTGAAAAAAAAAATGCCCAACTCTTCCTCACCTCTGAGGGCGCACTCCCAGCAAAGCTTCTCGAAATACTCAATTTTTTTCTTCTTCCCCCAAAGAAGATACCAGATGCCTGGAGTATAGATGAAGCAGGAGGAAACGGTAAATCGAAGCATGTGGAGACAAGCACAACAAATATATGTGCTGATTCATTCGCTGCTTCTTCAAAAGCAAAAGTATCTCATATCATCAAGGGCGAAAGCAAAGGTATCTCATATCATACTTTTTCCCTGTCTTTTCCTTTGCCCTTGTTCTCACCTGCCAAGACAAGGACAGAGAAAGCAATATGTCGGAACCTCCACTCAAACTTGCGCTGCCACCAAGAAGTGAGGGTCCATTCAAATGCAAGGTTTGCATTCAACTCCTGCATCAGAGGACAAATACTACAAGAGAAGATGCCACACCTGCATAAGGAAATACCACTTCTGCAAAGGGGAGCAAGTAAGGCAAGTAAAAATGATACATCGAAGCATGTGGAGACAAGCACAACAAATATATGTGCTGATTCATTCGCTGCTTCTTCAAAAGCAAAGGTATCTCATATCATGCCTTCTCTACGTCCTTTCCTTTGTCCTTGTTCTTACTTGCATGGCAAAGTGAAGAAGCAATCAGCCGGCACTTGGAGTCAGTCTTCCGATCTGGAACCAACTGCCTGGAATCTATTCCCTGGTTGCTTACCTAGCGTTGCTCTTGAGTAGTCATCTTCAACGGTTGATACACTTCCAGAGAAGGGACCACTTCTGCAAAGGGGAGCAAGTAAGGCAAGTGAAAATGATACATTGAAGCATGTGGAGGCAAGCAACAACTGCATATGCTGAGCTATCCTCTAACCCTCTTCAATACGAATTGAAGAGATTGAACAAAGAAACAGAAAAAAGGAGTAAAGCTCAGACCTTCGGAGGAGACCAAAAGAATCCTGCTGCCCAGTTCAAGAGTAGCACAAAGGAAAATCAACGATTGGAGGAAACCAGAAAATCTTCCAGTCGAACTCAAGATCAAGCCTCGATGGCCCTTGAAGAAATTTCCAGCCCAGTTCAAGACTAAGCCTGTGGAAAATCAACGATTGGAGGAAACCAGAAAATCTTCCAGTCGAACTCAAGATCAAGCCTCGATGGCCCTTGAAGAAATTTCCAGCCCAGTTCAAGACTAAGCCTGTGGAAAATCAACGATTGGAGGAAACCAGAAAATCTTCCAGTCGAACTCAAGATCAAGCCTCAATGGCCCTTGAAGAAATTTCCAGCCCAATTCAAGATCAAGCCTCGACGGCCCTTAGGTTGACATCTACATTAAGGGACTTCAAAACGCATCTTCTACACGTGACAAGCACATGTCTACGACGCGCCTTGAAGTGGGGGCATTTGTAGACATCGAAATTTCAGTAAAACAAATGTTCACCAATGCATTAAAGTTTTGACGTGTCAAGGCATACATGGCATACGCCACGTGTTGTACAAATTGTACACATGGCGTGTGACTCAACAAAATAGGAAGAAATACCCTTGAAGGATTAAACAAGTTTTTCTTCTCATTTTGGGCAATGACAAGGCAAGTACATTTCAATCCATTGAGGATCAAAACAAGTTTTTCTTCTCATGTTGGGCAATGACAAGGCAAGCACACTTCAATCCATTACGGATCAAAGCAAGTTTTTCTCATTTGGGCAATGACAAAGCATACACATTTCAAGTTTAAAATGGTGTTAAGTGGGAAATTAGGCCATAAGTTAGACCACTTCAAGTTTAAAATGGTATTAAGTGGGAAATTAGGCCATAAGTTACACCACTTCAATTTCAATATTGCATTAAGTGGGAAAATTAGGCAATGGTGCTTGGAAAGGAAAAAAATATTTTGTGGTGGTGATTCATTCTCAAAGCCTATAAATAGGCTTCTCCATCAAGGTATCAAGCATCAAGGAATTCACAAATACATTTCTCTACTCCAAAATTAGAAGAGAATTCCCCAAATCCTTGAAGCTTTGAAACTCCAAAGCTTCCAACCATCCAAATTCCCAAGAATTCCGAAGGATCAAGAAAGCTCTCTTCGTTCTTCGTTAAATCCTCTTTCAAGATCAAGCCCCGACGGCCCTTGAAGAAAGTGTTCATCCGTTCATCCTAAGCATAAGCCCCCAACGGCCCTTTGGATCAACAACCTCAACAAATCCACACATCCAATCGTTCTTCAAGATTAAGCCCAAAAGCCCTTGAAGATCCGCTCATCCATCAACCTTCAAGATCAAGCCCAAAAGCCCTTGAAGAAATCCACACAACCATTATTCAAGATCAAGCCCCGACGGCCCTTGAAGAAAGTGTTCATCGTTCATCCTAAGATCAAGCCCTAACGGCCCCTTGGATCAACAGCACAAACAAATCCACACATCCAATCGTTCTTCAAGACTAAGCCCAAAAGCCCTTGAAGATCTGCTCATCCATCAACCTTCAAGATCAAGCCCAAAAGCCCTTGAAGAAATCCATACACTCATTCTTCAAGATCAAGCCCAACGCCCCTTGAAGATCCGTTCATCAACTGTTCATCCTTAGATCAAGCCCCGACGGCCCTTTGGATCAACAACTCATCCACAAACCTACACCCCAAGAAGATAGAATCAGAGGACCAAATTTGAGAGAGATCGTAACCCCAAAATCATAAACACAAAAATATTATTTTGTACACGTTATTCTGGTTTCTTGTTTCAAGGAATCTTTCGTGTTCACAGTCATGTTTCATATTTTCACATTGGGGACAAATATTTCATCATGGAGGCCATTAGCAGAAGCAAACCTTGATAATCTTCCTTTTGATTTTTTTTATTTTTTATTGTACGTTCGCGAGAAGCGTTTGTTTCCAAGGGGCCTTCCATTGGATGCGTGAAAGGAAAAATGTTATAGTGGTATTTGATGTTGGAGACTAGAAATTCAGAGTGATCCCGCTCCCTGATCGTTGTATGGACTTCACCATTTGTGGAAATTGAAGGACTACACGAACCATATGTGGATCGAAGAGACTATCTTAATGTTGATGGAGATCACGGGACACCTTGGTCATGGCGGCTGGCGTGTTCATCCTGTATGTAAAATCCACACAGGTGAACTAGCGATTGTGGTACAACTACCTCCTGATGCACCAGGATATTACAACATCAGACCACCAAGATTGCTTCTTTATAATATGGAGAGCAAAATTTGCAGGATGTGTTCTTTTGATTTTCCTAAGTTTACTAGCGGATATCGGCTGAATCCGGCATTTTTTACGCTACTTACGAGTACGATGATAACTTTGTACCGTACGATGATTTTCCTGAGACATATTCTTCACCCGCCGGGAAGAAAAGTGATGGGAAGAAAGTAGACGACTTGAATTTTATTTTTATTTCGTTTTTGCCATATGACACAAATTTCATAACCATGTAGTAAATATGTAAGATTTACATTTATCGCGTCATCAATTAACAACTAACAATAAAATACGTGCAAAATGAAATTGAAGCTATTTAGTTGAAAGTAGAATACCTGAATCTCAAAACTAAACATTTACCATGATAAATTCTACACCAAAACAAAAACAAAAGCACCTCTCAATTTCTTCTCAATTATTTGAGTTTCATCTTCTTGTTTGTTTTTGTCGATGTTTCTTTGTTTTTCCCTTAGCGGGTTTTGGCTCTGTCTCCCGGCTTGTATTGTTTACTTTTCTTTATTTAATAAATTCGGAGATAGGGGACGCACGCCCGGGGGGGGGGGGGGGGTGGGGGGATCGTTCTATAAAGGAGTTAGCCTTTTCTCATTGCTCTGAGAGGGAATAAAGTAGTCTACTTGTAGTTGACGGCTAATCTTGGAGTTAGCCTTTTCTACTATTGTAGTCCGACGACCAAAGCTTACGTCGCTCAACTCGCCTAATCCATTATCATCCTTGTTCAAAAAAAAAATTACCAAACAAAATCAAAGCAACAAAAAGGTTCGGTCAGCATTAAGAATTGAAACAAATTCAAAATTGAAAGATGGGGGTTTTTAGGTGGGGGACTACCTGGTTGCAGAGAAGCCTGATTTAGAGAAGCTTCTGCGAACGAGCTAACTTCGTGGCTGGGGTCGAGAGTAGATGACAAGCAATTGAGCAGCTCTTGCTGATCGTCGTCGAAGACAGTATTGAAATTCGCGATCACGTTAGGGTTGTTGCATGGTTACCATAATGATTAAGACTCCGCGATTAATTAAGCAATATTGTCCGGCTTAAAGAATTTCAGATGTCGTTGTTGGCATCGTTGTACTCTAAATAAATCAACTAAAATTTTATTTGTCCTTAAGCTAATTAAGTTGGAATTGTAGCATGCACCGCGAAGGTTCGAAGATTCCATAATCATTGTAAACTGGAACTTGAGATTTCTTTTAAGCTTAATGCCTTTTTGCGTATGTAGCAACAACACTGGCAAGGCCTGAGCTTGAAAACAAAAGTACTGCAATCCATGAATTAAAACTGTACGAAGGTCCCATTTATCAGTGGAGAGTAATGTACTTAAAACGATGACTAGTGTAATACCAAAAACAGTACAAATTGGAGTTTTCGACCCCAAATATGATGATCAAGTGTCTGAAAACCATACTCAATACCAAATTTTTGTCATTCCCATTTGCTCCTAATCTGGTGAGTGTGCTTGAAATCATATGAGAGTATTACTGCTGCGCTTCCAGTCGTAGACATTCTCTTCAGTACAAACCTCTCTACCAACACATAACTACTAAACCTATTCCACCCGACACCACCCGTCCCCCTAAACTCTTCCTCTCTCTCCACCCTCACTTGCCTTTCATCCCCACCAATCCATCCAACTCTTTCTTGCTCCCATTTCATTCTTTCAAAAACTTTCATGCTCATTCCAACACTTGTTTCCCCTCCCACCCCATGAAAACTCTTAAACCACACGAACATATCACCCGCACTCACATTTCTTTCATCCCAAACAGCCTCCTGTCCCCCCACATAAACCACCTCTTTTTGAACAAAAGCATCCACAAACACAGCAGGATTCTTTTTTCCTTCGGCGTTCTCATTAAGGTTGTCGAAAATCCTTTCCCATCTTTGCTCAAGTTTAATTTCGTAGTACAAACAATTTTTCACTTGGTCCTTCAGCTTCACCCCTCCTTCCTTAACAAACATGAAAGGACAATACCACTTACCAACACACACAACTTCAGAGCAGTCATGTGATATTGGAAAATCGAACCCAGGAAGACTAGCTCGTAGCGAAGAGTTGAGTCCCGAGGCTTCACGCAATTGGTAACGATACGGTGTGCTCATTCTCACGTTCCACCCTTTCCTCCTCAAGAAGTAAGGAGGAAAACCATCTGGATCAACAGACTTGGCAAAAAAACGATTTATTTCTCCCTCCCAATGAACTATCTCAATTTGTTGATATATGTCTGACGGATCCAATGGTTTTGGTTCAGCATCTGGTATACTTTTACCTCCGAAACAGCCAATATCCGTATCCTCTTCCCTCGTATTTGTGCATGCTTTCCTGCAAATCAAATGAGTTCCAATATAAATTTTTCCATGTAAAAGTAACACTTAATATGTATGGATGTTTATACATATACATATGTGCGTACCCTTTATGGCGGCCTCCTCGAAGTATGACATGGTATCTATTGGAAGACAAGGGTTGATCAAGCACTGGAATGAAGGCAACATCATCGTTATCTGAGCCATATCCAACGGTTAGATCCATGTTCTGAGGGAAAGGCAAACCTTTAACCTCGTCGTCCTCGCATCCGCAACAGTTTATCTCAATTGAATCGTCGTCATGGAGTACAAGACAGCCAGAATTTGGGCCCTCTGGAGGTGGAAGAGACAGTGACTCGGGAGAACTTTTATACACAGACAGAGGCCTTGTCACATACATCTTTGTGACCAAATTAAAGAAGACAATGTTTAAGAAAAGAAAGACTGGCTCACTTTCAAATTGCTTTGATGAAATTACTTGATTACAAACAATTTTAATTTATAGAATTCAGGAACTCGAACTTCTGAGAACATATTTAAGGAATATTCTTGTGGTATTAACTCCTAGCTAAGGTTCATGTTTAAGGAATATTATCTTGATCGGCCGGGTACGTTGATACAAGCAAAGAGTAGAAAGTGACAATTTTCAGCAAATGCAAGGAAGGCTCGTAGATTTATTTCTCAATCAAAGCTGAAAAAGAAAGTTGAAGTTTCATCATAAAACTAATTGGTAATATATGGAGTAACCTAATCTCTTATAAGTCCATGCAAAGTCCATCCTCCCATCAATGTGGGACTTATTCTCCTCATGTGTGGCGAATTTTCGAGCCTAACACATGAACAACACAACAGGATGACGTGGAGCATATGTGGCATTTTGGCTTTACACGTGAGACAACCTACTTTGATACCATGAAGAAAGTTGAGGTTCTACCCTAAAATCAATTGAGAATGAGTCCCACATTGATGGGAGGAGGGACCTTGCATAGCTTATAAGAGGTTGAGCTACTCTCCATATTGTCAATTGGTTTTACGGTGAAATCTCAACTTTCTTCATGGTAATAGGTTGTCCCATGTGTGAAGCCAAATGGCCACACGCGCTCTACGTCATCCCGTTGTGTTGTCTAAGTGTTTGGCTTGAAATTTTGCTACACGTGTAGGTGTTGAGAATGAATCTCACATTAATGGGAGGAGAGACCTTACATGGACTTATAAGAGGATGGACGGACTACTCCCCCATATTGCTAATTGGTTTTACAGTAGAACCCAACTTTCTTCAACTACATCATTGATCGGATTTAGACACTCAGCAATGAAGATTCGGCTCTGCCTTGGATTCTACGAAGGTCTTATTTGCAACAGCTCGAAGAGAGACGCCATTTCTAAAGCCCTAGTTATGTAGATGAATCTTGCCTTGCCGACTCCCTTTCTCACCTCTCGCAACTCTTTCTTCGCCTCAGTTAATATCTCCTTCAAATTTGGTTTTTCTAGCTTCAGTTTGTTTAACTCCTCCATTGATGTTAGATCCATGGTTTTGGGAGAGAAAAACTGGTTTCAAATTTCTTGATTAGAATTTGGGTAGAGAGACAACGTTGTGACTGAGGAAGACAAAGTGTGTGTGATTTTTTAGAGGGAACAAAACAACCTTTTACATCTTCACTGTCCGATTAATCCACTATTAGCCTACCATTCCGAGTTCAGATTTGCTGTGACCAATTTTTCTCTGCCCACCTCTGCCTATATCTTATTTAGTGTGTCTGGAATACAATGCGGTGCACCACGTGTCATTATACAAGTGATGAGACACTTGTGTTAAAAAATTAACTTAAAAAATAAAACTTATCTCTACTTAATTATGTAATGGCACGTGGTGTACCATGTTTCGTGCAAAATGAAAAATTTCTCCTCATTGTGGCACCATGTTCTTAGTTTTGTGAGAATATGAAAGTAAAAGAGTCTCCCATTGGTGAAAGTATAAATCTTGCAAGGCTTATAAGAGGTTGAGCTACTCCCTATATTCCCAATTGGTTTTATAGTGGAACTCCAACTTTTTTCACGATATTATCACCGTGTATGATTTTTGCTGCCCTTCTACCGCTAATCGGCTGATGGTATTTCAAATGCTGATGAGGATCTGTGATCAAGATTAGTTCTCAAGAAAGTTATTTAGTTCTCAAGATTAGTTCGATTTCAGTTGTCAGGTCAAGTATGTTGAATTCAAGTCTTTGGTGATCTTCTTTCGCTGATGGTATTTCGAATGCTGCTGAGGATCTGTGATCAAGATTAGTTCTCAAGAAAGACTAGTTCGATTTCAGTTGTCAGGTCAAGTATGTTGAATTCAAGGCTAATGCCAGTTGTCAGGTCAAGTATGTTGAATTCAAGGCCAATGCCAGTTTAATGGCATTTGTGAAAGATTACAAGGCCAATGCCATCTTTCTTTGATCTTGTTGAGAGAGATAAGGCCGACGCCATTCTCTTCTTGTCATAAGTGCTAGAATTTGCAAATATAGCTGCTGTATTTTTCTCACTTCAGAAAGGCCAATACAAAACCCTATTTTCCCCTTACGTTTCATCTTCTCCATCGATCTCCTTCTCTGCTCTCTCACTTAAATAAATATTGGTTTGTAAACTGTTTCCTGGTCCAAGTAACTTTCCTTTTTTTTACATTAGCTATAAACCTTAACTTTGATTGTAATTTTTTGGCTAATCAATAAGGTTAATTATTATCTTAATATTATTAGGCTAGTCAATGAAAGTGACTCGGAGGACCTTCTATATACAGACAAAGCCCTTTTACTACCATTGGATTACTACCCTTAACATCCCCCTTCAAGCTCAGGAGTAGTGAAACCAAGACTGAGATTGTGACAGTGAGTTTGAAAAAGCGGAGCAGATAAACCCTTGGTGAAGATATCTGCATGCTGCTCAGTGGATGATACAAATTGAACTTGCAGCTGCTTCTTGACAACTCTTTCGCGAACAAAGTGAATATCAACCTTTAATGTGTTTTGTTCGTTGATGTAGAATTGGATTAAGAGTTAGAGCAATGGCGGACATGTTATCACAAAACAACACTGGGGCAGTAGGAATATCAATACGCAAGAAAGTTAATAGTTGTTTGATCCAATCCAATTCAGCTGTAGTTGCAGCAAGAGCTCGATATTCTGCCTCGGTGGATGATCGTGACACTATTTGTTGCTTCTTAGATGACCAGGAAATAGGGTTGGAACCCAAGAACACAACAAATCCAGTAGCAGAGTGCATGTCGTTAAGGTCTCCAGCCCAATCTGCATCAGAAAATGCCCTTACAGTATCAGAATGAACTGCCAAACCTCCTTGAATATAGCTAATCCCCAAGTTCATAGTCCCTTTAAGGTATCTGAGTATCATCTTGACTGCATTGAAGTGAGACTCCATGGGATTCTGCATGAATTGACACACTTAGTGCACTACAAATGCTATATCGGGCCGAGTGAATGTCAGATACTGTAAAGCACCAACCACACTTCTGTAAAGAGCTGGATTGTTATACGGTTTTCCATCATCAAGAACTAACTGATTATAAGCCAAACAGGGTGTTGCACAAGCCTTGGAATCTAGTATTTCAGTCTTAGTAAGTAGGTCTTTAACATACTTTGCCTGAGAAAGGAATAGCCCATCAGGCTAAGAAATGACCTGAATTCCCAGAAAAAAGTGAAGAGGGCCCAAATCTTTGATATCAAACTCTCTTGTCAAGGCAGATATTACATCATCAATCATAGTTGAAGCATTACCAGTGACAATGATGTCATCTACATAAAGAAGCAATATCACAACAGAGGAACCATTCGTCTTCACAAATAAAGAGGAATCGGCATAAGTTGTATTAAATCCAAGTGAAGGCAGAAAGCTTGTGAACTTATCATTCCAGGCTCTAGGAGCCTGTTTTAAGCCATATAAAGACTTATGAAGCTTGCAGACATACTCAAGGTGTAGAGAATCAATGAAACCCGGAGGTTGAGCCATATACACCTCTTCCTGCAATATACCATGTAAAAAGGCATTCTTTACATCAAGTTGTCTCAAATTCCAACCAAAATGAGCTGTTATTGCTAGCACAAGTCTCACAGTTGTTGGTTTAACAACTGGAGTAAAAGTCTCTCCATAGCCTGTACCTTCCTATCGAACCATCAGCATTCTTCTTAATTTTGAAAACCCATTTGTAACCAACATGATTTTTCTATGCTGGAAGTGGAACTAAACTCCATCTAGACTGAGTATTGAGTGCATCTAATTCTTCTTGCATTGCATCAACCCATACTTTACACTTTAAGGCAGATTTGTATGTTGCAAGTTCAACAGTAGCTAAATCCACTCCTCCATGTTCATGAATTGTAGTAAGTAATGCCTTCTTTTTGAAAATGCCATTCTTTGATCTAGTTTGCATCGGATGCAAATTTAATGGAGGAATTGAGAGCACTACTTGGAGATTCTCATATTGGACCTCAGGAACCACATGGAGTTGAGGAGCTGAAACATGTTCTCTTGCATTAATGGATTGTATTGAAGGTGATGGAGTAGTGTTTATGGATAATGGGGAAGATGGTAATGATAATGATAAGTTAATGTTAGAAGAAGGAACATGCTGTAAAGCTGGAGATCTGGGGGAGACTAACACATTATCAAGGGTAGTGACTGGTGGTTGAAAGACTAGTTTTGGCACATGGGATGTAGGAAGGTCAGATGGCCGTTTTGAGACTAGAACTGAATAGGAAAATTCAGATTCATCAAACAAAACATGTCGAGAAATATACACTTTCTGCTTAGTGGCATCATAACATAAGTACCCCTTGTACTTTGATGCATACCCTAAAAAAAGACACTTTGTTGTTCGAGGTTGCAACTTAGTGGTATTAATAGGTCTTAACAGTGGGTAACAAGAACAACCAAAGACTTTTAGATGGCTAATGTCAGGAAAAGAACTACAAAGCATCTCAAATGGTGACTTTTGGTTCAATGTTTGTGATGGCATTCGATTAATAAGGTACACTGATGTTTGACAAGCAAATGACCAGAAAGGGGCAGGTAAATGGGATGTTTGGAGAAGAGTGATTGTGGTTTCAATAATATGTCAATGTTTACGTCCAGCCAACCCATTTTGCTCTGGGGTATATGGACAAGACAATTGGTGACTAATACCTTTAGTAGTAAGGAATGTTTGTAATTGGTTCCCGACAAATTCTCCCTCTCCATCACTTTGAAGTGTCTTTATGGAAACTGAGAAATGATTAAGAATAAACTGATAGAATGTAGCAAATGTAGAACAAACATCAGCTTTATTAACAAGTGGGAAAATCCAACAAAATTGAGTACATTGATCTATGAAGGTAACATAGTACTTAAGGCCATCTATAGAGAGACATGGAGCCGGACCCCATACATCACTATGAACAATATCAAAAGGGTTAACAGGTTTACATGTGGCTGAGGTAAAGGGTAACTTGCTAATTTTTCCCTCAAGACAATTAGAACACAATGTAGGTGTGGAATCAGCAACACTAGTGATGTTGGACTTCTTAAGCATAAGGGAAACAACATTATTTGAAGGATGACCTAATCTATAGTGCCATAGACTAGAAATTAATTGTTTTCCAAGATATGCAGCAACTGAGAAAGCCTTTGTGGGATGAGAGGGTGGTTTGATGGGAATGGGATACAATCCATTATTGCAGAGGCCCTTGAATAATATTCTCCCTGTGGCTTTGTCCTGAATCCAAAAACACCAAGCATAAAAAATCAGCCAACAATTATTGTTAAGGCAGATTTTATGCACAGAGAGTAAATTCTGAGATATCTTAGGTATAGAAAGAACTGAATTCAATTTTAGAGTATGGAATGGAGTCTGCAATTTGGAAAATCCTCTTTGAGACACTGGCAAACCTTCACCACTTGCAGTTTGAATCATCTCGGATGATGGAAAAGGAGTTGCCAATGACAAATTATTCAAGTCTGCAATCATGTGATTTGTTGCACCTGAGTCTGTGAGCTATACTTGCTGAGATAGGTTGGATTCCACTGGTGAAACAGAAGCATTGACATGCATAACATTCATGCCTCCAGAATTGGAAGTTATGTTTGCATTTTGGAAATGGCAAAACTGTGCACTGTGATTCCTTTTTCCACAGATTTGACACCCTTCAGTAAATGCAGAATCAGTATTTCAAAACCGACATGTATCTGCAAGATGCCCATACTTGCCACAAATTTGACATGGATTGCCAGTATTAGGCAATTGCTGAGTAGGTGAATTACCAAGAATCCCACGCACATGATTTGGGTAAAAAGACCTGTTGTTTCCAATTTTAGGTCCACCTTGGCCATACTGAAATTTCCTTTTGTTCTTGTTTTTGTTATAGAATGGTTTATATTGAGAGCCACCATAGTTATTGCTATAAGAACCTTCAAAATGAGATGCACCAGTATGAGTATAAGAAGAAGATTGATGACCAAAGTTGCCCTTGAAACTTGTCTGAGAACCACCGATATCAGCAGCCATTGCAGTAAGAAATGAAGGGGCAGAAGTACTTTCAATCATTGCTTCTTCAGCAAGTAATTGAGCTCTCAAATCTTTCAGAGATATAACATGTTCTCAGCCTCTGATGATTGATCGAACCGTATTATACTCAGATGGTAAACCAGTAAGAGTAAGAATTACAATATCATCATCATCAAATTTAACCCCAGCCGCAGAAAGATAATCTCTACCCTCCTTGATTCTTTGTAAGTAAAGAGAAATGGAATCATTACCCTTTTTGATATTCTGCAATTCTGATTTCATTTGGAAGATACTTGTTCTTGTAACAGTAAAAAATTGCTCCTTGAGCTGTGTCCAAAGATCTTGTGCACTGGTACTCCCGATGGCACAAGAAATTGCAGGTGATGAAAGGGTTGCAGTAATTAGCTGCATCAAGGCTCGATCGTGCATCTTCCAAATCTTGTAGTCATCAGATTCTTGGGAAGAACCAATTTCATCAGGACAATGTGTGAATCGAGCAGGACAATGTGTGGAACCATCCACGAATCCCATGATTCCATACCCCTCAAGCAAAAGCTCCATCTGAAAATGCCAAACCAAGTAGTTTGTCTCATCAAGCTTGACCGTGACAGATGTTGACACAGTAGAAATGAGAGAGGTAATGGGGGATTGAACAATTTGCAGTTGAGAGGCAGAAACCATTGCTGCAAGAAAACCAAAAACTTGTAGCAAAATGGTAATTGCGAACTTTTGTCGAACAGTTGGCGTGCACGGAAACCAGACGCCAAGAACTATGAGCTATGAGATCTGCAATAATCTCCACAGAAAACAAAGAAAGCAGAAGGCAGCAAGGAGATCAGAAATAGAGAGCGGAAGCAAACCAAGATCGGAAAATCGCACGATTAGCTATACCGACGACGATACCATGTTAACCAAGCTGTGATTACAGGAAGAAGTTCACAGTATTGTTCTAAGAATATGAAGAGAGAGAGAGAGAGAGAGTATTCTTCAACTAATGTTTTTATATTTTCTTACTTACAATCTTACAGCCTCAAGATTATATACTACCTTGTACAAATCTTACTGCCTAAGTCACAACATAACCAACTCTAACTACCTTCTCTACCTTCTTTATCTTTTGACAAGTGTCATCTTTTACTACCATTGGATTACTACCCTTAACATTTTCCCCTTACGTTTCATCTTCTCCATCAATCTCCTTCTCTGCTCTCTCACTTACATAAATATTGGTTTGTAAACTGTTTCCTGGTCCAAGTAACTTTCCTTTTTCTACATTAGCTATAAACCCTAACTTTGATTGTAATTTTTTGGCTAATCAATAAGGTTAATTATTATCTTAATATTATTAGGCTAGTCAATGAAAGCGACTCGGGGGACCTTCTATATACAGACAAAGCCCTTGTAAATCGCATACATTATGTTTTGTGGGGTATTTTTTTTTTTTTTTGGGGGTTGGAAAACCTCGGCGGCACGAGGTAAATACATTATGTTTTGTTGGGGTTTCTTGTTACCAAAGGAATTGAATTGGATGACAGTGATTGACACATACTAGAATTAATAGAAAAGACCATCTCTATCATATGTTCCGTTTAATATTTTGTACAGGCTGGTGGAGATTTTTCCAACTTTATAAACTATTCTTTGAGAATCGGTTTAGGTGGTTTAGCGTGAACTAAAGACTTACAGATGCTCCAGTTAGAAGATGAGATTATAAAACGGAGGCTCAGGACAAAAATGATAGAGGGAAACGTAGGAAGACTTGGAAAGACATTTTAGGAAAAGATATGAAGTACTTGGAACAAACGGAAGATATGGTGCAAAAACGAGCACAATGACATTCTAAGACTCATACATGCGACTCCACTTAGTGAGATAAAGCTTGTGGTGAGAGTTGTTTTTTTGTTATAAACTATTCCTTAATTTTCTAGTGACGGGTCGTGTTTTGGTGTTTGTTTTGTCCTTTCGGATTGTGTCATAGTTACCCGAATGATAAAAGCAATATTGTCACGCTTAAAGAACTTCAGAGTTCAGATGCCCTTTTGCTGAATAAATTAAATAAAATTCAATTTACCCTTAAGCTAATTAAGTCGGAATTTTACCATGTATCTTGAAGGTTCGGAAATTCCACGATCATTGTAGGCTGAAAATTAAGGTTTCGTTTTGAAGACATTTTAATTGGAACACTCATTTTTCATACACTGCTCATGATTCTGTCGAGAGACATTATAAAAGAACAGTACTACAAAAACTTTATGCAAGTCTGCATTATTAGTGAAGAGCAATGTAACTAAAACAACTAGTGTATACCCGAAAACACGACAAATTGGATTTTTTTCGTTCCTAAATATGATGATCAACGTGTCTGAAAACCATGACTTAATACCAAACTTCCCGTCCATTCTTTCCAGTACATGTAGGTGCAGCAACCAAATTTTTGTCATTCCCATTTGCTCTTGATCTGGTGAGTGTGCTTGAAATCATATGCGAGTAGTCCTGCAGCGCTTCCAGTCGTAGACATTCTCTTCAATACAAACCTCTCTACCAGCACATAACAACCAAATCTCTTCCAACGGCCACCACTCGTCCCCCTAAACTCTTCCACTCTCTCCATCCTCACTTGCCTTTCATCCCCACCAACCCACCCAACTCTTTCTTGCTCCCATTTCATTCTTTCAATAACTTTCATGCTCAATCCCACACTTGTTTCCCCTCCCACCCCATCAAAACTCTTAAACCACACAAACATATCACCCCCACCTGCATTTCTTTCATCCCAAACGGCCTCCCTTCCACCCACATAAACCACCTCTCTTTGAACAAAAGCATCCACAAACACAGCAGGATTCCTTTTTCTTTCAGTGTTGTCATTAACGCTGTCGAAAATCTTTTCCCATCTTTGCTCAAGTTTTATTTCATAGTACATAGAATATTTCATTTGGTCCTTCAACTTCACCCCGCCTTCCTTGACAAACATGAAAGGACAATACCACTTTCCAACACACACAACTTCAGAGCAGTCATGTGATAATGGAAAATAGAACCCAGGAAGGCTAGCTCGTAGCGAAGCGTTGAGTCCCGAGGCATCACCCAATTGGTAACGATACTGCGTGCTCATTCTCACGTTCCACCCTTTCCTCCTCAAGAAGTAAGGAGGAAAACCATCTGGATCAACGGACTTGGCAAAAAAACGACTGCTTTCTCTCTCCCTATGAACTATCTCAATTTGTTGATATATGTCTGACGGATCCAATGGTTTTGGTTTAGCATCTGGAATACTTTTACCTCCGCAACAGCCAATATCCGTGTCCTCTTCCCTTGTATTTGTGCATGCTTCCCTGCAAATCAAATCAGTTCCAATATTAATTACTTGACTATAAGAATATGCGTGGATGTGTGTGTGTCTGCGTACCCTTTATGGCGCCCTCTTCGAAGTATGACATGGTATCGATTGGAGGACAAGGGTTGATTAAGCACTGGAATGAAGGCAACCTCTTCGCCATCTGAGCCATATCCAACTGTTAAATCCTTGTTCTGAGGGAAAGGCAAACCTTTAACCTCGTCGTCCTCACATCCGCAACAGTTTATCTCAACTGATTCGTCGTCATGGAGTACAAGATAACCAGAATTTGGACCCTCCGGGGGCGGAAGAGACAGTGACTGAGGAGACCTTCTATACACAGACAGAGGCTTTGTCACATACATTTTTATGACCAAATTAAAGAAGAGTTTAAGAAAAGAAAGACTGGCTCACTTTCAAATTGTGTTGATGAAATTACATGATTACAAAGAGTTTTAATTTATAGGATTCAGGAAGTCAAACTTCTGAGAACGTACTTGGAATATTCTTGTGGTGTTAACTCCCAGGTTCAAGGTTAGCTAATTGGAAAGAGATTCTTTCCGGATCCCTTCTTCCTAATCCACCAAATCAGGGGATTTATGTCGTTGAAATTTAATTTAACGACTGAAGTTATTATAATTTTTAAAGTGGGCTTCTGTTTGCAGCCGTTAGATCATTTTTCAATGATACAGATTCCCTGATTTGATGGATTAAGAGAAAGGGATCCGGAAAGAATCCCTTTCCTAGCTACTTGTACTTCACAAAGAAATTGGTGGTGTATAGAGAACAACACTTTATTTTGGCATTCCATGATGATACAACTTTGTGGATAGAACTTACATAGAACTTTGAATCATTGGAACGAGATGCCACGGTAACGAAAAGTATATAAATGTGTCATGTTATGAAAGTCCTTCTCTTAACTTCAAGTTTGAGTCATAATTATGATCAATTTTCTGATAAATATTGTCTTGCTTGGTCGTGTGTTGATACAAGCAGAGTTAGAAATTGACAATTTGCAGCAAATGCCAGGAAGGTTCGTAGAAAAAGTCTTTCGCATAATGTCTGTCTTCTATTTATGTAGCACCTGCTTGGAAGGTTGCATTAAGTCTTTAATTATGATTCTTGAAAGTGACAAATTATTGTTTTGGCACTTCACCACTTTGTTGAAATTCCGCATTCAAACGGAATGCGGCATGCTCCGGCATGTTGACCAGGTCCCCGCATCGTCGTCATGGAGTACAGGATAATCAGAATTTGGTCCTTCCGGAACGCTAGAGAAAGTAACTAAGGAGACCTTCCATACACAGACAGAGGCTTTGTAACGTACACTTTTGTAAGCAAAGAAGACAACGTTTAGGAAAATAACTATCGGTTCGCCTTCAAATTGGTTTGATGAAATTACTTGATTACGAAGAGGTTTAATTTATAGAAATTCAGGAAGTCAAACTTCTGAAAAGGCACCTATAACCTTTGCACGTTATATCCTTGGTTTATGGTTTAGCCTCTTGTAATTCAGAAAACTGTTTGCTCCTGAGAATTTTTAAGAAGTTAAGTGTATGAAGAGAAACTTATATGATATGGTTACACTGTGGCATCCTATGTTAATATTAATACAACTTCATATGGTAAAAAAATTATACAAAACTTTGTATGATTGACATGAGGTGTCACAATAACACGAAGTATACTTGTGTCGTGAAAATTCGTCTATTAACGTTTAAGGTATTATTATAGTTAATTTGGATTAATTTTAGTTTACTACCCTCAAGTTTCTTAGTTTTCAACATTTAGTACATGAAGTTTTTTTCATCCTAGAGTGGTACCTAAAGTCACAATTTTGAAACAGTTTCATACATCTGTTAAGATTGTTGTTAAGTTAGCCACTAATTGTTGATATGACACCCAAATGAACAATGACTGGATGTTACGTGTCAATATGGAAACCTCATGAATAATAAAAAATTTAGAAAAAATAAACCCAATTCTATATGAACCCTCCCTCTTCTTCTTCGATTCCTTCTCTCTCTGCCCCTTCTCTCCACAACCACCACTTGCTCACTCCTCTCCTAACCCCATTTCTCTCTGCAACGCAACCCAAACACAGACCCAAGGGCCGAACCCCCGTCTACCGATCACGTCCCTGCAGTCCGTGACCCACGCCCTTTCTCTCTGCAACGCAGCCCGAACCCTCTATTTCTGCTGCTCATGATGGCTCTGTTCCTTTTCAAATGGACCCACACCTAATTCCCATTTTTTGAAAAAAAAAAAAAAAAAAAAAAAAAGGAAAAGGAGATCCCTTAGCCAAAAGGGCTATATATATATATATATTTGTGGTTGATTGTTAATTCTTATCCAACATGTGTTACAAATTCACAGTACAAAGTGAAATGCATCCTGTCGAGCTGAAGAAATTCATCCTTTAAACTGAAATGGCAGGAACAAAACGGGTGAAGTGAAACTACTCATGATTCTTTCCTCATCAAAGCAAATGTCGATACGGCTAGGGTGGCAGTGGCATTGTGGCAACGGGCGCTTCAGTTTCCGTCATTCCCATTTGATTCGAATCTGGTGCGTGTGCTTGAATTCATATGTGAGTAGCACTTCCGAGTTTCCATTCGTTGACATTCGTTTCAATATAAACCTCTCTACCAGTACATAACTACCAAATCGCTTCCACCCGCCACCGCCCGTCCCCTCAAACTCTTCCACTCTCTCCACCCTCACTTTCCTTTCACCCCCACCAATCCATCCAACTCTTTCTTGTTCCCATTTCATCCTCTCCACAACTTTCATGCTCAATCCCACTCTTGTTTCTCCTCCCACACCATTGAAATAATTCTTGAACCACATGAACCTGTCTTTACCCACATTTTTTTCAGTCCAAAAAGCCTCCTTTCCGTCAACAAAAACCGCCTCTTTTTGAACGAAAGCATCCACAAACGCAACACCATTATCTTTTCCTTCAGCGTTGTTATAAGCACTATCAAAAATCTTTTCCCATCGTTGCTCAAGTATAATTTCATAGAACATACATTTTTTCATTTGGTCGTTCAAATTCACTCCTCCTTCCTTAACAAACATGAAAGGACAATACCACTTACCAACACCCACAGCTGCAGAGAAATCATACGATAATGGAAAATCGAACTGCGGAAGGCTTGCTCGTATAGAAGAGTTGATTCCTGAGGCTTCACTCAATTGGTAATGATGCGGCCCTCTCATTCTTGCATTCCACCTTTTTCTCCTCAAGAAGAGAGGAGGAAACCCCTCTTGATCAACAGACTTGGCAAAGAAACAATTGCTGCCCTTCTCCGTACGAACTATTTGAACTTGCTGGTTTATGTCGGACGGATCCAACGGTTTTGGCATAGCATCTGGAATAGATTTACCACCGCAACAGCCAGTCTCAACCACGTCTTCTTTTCTTGAATTTGTGCATGCTTCCCTGCAATTTAAACCAATTGCTATATCAATTGTACATGGAAACTTTTCTATGTGACAGAAACACCGCCGCATGAAGTTAAGTACGAAGAACATGCATGGATGTACATATATGTATATGCATACCCCATATGCTTCCTATTGAAGTATCTATTATTATTGGTGGTAGGGTTTGTCTAGTTGTCATTGTTTAGTTGGTGATGGATAACAACTCATTGTCATCTTACTTTCGGCTAGGGTTAGCTGTTTGTTGTTTACTTTAGGCTTATTTAAGAGCAATATTCCCTCATCATGTAAAGCTAGGTATTAGTTTAAGTTAGAGATAGTGGAGGTCAGGTCTTCACTCATGCTTGCTGAGCTGCCATCCCTGTCCGCACCATTCCTCCACTTTCTTTCTTGTATTCCTCTCCTATTTATGGTTGATCTTGTAAACTATTTTACATATGAAATATACATAAAATTGTCCATATGGTATCAGAGCAGTGATTCCTCTTGGACCTGCTTCTGTGTTCTTCCGAAAAAAACCCACCAAATCCAAACCAGTTGAGCCATTATGGCCATACCAGCAGAAAAAACTTCAAAAAACGAAACCATGGATACCAATCCAATTCAACGTTTGAGCTCTGTGCTTCTAAACGAATTCAACTACCTGCCTTGGTCACGAGCTATTTCTCTCGCTCTTGGAGGACGTGGAAAGCTCCCATTCATTCAAAAGGATGACATCATCCCCGAAACAACTGCACCGGATTATGCAGCATGGGTATCCCAAGATCAACTTATCATGTCTTGGCTGTTAAACTTTATGGAACCAAAGATGGCTGAGATTTTCAGCTACTCAGTATCATCTCACCAACTTTGGAATTCCGTACGAGACATGTATGGAGATCTAAACAATGCTGCGCGAGTCTTTCAGCTGAAGAAAGATCTTACGGAATTACAACAGGGAAATCTCTCTTTTGTTCAACATCTTGGCAACTTGAAGGCCAAATGGAATGAATTGGATCTCTACAGACCTCATACCACGGACACAACCATTCTTTTAAAGCGTGCTGAAGAAGACAAAGTGTTCCAGTTGCTTGCCAGCATTGGACCAGATTATGAAGACCTTAGAAGCCATCTCTTAATGACACCTGAACTTCCCACTTTACAGATGGTCTGCAACGTTATTCAACGTGAAGAAGTAAGAAAGAAGGTCATGAACGCAGACATGGTCGTTGGAGAATCAAATTTTAGGCCATCAGAAGCAAGAGCCTTCACCTTCTCCAGACCATACAAGGGAAAACGACCAGACTTAAAGTGTTCTCACTGTGTGAAGATAGGTCGTACAGGTATTGGACACATAAAAGAGAAGTGCTGGATTCTTTATCCTGAACTTAAACCTAAGTTCAATGACGATGGAAGAGCACCAAGAAACCAAATGAAGCCTGCCTACACTCCTAGAGGAAATCTTGTTTGCGACAATGTCTCCAATAATGTGATAAACTCTTCCTCTAGTCTCATTGCTCTCATAAATGAATTCGCTAACTTCTTGCAACAGAAACAAGGAGCAACAAATCATGAAACTCCTTCAGCCATGCTCGGCAAGTTTGCTGGCTTCCTCGAACAATCAAACTCAGTGTCACAAAATGACATGCCAGGTATTATTGCAACTATCTCCACTGCTTTGGATCTTAGTAGTAGTTGTGATTTTTGGATAGTTGACTCAGGAGCTTCAGATCACATGACTAACGATGCATCTTTACTAAATGATTTTCAAAACTTTTCCACTCCTTCTTTTGTCTCCGTAGCTAATGGCACCAAAGTTCGTATAGTAGGCAGAGGGAAACTCAAAATCTTCTCGAGTCAAAAAGAATCCCTTGTCATGCATGTCCCTTCTTTTCCTTTCAAACTATTGTCAGTAGGAAAAATAACACATTTGCTAAATTGTCTTGCAATTTTTTCAACTCACTATGTGATTTTCCAGGACCAAGTTTCGAAGGAAACGATTGGTAAAGGGTTCTTCCTCAATGGACTGTACTATGTCAAATTCTCTTCAAGTTTCCCAAAAAGTTTCTACGTAAACTCAAGCACTGTAAACAAGGAGCAGCTGTGGCACATAAGATTAGCTCACCCTTCTTCACATGTTATGTCTTTTCTTTTTCCTAGTTTCTGTAAAGTGATTCCAGATTGTGAAGTTTGTCAAAAATCTAAGTTCACCAGGTTACCCTTTCCCCACTCTCTCTCTAGAGCTACCAAAGCCTTTGAAATAGTCCATTCTGACATTTGGGGACCTGCCACCTTAGAGTCCTTTGATGGTTACAGATTTTACATATCGTTCATTGATGATTTCTCTAGAATTACTTTTGTGTATTTACTTAAATTCAAGCATGAAGCTTTCCAGTGTTTCAAAAATTTTCATAAATTAATTCAAAATCATTTTAACTCTAAAATTGGCATCTTAAGGTCTGATAATGGGTCTGAGTACACTTCCAAAATCATGACAACTTACTTAAGTGAGCATGTAATTTTGCAACAAACAAGTTGTGTAGGAACGCCACAACAAAATGGCATTTCAGAAAGAAAGAACCGAGATTTGCTTGAAAAAACACGATCACTAATGTTACAAGCAAAAGTTCCAAAGAAGTTCTGGTCTCAAGCTATACAAACCGCTGCATACATCATCAATCGCCTTCCTAGTAGAATCTTGAAGTTCAAATCTCCTTACCAAATTCTCAAGGGGAGAGAAATTGACATAAGTCATCTCCGTGTGTTCGGATGTGTATGCTATGTGCACATTCAAACTATTCACCGAGATAAACTTGATCCAAGGGCTATCAAATGTGCATTCGTAAGTTACTCAACTTCCCAAAAGGGATACAAATGCTACGACTCTAAGACCAGAAAGGTATGTGTATCCAGGGATGTGCGTTTTGATGAAACTCACTCCTTCTTTCAAATGCATGATGATGAACCTCAGGGGGAGCTCTCATATGAAGTGTTTCCTACCCCTCTCTTCCTTGATGATACAAGGCTGTCAACACCGCAAAATGAAGCTGTTGAGATAGAGCCAGCTCCTGAAAGTATGGAAGCAGATAATGAAGAAGTCATTCTCGAAAGGAGAGAGCCTCAACTTGAACAACCTCCTCCTCCACGAAGGAATCCTTCTCGAAACAGACAACCTCCAGCCAGGCTTGATGATTTTGAAATCTACACGCCTAGACATCCTATTGGACAAATGGTTTTTCATAGCAAGAGCTCTCCATCTCATGCTGTCTTTGTGACCAAGTTATCCCAAAATTCTGAGCCTCGATCCTTCGAAGAGGCACACCAATCTCCTGTATGGAGGCAAGCCATGCTTGAAGAACTGAAGGCACTTGATGAAAATCAAACTTGGAGCATTGTTTCTCTGCCAAAAGGTCAACGTGTGGTTGGGGCAAGATGGATTTATAAGACCAAATTTCACTCAGATGGAAACATAGAGCGGCACAAGGCAAGGTTAGTTGCAAGGGCTTCACACAAACCTTCGGAGTAGATTACAAAGAAACCTTTGCCCCTGTGGCAAAGATGAACACAGTTAGAGTGCTTCTTTCGGTGGCTATCAATTCAAACTAGTCTCTACATCAAATGGATGTAAAAAATGTCTTCCTACATGGAGAGTTAGAAGAAGAGGTATACATGCGACTACCACCTGGTCATGAACGAGAGAAGGAACAAGGAATAGCCTGCAAGCTTCACAAGGCTATTTACGGTCTCAAGCAATCTCCAAGGGCTTGGTACTCAAAACTTAGTTCTGTCCTTATGTCATCCGGCTTTAAACGAAGCAATGCAGATTCTTCAATGTTCACTAGGATTGGTACGCATGGAAGATTGGTGGTACTTGTTTATGTTGATGATCTTATTGTCACGGGAGATAATCCAGAAGAAATAACTGCTCTCAAAGCCACATTACATTCAACCTTCAAAATCAAAGATCTTGGCAGACTTCGATACTTTCTTGGAATCGAAATGGATCAATCTCAAACTGGTTTGTTTCTAAATCAACAAAAGTACGTTCTAGATCTTTTAGAAGAAGCAAATATGATGCATTGCAAGCCTGCCAAAACACCACTACCAACAAATTTCAAGGATGAAACCTCAGGCATCCAGCTTGAAAATGCATCGGAGTATCAAAGGTTGGTAGGAAAACTTATCTATTTGACTATAACCCGACCTGACATTGCTTATGCTGTTAGCTTTGTCAGCCAGTTCATGCATTCTCCCTCATCTCATCATTTGCAACTAGTTAAAAGGATCCTTCGATACTTGAAAAGCTCAATATCTACTGGGATTTTCATACAAAACAACGGACACTTCACCATTGAAGGATACACAGACTCTGATTGGGCAGGCAATGTCCTTGATCGCAAATCCACAACTGGTTACTGCACTCTTGTTGGTGGTAACCTCGTTACGTGGAAGAGCAAAAAGCAATCTGTTGTAGCTTGGTCAAGCGCAGAAGCTGAGTACCGTGCAATGGCATCGACTGCATGCGAACTAATTTGGCTAAAGAGGTTGCTACGTGATCTTGAAATCATCTCCTCCAAACCAATTCTTCTTCACTATGACAATCAAGCAGCAATGCATATTGCTGCCAACCCCGTCTTCCATGAACGCACAAAGCACATCGAGGTTGACTGTCATTTCATTCGCAACCAAGTTCAGTCCAAGCTATTACAAACTGTATTTGTTCGTTCCAGTGATCAACTTGCCGATGTGTTCACCAAGCTTCTGCCTTCTGCACAACTTGATCGTCTTCTCTTCAAGCTTGGATCCAGAAGAACTCTCGATCCAGCTTGAGGGGGAGTATTGAAGTATCTATTATTATTGGTGGTAGGGTTTGTCTAGTTGTCATTGTTTAGTTGGTGATGGATAACAACTCCTTGTCATCTTACTTTCGGCTAGGGTTAGCTGTTTGTTGTTTACTTTAGGCTTATTTAAGAGCAATATTCCCTCATCATGTAAAGTAGGGGTGGTTCGGTATGGGATACCATACCGAAACTAGTATCCCGAATCCCAAACCAAAATTTTTCGGGACGGGAATTTGAAGACCAATCCCAAACCAAATTTTCGGGAATCCCAAATTTTGGGAATCCCGAAATATTTTCGGGATTTTGGGACAAATCGGAAATCCCAAATTAAAATATGAAATTATGAATTGTTCTTCAAATATATAATTCAAGAACACATTCATGAACTAAGAATTTCATTTCATTCACACTACCATTTAATTGAACACCGGCATGCCTGACTGTTTTTATCATAGTCAAAATTTAAATTAATTAAACCCTTTTTGCAATATGTTGAGAGACAAAAGAATCAAGCCTTCTGAAATCATCAGCCATGGCAGCAACAATAATAAAATCCACATGAATATCAAACAGAACATGAAAAATATGCAAGGTGTAGGGCATTCCAGGTTGCAGAGCATGAATTAGAAATTACTAGCATCAATTATAAAAGAATAATATATATATATAATTAATATTATATATTTTCGGTTCGGTATGGGATTCCCGAAATATCGAGAAGCCAATCCCGAATCCCATACCGAAATTTTGGGATCGGTTCGGGATAGCATCCCGAAAATTTCGGGAATTTCGGTTTGGGAAATTTTTGGTTTGGGATCGGGATTTTTTTGGTTCGGTTCGGGATTTTTGGGAATTTTTTCCACCCCTAATGTAAAGCTAGGTATTAGTTTAAGTTAGAGATAGTGGAGGTCAGGTCTTCACTCATGCTTGCTGAGCTGCCATCCCCGTCCGCACCATTCCTCCACTTTCTTTCTTGTATTCCTCTCCTATTTATGGTTGATCTTGTAAACTATTTTACATATGAAATATACATAAAATTGTCCATACTTCCCACTCCGAAGTATGACATGGTATCGATTGGAAGACAGGGGCTGATCAAGCACTGGAATGAAGGCAACAACGTCTTCATCCGAGTCATATCCAACACCTATATCGTAGTTCTGAGGGAAAGGCAGGTCTCTGACCACGTCATCAGTGCCAACAGCGCATCCGCAGCATGTTACCTTAACCCGTTCTTCATCATGGAGTACAAGATAACCAGAATTTGGCCCCTCCGGCGGCCATAGAGACAGGGACTGAGGAGACATTCGACACGCAGACAGAGGCTTTGTCAAATACATTAGGCCTTAAGGAAGACTGGCTCACTTTCAATTTGATTTGATATGAAATTTACTTGATTACAAAGAGTTTTAATTTATAGGTAATGAAGTCAACCTTCAGATGCATGCACTTATTCGGTTATTTGATTAGTTAATCTAATTACAAATTAATTAGAAAATAATTCAGAAATTGCTGGTGTAGCTTCGAGTTTAATAAGTCATTATTATAATTCTCTCTTGATCTTATCTTCACTGGGAAGTCAGAAGTTGACAAATTGCAGCACATGCCAGGAACATCTCTCAATTACCCTAAGCTGGAAAAAATCTTTCAGCTTAATATCTGGATTTCTTTTAATTGTTTAATTTGTAGCACCTGCTTGGTAGGGTTCATTGAATCTGCATTTATACTTCTTTACAATGACAAATTGTTACTATGGCAGTTCACCTTCAAGTTCTAGTTGACGAGAAATTTTCAATTTTTCTGTGTGAACGTCACACATGGGACGGTATACCACGTGCATTTATTTTTGAATATTTTAGTATGAGTTCGTAACACATCAAGTTGAAGAAATACATACTTTAGTATATTAATTATATAATAATCAAGATTTTTGTCTGAATAGGAAATAATATTACTTCGAGCGATTAATTACATCCATCAAAAGCACATGACCATATGAAATTTTCAATCACAAACCAAAAAAAGAGCAAAAATCTCATTCCCATTTGCTGCTAATGTGTTGAGTGTGTTTGAAATCAGAAGTTAGCACCGAGCTTCCATCCATTCATTTCAACACAAGCCTCTCTACCAAAACATAGCAACCAAATTTTATCCACTTACCCACCCCTCCAAACTCCTCTAACCTTTTCACTCTCACTTGCCTCTCATTCCCTCCAAACCTTCCAAACCTTTGTTGCTCCCACTTCATCCTCTCCACAATTGCTAAGCTCACCCCTACATTGTCTAAACCCCTATACCACATGACCCCATTAGCCACATCCATCTCCTCCGCGTTAACCACCACAGCGTTGCCTTCGCTGTAATTACGTCACATGCAAATATTTGTTCCCATCTTTGCTCAAGTGTCATCTCGTAAAACCTTGTCCTACTCATTTGATCTTTTGGTGTTCCCTCCTTAACAAACATGAAGGGGCAATACCACTTTCTCACAACCACCGGATTCGAGCTTGTAAGCGATAATGGGAAGTTGAAATCTGGAAGACAGGCGCGTAGCTAATTAAGTCGGAATGTTAGCATACATCTCGAAGGTTAAAAAATTCCATGATCATCATAAGCTGGAAGTTAAGGTTTCTTTCAAGCTTAATGTCTTTCTGTGCAAGGCCTGAGATTGAAGACATTATAATGGAAACACTCATTATTTATACACTGCTCATGATTCTGTCCAGAAACATTATAAAAGAACAATACTGCAATAATGTACCTAAAACGATTAGTGTATACCCGAAAACAGGACAAATCGGAAGTTTTTCGGCCCTAAATACAATGATCAGCGTGTCTGAAAACCATGACTCGATACCAAACTTCCCGTCCATTCATTTCAGTACATGTAGGTGTAGCAACCAAATTTTTGTCATTCCCATTTTCTCCTAATCTGGTGAGTGTGCTTGAAATCATATGCAAGTAGTCCTGCCGCGCTTCCTGTCGTAGACATTCTCTTCAATACAAACCTCTCTACTAGCACATAACAACTAAATCTCTTCCACCCGCCACCACCCCTTCCCCCAAACTCTTCCACTATCTCCACCCTCACTTGCCCTTCATCCCCACCAACCCATCCAACTCTTTCCTGCTCCCATTTCATTCTTTCAAAAACTTTCATGCTCAATCCCACACTTGTTTCCCCTCCCACCCCATGAAAACTCTTAAACCACACGAACATATCACCCACACCCGCATTTCTTTCATCCCAAACAGCCTCCTGTCCACCCACATAAACCACCTCTCTTTGAACAAAAGCATCCACAAACACAGCAGGATTCTTTTTTCCTTCAGCGTTCTCATTAACGCTGTCAAAAATCTTTTCCCATCTTTGCTCAAGTTTTATTTCATAGTACATGGAATATTTCATTTGGTCCTTCAACTTCAGCCCTCCTTCCTTGACAAACATGAAAGGACAATACCACTTGCCAATACACACTACTTCAGAGCAATCATGTGATAATGGAAAATCAAACCCGGGAAGGCTAGCTCGTAGTGAAGAGTTGAGTCCTGAGGCTTCACCCAATTGGTTACGATCCAGCGTGCTCATTCTCACGCTCCACCCTTTCCTCCTCAAGAAGTAAGGAGGAAAACCATCTGGATCAACAGACTTGGCAAAAAAACGACTGCTGCCCATCTCCTTGGGAAGTATCCTAAATTGCTGATATATGTCTGACGGGTCCAAGGGTTTTGGTTTAGCATTTGGAATACTTTTACCGCCGCAACAGCCAATATCCGTGTCCTCTTCCCTCGTATTTGTGCATGCTTCCCTGCAAATCAAATCAGTTCCGGTATTAATTGTACATCTAAATTTTTCTATGTGACAGTAATATCGCCACATTAAAAATCAATCATATTAATTAAGGTTATGCATGAGTATATATAGATGCATACCCTTTATGTCTCCCTCGTCGACGTATGACATGGTATTGATTGGATGACAAGGGTTGATTAAGCACTGGAATGAAGGCAACAGCATCGTCATCTGAGCCATATCCAACGGTTAGATCCTTGTTCTGAGGGAAAGGCAAACCTCTAACCACGTTGTCCTCGCATCCGCAACAGTTTATCTCGACTGATTCGTCGTCATGAAGTACAAGATAACCGGAATTTGGCCCCTCCGGGGGCGGTAGAGAAAGTAACTGAGGAGACCTTCTATACACAGACAGAGGCTTTGTAACATACATTTTTGTAAGCAAAGAAAATAACGTCTAAGAAAAGAACTATTGGCTCGCTTTCAAATTGGTTTGATGAAATTACTTGATTACAAGGAGGTTTAATTTGTAGAAATTCAGGAAGTCAAACTTCTGAGAAGGCACCTCTAACCTTTGCACGTTATATATCCTAGGTTTATGGCTTACCTTCTTGTAATTCCGAAAACTGTTCGCCACTGCAAATATTTAAAAAGCTGGTGATGTATGGTGAGCAATTTATATGACACGTTTATATTAATATTGTGATATTTTATGTTACTAATACAATTTCACGTCGTAAAAAACTTACATAAAACTTTGTATCATTAGCACGAGATATCATGAGAACACAAAGTATACTCGTGTTATGAGAGTCTGTCTATTAACGTTTAAGCTATTATTTAATTTTCTTATGTGATTTTAGGAATCCGGATCCTCTTTGTGAGAATCTCGGAGATTCGTCAATTATGTTCGTTCATCGCACAGCGTACGATTAGAAATTATTTTAAATATTTGTATTTAAAATTAAACATAAATAATACTTGAAAAAAATTAATTACACAATATACGATAAACGAACACGATTTACGAATCTTCAAAATCCTTATCAAAATGATCCGGAAGGGATCCTATTGGCGATTTTAGCGGTGGAGATTAGTCTAATGCTGATAATTACGTCGTAGTCTTATCTTGATTGGTCTTCGATTGATACAAGCAAAGTGTCAGAAATTGACAATTTGCATCAAATGACCTTACGTAGAATTTTGTATCCTTGATACAAGTTATTACGGTAACACGAAGTATACTTTTGTTATGTAATTCTGCCTATTGACGTTTAATCTATTATTTAATTTTCTAATGTGATTTTAGCGGTAGAGATTAGTCAAGTGCTGATAATTACGTCTTGGTCTAATCTTAGAGGGATTTTTCAATGTGACTGGTATATCGGATGGTATATCACGTGTCATTATACAAATTATGGAATATGTGTGCTAAAAAGTAAATAATTAAAAAAATAAAATTTTCTACCACTCATATTAAAACACGTGATGTATTACTTGTGTTCCCGTCACAACTAAAAATTTCTCTTTATCTTGATTGATCTTCGGTTGATACAAGAAAAGTGTCAGAAATTGACAATTTGCATCAAATGCCTGCGGGGTTCGTACATTTATTTCTCAGTCACCTTAAGTTGGAAAAGGCCTTTCGGCATAACGCGTGTTTTCTAGTGTTTTTTTATTTTTTTAATCACCCGTGTCTTCTATTGTATGTCGCACCAGGTCGGAAAGGTGCATTAAGTCTAATTATAGTTCTCTACGACGGCAAATTATTGGTATGGCTACTTATTTTGATATGGCTACTTATTTTCAATGTGACGATCACGTTGAGAGGTGTTAAAAACGACACATTATTATTGTTTTGGAAGCTTACCTCCAAAACTTCTGGTTGAAATCTAATTGTGACTTTATCACATACACTTTCACAGAAATTCTGAATCATCACTCTCTGTTGTTATTTTATTTTATTTTATTTTTTTATGAAGAAAATTGGTATATGTCTAATTTTTTAGTCAAATAATAGAAATAGTATATGTCTAATTTTTTAGCCAGTAATAGGAATAGTCTACTTTATTAAAATAAGCCCAATTCTTTGAATTTAATTATTTTTATTATCAATAGTTATCTTTTCAATGATAAGATTTATTATAAAAATCAAATTTCTTCCTAATTATCTTTTTGATTATTTCTTTTTATTTATTATTTTGTTATTTCTTGTTACCTTTTAGTTATGTTTCATATCTTTCGTATACGTATATTATATTCATATATTTGTTACTTGAGTTAGGGCATAATGTTTTGCAGATAAAATTTATGTTAGTATATTAGTTTTTTTTTTAATAAGATATTAATTAGATTTTTTTGGAGTTGAAAAATGCATAATATTAGAAGATTTTAATTGATTTTTAATATTTAAAAAAATATAAAATGAATGTTAAAAAATAAAAACATGTACTTAGAAAACTGGACTCACTTAAAAAAAATTTAAGTTGTCAATTATGTAGTTTAGCCGAACTCTTACTTTTTTAAATGTAAAAATACCGATGTACTAAAAAAAAAAAAAAGTCCTTTTTCTATTTGTTTGTAGGAAAAAAAAAGGAAAGGATTTCTTGTGCTTTATAAGTTGTCTTGGAGGGTAACGGACTTGTAGAAATTGACTTAGTCAATTGCTTGTTGCTCTAGTCGACTATTATTTTTGAATATTTTATTTGTGTTCAATGTTGCCAATTATACAAGAATTTTCTTACAATTCTTAGTCAATACGAAATCTCCATATGACATTGACATATTATATAAATTCTTGATTTTGAGCCATATGATGATGTAACAAAGTTCGCTTTGAACTAAGAATCCTTCTCATTTCTAGGAAAAATTATTAAGTCCAACAATCGGATTGAATGGATTATAACTCACTCACAAAAAAAATGAAACCCTCTATATTTAAATACTATCTAACTACATGTAAATACAAATTCCAATGTGACGGCCCTATAATTTTGTGAATGAATGGTTTGACTATACAAAACATGGGGCACAGCATTGAGCAAAATTATGTAAACATTCCTCAAAGGGTGTTTCTTGGATAAACTGGGTTTGTGATTCACAAAAAAATTTACAATTTCATAAATCAAATAGTCCCTCTAAAAGCATAACTGAATCCATAACCTAGAAAATGTTCAAAAATTCCAAATTTGAAATTTTTTCTCGGTACAAAATCTGAAATTTTGTACACAATTAGCATATATAAATACAAAAAACACAGGACAAATTTTCATTTCCATTAGTCCTAACCTGATGAGTGTGCCTGAAGTCATGGCTAAAAACCAAGCTCCCAACCATTTTCTTCAAAGAAAACCTCTCAACCAATACAAAAAACCCAACTTCTTCCAGTCACCCAACCCCCAAAATTCCTCAACCCTCTCACAACTCTCACTCCCCTTCTTCTACCCCACCCACCAACCCTCCCTTGCTCCCACTATAGTACTATAGCATGGGTTCATAACACATCAAGCTGAAGAAATATATCCCTTATTTTAAAAAGGGCAGATTACACAGGTGAAATGAATCTACTCATAGTACTTATTTAATGATCAAGATTTTTGTCCGAATAAAAAAAAATAATGGAAAGGATATTACTTCGAGTGATTAATTACATCCACTAAAAGCACAGAATGAAATGAAATTTTCAATCACAAACCAAAAGGAGCAAAAATTTCATTCCCATTTGCTCCGAATATGATGAGTATGTCTGAAATCGTAAGTTAGCACCAAGCTTCCATCCATTCTTTTCAACACAAACCTCTCCACCAAAACATAGCAACCAAATTTTCTCCACTTTTCCACCCCTCCAAACTCCTCTACTTTTTTCACTCTCACTTGCCTCTCGTTCCCTCCAAACCATCCAAACCTTTGTTGCTCCCATTTCATCCTCTCCACAATTCCTAAGCTCACCCCAACATTGTCTAAACCCCTATACCACATAACCCCATTAACCACATCCATCTCCTCATGCACAGCTTCCGCGTTCCTGCCAACAGCAACAGACTCGTTTTGAACAAAAACATCAACCACCACGGCGTTGCCTTCGCTATAATTACCGTCACATGCGAATATTTGTTCCCATCTTTGCTCAAGTGTCATCTCGTAAAACCTTGTCCTACTCATTTGATCTTTAGGTGTTCCCTCCTTAACAAACATGAAGGGGCAATACCACTTCCCTACAACCACCGGATTCGAGCTTGTGAGTGATAATGGGAAGTTGAAATCTGGAAGACGGGCGCGTAGCTTAGCGTCTAGACCCAGTGCTTCACCTAAATGGAAGTCACGGGGAGTTGAGGTGTGTATTTGCCACCCTTTTCTTCCAAGAAATTTTGGAGGGTACCCATCTGAAGCTATGGATTTGGCAACAAAACCCCCAAATTGATTGCAACTTCGTTTCTGCTGGATCTCATATTGCTGGTAAATGTTATTGGGATTGAACGGCTGTGACGGCACATCCTTTACATAAGTGCAGAAGCAGCAGGTTCCCAAGTTCTCATCTGTTGAACATGTGTAGGCTTGCCTGCATGGAACCGAAATCAATTAAGTCGCATGGACTAACAATGTATTTCAAGTTAGGTAACAAAAAAACTATTAATACTATTACTATGGGAATTGATATTGCCACTACAAAAATACCAAGCTCAAACTGAGATTGCATACATACCCTTCAAGATTTCCACGCGACTGAATCGCGTAGTAACGGTTGGAAGCCAAAGGCTGGTTAAGGACCGGAATGAAGGCGGTGTAGAAAAGAGAAACATGTTGGACTTGTCCCACTTGGGTGACATGACGAAGCTCTAGATTCTTGTTCTGAGGTAAAGGCATGTCACGGAGCTTGTGGGATTTGCATAGACCAAAGCAACATGTAGGCTCTGCTTCTTCATCTTGGATGACCAAGATGCCGGAGTTCGGACCCTCTGGCGGGGGTAATGAGAGATCCTCAGGAGACTTTTTGTACATCGACAGAGGCCTTGTGACATACATTTTTGCAGAAATTCTTATTCTTCACTCTCTGTTTTTTCTATTTGTTCTTAGGAATAAAGGGAAGGATTTCTTGTGCTTTATAAGTTGTCTTGTAGGGTAAAGGACTTGTAGAATTTGACTTAGTAAATTGTTGATCGCGAATTCGCGATGTGGTTCTTGATAAGATTTGCCACGTGTAACGCTGGCAGCCAAGGCTATCGTGGGTTGACAATGACTAATGAATTCATGAATTTTCTTACACTTCATAGTCAATACGAAATTTCCCTATCACATATTATATAATTCTTGTTTTTGACTTTTTGAGCCATATGACGATGTAAGTTGGAACAAATTTGGCTTTGAACTAAGAATCGGTCTCATGTTTTGGTAAAAAATTTGTGTCCGACAAACCATATAAATAGACTGTCTAACCCATTTTTAAAGAAATGAAATTCTCTCTGTTTAAATATCATATAAATAGACTGTCTAACCCACTTATAAAGAAATGAAATTCTCTATGTTTAAATATCATATGACTTTATGCAAGTAGAAACTCCGATATCACGAACTTTTGTGAATGAGTAGAATAATCCACCTGATTCGACTGTTGTACACAAATTTTTCTACTTTTGCACATTAGATCATAAGTAAATTTACACTTTATGTGAACAATGGACATTGTAAACAGCATTGATCAGAATTATGTGAACATTCCTCAAAAGGTGTTTCTTGGATGAATTGGGGTTGTGATTCACAAAAAAAATGTACACTTTCATAAATCAAATAGTACCTCAAAAAGCATAACTGAATCCATAACCTTGACGTTAGAACAATGCAAAAAAACTCAATCTGAAATTTTATACACAAATAGCATATATAAATATAAAAAGGATTAAGTATAACTTTTTTTTTTCGTTATCAATAAAATTTTCTATGTGCCATTGATGTTTAAAAAAAAAAAAAAAAAAGGAGAAATTTTCATTTCCATTTAGTCCTATGATTAGTGTGCCTGAAATCATGGCTAAAAACCAAGCTCCCATCCTTTCTCGTCAAAGAAAACCTCTCAACCAATACAAAAAATCCGAACTTCTTCCACTCACCCAACCCCCCAAATTCCTCAACCCTCTCAACTCTCACTCTCCTTTCTTCTCCTCCCCAACCCAACCCCCCCCCCCCCCCCCCCCCCCCCCTTGCTCCCACTTCATCCTCTCAAAAATTGTTGAACTCACCCCCATGCACGCTTGTCTCTTGCCCAACATTGTTCAAACTCCTATGCAAAACCACCCCATCATCATCCCCATTTTTCTCATCACACCCACGTTCCCTCCCTCCCACCATAACCGCTTCACTTTGTACAACAAAATCCACACCAATGGCGTTGCGTTCACCATGTCGAAAACTATGATCCTTCACAAATACTTCTTTCCACCTCTGCTCAAGTGTCATTTCATAGTACATTGGTCTGTTCCTTATGTCCTTCAACGTTTTCGGCGTCTCTTCCTTAACAAACATGAATTGACAGTACCACTTCCCTACAACCACATTCTTTAGTGGGAAATTGAAATCCGGAAGACGGCTGCGTAGGGAGGCATCTAGGTCCGTGCATCACCTAGTTCAAATCCGGGGGACGCTAAGCTTGTGATTTTCCACCCTCTCCTCCACAATGCCTCCGGAGGGTACCCATCTTTGGACATTGATCTGGCCACAAAACCACCCGACACATTGATAATGTTTTTGTGAAGATTAATCTTGTATTGCTGATACATGTCCTTGGGATCAAAACGTTTCGGTAGTACATCGTTTGTGCAGCTGTCGAAGCAGCATGTTTCCATGTCCATGGAATCCTCGTTTGCACTTGTGTACCCTTCCCAGCAAAACAAAATCATGCTACATGTTACAACCCTCGCTCATTAGGTCAGTTAGCCAACGCAGTGTATTGTCACATTGCAACCTTAGAATGTGGTTTTTTTTTTAAAACAAAATGTTATAAACCTCATATTGAAATTTACCATATATCAGTTGTACTCTCCATCTGCGCACAAGTTTGTATTTATCTTCCCATAACTTAATTACATTAATTAGAATATCACTCGACTAGAAAAACTTACCCTTTATCCTTCCCATATGGACCAAGAACTGGGATGAAGAAAACTCCGTGGAGCTGAAGATCTCTGTTGGGATAAAACCAAGTAGCATGGTAAAGCTCAAGGCTCTTGTTCTGAGGGAAAGGCAGCTCTTTAATCAAATCGATATTCGATAACTCAAAACAGAAAATCGTTTCTTCGTCTTTGACGACAAGAATGCCGGAGTTTGGACCCTCCGGCAGAGGCAGAGAGATCAGCCGGAGACTTTTTGTACATCGACAGAGGCCTTGTCACATACATTTTTGCAAAATAAACTCTTCACTCCGTTGTTCTTATTTGTTCTTGAGAGAAAAGAAAAAAAAGAAAAGGAAAGGCTTTCTTGTGCTTTATAAGTTGTCTTGGAGGGTAAACGACTTGTAGAATTTGACTTAGTCAATTGTTTGTTGCTCCAGTTGACTTTTAGGTGAGAAAATCGCCATTCTTATTAAGAATATATTGTAATCAATGAATAATGTTGTGTTTGTACTAGGAAAGGTTATCCCGTGAATTATGGATAGCATCTTTATAGGATTAGAATTAGGGTTTGACTCTTCTATCTTGTACTTGTATATATATGGCTTACCTAGCCTCTGTAAAACATATGAAACACATTCAGCCGTATTGCTTCTTCTCACATTCTCGCATACATCCCAGAACCTACCTAGCTCTTTATTTAATTTGGTATCATAGCCTAGCAAAGTTCCTCTTCATCAAACCCTAGCAAAGTTTCCAACACCATGACAGACGGTTCAACATCCGACACCAACACAAACAAAAACCCTAGTATGGATTTATCACATCCATACTACGTTCACCCTTCAGACCACCCTGGCCATATCCTTGTTTCTGAAAAACTGAATGGCACTAATTATTCCTCCTGGAGCAAGTCCATGCTTCATGCTTTACGTGCTAAAAATAAAATCGGGTTCATCGATGGTTCCCTTCAACCCCCTTCGGAAGATAAACAACCAGGCGACTATGCCTTATGGGCACGCTGCAACAGCATGATCCTATCATGGATCTCCAACTCAGTCGAATCTCATCTCTCTAACAGAGTTGTTCATGCCACTTTTGCATACAAGATTTGGGAAGATTTCAAGCATCAGTTTTCCCAGCAAAACACACCAACAATTTATCAAATCCAGAAACAGATTGCCTCTTTATCTCAAGGCTCCATGACTGTCTCAGCATATTTTACCGAACTTAAGCATCTTTGGACCCAACTCGATGCTTATGAAGACCCCGTCATCTGTAACTTAATGGATAAACATCATGAGCAACGAGAACAGTACCGGATTATGCAATTTCTTATGGGTCTCAACGACGTTCACGACACCGTTCGCACTAGCATCCTCATGATGACACCATTGCCCAACATTCATCAAGCTTATTCCTTTGTCAGCAATCATGAGCAACAACGTCAGTTGACATCAGAACAACATCAACAATCGCCATCCGACAATTTTTCCCTTGCTGCCGCAGCACAGACCCGCAACTCTACTCAACGCTGTGATCATTGCAACCGAGAGGGACACACCATCGACAATTGTCGTACTCTGAAATACCATTGCAGTTTCTGTGACAAACGGGGACATACAGATGATAGGTGCAAGATTAAGAATGGCACGTGGGTTCCTAACCCTAATGGAGGACACGGCAATAAACACGGTCGACAACAACGAGGCCCTTCCTCACGTCCCGTGCATGCTGCTCATGCAGCACAAACCATCTCAAATCCTCAAGGGCCATCAATGCCGCAACCAACATGCCCTCCTGCATCCTCCACTACCAATCCATTGAGTGCCCTCTCTGCGGATCAGATTCAACAATTAACTCATGCTCTCTCTTTACTTTCCTCTGATAATGGGAACGCCTATGCACATGCCGCAGGTTTGAATTCCTTTACTTCCATTAATTCTGCGTTTACTAAGCCATGGATCTTGGATAGTGGAGCTACAGATCATATTGTTTCTGATTCTACTTTATTTACCACCATCAAACCTCCACCTATACCCGCTGTTAATTTGCCCACTGGTTCTTCAGTTCCCATCACTTGCACTGGCACCATACCCTTTAATTCTAACATACCTTTGGCCGATGTTTTGTGTGTTCCGTCCTTCAACCTCAATCTCATGTCCGTTAGCAAAGTGACTGACTCTCTCAATTGCTGTGCTATTTTGTTTCCCTCCTTTTGTGTTTTGCAGGACTTGGCTTCAGGGAAGATGATTGGTTCGGGTAAGATGCGTGATGGTCTTTACTACATGTCACCTATTCCACAGCCACCGGCCTCCCATCAAGTCTCTCATGCCTCCCATTTATGGCACCAACGCCTTGGACATCCATCCCCTTATCGTCTCAAATTGGCTTCTTCCTTGTTGTCTTCTCATAATATTTCCTTTGACAATAATTGTAGTGTTTGTCCTTTGGCCAAACAGACAAGACTTCCATTTTCTTTAAGTTCAATATCAACTTCTGCACCATTTGTTTTATTACATTGTGACATATGGGGTCCTTACAAACTTCCCACTCATACTGGGGCTCGTTTTTTTCTCACCATTGTGGATGATTTTAGTCGATGCACCTGGGTATTTTTAATGTCTCACAAATCTGAAACACAAACTCTTTTAAAGTCCTTTATCACATTTGCTCACACCCAATTTAATGCCACTGTTAAAGCCATCCGCGTAGACAATGGGTCTGAATTCCTATCCATGAGAGGTTATTTTCAATCCTCTGGCATCGAACTTCAACGCACTTGCGTTTACACCCCCCAACAGAATGGAGTGGTTGAGCGCAAGCATCGCCATATCCTTACAGTGGCCCGTGCTTTGCGTTTTCAGTCCAACATACCCCTCATATTTTGGGGTGATTGCGTCCTCACTGCGGTCTACCTTATCAACCGTTTACCTTCACCCTTACTTTCCAACAAATCACCCTTTGAACTCTTGTACAATCGTCCCCCATCCCTTGCACATCTCCGTGTTTTTGGATGTCTCAGTTATGCTACCACTGTTCATCCTACCCACAAATTTGAACAAAGAGCTCAACGGTGTGTTTTCGTTGGCTATCCCACAGGTCACAAAGGGTATAAACTCTACAATTTGGAAACACAAAAATTTTTTATGAGTCGTGATGTCAAGTTTCACGAGACTTCCTTCCCCTTTTCTAATCTTTCCTCTCCTAGTTTCCCTCCACCTACCCTTAACCCTCTTACTTCAGACCCTACGTCCTTTTCTCCCCTTTCCACTTTACCCCCACACCTTGATGTCCCTTCCACCATCCCTGCTGACACTGCCCATTCCTCAGCCGACATTCCCTCTCCCACTACCCCACCTCTTACCCCCCTTCCTGACACTATTCCAGAACCCGTGCCCCTTTCTCCAGAACCCGTGCCCCACTCTCCACATCCTGACCACCCTCCACCTGCCACTGACATTCCCACTGCTTCCCTGCCCCTCCTCCCTTCTCTTCGGCATTCCACTCGTTCCAAACAACCCCCCACATGGACTAAAGACTACCACATGTCTCACTCCGTCCATCTTCCTTCTCTGGCGCCATGTTCTACCCCAGGTACCCGTTATCCCCTCTCTAATTTTCTTTCCAACTCTCGTTTTTCTCCTGCCCATTGCTCCTTTTTAGCTAACATTACAGGTCCCTCTGAGCCCACCACCTATGCCGAAGCTATCCTCGATCCACATTGGCAACAAGCTATGCGCACTGAATTAGATGCCCTACACCATAACCACACTTGGGATTTGGTTCCCCTTCCTGCTGGTCACAAGCCTATCGGCTCTAAATGGGTTTTCAAAAAGAAGTACAAGTCTGACGGTTCTCTTGATCGTTACAAGGCTCGTGTTGTTGCCAAAGGCTACACCCAAGTTGAAGGTATTGATTACCAAGAAACGTTTTCACCCACTGCCAAACTCACCACCCTGCGTTGTCTTCTTACTGTTGCTGCTGCTCGTACTTGGTTCATCCACCAGTTAGATGTTCAGAATGCATTTCTTCATGGTACTCTTCTTGAAGAAGTCTACATGGAACCCCCTCCAGGTCTTCGCCGACAGGGGGAGACTCTTGTATGTCGGCTCAACAAGTCCCTTTACGGACTCAAACAGGCATCTAGAACCTGGTTTACTACTTTTTCAGATGTTATTCAAAAGGCCGGATATCATCAATCGAAAGCAGACTATTCCTTGTTCACCAAGGTCCGAGGTACCTCAATCACTGTTGTTCTTATTTATGTTGATGACATACTTATCACAGGAAATGATCTCCAAGAGATGGAACAACTCAAAGCTTTTCTTCTTAAACGCTTCCGCATCAAAGACCTTGGCGATCTTAAGTATTTTCTGGGCATTGAGTTCGCACGCTCAGAAAAGGGCATTTTTATGTCACAACGAAAGTATGCACTCGATATTCTACAGGATTCTGGACTACTTGGTGCACGGCCAGATCTTTTTCCAATGGAACAAAACTTAACACTTACATCCACTGATGGTGCATTGTTGAATGACCCAACCAAATACAGAAGGTTAGTTGGGAGGTTGATATACCTCACAGTTACTAGACCAGACATCGTTTATCCCGTTCGTACTTTGAGCCAGTTTATGCACGAGCCACGAAAACCACATTGGGATGCAGCTATGAGGATTCTTAGGTATATTAAAGGCACTCCAGGTCAAGGTTTACTATTTTCAGCGAACAATAATCTTGACTTGAAAGCCTTTTGTGATTCTGACTGGGGAAGATGTCGTGCCACAAGAAGATCAGTTACGGGATATTGTGTCTTTCTCGGCAATTCACTCATTTCGTGGAGGTCCAAGAAGCAAGATAATGTATCCAGATCATCAGCTGAGGCGGAATATCGTGCTATGGCAAATACTTGCCTAGAAATAACTTGGCTACGATACATATTACAAGATTTACAAGTTCCCCAGAAAACTCCTGCTTCATTGTTTTGTGATAATCAAGCAGCTTTGTATATCGCAGCAAATCCTGTTTTTCACGAACGTACCAAGCATATTGAGATAGATTGTCACATTGTTCGTGAAAAATTACAAGCTGGAATAATCCGTCCTACGTATGTGCCTACACTCTTCCAGTTAGCTGATATATTTACAAAGGCTTTAGGGAAGGATCAATTTATGAAGCTGCGAGGCAAGTTGGGTGTTCTTAATCTTCACTCTCCAACTTGAGGGGGAGTATTAAGAATATATTGTAATCAATGAATAATGTTGTGTTTGTACTAGGAAAGGTTATCCCGTGAATTATGGATAGCATCTTTATAGGATTAGAATTAGGGTTTGACTCTTCTATCTTGTACTTGTATATATATGGCTTACCTAGCCTCTGTAAAACATATGAAACACATTCAGCCGTATTGCTTCTTCTCACATTCTCGCATACATCCCAGAACCTACCTAGCTCTTTATTTAATTATTCTTGATAAGATATGCCAATATGTGGTTGTAAGTAAAAGCTCAGGCAGATGAGGATTCTTGGCGCGGCAGTCCGTATACGTCGAGCAGGCTCACGAGGGACCAATGTAGGATTGGGAAGACCAAATAAATGGGGTCTCGTTCTTTTGTTGAAATGGGTAGAAGTTTTTCCCTACTTTGGAACCCTTTTTTATTGCGGCATCCTTATTTGGCAGTAGACTTAAACATGTGAGATCGGGTGAGTAAAGATGTGGAATGTCGCTCCTTCGTGAGGTGTGTCCAGTGTCCCACGAGTTATGTGGTTCGGAAGTTAGACTCGACAGTTTTCTTAGAAGAGATTAAACAACAAAAGTTCAACGTCGACAAGACGAGAAAGTCCTTAGTAGCACAATTTGATCATCAAGCTAATCCGTGTGCATATTGAAAGTGGCATCTACTTAGAGTTAGATTGTACCTTAATATAGTGGGGGTCGTTCTTTTGTAGGGTGTTTCAGATGAGTTATGATGTCTACAAGACGAGAGAATTCGACCATCCAGCCAATCCGGGTGTATTAAACGTTGCATCAACATAAGAGTAGTATTAATACCCTAGTATCGTCGGAGCCGTTCTTTGGTAAGACTTGTGCTGACTAGCTGGATGGTCAAACAGCTCTACCCCAGTTCTTCAACTACAAGACTCCGTTTTGCTTCGAAAGCAAAACAATGGATCTTATGCAAGTGTGACCCAACATGCAACTTGGTATGAGGACTAGTGACTAGTCCCTCTCTGATTTTAGCAAGTCCTGGCTGCTTCCATTGAAAAGTTGGAAAAAAACAATCTCTTGTTTCTCTGGCTGTACATATTATCTTGGGCTAACTTAAATGGAGAAAAAGAAAAGGGAACATGCTCTTTTTGGTGTCCCTGAAATTTCAAAGCTTATAACTTTGAACTTAATTAGTGGTATTTACTTCGTAAACCAAATGTATTATGCCGAAATTTACAAGACCATTGCTTTCTTTCCTTATTTTTATGTTCTGCAAATGCAAAGAATAGAGGATAAAACGTACGCATTGCCTTGTTCGACTGGCCTAACCTATTTCTGCAATGTCTCATTTAGTATCAGCTACATCCTTTTAACATTTACCAACGTCAACATAAATACAAGGAGGAAAATATTTGAAGGAGGCAGTAAATGTGTAACTAGTGACTAACTAAAAATGAGGACTTGAGGAAAAAGAAAGAACAAACATTACTTCTGTAAGCGCAGAAAAAACACAGTTAAGTTTTGAACAGTAAATCTTCATCCTTCTTCCTACTACTTCCCCAGCTTGGAATTGGATGATGCCTGAAAATCCACCTCCAACCCTTCAAACTTTTGCTCCCCCTCTTTATCCCTCTCTCATTCACTGTCAATCTACATGAACCACCGTGTCTGAAAACACCAAACGAACCCTCATCGCATTCATCCCCCACAAGCTCACTCCTTCTCATGCTCCCAAAAACAGTTTCTCCATCTGCAATGCTCCCCACCCTCATGCCCGAAAACTCCGGCTTCGAATCCGCCGTGAAATCGAGCTTCAAATCGATAAACCTCGATTCATCCATGCCGAAATCACTCTCTTTCAGCGAAAAAACGCGTTTCGTTGCGCTGCTAAACCCTACAACATCTTCTTTCTTCTCACCATCAAAACCGCTTTTTCTCGGCTCTGCCTCACTAAATCCACTCCTTCTCCCTTCACTAAAACCGCTCTTTCTTCCCTCACTAAATCCGCTCTTTCTCCCTTCACTAAATCCGCTCTTTCTCCCGGAATCCAAAACCATTCCGGCAGTTGTAACGCTAGAGCTTCTCGCAGCAGAAATGGAGCTCCGGGCACCGGAAACCATCAAATGCTCGCCGCCATCCTCCGATCCGAAGAGGGCCCCGCCTCTGAAACTGCACAGAGACCTTGATCTCGAAACTCCCATGTGATCAACCAGCCACATCTCACTTTTCTCATCAAACCCACCAACACTCTTATTCCCACCATCTTTTTCCGATCGTTTCTTCCGAAAAAACCTCCCAAATCTCCAAAAATTACTTTTCTTGATCTCGACACAACTGCTGCTGCTTCGCTGGAGCACCACCACGTCCTCTTTCTCTTGGGTTTTGCTGGGTTTTTGTAAAGGCTCCTGCTTTTCGTTCTCGATCAAAAACGAGACTCTACCGACGCTGCCGACCTCCACAGTGGAGTTTCGGTTCGACGAGACGGCGGAGCAGGAGCAGGATGAGAGGCGCTGCTCGCCGCAGTCGGAGCAAGCCAGCTGGAGCAGACGATCTTTCAGACAGAATGCGCATATCCCGACAGAAGACGAATTGGGGTGCCTTCGACACGGCATTTCAGACGAAGAGTAATACTCCATGTCGATATTTTCACGAGCTGCTTCTACAGCTTTGCCCCTCTCTTTCATGGCTTCTCCGCCGCTTCAAAGAAGATAAATAAAGCTTCGACCTCTGCGAAGAAAGATAAAGCTTAAAAAAAAAAAGCGTATGTGAGAACTAAAAAAATTTGATGGGATTTTGAAGAAAGATCGAATGCCAGCTCCAACAAGCGTTGCGGGACTTGAATTTGAAAGAATGGTGAGAGGTTTTTTTTTTTGGGAAATTCAAGAAAATCAAGAGTGGCTGTGAGATTTCTGGAGTGACTGAATGGGAAATTGAATTGAAATGAATTGATGGATGGGAGGAGGAGGAGGCGTCAACTTTACGTTTTGCTTTCCAGAAAAACAGTGGGAGGGAAGAAAAGGAGTGATGCGAGAAAGCACTAAAGCCCGCTGCAGGCATTATTGTGTAGAGAAGTGAATGTCACAGCAAACTCGAGTAAAATCAGTGAAGTTATTTTTTCATAAATTTTTACTGTTACTGCGTGCATTTGTTAATTACGACAGATTTTTTAATGTGTTTAGAATAAAGAATAATATGTCATATGTTATTAGGTAGATGAAAGTTTTTTTCATGTATTCCTCTACTTGTATAATATTGGAAGCTAACTCGAAATCCAAAAAAAGAATATCTCATGACCTCAGTTAGAAAGTTAACTATCTCATCTTGAGTTTCGGCCTCGTTCATTCAAGCCTTGAATAAGGCCTAAGAAGGGTTTTCTCGAGGCTGGGCATAGATGTGCATCTATTTGGGATCGATACATGGTATATGCATATATGTTTCAGACACACTGAACAATATCTGATTAATTGCACGTTAGACCATCTCCAACTAAAGGGTCTAAAGGGACAGAAGGTGGAAAATAGTATGAAAATCGTCTCCAACCAAGGGCTAGGCCAAAGGGCTCGTGGGCCCCACGGGACAAAAAATGGTCAAAGGGCCAACCGGCTAGCCCAACCCAACCAACCCTGGGTCGGGCCGGATTTTGAATGCAACGATAACTAGTTGACATCAGCTAGCCGTTATATTTCAATTTTTTTTTTACAATTTTTTTTTTACAAAATTTTAAAAAAAAATTAAATTTTTTCCTATAACTTCCTAAGCCATTAAATAACATTAAACAATATAAAAATTATACAACATAAAAAGAAACATTTAACAACATGAATTTAAGTTGTTGAGTTTTTAAATTTAAATAATAAATTATGTTTAGCCCTATAGTCTTTTGACCCTAGGTTGGAGATAGTTTTTTGTCACATGACTATGTTTTGCCTATGGCTCTTTGGCCTCTCGGTTGGAGATGGTAAGAAATATAATCATGCATTGTTCATTAAAATATTAATTTTTTAGAGGATTATAGTATCAAAGATAACCTTCTGATCCTCTTTCGATTGAAGATGACCTTAATTACTATCAGTTCAGTGCTTTTCCGGACCCACCACTGTTCCCTACTCGACATAGATATACAGCCATGCTTCGCACTGCAAGTAAAGTTATTAGATCATAAGTCTAAATCCATCAAGCTTTCCATCTGTTTTGTCAACTTTTTTTCTCTCAAGATTTTTATACCCCTCCTTTTTATTGGTGCAAGATTATTTGTTTTTCAATTAATAGATAAATTGTATTAGAGGATAGCGTCACATACCCCACGTTTATAGCGTTTATGCTTGCTCATTGCACTGATGCATTGTCTAGGTTTACTGACTTATGCTGGGTTACTGGCTCAAATTGCAGGGAGATGATTTTAACATACTCATCCTTGTTTTAATAATTAAATTAAATAAGTCAAACAATCAGGTCACTTAATGCCGCGGTCTAATAATATTTATTTTTACTTATAAATGAAAGGTTTTAGTTTCGATTCTCGTCAAATGCGAATTTGAATTACATTATTACTAGCTCATTGTAAGGCTAAGCCCACTCATTCTCTCCTAAATAACCCCGTTTTAAAAATAATAAAAAAATAAAAAAGTCAAATGATTAGATTGAATAAATTAAACGAAAATAACGGCTAAAAATAAATTTAAAATGCATGAGATTGTGTCTGATTAGCCCTCAAAGTCGCAAAGCTAAAACGTTGATGATGATGATGACCACGATGGTTACATCTGTCACATTGTGTGTTAAAAAAAATAAATAACTTGTATGAAACGAATTTGTTGTCAATGTGATATTTCGAAGTTAATATTATAACTCTGGTTCTTGAGAATTTCTAGCTCCCACATCTGGTTCTTCAACGTCTCCAAACCTTAGTCGTCGCCAACCCTAGCTGTGGGCTGGGTCTCTGGCAGCCTCTTTCCCCCTCCTTCTTCCTATGGTCTGTCTCCTTACCTTCTATTGGGTTGGTGCTTCCTTACCCCCTATTGGGTGGTGCTCGTCCTGAGCGATGTCTTGCTTTGTTGAGCGTTGTCTCACCATTGATTTCTTGTTTCGTTTTCCCCTTATTTTCTTAGATCTTCTCGCCCTCCCTCCTTTGAGGAAAGGGGTTGCCATCGTCTCTTTATGTTTATGTGTTGTTAGATCACAAACATTAAGCTCAAAACTTGGTAAATCACCAACATAAATAGCTCTATGTATTGAGATTCGAGAGAGACTTGGTTAAGGTCGTCTTACTATAACAGCTCTCATATCGAACAGAACTAATATGTGATTAACTAATACGAAAATATAAAAATCTTATATTTTTATGAGAACTGTTTTGCGTGAGATTGTCAACAGCTAGCATAAATAGAAAAGCTTATTTATGCTTAATTAGTGCCGCTTGCACGACAGATAATTATCGCAAGCACGAATCTAATTATGGAGAGGTTCAATAAAGTTGGTTAAGCTTCAATCTCCATCTGATTAACTGATCGAAAATGATTTGACATGGAACATGACTTAGCAACAAATCCCTCCCTTTTAGTCCCACCTAAATTTGAAGCACACAAGAAAAAAAACAAAGAAAACAAAAAAAGAAACAACAAATGTAAACAAATTCATTCAGTCAAATTGCTTGTTTTACTTTTGTTGAACTTAATCCTACACTTGAGTTAAAGAAAAATATACATGCTACTAAGATGTCAAAATAGATCGGTATTCTAAACTAATAATGTGAAGCTAAACTTTAATCATACAATATCACGTAATTATTATTTTTTCTTTAAAAATGGGACCAGCTGACAGCTTCATTACAGTAGTTTATTCTTTCAAGAACCATGAAGACTCACAAAGGCATCTCAGCCGCTCCCTATTTACCATCGTGTGATGTACTAATAACAAAATCAAACTCAATACGTATTGTGTGAGATATGAGCTAAAACACTTCAACATCTCGATTGATTGAATCTAGTCGCTACCCTTTCTAACCAAAACCAATAGCAGAACGAAAATGGAGGTGGAAATAATAGCAAAGATGGCACGCCCAAGGCATGCAGATCCCCGTGCAAGGATTGGGACACAAACAATTATTTACCAAAAGAATGTTTTGTTTGATTTAATTTAGTAAAGACATCATGATGTTTTCCATTGTTCTGCTGCCTTGATTAATAATTTTGTTGTGCTGCAAATTAATGATGTTTTAAAATGTTTTGGGGATCATAAGATTGCTCTTGTTTTGAATATGCTTATCATTACGTACAAACTTTACCTGCAGATTTTTTCTATAAACATGCTTCTTGTCTGACATGCACTTTCTTTGTCATGTGCTTTTGCCTAAGCTTCTCCTAATAATTCAATGCTTAGCTTCAACGGTTGTAACTTTGAAACCAAAATATAAAAATCCCAAATCCTTTAAGGATTTTTGTTTGGAACTACTTTTAAATGGCTGAAAGCGTTTTTGTGAAAATATTTTTGAAAAAAATCTTTAGTAAAAATGCAAGTAAATATTTTGGAACCATAAACATTTTATCTATAAAGAATTTCAATCATTTTAAAAGTACTTCCAATCTTTGCCCTAAGACTACATATCTAATTCATCAAGAATCCATGATTGAGATAAATGTCCAAAAAAAATATATATATATATATATATATATATTTTAATTATTGATTTCTTTATCAAATCTCTTTAAATTATTAAGCCAGTGCAATAAGGCAATGAGTGCATTGATCAAATTATTGGGTGCACCACGCTCTCAGAACCCTTAAAATAAAATAAAAAAAACTCACACCAAACCGGACCATCGGCATTTCTGGTACCAAGGCCCACCCCCGTCTCATTATAACAACATTAAATCAGGCCCAACACTTTGACGGCCCATTAAGCCCAATCTAAATGTCCTCTCCCGCTCTCAAATTTCTTCACTTTCTCAGAGCTCTCCCAGTCGGTGACCTCCATGATTCCTCTGCAAGTCCACCACCTCACCCCACGTTTCCTCATTTCCCAAACTATCCCTCTCCACTCCGCTCTCTCTCCCACCTCTCAAGCTGTCAAATTTTCCCTCAAACCCTACCCCTTTTCGTTTTCCCCAATTTTGCTATCCAACCCCACCTGCAAATTTCCCAGGGCCGCAGGGAGCCAAACGTCGTCGCTTTCTAGAAATGAGGAAGAAAGCGCTGGAATCTCAACCGGGCTCGAAGACTTGTCGGCGGACGGCGTCGTTTATAAGAAGACATTAGCGTTGGTGGAGTGCTCCATGTTTGCTGCTCTCACTGGCTTGGTGTACTTCCTCAGCAATTCTCTCGCAATTGAGGTTCGTTAGGTCGAATTGAAATTGGGTTTTTGATAATTCAGAGAAGAACCCAAGTTAACAGTTATAATTTTGTAATGGATGATGCTTTTGTTAATGTTCTTGCTTGTAAAGTAGCTTGCTTTACATATTTTGTTGGGATTTTTTCTTCTTCTTAATTTTCAATTTTAACAGTATAGACACTTAGTTTTGCTGTTAGGATTCGCTTCAATCTTTGATTGTGTGCAGAGATATACAAAAACAAGTTTTGAACAATCTGATAGTTATTTTGGTTCTAACTTACAAGTCCTCAAGTTAATTTTTCTTTTTCTTTTTTTGTTTTTGTTTTTGTTCTTGGTATGAATTTGATGTTTATAACTAGTGTACTCGTGTCAGGTTATGTATGAACTTTGCTGTGATTATCTGAGACGTTTTCCGAAAATGCCTGCCAGTGGACGAAAACCTAAGGATAAGAGCCTAAGAGGCATAGGGCTAGAGAGAGGTTATGCATTCTAGTATCGGTTATCTCAATAATGTTTGTTTTAGTGCAGAATTATTTTGGCTGCTTCTTCTCGCTGCCGATAGTGATCACCTCAATGAGATGGGGCATCGCCACTGGAAGAAAAACTATGGTTTGTGACCATCCATGACCTGCCATGTTTGAAGTGGTTTGGTGTAGCGTTTTGTGTTACATAATTGCAATGGTTTTCTGATCTTGCTAGGTTGCAACAACTATGCTGTTGTTAATCCTGTCTGGTCCGGTGAAAGCCTTGACCTATCTGGTGAGCATGCTGTCTGTCAAGTTGTTCTTGTTATTGTGAATTAGTATGTATAGCAATTTTCTAATTCTTCATGTTCGAACAAGTTGCATCTTAGTATTTCAGAATCTCTCCTTGCATAAAATAGCTGAGATATTGTCATAATTCTCAAAACCATTCCAGATTAGTCGATCCATCCCAATTGATCAAGATGGCCTGGTTTCACCTTGAAAAGTGTTAACTTTTTTCTTCAAAATTTGGTGAATATCGAATGTTTGCACTTGACCATGCTAATTGATTATCTTGTGCAGCTTAAGCATGGTTTAGTTGGTTTCACAATGGGAAGTTTATGGAGGTATGAAGTGATTGAAATTAGTTTAAGCAGTGGCTAAGGGTTACCATTTTGACATCACAGTTTTATGGTGAGTCTACGTTGTGCTGCTTGGCAATTTTAACTTTTATTTTTAATCTTCTCAGGTCGGGAGCAAACTGGAGTCTTTCAATTTTCTTGTGCACAATTGTAGTGTTTTCTCCCTTCTGCACCGAATTCGTTATATCTATTTGAAGCAGTGGTTGTCTCTTAACCAGTCAAAAAGCTTTTACTGATGGTAACAGTTTATTATATGTGCAGGTTCGATCACTGGGTGCTGTAGGGTATGTCCTGATATCATCGTTCTTGATAAGTGAAAACATACTTGCTTTGGTAATTTACTATCCTTTGATATTTGTTTTATGCAGTACCAGTATTTGAGTTAAAATGGTTTTGTTCGTGGATCGGTTTGCTTGCAGATCACTATAAACATTCATGCTTCTCTAACATACATATTCACTGCAACGGGCATCTATACAGTCCCGTCAATGGAAGCGATTTATGTCTTATTTGGTACTCTGGTATGTCTGTCTCTGCCTCTCGCACGCACACACTCTTTTATATACTGAAGTATTAAGGCTTTATACTTGTAACAGGTATTGATTAATTGCGGATCCTTCGTGTTCTTGATACACCTATTATATTCGGTGTTCCTTACGAGGCTCGGGATGAAAGCATCATTAAGATTGCCAAGATGGCTGGAGAAGGCTATATAATTTGACTTCCCAGAGATCGAATAATTAATAACTCTATAGTTGCACATGTTATAGGTCGGGGAAAAAAACCGCAACCGCAACGGTGGTTTCATTTCTTTAAGTGAGACCATGGCAAAGATTCAGTATCGTGTATCATCACATTATTCATCATTGTCCATGACTACATTTCTGTCATGTATGCATAAAGCTACATTTTTTATCGAAAACAGGCAAATGTCGATATCCACTGTATGCATTTTGTATTCAGAGCTGCATCATCTTATACAAACTTATATCGACAAGAAACCTCGCTCGAGCTGCACCATTCTCGACTTTGCGAGCGCGTCTGAAACGAAAACTGAAAAACGCAAAGAGAACTCAGGAAACAGATGCAATGTGAATATTTCTAAATTTCTATTTATACTAACAATGCATGGATTGGAAGATAAAAGTTACCCTAAAGTTAACACCAGCATAATTCAAGCTTCCTTCTATATTATCCTGTAATTCAACAAGAAACCAGAAGTTAGTATCAAAAGTTTAGTAGGTGAACGGAAGCAAATTGTCGTGTCGTATGGGAGAAAGAATGAGCACATAATGTTGTGACCTCGTGAACGACTGATGTTGCAAAGTGAAGATAGAGTGTCGCTGTATTAAGAAAATGAGAAAATTCAACCAAAAGACATGATATCGTTTAATGAAATTCGTAAGTAGACACTATATCCATAAAAATAGTGGTGTGTCATGTATTTCCAATACACGGACCTAAGTAACATATTACTGTACCTGTAAATGCACAGTAACGAAGAAGAACCAAGCTCTCGTCGACCAAAGGAACTCTGCAAACACAGGAAGTTCAATACATGAGAAACGTCAAGACTATCAACAACAGAAGAATAACATTTCCACTTGAAGAGCTCACAACGTAATATCAAATGCAACATACCCGTCGTTCAGTCTAGCTATCGGTGCATTTGCAATGGCAAATGGAAGATACAACAGTGACTGCACAGATTAAAAAATATTGGACTTAGTAATCTAATGTGGTGTTGAGTTACAAAAATGGCAGAAGTTGTCGATGCTAAACAATGGCCGAGAAATATGACGTTGCAATTAGTGTGTTTCCAGAAATAGACACTCAAGCGCCTGTAAATTTCCAGTAGTTTAGAACGTTACATTCCATGTGTTGGAGAACAATTTAGAAACAACAAAATAACAAAAATATAGAATCGAAATATTTATATTTTATTATTAAAAAATATAGAATGCAATTACACAATAATTACAAAAAATTAAAATGATACTAACTTGAATGAATTGAAGGTACATGCTAGCGCAAAAGCTATGTCATTCGAACAATATTTCCGTCCCACTCTTATGCTTATGGTTCTACACCGTCTACTCGACCAGGATACAACTACCTAATTCTACAACCCACACTGGATTATAGAACTCTAGCGAATTGCTTTGTGTGTTTACTCTCTGGAAATTTTGTACGGAAGACAAGGAGGAAGAAAATATGATTTTTGATTGAACTGAGAACTCCAGTTATATAAGCTCTTTCATAACTCTTCAAACACATTTTGGATGTATCTGAAGCTATACAACTCTTTCCAAAGAGTTGTGTCTATTAATCAAAACGTTTTTAATTAATTTAATTAAAAACTTAATTCAAAATTAAAACTAATTGATCAGATTAATTTTAATTCTTTGACCCCAAGGCCCAAGGGCCTTGTCTTAATTAATTAATATTAATATTATAGTATAATCATTAAGCCTAATCCACACAATTAATGGCACAAACCTCAATTCTCATTCCAAATGGTCCAACACCTAATCACTAATAAAAAAGACTTGACCTATATAAAGGGCTTTGACGAATTGTTGTTTACAATGGGAGCTCAAAACTCCATCACCATGCACATTCCAGTTTTCAAACCCTTCGGCTCATCACACACGTGCGCAAAACAGAGCTTTCCTGCCAAAACATACCAGGCCAAAACTCCTCCCAAAAGGATTACTAAAGGGTAAAGCTGCGAAGAAACAACATGAAACACCCATTAAGCCAATCAAGTGTCTAGAATTAGCATAAAATCAGAAAGATGGAAGCATCACCATTGCCAGTGCGAATAGCATATTTGCTTTCCTTGCTTGAACAACCTTATGAACGTTGGACACACTGCACACATGCATAAACCAACATAAGGAAAAGTATCGAATGGCCTTCAATGGACTAAAGGCTTACACGTGAACTCTGAGCCTCTAACACAGGAATAGTTTGGGGAAGTGGTAAAATATACCAAGGCACTCACAAAAGAAACATATTGTTGGGAATATTAACGCCAGGTTGCTGTTATATCTATAGAAAATAGTGAATGTTAATTCAACCCCATACCCCAAGGAATTTTAGGTTAATAAGATCATGAAGATAGCAACGTAATAATTCTGAGTTCATGCCCACAATGTTGGGTTAGCAATGCAACCCTGCTTCCGTAACTCGAGTCTTCACAAATATGCCAAGAGTAGTATGGATAACAATTAATTACAAACTTGAATGCGAGCGTTGGGAGAACAGCAAAAGCTATCATTAGAAACAACCAGTGTATTAAAAGCGTGAGGCGTAAGCGAGACGTTCGAGGGATAGCCCGACCTAGACATGAGGCGTGAGGCGTGAGGCGAAGCCTCAGGGAACCTAAATTTTTTAATATATATACGGAGCGTACATATATATTATATTTAAAAAAAAAAAATTATTAACCAATAATCATCCTGAACACACACATATATTTTAAATATATACACACACATATAGACATATATTTTAAATATATACACACACATATAGACATATATTATATTATATTATATATATTATAGAATATGAAAAACACAATGAGTACAGATATAACAATGCACGCTAACAGCACACACGTCCATTGTATAAAAAAAAAATCAGAAAAAAAAAAAAAAAAAAAAAAGAGACGATAATGCAAGAAAGAGGTATAAGGTAGTTAAAACCCTACCCAAAATTTGGGTTTGGGAGTTATATAAAAAAAAAATAAAAAAAAACAAGCCCTGAGGCCGCCAACAGAGGTGGCAACCCTCAAGCGCAACCTCAGAAAGCATCTAGGCGCGCCTGGGGCAAGCCTTTTAAAACGTTGAAAACAACACAGGTTTGTCTGTTGTGATTTCTGAAGTAAAAACAAGGCTCGGCCTTACCATTAAGAACGGGGCCCCAACTCATAAAAGGCAAAGACTTTGCAAGTTGTAAAGCCCACCAGAACCTGAAAATGTAAAGAGAGAAAATAAGAGGCTTTAGAGTAATGGTTTAGAAGTAACTTTAAGCTGTGCATACAAGTAAAGAGTAGCAGAATGAAATTAGGAGTCTACCAACGAAAGCTAATTTAAATTATATACCACATTTATATATCACCTTATGTGACATCTGATGTGGACAACCACATCATTTAAAATAATAAGAATTTAATTTAAATTAAAAACATTTAATAAACCAATAATTAAAAAAAAAAGCTAGAATTAAATAGTAATTGTGGTATACGAGGAGTCTTTTCATTCTATCCCCATTCAATCCTGCAACTTCTTCTGTTTCTTTTTCCACGCTAGTTCTTTCACGCCATTTTCTTTCGGACAAGGATTGTCTGCCCTCCCAGTTCCAGTGCCCTCACGTGCCCTCCTGTTTTGTATGATCACGGTTAAGCCACGTTAACATTTTTTATTTTTTATTTTTGTAGAGATAATAAGACAAAAATGAATAGTAATATAAAATGTTAATGTGGCTTAACCGTGACCACACAAACAGAAGAGCACGGGAGGACACCGGAAGTAGGAGGGCAGACAATCCTTGTCCTTTTTTTTCACCCCAATTTTTTTCACGTTAGTGCGGACTACCACCCTCTCTTGTACTTTTCACATCCACAATCTCCTTTTCTAGAAGAACCCTCCAAATCTTAAGATCCCAATAGTGGGTCGAAGGTAACTTTGATCATGGTCGTCACCGTTCCTGACTCCGTTGTCAAAAGTGGGTTAAAGGTAACTTCCACTACTTACATGAATTTACTTCAATCTTGCATTGACACCAATTCTATTCAACTGGTCGGAAGATCCATGAGCGTATTGATGTAGTTGAGGAATTGAACCCATTTGTTGAGACGAAGTTGGTGAGCATGTATACAAAAATGCGGGTTTTTGGATGATGCACGCAAGGTGTTCTACACAATATGTGAGAGAAATTTATACTCTTGGTCGGCCATGATCGATGCGTGTCTTAGAGACTAGAGGTGGAAAGAAGTGCTGGAGCTTTTTTACTCAATGATGAAAGATGGGGTTTTGTACTATGGGTTGAAAAATAATGACATCTGGTGTGAGTAGTGTGAAGTGGGTACAAAAGTATTGGCGTGGGTGGTAGTCCACACTTACGTGCAAAAAAAACTGGGGTGAAAAAAAATGGCGTGAAAGAACTGGGGTGGAAGAAGAAATGGGAGAAGAAGCAGGATTGAACGGGGAAGGAAGGAGAAGATTCCTTTGGCTTGCGTGGGCCCATAACCGTGGGCTCTGCCCCGAGCAGATGTGGGACTGCTAACACACTCTTACACGTGTAACCTCATTTAGTGGTTCACACGTGGAGAGTCACACACTTGTTTTCAATCTTTTTCAAGAAGTGGCTCTTAAAAACTCAGAAGCCGGTTCTATGTTAAGAGTCCAAACTTGTTTCCAAGCCCACACTTCCTAGTGACAAGCCTTTGTCTTGCACTGGCAAGTAACATTAAGCTCTAACACCATGTTGAAATTTTTTAGATCGTCGGACTCAGGGAGGCTCCATTCTAACGATACCAATAGAGTTCCCAACTTTACCAAATGCGTAATCCATTAGGTGTAGAGTTTTACCACAAAAGATCTCGATATTAGTTAGAGTAGGGTAATCATATTTAAAGCCATCCTTGTTGACTTCCCCCACCGATGTGGGATTGCCAAAGAAGACATAATCTAGTCCGAGAAAACAAATGCTACAAAATTTCGTTCTTGGAAGTCCACAAATCAACTAAGAGACGTATTCCATCTCCTAAGCAAAAGATAGCTGCATATTGCTGGGCTTGTAAATTTACATAAAGTCAGCTAAGGATCTCGAGCTCGATGTGCAAACTACAAATGTTTGCTCGTCTATTTGGCAGTTTTCTTAAAATAAATGTATCAAAAGTAGACTATTGACTAACCTAAATCCAAGATAAACCCAGCAGAAACTACTAAAACAGAAAACTTATGCTCCTAAATTCGAGAACAGACGCTTGAGCGCGCTCATAACACCAGAAAACTCATGACTGTAGCCACCAATTAAAGCCAAAGAGAAGAGTACATAAACTTAACTTTAGTCAATCATAACACTCGTAATCAATAGAATCAGAGAAGAAGATTAAGAAACTTACGGCATCCAAAGGGGAAAGATTTTAACGAAGCTACTCCAAAAGGGTTGCATGACATATTTGGCAACGCAAGAGTGATCCACACCACTGTACTTGTTTTTATGTAAAGCAGCCACACCATGTGCCCCAATATACCCCATCTCTTCCAAACCAAGCTTCGATATTTCGTATGGATTCAAAATCCAAATAAGCCTTAGTACAACCAACCTGCTACCAAAATGAACTGAGATAATACAATCATACATGCTTGTCAACTTGCCCCCAAGATAATCCGGAACAACACAAACCCAAATACTAATTTTTCTGAGATTCAACACATTTAAGCATCTCAACTGGGTAATGCCCAAAATGCAGAAACAATGAAAGATTAGAACCCCGTAGACCTTTTTTCCAAAACAGAAAAAAACATTCAAAGCTCTAAACTTTGTTAACAAAAATAAGTACCCAAAACTTTGGGGTTCTCCTCTTCCGAAAAAATGGGTGGAAGGGATGCTAAATATAACGACGCATGGATCTAAATTCAGAAAATAAGTTCCAAATTAGACAAATGAAGCAGATAAGAGAAACGCGAGAAGAACAAAACAAAATCTAAACTTAAATAAATAAATAAGTGTTTACCTGTTCGAGCCTTGAGATCGTCGGTTCAATGGTAAAAACAAAAGCAGAAAAAGAGCCGCTGGCCGAAAACAAAAGAGAGAAGGAGAAAAAGTTGATGCTTTTTTAAAAAATTTATTTACTATTTTAATTCTCGGGTTCCCGCCCCTAAATGCCAAAGCAGAAAAGGAGCCCAATTTCTGGAGAAATTTTCCCGGTATCAATCCAGTTGAGTTGGTGTTCCTAGCGAATAGAAGCTTGACACGTAATTCATCAGGCTTCTATCTGAGAAAATGTCAAACTAGCAATTTTTTTTTTGTCAATGAAAATTTCTAATTTACCCCCAACTCCAAGATCATCTCATATCCTTCGGCTTAAACTTAAAAGTTTGAACCTTGAAATAGTTTTCTCTTCCCACCCTTATGGTTAAAATTTTAAGTTGGGATTATTAAAAAATAAATTTAATATAATTATTTTCTTAAACTAATTTAAAAAATATATATTATGCAGATTATCCTAATTTAATTTTAAAAATTTTAAAAATATTTATATTTCGATAAAAATTAAAAAAGATTTAGGATAATTCAGTGATGAGTTGTTTCTTCTTGCCCCGTTGTATTTTCAATACTTTTGGGAGATGTGGGAACTTCGCACGTGGGTTGCTAATCAAAATTCTCGAAGCTAAAAAAATAAATATAAACTAGTCATATGCCCACATATTATATGTGTGTAATTAAATTTGTTTATTATTTGGAAGAAGCGGGGTTTGAAGTGGGACACGTGGGTTTAAAAAAAAAATTCTTCTCAATTATTTAATTTTTAAATAGGGTGTGTTATGTTTATTTGGGTGTGAGGTTAATGTAAAAGAAAAGTAAAATTTGTGTTGCATGTAATTATCAAATTGTTCATGTTTTTATTTTTGTTTAGTGTTGATGAGAGGTTTGGAATAGTAATTTTATGAAGTTTTAGTTAATGAACAGGTTTCTATTAATAAGTAGTTTAAATAGGCTTTTTGTCACCCCAATTAAGATATCTTAAGATGACACGTTGTTATCACATGTTACTAACAGCACATGTAACACAAGTGTTTACAATTCCATGGATATTCAAAATACAGAACACCTTTAAATTTTTAAATCGTTAATTCTTGATCTTTGTGTTTTTGAGCGAATACTAGATCATGTAATACTCCACTATAAAATATTTCATACTGCATATAGCTTATGAGTCCATTTTATTGTTCACGCAGTTGTAATTTGACCATTTATTTTTTATTTTTTATTTAAAAAAAAAAAAAGAACAAGTTTGTGGCAAAGCTAAGGCAGTCCAATCTTTCAGAAGCAAAAATTTTTTATAGAGGTATTTCAGTTTTCCATGATCACCATCATGCAATTATATCAACATCAAAAATTGAACTCAGAATTAGCCATGTGAAATGCAAGCCTAGAATTCTCTCATAGTATTGCATTGAATCGACTCGTGATTGCTATGAACTTTTTTTTCTCATAAAACGTAAGTGTTTTCATTAAAAGTATGTTTTACCTAAAAGTTATTTCTTCACTATAAAGCACTTTTATACCAGAAACACTTGAATTTTTTTCTTCAAATGTAGCCATAAAGCACTTTTTATTGCCTGCAAATATTTTAAGCCACTCCATAAGTAATCTCGACAACGTCACAAACTAATGTAATCAATGCATGCGTGACATACAAAGAGAAACTCACACATCGAAAAATAATTTAACATCAAATTAGGAAATGAACCAAGATCTAAATCTTGATCACACCAACATAAGAAGTCACCACTGATCCAATCCACAAAAGCCCATTGTGTTCTTCAACCTCACTAACAGCCTGCAAAGTTTTACCACCCTCTCCATCCAAAACCTGCAAAACCCCACCTTGTTCGTCAAGTTTCACCCCCACAGGATCATTCGCATTCAACAACTCCCCCGAGCTTTCATTATTATTCATCATATTCTGCACTTTGTTCTGCACTCCCTTCACTCCTCTTCCACTGTTGAGCCCAACCCAAAACTCTCCTTTTTTTGTTCTCTTGATGTTATCCGGGGGCCTCTGCAGCTGAATAAAAAGTTCCAACACATGAGCTTTGGGTCCTCGGAGCCACAGCCTGTGGATTCTAAACTCGGCCGATTCGACGATGAGGACAAAGGACTTGTCGCCGCTCAGAGCCACGCCGTTTGCAAAACCCAGACCGTGGAGCAGTACTTTCACTTTCTTTGTACGTGGGTCGTATTGTAGTAGCCTGCCAGTTTTGTCACCGGCTAGGACCGACTGAACCCATACCCTTTGACATTGACGACAAGAAAGTATAAGAAGGTAATTAATAGACCAAAACAAATTTGACAAATCTAACCAACAAGAGTATATAAGGTTAAAGTCCAAAACATTATGGGAGCAACAAATATCCTATTAATCTGTGAATTTTCAATTCCTTAATCTTGACAAAAAAAAAATAAAATAAAATTCTTCAATCACTTTTATTTTATTAAACATCGATTCTTTCTTTTAATTTTATTGAGTCTAAAACAACCGAATATCTCGCCTACATAAGTAGAGCATCGATTTTTTTTTCTTAAAATAAGAATGTGTCAACAAAATATCACTTATGAACTCAATAGACACTCTAATTTGAGTGAATCGCATACATGTCATGTCAGCCTATCTCTTCTCAAACATATTTGGTTCTTTACTTTTGGCATCACGATCTGCTTTGACGCACTATGAGCTCGGCTTGTGTAATTGAGACCATTGAGTTAGCAGGGGTTCATTGAATGCGAGAGTTTTAAGATAATTTATATGTGAGAGATTTTAAGATAATTTTTAATAATTGTTGAGAAATAATATTGTGATTTTCAATTGTAATAGTTAAATCTTAATAAATTATTAAATTGTCGTGACTTTTTCTTATATATGCGAGATAAATAGAATTTGCAGACTATATCTCCAATTTAAAAGCAGTCAATTCAAATTGATCTGGGCCATTTGGCATGTGAGCGTGTGGGTTGGAACAGTTGGAGCTTGGCTGGAGTGGTTTTGTTTCCACATTTACGTGGGTACAGTGCTTATCTTTCAAAAAGCCGAAAGGTGATAGGTTTGTATTTGTTCCCCCTTGGCTTTAATGTGATAAGGACATGATGAGTGTCGTTCAAAAAAAAAAAGAAGGATATGACGAGTGATTCAATGGGATAAGAATACTATCATGCATGCATGAGATAATGGGATAATGCATGGAGTGCATGTGGATGGGGGATGTGAACCGAATGAGAATGGGGGGTCATGTCTTCAAGTACTAAAAATACGAGATACCAACATAAAAGGGACTTCAACTCAATACACAAACGTTCTGCACAAAACTTCGCACTGCACGAACCCTTCTCACATTGTGAGAACAGCACAGCCTTACTTCAAAGTTTGAATTAACATCAGTACTTCAAGCTCTTCAAGTTCGGTTGAATATTCTATCCAAGTCTCAACCAGCGAAGAGTCTTTGATTCTTTCGCAGAACAAAGTCATTTCATTTAGCTAAGTGTTGTATGATTCGTTATCCCAATTCATTTCAAGGTTCAACATTCTGACGGTTGAATGATTTACCATCAAGACATTTATCTCCTTCGAGTACATGTGTTCTTACATTTTAATGCCGATTCAGTCCACCTATATATATTTTTACGAATATAGTTAAAGCGGCCAAACCTGGTGCAAAAGATCTTGAACTTCGCATTAACTAGCAACCTTGTTTCCAGGTTTTAAAACCCAAGGCCGAGACATGTTCCTTCCTCGGCTGTGACCGCTTGAGCACATAAGTCAGTAGCGCATTTGACATCACCACCACATCCATTTTACTCGCCGATCGAGCACAGTTGTGAGTTGGCACGCCCGCATTCAAAAGGACGTAATTAGCTCTTAATTATTTGATCTACGTGCCACGTAGGCTTAGTAATTTTTAGAATCAACACAACCTCGTTTTGTGATGGGAATAATTATTTAGGTATATAATCAAAATTTTAGACTTAAACCTAAAATCCAAGCAGTCGATTAAACAGTGATTATACTTCTTAAGTAATCAATCATATCAATAATTGTGGTCAAAAGTGAAAATACTTGAATAGAAATGGGATTTCACTGACGTGCCTGTGTTTTTTTTTTCTTTAAATCAAAAGAACTCGTGCAGTCAGCAAAGGAAAATGAAGGATGAGTTAGAAATGATGTACCTTCTTTGGAACACACTGCTTGTGTCTGTGAAATAAACGATTCCTGTTTCTTCATCAATATCCAAAGAGTTTACAAAAAGGAAGGGGACTCCTCCTATAGAATTGGCAAGAACTTCCGCCTTACCACCATTAGGCCCCGTCTTCATCAGCCCGAAGTAGGCATCTGCAAAGTAGAGATCACAGGTTTTAGGGTGGAACATCAGACCCAGTGGCCTCCCACATATTGGTTCGTTCGTCACGTTGGTTGAACCATCACATAGTTTCCTTGCCCTGGTTTATACAAGACGATATAATAAATTATTTTGATTTAAGAAGAAGATTCAAACTTGAATGTATGCGAATAAGTTTTGTCAGCTGACTTAAACCACACTACGGCCTACTTTTGGTTTATCAACAAAGTGAATGTGGAGACTCAGCCTTTGATTGTTATTTTTGAAAACATTAGAAGTCAACTTTGCTTAGCACCCTAAAACAAAAACCAAAAAGTCAACTTTCTGGAGTTGGCGTCACGATTTTACAACTCGATTGGTGGGTAGGTAAGCATAACCCAAAAACTCCAACCTACCACTGTTCCTTATCCTTGGACAAAAAGAAGGAACAACAGAAATCTAAGAACTACAAACTGCAGTGATTTTATTGGAAGGATCGTTGATTTACTAATGCTTTCAAACCAAGTATATATCAACCTATTTTTCATTTGCAAAGAAAAAAAGTGAGCTCAACTAACGTTCTTATATATTAGTGGCCATATTAATATGTTGCAACAACAATCGAAGTTAGTTTTGTATGTTGTGTGTGTGTTTGTGATGTATTTTGGATCTCTAAGACTCAGGCTAGCTAGTTAGTTTTGTTCTTCTTGTTGGGTTTCGCGGGAAGTTGGTGGGCGGAAACCCAACAAGAAGAACTAAAGTGATTAATATAGCACGAGTCTGGAGACCCTACATACACGTTTCATCAAAGAAGATAAGCAAAGAATAATGAAGGGAGATCTTGCCTGTTTGGGGAGGTGAAGGCGAACTCCGTCCAACCCAAGCGAGGTCCTTGCCATTTGAGGATCGTACCATCCGAAACCCCAACGTAGGGTCCTTTTCCACGGCAATCAAAGGCAATGCTTTCAGGGCCAACAACCCTAGCCAGCTCTATCTCACGGTAGTTTCCAAGGTTGACGGACTTACAAGAAGCTGGTTTGGATGATAGAATGGCGTCAGGAGCTATGACAGTTAGGAGCAAAAACAACCAAAGAAATGAAGGTGGCCACATGGCTTATGGCTAGCTGCTGAAATTATGCAGATTAATCTGACTTTCTCTGTCTGTGGTAGAGGAGAGGAGAGGAGAGTATTTATAATACAACTTAGCAAAGAAAAATAATTCATATTAATTAATGTATGTATGTATGTATGTATGTACGTACGTACGTATGCATGTATGTATAGCCTATTCACTTTTTTGTTTTTTTTACTACGGTCTGGTGCTATTTATCTTCACTTGGAAGTGAGAGATCTTAGGTTTGAATCTCATGGATGGTGAATTCGATACCAAATTAGGTTGCTCATTTTGTGGCTTTGCCGAACTCCCCTTCCCCATAATGTAAAAATATCGATGTGCTAAAAAAAAAAAAAAATTATCTACACTAACGGAGAGGAGATGGGCTTAGCCTCACAATAAGCTTAACAATAACGTGGTTCAAATTCACCTTTGGCGAGAATCAAACTTAAGACCTCTCGCTTGCAAATAAATAAGAATATCACTAGACCGTAGTACTAAGTGACTAGTCTATTCACTTGCCAGCTAGTCTATTCACTTGCCATTCTGTATTTTGACTCACTGTTGCCTTTCCTATGTCAACTGATCACTTGCCTTTGCGACAATACTCCTGTATCCCAACTACTTACCATTTCTGGATCGAGGTAATTAACTATTGATCTAATTATGTTCTAATCAACAAATTAATAAGAGAAAAACGCACACTGGTTTACGACTATAACTTCACATGAAATTTGAATTTAAAACATATTGTGAATGAAAGATCAGCTGGTCAATGGCACAAGTTTTTGAATGAAAGATTAGCTGATCAATGGCACAAGTTTTCAAGCAAAAATTAAGTGGACTACGAAGTGATAAGGGTAATGCTAGAAAAACTAAATTTGTAGACAAAATTTTAGAAATTAAAGGATACGAAAGTTAATGATTGGTTTATTTCTTAACCGTTAATAAACATGTTTATTCCCATTTGTGATATATCATTTAATTTGTAAATTTTATCTTCAAATTTATTTTTCCTAACATTAGCCGTTTGATAATGTAAAAGAATGAAGCTAATTAAAAGGCACCATGATTACTTTCTCCGCGATAAAGGAGAATACCGCATGTTAGCTAGAATATACATGAGTTCTGTTACGTGTATATGGATATGGGTGTTCAAAGGGCAAGTCTTTTTTAATTATTTCTTTTGGGTGAAGTCCAAAGGTTAAGTTTTTAGAAAATATTGTGCTGAAAGTGAAAACATGAGGTGATAGAGTATACAGAGAATCTTACTTTTAAAAGAGGTAATGTATTTTTTTTTTTTTTTTAATTTCAGTAAGATAGGTAATGTTTTAGAGATTAAATTTGCAAACAAAATGATATGGCACCAATAGGAATTAACACGTTTATCAACGCATAAGTAATAAACCGATAATCAATTTCCATGTCCTTTATTTTCAAAATTTTGTTTATAAATTTAGTCTATCCAGCATTACCTCTTTTAAGAAAGTTCCGTTAACATTTCTCTTTGCACGAAAGATTAACCAATCAATGGCACAACTTTTCAAGCCAATTAAGCGGACTAGCATGTGAATTTTGAAGGCACATAAAATGGGGCTGCGGAGTGATTAGAAGCTTATACATTCCAATGCTGCAACCCCCTTCCTTTTTGCAATGCTGCAAACCTCACCGAACTCTAATTAAGCCAATTAATTTAAATTAGTTACACACAATCGATTAATATAGAGCTGTTGGGAGTCCTAAAAACAATAAAGGCTGAAGCTCTTCCAGCTATATCCACTAAATGCTTATACGATTTGTCACAAAATACTTGCACAACTTTACATTAGGAACTTGCAGATCACTGAGTAAATAGCGTAATCAAGTGAACTCGCAAATGAGAAAAAATTTCATCTAAACGAAGAAAGCTTAGCCGAAGTTTTGGAGGAATAGGCTTCAAATTTCAACTTGCTCAATCGAGTTTCAAATCTTGGATCTGTTCATGAATACAACCAATTACAAGATAGAATCTTTCGTTTGGCTATCTATGGACATGCCCATGCTCTTTCTTAAGGGTAAGAGATGCACCCTCAACTGTTGAGCATTGCTTAAAATATTAGTATCCGTAAAAATATCGATATACAAATTTATAAAAATATTATTGGATATATCGAATATTGATATCAGGCCATCTCCAACCGAAGGCTGACCAGATGGCTCGTTTTAGCCCTTTGACCCTCTAAGAAATTAATATTTTAATGAACAGTACATTGTCATATTTGCTTCCATCTTCAACCGATGGCCAAAAGGGCCATATGGCTCGTTTTAGCCATGTCACAAAAAACTGTCTCCAACAGTGAGTCAAAGGGTCATAGGGCCAAACATAATTTATTATTGAAATTTAAAAACTATAACAACTTAAATTTAAAAACAACAACTTAAATTTAAAAATGACAAATTAAATTTAAAAACTACAAATTAAATTTAAAAACAACATTAACTTAAATTTAAAAACTACAACAAATTAAATTTAATATCCATAATCAACATCATCTTCATCATCCGCCATTATAGGAGTATGGTCAGAGGTAAACAACTGTCATCGGGTCATAATTTTTTTTTTCTTATCAAAATAGGCCTTATTAGAGTGTGATTCGAAGTGTTCCTCTCCATATCCTTTTATTGCAGACGATACCATTTGAAAATTATTGAAATAATTGAAGAAAATATTTTTGAAAGAGGTAAGAAAATATGAGAATTGAAATGGGGTAGGAATGGTGAAAAATTTGTGAGGAATGATTTAGGTATTTATAGAAGAAAAAAAATTAGAATTTTTAAGAATTTAAAAAAAAAATTGGCCCAAAAAGAAAAATTGAATCTAACTGTAACTGGCGTCAGCTAGCCGTTGGATTCAAAAATTGTTTAAGAATTCATGTCAAATATAACCGACATGATTAATAATAATATTGTCGGTTATATTCGACATCAATTCTTAAATTCCTGGCCAAGTCGGTTGGCCCTTTCAAATTCCATGGGGCCCACAAGCCCTTTGGCCTAGCCCTCGGTTGAAGACGGTTTTCGGGCTATTTTCGGCTCTCTGACCCTCTGGACCTTTCGGTTGGAGATGGTCTCAGTTGCTTTTGATAGAATTTCCAATTGAAATAATGGAAATTTAAAGTGAAAATTTAGCTGATCTCAAACAATGGTTTGGATGAAATATAAAAGTTTCTTTGATGTTTAACCGAAATGTCGAAAATATCGAAAAAAACTATCAATTTTTTCCCAAACTTAAGAGTTTCTCTAATGTAAAGTGATGTTTAGACTTCACCCCACCCCTCTTTCCATATTTTTTTTTCTATACTTTCGAATATTTTCACGGATATACAAATTCATAACAAATGCAAAAAGGGTTCAGCCCAACCAAAATAACACAAGTTTTTGAATGAGAGATTAGCCGATCAATGGCACAAGTTTTCAAGCCAAAATTAAGCGGACTAAAATGTGAAGTTGATCATGTTAAAGGATGAAGCTAATTAAACCGGAGTTGAAGGCACCATCATTACTTTGTCCGCAATAGAGTACCACTTGTTAGCTAGAATATACATGATCAATTTATATCATGTGTATATGGGTGTTCAAAGGGCAAATTTTTTTTTTTTTTTTTTGAGTGAAGTTCAAAGGTTAAGTCTCTAGAAAATTGTAAACGACAGCGGATTTTAACTCATTATTATAACTTTCACATATCTATCTTTAATTTTTGCATCAAACCGAACAAATCAAACAAAAATAACAGATATAATTAAACATGAGTACGTTAGAAAATAAAAAAGTGTGCCTTTGTGATTTCTCTTCGATATAACCTCCCATGCCACCACCTATTTATATTCACGTCCCACGGATAATAAACATGCAAAACATATAAAATTATACTATTCAACAAAACTTAAGAATAGTTATCATTTTGTTAACATCATACATGCTAATCTTGCGTTCGTGTGGGTTTAGAGTCGTGAAATTATCACCACTAAATGTACATGCAAAAGTAAGTTTTAAAGGTATATGAGATTGGGCTACGGAGTGATGACAAACTTTTACATTCCAACGCACACACCCTCCCTTTCCTAGTCGTGTCGTGCACGCCAAATAGAGAAAATAAGTTGTGGCTGTTATTTCAACGCTTTAAACCTAGTTTAAAGAATTTTTTTTAAAAGTGAGACTCATCATTGATTTTTCGTTACCTTATATTTAAAGCATAATTCTACAAACCAACATTATAAAACGTTGTACAATACACACAAGGTGTCAAAGAGTCTATGAAGAGTCTCTTAGCATTTCTCACCTAATAATTCAAACTAATTAATTATATATAGTTGATTAATATAGAGCTGCCGGAGTCCTACAAACAATAAAGGCTGAAGCTCTTCCAACCATATGCAATAAATCCTCCTCAAGTTGCTACATCATTCTCAATCTTGTTCCCTTGATTTTCTAATCACAACCAATTTCTGTGTACTATGTTCGAAGACCGTGTTGGCTGCTATGGAGTGCTCCTTGATTCTCACAAAATACTTTCAGAACTTTATATTAGGACCTAGCTGATCATTGACTACATAGCGTAATCAAGTGAGCTCCCAAATGAAAAAAATACATTGAAACGAACAAAGCTCTGCCGAAACTTTGGAAGGAAGAATTGGCTTGAAAGTTCAACTCACCGGAGTTTCAAATCATGGATCCATATATGAATATACAACTAATTGCAGGGTAGAATCTCTCGCCAGGCTACCTCATGGTCATGCAACTGTTTTTTTCCTATTGTTAGGCCATCTTTAATAGAGAGGGCTAAATGTCCAAAGCTAAAAAATAGTCTGATTTGTTCAAGAGCTTGTCTCCTACCAATGGTTGTGCTATAATTCTTTAGAGCTCACCCGGTCATTATTTGGCCAAAGGGCCTCGTGGTGCCAAATGTAGCAAAGCACCCCCCCCCTCCCTCTCTTAACCCTTTTTTGGGGATTAGCTCCTTAGTTGCAACAATTGATTTAAACTCAACGGCTAAATTTGAAAACATCGAACGGTGGTTTAATTAAATTAACCAACAAATTTAAAGAATAAACTTAAAACTAATAAATATTGAGGGGGTCATGTTTAGCCTATCCGATTGGAGATAATATATGAGTATGACCTAACACTGTTTATATAAAAATATATTTTATAGGGCTATAATTTCAAACAAGGTTATATTGTTATATTTTAACCCTTTCAATTGGAGATGACCTTAAGAGGGTGCATCCTGATTATAGCAAATGCAAAAAGGGTTAATCCCAACTAATATAACACACCAGTTGGGCTACGACACCAACAAAGAGAGGCCCAATACAGTACAGGCCCAGATTAAATAAATAAAAGTTTATATAATATATATATATATATATATATATTTTCAAAAAAAACAAAAGAAGGAGAAAAGGTTTTGCTATTGATCATCCTCCCAATTTGCTTGCTGAGTCAAAAAGCCGTCCTGCTGATAATTGGGTGATGATTATCCAAAATATCTTGCACATTCGCTGACCTCATTTTTCATTTTGTTAATGGAGCTTTACAAGTGCATAACAGCTCACCAACGTTACATCTCTATACTTAATTATTTTAGTTTGACAGTATCTTTGATTAGGGGATAATTAATTAGCATATCATATCTTCATGCGTATTTAAGCACTGGAAATGACTTCATTGAGGCGTGAAATTGTTGTACGGTACTGGAAAAATGCTATTTGACATAAGCAATCTACTCATACAAAAACACTTGAATTGGCTGTACCACATTTTTCTTTTTACATGTATCCACATTTCTTGGTCACGATCAACTAAAGCTAAAATTCCATTAAAGCGTGTTTCCACGGGGTTCTTTGGAGAATTGTGTTTTCATGGGAGTGCACGAATACCTTTGTTTAAGAGAAGATAACAACTCAATCAGATCTTCTTGTTTGCTTACTTTGCATCACAATTGTATGCGATGGTTGTCCGTTCGATACTGATAGTGAGCTGGTGTATAAAAGAAAATCTCAATTTCTCTGCTTAAGAAATCTTGTGGGAATCGAAGTAATAAGCACGTAAGTTATATAATCAATCCATTCATATTATAACATGAGTTACACAAGACAGTTGAGTTGAGTAGGAAAATTATAAACCGTCCATGCAATTTAAAACTTGATAGGTATATTAAGAAATTAATAAGTGCGTTAGAACCTATCCCACATATCTTTGCAGATCCAAACGAAAAGATGCTTATAATGTAGAAGGTAAGCCGGAATTTAATTAAATTACTTCACCGAGAAGCAAGGAATATCTCGTGGTAATAGAAGTCAGAAGGTATGGCTAATCTCAAGGGCGGCCCCATCGGCCACAGTTAATGTTTGTTTAACGCTCCCCAAAGGGCACAGATAATGTTTGTTTAACGGCCCCAATGGCCACGGATGTTCTTTTACATATATAATATGCTAGATGCTCCCGAATCCAAGCATAGGAACCTCCTCTTTTTTTTTAGTTGGACAAACCGAATCCAGGCAAAGTTAGTGTTGAAATTTTGACATGGCATCTTGATGTATCTTGTGTGAATTGTGATGTTAAAGAACATTTTTATCATGATTTAGATGAAGGATAACAATACTTAATTATATTATAAAATAATATTATACTAGCTTCTTGTTACACACGTACGGGTGTGATAATTGATTTATTTATTTAAATATATTTTAAAAAATAATAATGCACTTATTAACCACCTACAGTCCAACTAGATTGTTTGTTTTTTTTTTTTTCTTTAAATTCTTAGAGCAATTTGAGTATTATGAAGCTTCATCACTTTTTGTGCCTTCTCATTTTGTATATACTAGTCTATTGCCCCAAGCTCACGTGGCAATTTTCTTTTGTACATTTTCTTGTCTATTTTTAATTTTTATTCTTTTTTTTTTGTTTAAATATGTTTTTTTATTTAAACAAATTAAAGAAATAAAAGAAGAAAAACTACCCACTACGTGGGTGGTTTTATTTTGTAAAATCTTAATTAGGAAGGGGCAATTTTGGAATTATGAATCCACATCTAACACGAGTGAGTCCACAAACCACATCTAACACGTGCAAGAACTCTTTGTTAATTTGTTTTTTATTTTTCTATTAATTTCTTCTTCGTTACTTTTTTGGAAAGGAATCCACTCCGAATCCATTTCATCAAATCCACCAAATCAATAAATTTGGATCTTTAAAATTTAATCAAACAGTTAGAATTATCATAATTTTTAAAGGAGTCCCATGTTTTCAATCGTTAGATCAAATTTCAAAAGTCCAAATTCATTGATTGGGTTGATTTAGTGGAAGAGATCCAAAGATGATCACTTTCCTACTTTTTTTTACCAGATAAGGAGGAAAATTTCATTCCCAAAACGCGATAATTTGAAAATATTTACGTGCCTAAGAGTGTTAATATAGTAATTTTAGTAAGGAACTTTTTTAGGTACGACAACATTTTCATTTAGTCAAAAATTAGTTTGATAAAAGTTGTTGAAATTGCAGCGAAAGAAAACCCCTTCATCCGGTGGCTATTATTGCCAAAAAATTAATAAAGAAGTAGTAAGGGTGCAGTCTGCATTTCTCAATAAACAAAAGAATATAGAAGATCTCATATTTAATGTTTCAAGCTGGTAAGTTTGTTTAACTGTGACGATAAACAGAATGATATTTTCCATAACTTCTCTAGTTGCAAAGAAATGAATAATTATGTTTTACCACTAGTTGTCCTAGTTTTAAGAAAACAATAAAGAAATAGTAATTATTGGAGGAAAATAAGGGAAGAAAGCATACAAATTGCGATGCAGGACAAGTACTGGTGGAGCGTGTGGACAGAAATGAAGGGAGCAATCGGAGGCAAGGAAAATAAAAAGGGGAAAAAAGAGCAAAGGATAGAGGCCACAGAAGCCGAACATGTGTCAGAAGGTTTGAGGCTCTGTTAAATCAGGTCCCCACTCACCACGGACCAACCTTATCGTGACAAAAGTGCCCCCACGCGAATCTGATTCTCTCTGTCCCTTGTCCTTACGCGGCTATTCTGAGTGAGGATCCGTCATCTTCTTAGTAAGGATTTCGAATCATATTTAAAATTAAATATAAACAGTGTCTGATGAAAATTGATCATATGATACATAATGAACAAATGTGATTACAGAATCTGAAATCCTCACAAGTGGATCCTCTCTCGACTATTCTATTCTTAAAAGACTTCAAGGTCAATGTTTAATGTAGAAATATAAGCGTCTTGTCATTATATTGTTTTGACTTTAATACAACTTGAAAAAAATATTTAGGGGACTCTTAAGATTGGACTCTCTACAAACTATCTGAGACTTCATTTTTTTTTTTCACAATGACTTATAATGTCAATATTAAAATTAACATATAACTGTGAGGTAACAGATAATTCATAAAAAACTCACTTTAAATGAATTCTCTTAATATTTATAAAAAAAAATGTATCATTGTCGAATTTGAGCCACTAAAAAGTGATGTATACTAGAAATTGTTGTACAGTTGGACTTTTTGCACAAGCGTTCATTGACGAATTTGAGCCACTAAAAAGTGATGTATACTAGAAATTGTTGTACAGTTGGACTTTTTGCACAAGCGTTCACTATCTATAACTTTTGAATTTCGTGCCAAAAATATTAACCTTACAATGTTACCATTTGTAAGAAAAATAGTTTTTGCAAATCATTTTTCTACTCTTACATATTTATGTTTAATTATGGCATTTAAAACTAAATAGATGAAAATTAAAGCCTATGAATAAAAATGAGTGTATAACTAGAAAAAGGAAAATGAACTGTCCATTTTTCAAAGAAGTAGGATTCTCTCTGTTTAAATTTCATTATTCTTTATTTCCTTCATCTCTCACTCTTCTTTTTGTTCTTCTCTTTTTAAAGAAGTCAATATAAAATGTTGAAGTGATTTAATCGTGATCGTTTAAATAAAAGAAGAAAAAAAAAAGTTTTAAAAGGAAGAAAATCCTACTTTATTTCCATAACGATTAAAATATTGATTGCACACGTTACCAACCTTCCAATTTTCGATTAGTGCCGTTACGAATTTTCCAATTTTTGGGAAAATGAAATAACAGAAAAAGCAAGTAACGCATTACCGCGAATAGGTTTTCTCGTTCAAAAGGCCCAGCGGCTTCCAACAAGCCTCCTCGCCAGCCTAGCAGGCTATACGGTGTAGGGCTAATACCGTCTTTCCACTATCACACAGGGGGCAAAATAGTCACAGAAGTCTCACGTCATCTATAAATAAGCCCCATATCTCCCTAGTTTTCAGAAAAACGAAACAGCCAACTGGAGCAATAAGCAGCAATCAAAATCCCTAGGGTTTTAGTTTTAATCCGGTTCCAAATCGCTTTGAGATCTCAATTTTCTCGCCGCCCGCTGGTTCGGTCAATTTCGGTATCGATTCCCAAATCCTAGGGTTTCCTTGAAGCTTGATAGCCATCGTCCGCTCCTCTGGAGAGAGAGTGCCTAACAATTTCGCATATTTGTGAGTGAAATCATTGTTCTTTGAATTGAATTTGTTGCTTTTTACATTAAATTATGCTTTGATGATTTGAATATGTGGTTTGAATGGAAAATGACGAAGCTTTGGTAATCTGTATACGTCTATAATTATTTGTTAAATAAAGCCTGTATTTTGATGTAAATTGTGTTAATCATCAATCTGGGTCTGGATTATTGGGGCTAGATTGAGATTTGTATCATAAATTAATTTTTATGGAATGGGGGTGAATTAATTTGCTCAATGATTATATATATACGTATTACATTTTCATGTGGTGATGCACTTAATCTGATTCTTCGATTAAATTTGTTTATGATATTCATTTAAAGCGATGGTTTTGTAAGAAAGCAGTCATTTTTGACAATTTTCATTTTATTTTTTGGTCTAATTTGTTGTTTTAATTGTTAACTGTAAATTATATAACTTTTGGCAAATGTGGTATGTATTTATTGCAAGAATAATTTGAATTCTGATCTATAACATATAGATTTGATCGGTTCATGCGCTACATGCTTTACTTTTGAGAAATTTTTTTGCTTTTGTATCTGATTACTGATATCTTGATTGGTTTGTTATGAACAGGAAGACCTGAATGTCCTAATGGAGTCCAAAGGTGGTAAAAAGTCTAGTAGTAGTAGTAGTAAATCATCATTATTCTACGAAGCACCTCTCGGCTACAGCATCGAAGACATCCGACCCAACGGTGGAATCAAGAAGTTCAGATCGGCTGCTTACTCCAACGTAAGTGTCCGTTTACTAGTTTTTATGTATGCTATTGTGCTGTACAGTTGGGTTATGGATTCCTTCTAGCTGGTTAAATTGTACATGAAAAATGCTAACTTTCTGTTTCTATCTTTGTGCAGTGCGCTCGCAAGCCATCCTGATATTCCTCAGTTGGATTTTTAACCACGAGACGTGGTTTCAGTTTTATTGCTTTCCTAGGTGTTTGTTTCCGTTTTCTTCAATCGACATCTTCCTCTCTTTCTCTCTTTTGCGACTGTCATCTCTTTGCAACTGCAATCTGCTTTGATTCTCTAATCTTCTTGCAACTGTAATCATTCCTGTTAGTCAATATGGCCATGGAGGGATCTGCTATTGGATTTGAAGGTTATGAAAAGAGGCTAGAAATAGCATTTTTCGAGCCTAGTGTCTTTCTCGACCCTGAAGGAAGGGGTCTTCGGTCTCTGTCCAAAGCTCAGATAGATGAATTTCTTGACCAAGCTGAGTGCACCATCGTCTCGTCATTGTCGAATGACGATGTTGACTCATATGTTCTTTCTGAGTCAAGCCTCTTTATTCATCCATACAAGATGATCATCAAAACTTGTGGCACAACCAAGTTGCTCCGTGTGATCCCGACTGTCCTGCAGTTGGCTGAAACCATTTCCCTTGCTGTGAGATCTGTGAAGTACACTCGTGGGAGTTTCATTTTTCCGGGAGCACAGACGTACCCTCATCGTAGCTTCTCAGAAGAAGTTTCGGTCCTCGACAGCTACTTCGGGAAGCTTGGGTCAGGAAGCAGGGCGTATGTGATGGGCAGGTCAGACGGACCTCAGAAGTGGCATGTGTATTCTGCGACTGCCGAATCAGCAAGCTTCGTTGAACCTGTGTACACTCTTGAAATGTGCATGACTGGTTTGGACAGGGGAAAGGCTTCTGTATTCTACAAATCTGAATCGAGCTCAGCCACAACGATGACAAACGAATCTGGTATCCGAAAAATCCTTCCAGATTCCGATATTTGTGATTTCGAGTTTGACCCCTGTGGTTATTCCATGAATTCCATCGAAGGAGCTGCAATTTCGACCATTCACGTCACACCAGAAGATGGCTTCAGTTATGCAAGTTTTGAAACTGCTGGATATGATCTGAAAGGTGTAAACCTGAACCAGTTGGTTGAGAGGGTATTGGTTTGTTTCCAACCAAAAGAATTCTCCATAGCTGTGCATGCCAATGTTGCTAGCAAGTCACTCCAGCAACATTCTCTCGTTGATCTGAAGGGATACTGTCGCGAAGAGAGCAGCCACGAAGAGCTTGGACTGGGTGGAGCCATTGTCTACCAGAGGTTCCTGAAGACTGAGCGGTGTGGTTCTCCTCGATCGACTCTCAAGGGCTGCTGGAGAGAGGAAGAGGAAGAAGATTATTAAGCACAATTGACTAGTAGTTACATTAGTCATTTTTCGGATTTATGAATAAATACTTATCAGCGACGGCCTGATAATGGTAAATGGTAGGATGTCTGAGTCTTTGATTAATCTTTCCATTCATGTTGAGTGTTGTTTTCGCATGATACAGCACATCAAACCCTAAGTTGGATTTAGTTATTGTATTCGTAAGAGATCTGATGTTGAAGTTCAATGCTTGGTTATATGAAAGCTATGTTTTGTTGTTTCTCTATTGCATTGTTGAGCGACTTACTATGTGCGTGGAATCCATCCCGACTGTCGACTGCCGACTGCATCGTATGAGAAAATGAGGTTGTGATTGTCCGACTCCGTTATCATTTATTTACAGACGTTAGTTTTTTCTGTCGCCTTTTTTATCTTCCCGGACATTGAACCCTGCATGAATGTTGAAATCGGAGCCTAGGGTTTTGGCGATTTTATGGAGTTTGTATTTTAATCCGGGACGCCGTGGTAGCTTCCACGTTGGCAATTTTATTGGTTCAATTTTGTATGAGCTGTGAATATGTGAGATCAGCGGCTGATGTATATCAGGACCACCCGGAGTCCGTGTTCATCAAGTGTTTGATGTAATGACTGCTAGACATATCTTGACAGATTGTGTCTACAACACTAATCAAATTCTCTTTACTCATCAGATTAATTCGGCATATATCAATATATGTTGACGCGTGCGCAACATGGTTTGGCTGACGAGACAAGTTCACTAAATATTCAACGAAATGCCTTAATGAATCAATTAAAATTTAATTTTGTTTGCACGCTTCGGCTCTATTTCTATGTAAAAACTTGAACTTTTAACATTGAAACAGTGAGACTCCTAAAAATTCGAATTCTGAATCTGCCACTATTTGAGGTGTTGGACGGACAGTCATATGGCGTTGGTTTTGAATTATTTTATTTTTCTGTTCATGTGAGAAGAACCCATTGGCCCATGGTAGAGCTAGGCCCAAGCGCAAGCTATACACATTGAAATGTGTGGCCCTACTAGCTTAGGGACATTTGAACCTTTCTTTCTGTGAAAACTTCCCGTTGGAGTTGGCTCTACCAAGGATCTTTAAGGCCAAGGTTTTTTTAGTTACTATTACAACATCACCATCTAGTGTTGTTTACTAATTTCTCTATATTATACATTTGAATTTATTTGATAATAGTAGTATTTCGAGTTATGGTATGTTAATTGTAAAACAACAAAGTATTATTTCATTATGTGGCGTCAATTGTACGAATCCTAGAACGTCAATTTTGCGCCAAGTATTTCATTAATATTGATCACTAATATTATCACATATAAATTAATAAAATCACTTGTTTGTGTGTGACTGTCACACAAAAAAACTTCTCAACCTAAGGTATGTTTAGTTAATCTAGAACCAACTAGTTGGGCACTTGTTTAATGAGTAATTCTGGAACCTACTAGTTTGGAATAAAATCCCAAAAATCCTAATCTTTTTATTTAATTTTTTAATTAAACAAAAAACACATTTACAAGACTTTGTTGTTTTGTTTGTGAGTTATGGAAGCCAGCTAAGTAAGGTTAATCCCCTTGCAAAAAGGTGGTTTAACTTTTGATTATTTTTAACGTTTTCTTTCTAGCAAATCTTTGTTTGGTTTGTTTTTAGCAGCTAGCGTTGTCTAACTTTTACTTTATATTTAAATGGTTGTAGATGTCCCCTCCTTTTATGGATAATCAGTCCCAAAACTTGTTACATCAAAACCAAATTATTGACAAGAAGTGGATCTTACGCATAGCATTAGCTTTCTTTTGATATCATCAACTGTGTGAACCCGACAAGTTGGATGGCTACCAAAGAGAGAGCCTTTACTTTGTCATCTTTATTTTGTGAGGCCGAGTTTCCATCCTCTTGTGTAAATCACAAACATACTTGCAATCGTTTATCCAGCTAGTCACTGATTGAAACGAATCGTAATATGTTTGTAATATTGTTAATTGTTTGGACTGCGTTAAGTACGGTGTTAGGTTTTGTTAGCGATAATCGCCCATGCGCGAGTGGAGATTGACTCAGAGGTGTGGTGGGTTGGAAAAAATCCCATTGATTAGCTTAGCATCAACCAAACTTTGGGTGAAATTAATTAAAAAGAAAGAAAAAAAGTGGACTATATAGCATATTCCTTTCAGGATGAGTCTTGGTGCAATGGAAGGGTTTATTCTTTATGACCAAAATGTCACGGATTCGAGTTATAAAAATAGTTTATTTGCAAAGTAAGGGTAAGGATGGGTACAATAAACGTTCATTTTCAATCTTCGCAAAATGGAGAGCCTTTTTGTTTTTGGCCGCCCCTTATATAGCATATTCCTTTCAAAAAAATACAAAGATATATAGCTACTTTCAATTTCTTCCACCCTTTTTTGGGTGGTATAAGGAATATAGAGAGATTTTTTATTTATTGGGGTTATTAGCAAAAAGTCTTCTGTGCACTACTAAAGGAAAGAAAAGATGGTTTATGGCGTGTATGGCATCCTAAGCTTTAGATGGCACCATTTGTAAAGGAATTTATTCCATATTAGCCATCACCAGAAGTGGGATTTGAGAAATTTGCAAATAAATCCTTCTGGCATCCATTTTGAAGCCCATAAAATCCTTTAATTAACATTTTCATTTCAAATTTTCCCTATACCAAGCTATATTAATTAAGTAGAAGATTTGAACAAAATACATTCAATATAAGGATAAATGCTCTTGATCACTTCAGATAAATATTCATCATATATTAAGATGTTGGTTAGACCGGTTGACAAGTGTGTTACATTTTTGCACCCGAGTTGGAATTTCCTCGCCTTCGGAATGACTTTTGGTAATATATGAAGGATACCTACATAGATGACAAGGAAGATTGGCCCCTCGTGAGAGAATCATATACATGGTGATGGAACAAGATGGACAGTGATATCATACACAGAGTTCTTTGAATTAGGTACAATATCCTAGTGGGTGGGGAATACATTCAGAAATAAGCAAGTCCTCTTTAGGGTTTTGTAGAGAGATGGAAGAGAGTGAGTGGGGTATAGGACACAATGTGGGGTTAGGGAGTCTCCTGTACCAGTTCATAATTGTCCTACTCTTTTGAGATATAGAACCAAAAACACGATCAAATGCATGTGGCTTTTGGTGGAAATTGTTCAAAAAACAGTGACCATGCACTTGGAACAAACCAAGCCAACTTAGTCAAGTGGTAAAAAGAACAATAATTTCCTACTCATTTGGGGGGGGGGGGGGGGGGGGGAGAGAGAGTCTCTTTTAGTAGTGCTGCATGTCTTGATTAGGAATTGTGGTCAACTATCTCTTTAAACTCGTTTGTTTGACTCCCCTTTTGGCTCCAAAGAGGACCATGACCTTGCTAGGAAGCTTTCCTTCATTTGTTAGTTGGACATGGATTCTGTTGATCAGGGAAGGTGGAACAGGTGGTGGGAAAGGGTTTGGAGAGGTAATGAAAATGTTATAACAGTGGTAGGGGTAGTAACATGTGCGGTTGTCAGCCATTGATGAAAGTGACTGAATCATAAGCGAATTAATTGAAAGCGAAGTGATTAAAAGTTATGTTAGAATTATAGTTGCACGTCCATGTGTAACTTTCGGCCCTTGATGTAAGTGAGTTCGACAATTTCATAAACGACTGCCATGAACTGGGTATAAAGCCAAAGAAAGAGACATGAGATGACCTAACTAACAAGAACAGAGATACCATATCTCTGTCTAAGGTGCAAGCAAGTGGAATGGTACTTGTTTGGTTGTAGTTGTGCGATCTTAATCAATGGCCTGATGCTGTTCATCATGTACCGGTCTGCATCTGCATGTTCCAACCACGACGGAGATAAGCGCGCGCCTGTCGGTGAACATGAAGGGGCCACGGACGACAGGTCGTATTAGCATTCCTACTTAGGGAGATTTTTCAGTGTGACCTTCAAATGAGACGGTATACCACGTGTCCTTATATAAATGGTGGGATATGTGTATTAAAATGTTAATAACTTAAAAATTAAAATTTACCACCACTTACATAAAAACACGTGATGTACTATCCGTGTTCCCGTCACAACTAAAAATTTCTTCCCTACTTGATAGAAACACTTCCACTTATCATTCATCATTGCCATGCAATATATTTCTTCTCTTTCTTTCTTTTTTCATTTGAATTTTATCACATACCAAAAGCAAAACGTCAAATGAAAAAAGAACAGCTCTAAGTTAACAAGTCTTTATATTTTGTAAGGATTGGAAAAATTGTCTATTATATGTAGTCTTAATTTTACTTTGTAAAGAGACTGTTTCAGTAACTCAAACTCGTGACCTTTTTATCACAAAAGAATAATCTAAAACCTCAATTGTAGGGTTATAATTATTTGTGATATATATAATCTATGCATTTATGCCTTGTACTTTCTCTTTAAGTAGACAAATAATAAGATAAACTTGAAGCTGAGGAAGAGTCATGACGCACGATTATGCATGGGTGTTCGGATTAGGCTTCAAACCATATACAAATCGACTTGACTTCAAATCTTTAGAGTGTACAGGTTGGAACAAAGTGTAGACAATGATGATGCTAGGCCTTTTGAGCGGTAGTGCATCAGATTCAAGCTTTCTTGTTTGAAGTGGCAAGTAGTGTACTATTTTGTATAACGTAGTTAAATTTAAGAACCAGCTCTCTGTGCTTCCTCACCAGATCTCTCTCTCTCTGATTGGCCCATTGTTGAGGATTCCAGAGCGATTTTCTTGGAGATCATTGGAGTTAGTTTTACCCATATCAGGACTCCAAGGAAACGAGGTGGCTCACAGACTTGCCCGTTACAGTCTCTCGTCCACTACGCCCGCTCTTTAGTTTGAAGAACCATCAGACATTATCTTAGATGTTTTATTTGAAGATTGTTTATCGGAGCTCTGATCACTCCCCTTGATGTAATCATCTTTCTCTCATCAATATATCTATCGTTTTTATAAAAATAAATAAATAAATAAATAAATAACTAGCTGGTAATTTCGTTATGGTAGCCCATTCTTCTGAGGGTAGGGAGATTCACATATGCTTTTTAACCTTATCTAACCACCATTATATTATTCACAAACAACAAGAATTAAACTCAAATATAACTATGTGGAATATAGACCGTGAAATTTATTCCAACCCCCGAGTCATCCAATGACGATTAACATGGGTTAGCTACAATAACAAAATTTTAGTTAGTATTATATATGCTCGTGCTATTCCAACCGTTGGATCAACATTACTATATGTAGAATCTCCAGATTGAAAATCATGAAAGCAACAGGCTTATTCGTCCAAAGAAACATTTGAACATTTGGTCAACGTGCACTGTTTGGGGCGGGGTCCACATTACACGTGCAGCCATGTACAACGTATTACATAGGCCATAATTAGGAGTATGATTCTCTCCTTGTTCTCATCATCTTCTCTTCTTTTACACATTATTTTTTATTTTTATAATAAAAGTAATATAATATATTAACGTAATTTAATTGTAACTGATTAAGTAGAAAAGAAGAGAAGGGAAGAGAGCTTAAAGGCTCTCTATAATTAAGCCCTGCTACGCTTGCTTTGGAATATTAGTTTTATTCTGTAGCAGCGGGTCCCGCGTTACCATTCCGGTGCAGTGCAGGCACAGGTAAACCTCTGTTTGCCTACAAGACCAGGACCGTTGATTCTTCACCACTGAATGTGGGACCCACGTATATTGCATAAAGTTTTATTTTTAGTCGAAAGAAAAAAAAGAAGAAAAAGAAAAAGCAGCTTTTGCTTTTGAAAGTTGGTGCTTTTGATTGTTTATCAGAGGGTTGTCTGCTGAATGAGGAGACAGAGGCTGGTGTGGTAAGTGGAGACTAATTCTACTTTCATCTGTGATCTTTGCACAGTCAAACTTTGTGACGAGTGAGATTTTCTTGTTAGAATAATTCTACGTTTCTAATTATTGACGTACGTTTTGCAAGCGCTCGTGTAAGCAAATGATCTTAGTATCATAAATAATTTGATCATTATTTGATTAACAGATTCATATTTTCATGATGAAGTTTGGTCTCATAAGCACCTATTAAATCTGTTTTTATTGAACTTTTATTGGTTTCGATCCAAGTATGTCCAAGATGACTTACAAGTCTGATGGTTTGTTGATAAAAATTAAAAACCGAAAACTTGATTTGATGATAGTCTTTTTCATGATACAAAGTTTGGTTTTATTTTGGTAAAGTTAAATACTTAAAACTAAACATATAAAGCTCGTTTAGAAAATGTTTTTAAATGACTGAAACTCTGAAAGTACATTTAGAAAAGAAAAAATTTTTGAAATTAATATTTTGAAAAAATGTAAGCTAATTCTAGAAAATCCTTGGAGTGCTTTTCAAATCTTATTTTTTATCTAAAAACGATTTCAATCATTTAAAAACATTTATCAGACGAGCCGTAATTAACTGAGAAAATGACGTAGAGATTCGGGATCCCTTCACTACACGCTCAACTTTCTTTTTTTTATTATAATTCATTAGAAAAATATGAGATGGAATTTGAGAATCAATAAATGGCCAACTTAATGGAATGTTTGATTCCCAGGAAGCCGCGCTATGGAAGCTCAGAATATCATCTCTCTCTCAAAGCTGACCACTATTAGTCTTAATTATAACGTTGACAGTGCTTAACAGGTAATAATTCACTTGCTTTACATATTATACTCGAAGGGAATAACTAATAAATATATACAAATATGCATGTTGCTTTTCTTTAACCCAATACATGACCGAAGGAATTTTCTTTGGATTTCCAATCTTCTTTTGCAATTATCTAGTGACTGAGTTTGCTTTACATTTTATATTCTCCCTATCCCCCCCCCCCCCCCCCCCCCCCCTTCGCTCCCTCCCTCTCTCTCTCTCTCCCCCCCCTCCCTCCTTTACTTTTTTTCTTTACTGAGGCAGTGGCAGCATGCCAGGCATGCTTCTTCTCCTTTAAGTGCTTTTTTCCAGCCAAACAAAACCCTGCTTCTTTCTTGGCTCTTGGGTCTGCTAGTAGACTATGAGTCAGTAAGTGAGTGAGTGCAATTCCCTGGATTTTCCTCCGAGGCAAAATCATCATACTCCTTGCAAACAAAACAAAAGCTTGAAACTTTCAAGTTTTTTGGATAAAAAGCTAAAAACCCAAATTGGAGATTTTTGGTTTTCTGCAAGTTTTCAAACTGCTTGTTCTCCAGCTTCATTTTTGCTTCTTCGTGTTGGGTTCTGTTCATTGTTGGTGATTCAAATCAATGGAAATTAGGAAGGGAGGTAAAGCTTTGTGTTTTGTGGCCTTTTTCTGCTTGTGGAATTGTGCAACTGGTTTGCTTTCTCCAAAGGGTGTTAACTATGAAGGTAACTGAGTTCTACATTTTTTTTTGGACGTAACGATATTTTAAACTACCTTAATCTACTTCAGCGATATTGAAAAACCAGGACAGAGAGTAGTCTCTTACTATATGCAAACAATTTTTTGCAGTGCAAGCATTGGTGGGCATTAAAGGAGCTCTCGAGGATCCTCGCGGCGTTCTTCGAAATTGGGACGAGACTTCTGTTGATCCCTGCATCTGGAATATGGTTACTTGTTCTCCTGATGGTTTAGTCATTGGACTGTAAGTAATATTTGCTCAAAAACACCAAAAATACTAATTGGAAATTTGAATAAAACACCATGCAATAATTTTCTTATATTTATTTAAAAAGAATAATATTTTAACCTGTAGAAATTGTTTTTGTGCAGGGGAACTCCAAGCCAGAATTTATCAGGCACTTTGTCGCCATGCATTGGAAACTTGACAAATCTCCAGCTTGTGTGAGTACTGAGTGACCAATTATTATTGCAGTAACTACAAATGTTATATCATGTTTTAGTAATTAATGAGGTGTTTTGCAGTACATTTCAAGATAATCATATAACAGGAACAATCCCGGCCGAGCTTGGGAGGCTGCAAAAGCTTCAAACACTTGATCTCTCCAGCAACTTGTTCAATGGAGAAATTCCCAGCACTCTATCACACCTGAAAAGCCTACAATACCTGTGAGTTGACTTCAGAAATTCTTGCTTTTCCAAAACTGAAATTCTCGTCACGAAATGGTTATCAAACGGTGCCTTAAGAACCGAAAACGTTAGTCACAGGGTTTGGAATTTGTGTTGCACGCAGGCGGCTAAACAATAACACTCTCTCTGGGGCAATTCCTTCCTCTTTTGCTAACATGACTCAACTGGCGTTTCTGTAATTCTCTCCCAACTTTACACTTGTGAAATTTGTTATACTTTCTGTTAATCCTGTTCAAACATGATCTGAATAAGGTTTCTGTGGATTTTCTGCAATGGTTTAGGGACATGTCGTATAATAATTTGAGTGGTCCGGTCCCAAGGTTTCCTGCTAGAACATTCAAGTGAGTTATTTCGGTTTTGTTTTTTTTCCTCCCAAGTTTTTTTAATGTATTTCTCCCATTTTTCAATTTCGGAACAGAAGATGAACAACTCGAACTTATGCAGTTAATTTTTGAATTGACAGTGTTGTGGGAAACCCTTTGATATGTGCCACTGGAAAGGAGCAAGACTGCTTCGGAACAACACGAACGCCGCAATCTTTGGCCTTGAATAATTCAACAAGTAATCATAGTTTCTGCTTGTTCATGGTTTCTTGTCCTGTTCAAAGTTTGAAGTTTTGTACTTTTAAGTTGTGCTCAATGATGCATCTGTTTTTAATTTCTCAAAATATAATTTATGTGCCATCATTGTCTGCTTTAAGGTTTTTGAATTTCAAAATCTGCTTTGTTCATGTTGTTCTCTTGCAAATTATGATCTTCATGATTCAAAAACCCTAATGTGCTTTTCTTGATGTGTCAAGATTCTCAGCCTGCCGGGAGACCTAGGAGTCACAAAATCGCCTTAGCGTTTGCCTCGAGCCTAGGCTGTATCTGCCTTCTAATCCTCGGTTTTGGTTTCCTTCATTGGTGGAGGCAGAAACACAACAAGCAAATATTCTTAGATGTTACCGGTTAGTATATAAAAGCAACTGATTTAATCAAATAAAGTGAAACAAGCTGTCTTTACTGACACTAATTATGAATTTCAGAACAACATCACGAAGAAGTTTGCCTTGGAAACCTGAGATCGTTTCACTTCAGAGAACTTCAAGCAGCAACACACAACTTCAGCAGCAAAAACTTGGTTGGCAAGGGAGGTTTTGGAAATGTCTACAAAGGATGCCTCCGAGATGGTACGGTGATAGCGGTCAAAAGGCTCAAAGACGCGAATGCCATAGGTGGTGAAACCCAATTTCAGACCGAACTTGAGATGATCAGCCTAGCCGTGCACAGGAACCTCCTGCGGCTTTATGGTTTTTGCATGACAGCCAAAGAAAGGCTTTTGGTTTATCCTTACATGTCTAACGGAAGTGTTGCTTCGCGTCTCAAAGGTAAAAAGCCTTCCCTCTATTCTGCAATTATGCAGTCTAACCTGGTTGAGTTTAAATTAGAGTTAACATTCATAATTTACTTCCAACATCGCAGCCAAGCCGGCCCTGGATTGGAATACAAGGAAAAGAATTGCATTGGGAGCTGGAAGGGGTCTATTGTACTTGCATGAGCAGTGTGACCCCAAGATCATTCACCGCGATGTTAAGGCTGCGAATATTCTGCTAGATGATTACTATGAGGCTGTTGTGGGTGATTTTGGGTTGGCAAAGCTGTTGGATCACCATGATTCGCACATTACAACAGCTGTGAGGGGCACTGTAGGGCACATTGCCCCGGAGTACCTCTCAACAGGCCAGTCCTCTGAGAAGACTGATGTTTTCGGGTTTGGTATCCTTATACTTGAACTAATATCTGGCCAAAGAGCTCTTGAGTTTGGGAAAGCAGCAAACCAGAAAGGAGCCATACTTGATTGGGTGAGCAAAGCAGAGATGTTTTCATTGCATTTTTTTAACCAAATCAAATGCTTGCATTTGTTACCTAACTCAAGAATTTTTACTCCAGGTGAAGAAAATCCAGCAGGAAAAGAAGTTTGATGTGCTAGTTGACAAGGAACTGAAATATGACTATGATGCAATCGAGCTCGAAGAAATGATTCAAGTAGCTCTCTTGTGCACTCAAAATCTTCCAAACCAGAGACCGAAGATGTCTGAGGTGGTTCGAATGCTCGAAGGAGATGGGCTCGCGGAGAAATGGGAGGCTTCTCAGAGAGCTGAATCGAATAGGTGCAGAGCCAATGAGTTTTCCTCCTCCGAACGGTACTCTGATCTTACCGATGACTCTTCATTGCTTGCACAAGCAATGGAACTGTCTGGACCAAGATAATACTACTCTCCAAGTATTTAGAGAAACTGTCAAGTTGATAGTAAAGAATGAAGAATATGTGTCAGAGTTGAGGTTTGTTTGTATATAGCATCATAATGTTTTGTCATGTTGAACCTCCAAAGAGTTGTGTTAAGTTGGAGAGAAACTCTCGTGTAACCAAAGACACCATGACAAGCATCTGTTGGACGGATGATGTCACCAAGATTGTCTTGATTACAGGAGAGAATCTCTCGTTAATTTCGACATGTATAGAAATCTGATATGAAAAACTGACATGTAGATTGACCGAGTGTTATATACCTTGTTTTCGACTCGCTTGAGTGAAATGGATTTAAAGAGAACTTCCCATTAGGATTAATGTCCTTTGGATTGAACTTTGATTGTTTTTCTTGATTTCTTGAGACATCTGATATGTAAGAATACTGTTGCGTGTTATGTTTTCTTGGATCTCTTATTGTGTTTCTATATTCATCGTTGAAAAGACCAAAGAGACCTTTACCACTTCAGCGAAATTAACGTCTCTCTCAATCTAGTGGACGGAATGGGATATCCCCACGGAGGATGATTACAGGGGTGGGAATAGACACACTGTAGTGAGTAATAACTACAGTACAGGGAGCGTAGCTAAACATAAACCAACTACTTTCTGGCACACTGAAAATCTCTTCAAATCGAGATCGAGTTTTCAACGCATATTAAATGCAAACTATTTCATTATTCTTTTTGTTTATAATATATGATTGAACGGGACTTCGTAGACAATTGCTAACAAACTGTCACCTCTTAAGAGAACAACAAAACCCAATTGAAGGGCAAAGGCCAGCTCTCTCAGACAAACAATTAGACTCCAACCTAATCTTGGATGAAGATAACTTCTGCTTCCGGAGATGCCCGTTTAAACCTCGCCAACTCAATCAACATATTCAACCGTCCTTCCAAAACATACGCGCAAGGCGTAACGCTCATCATCTCAAGCACGGGTGATTTCTTCAATAGAAATTTCATGAATTCCATCTCGTGTGGCACTCCGGACATATCTGTCATCTTCACAACTTTAAGCCTTCGGAATGTGCAGTCGGAAGGGCATTGTTTCTCCCAGAAATCCAAGTCGGTCGCTTCTATTGCTGCTAAAGTATTTGAAGATCCCTATGGTGGCAGTAATCACAATTAACAGAAATGTAAAACTAAACAATAGAATGTCCAACAAAAGAAGAAAGAGGGTAACCCTTCAACATGTTCACAATAACTTACCGAGATTTGAAGTTCCTTTAAGTTGGGAGCGCTCGTAATCAAGCGAAGAACAACTAGTATCTCTTTCATATCTTCGAAACTTACTTGATATAATTCGATAATCTTTAAACGTTGTAAGTAATCGGAAGAATTCCTAGGTCATTACCTATACTCAAATACTTGAAACACGGAAAATAAACAAAAGAATGTATCAATGTCAGAAACATATATGTGCTACTGCTGCTCGAGATAAAAAGAAAGGAAGAATTAACAAAACGGAAGCATCTGATAATGTTACCTTTGTAAAGTAGATATGCCCAACAAGCCTCTCAAGAAGTGGAATGCCACCAAGAAACTTGACAAAATTGCAATTTGAACTTTGCTCAAAGTGCTCAGCAATGTCGTCAGTCATATACATGGCAACAGATATGGCAACCAAAAGCGGCGTATTTTCAAGACAGATATCCTTAAATTCGCCTTCAAGACACAAGTATCTGAGATTTGGAGCGCGGATGTTTAGAGCTAAGCTATCAGAGTATGACAAAGCCAGACTCTCAAGTAGCGGGCAACTGGAAATAAGACTTTCAATTGCATCAGGAGTAACCAAAACCTGATGAAGATTGAGGCCCTTCAAACACAAAAATCCTTTAAAAGCAGGAGGCGGATCCAACTCGCAGCGAAATAGCTCCAAACGGGTCAATTTTTTACAATAAAAAAGGCACGAAGGCACCCTAAACCACTCACCTTCCCCCAACTCAAGAACCAGTTCTTTGATATCTTTCCTTGAAAGAAAAAGTATCCATTGATCTATATCCGGGCAGCTCTGCAAGTATGAAGTCTTAAGCTGGAACTTGTGAATGGGTCCTTGGTGAAGAAAGAGTGCCCGAGTAATAAAACGTATGAGGCTTTTTTCAACAAGAGCTCGGTCATTTGATAGAGTGACACATTTTTCGTCGAATGAAAGATGAGTGATAGTAGTCCATTTGTATCTCCATTTCGTTGATAAACAGCTAGTTCTTACAGCATCTCTTATTGGCAGACGCGCGAGAATGCTCTCTATAATGGCCTGAGGCAAATTGCTTATCGAATCACAACCCGAAAAATCGCCCATTTGTTCTGTATTCCAACTCAATCGACTACAAAGCAATGTAACAAAACCAATCAGCAGCTGAAGGACTTCACAAAAACTGAAATTCCACAGTACAATTACACTGATAACTCCAAAACCCCACAAGAAGATAAAAAATTGATCAAAACCCATGAATTTCCGGCATGTGTTCGATTTGCTTATGAAGAACAAAACAGGAAAAAGTAAAGAAAATTCCAACCTTCAAATTTACAGAATTTCACTATTAGAGTGAATTTAATCATTATTCATAAAGCAAATCGACAAAGAACATTACTTTCTGTGGCTTTTTTTTTTTCCCTTGTCGATTGTCATCAAACCAAACAAAACCCATCAATCAAAATTCTCAAAAATCCAAACAAACCCAATTGAATCACGGATCAGATCTTTGGAACAGAAAGATAATGAAAGCAATTCACATAAGAAAAGACATGAATGTAAAGAAAAGGAGAAGTCCCAGATACCAGTGGGCTGTGGGGAAGGATTAGACTTTCGAGCACGCCTCATGTCTCATTTCCGACTTCCCTTCCTCTCAGCGTGGCCACTTGGCCGTTGCTGTTCAAAATTTCTTTTGTTTTTCTTGTCGTGTTTTATTTTTTATTTTTTTTATTTTTTATTTTAGAAGTCAGCATCTGGGTAACAATTTAAAGAAAAATGCTAAATACTTTTTTTTTTTTTTTTTTTAACTTTTCGCATATTCACATTTAATCATGTTTGTGGCAAAAAGCAAATAACAATGTAAAATTAAAAGAGAATTGTTATCAGTACTCCAAAAATCTTATTTGGCACTCCAAACTTGCTATTATTAGAAAGAAAAATACACTTGTAAGAGTGTAAAATGAGATTTTTGGAGTGATAATAACAATTCCTAATTAAAAAGGGAATTATTAGTAACACTCCAAAAATTTCATTTTGCACTCTAAACTTTCTATAATTAGAAAGAAGAAAATACACTTGCCAGAAGTATAGAATGAAAATTTTAAAGTGCTAATAACAGTTTTCATATAAGAAAAGTAATGATCAGTCGTTTTTAAAACAAACAAATTTTTTGACGAAAGTGATTATACGAACAACATTTGAGTACAATGTGAGGGATAACATATTTCGAGTTTTAATGCGAGAAACTAAATGAAGATTTTCTTATGCATCTTGAATCATTTGCGATAAAAACTTAAAAAAGTTTAAAACTTTGCAAAATGTTAAGTGGACCTATTTTATATAAATACTAAAAACAAAATTGCACACAATACTTTATTTTAAAATGTCAATAACAATTCTGTAAAACGAAAGACTTCACAGGTCCAAATTGTAATCGAATTTGAGAAATAAAAAGGATTTATTTATAAGTAATGACCACTTCGAGTTGGCAAGTAATTGTGAATAATGCAATATTAGATTACAGTGAAATTTCTCTATTTTCATATCTGCTTTCGATACGTTAGAACTAGCAATTTTCAAAATAGCCCCCCAAAATTTCAAAATTGCAAAGGCAAGGGTCTCTACAAACTCTCAGATATAAGAACTAGAAAGCTTATGCTTTTGCTTCCACCAGCATCTCTATATGTCAAGTGTCTCTCCCGACCAGTAGGGCAGAACTGCAACGAACTTAGTTGGACCCAAAGAGGAGCAAATTAAAGTCAAAGTCGATGAGTCTGATAAAATTTTGAAACAACATCAGTTTCTAGTTAGGATACCCTTGTATATGATCACTCCTACAACTCCAACTGCCAGCGTTATTGCAAGAGGAACCGTCAAGGGTTCGGGTTGAGCTACGATGTTCTTCCTGCTGTTAGTTTTTACCGGGCGAGGTCTTTCCCCATTGCTGTCCCGGAGAAGATTGCTGAGATTGTCTAACTGATGCATGATTTGACGTTGTCCCCTCGCAATGCTTGACATCTGATAGAATGAGGAGGAAAGATGAGAAGGGAATGAACTAGTCAAGAAGGCAAAAATATGATAATATGCTTTGCTACTACTTAAACGCGTGTCATGATTTGTTAATCCTCACTTTCATTAACTGCCTGAATTTCGGTATATGAGTACGAAAGTACCTCTTCCATTACTGAAGACTCCTTAGTCAGCTGTGAGGAAGAGGAGGAATTAGGCATTATCGCCCCAGTTAACAAACCGTTGCCTAAGCCAGAAAGGAAATAAGACGTGGGAGCAGAGCCATTGCAGTTTTCAGCTTGAAGAGCCATGTTTTGTTGGCTAGGAGAGTTCTTCACGGTCAGCTTGGAATTCAGCTCTTCGATTCGATTTGTAAACTCATCCATTCTATCATTCAGCAAAGACATTTGCTCTGATAGCTGAGTCACTACTCCCTGCAATAGCAATGAGAAAGAAAAAGCAACAGTGATGAGTGATTATATTAACTTGCTGGGGCTCCAAATGCCTAAAGCAGATAAGAAGCGTTACTCTACCTGGCTTGCTAGCGTTGTTGATGACTCTGTGTTTCTCTCATCAAACCTTTGACTGCTGGAAGAATATCCGGTAAGCTTAGATGTACTTTTGTCCCGTTGGGTTGTATAGGACTGTGACATACCACTGTCCAAAATAAATTCAGGCTAAATTCAGTTTAAGGCAACCAGTGACCTTCGAATTGAAAATAAATAAAAAAGAAGATTTTGTGCTTAATGATGTCTTCTGAACAGTTACTATGTCAGTTGAAAACACTGCCAGTTGACTATGACAAAATACAGACTCAAGTCTCGTATGGTACATCTCAAACGCAGGAACTGGCCAGATTCGGTTTTCTATACCCTCACTAAAATGCATTGCACACATCTAAATTCCAATTTACACAGAACTAAACTAGACGTGAATTACAAGGATCAAACCTCTTGAGATTCTTATTTCTCATGGCAACTCTATCTGCAGTGGCTCTGGAAAGTGCTTCTTTGGGGCTTGAAACAAGATCCTCATCTAGGCTAAGTCTCGTCTTCAAATCATCTGGCAAAGCCTGCGAGATGATCAGATCAGGAATACAGACGAAAGATAAGGCATCATACACTTTGGAGCTTTATCATAGCCGGATACTCGGTGCATACAGGATAAGATGTAGTTATCATACCATGACCTCATTTACAAGCTTTTCCAGTTGAATCTGTTCAATGTACGTACGAGGAATGTATGAACCTTCCAAGCCAAGCTGCTCAGCAACACATCTTACAACTACCCGATCTTTTCCTTGCACCTTTTTGTCAATAAGCAGACAAATTAGATAAATATGAGTTACAAAATAACTACAAATGAGGGTTTAAAAAATAAAAAGATGAACAATAAGGTTTCCATTCAATGGACATGGTCGGAAATGTACAAAAAGACGAACAATAAGGTTGCCACCTAATCAACCTATAACCATTCATTCGTTCAGGCAATCAAGAAAAGAGAACCAAGATTAGCAAGTGTCCATATCGAAGCACATACACAAGACATGAAGCATCTAAGCATTAATAGGTTAACTTCAGTGAACAGAAAATAGCGGTACCTGAATATATCGACGATTCAGTTGCTCTAGCCAATCAATTTTTACACATACTCCATCGTTGGAGAATACATGGCTGCTTCTTTTAAGGATGGTTGCAATGGTGTAGCCCAAGGCCATTAGTCCACCAAGAAGACGCACACTGACCTCAAAAGTTATTCTCGGTGATATAACAAATGGGTTATCTGTCACCCATTCCTGAAATATTGTCTGATTATGTAAGCCCATGCAAAGACATTTACCAAGGCCACAATTCACAAGTGCTTGGGACTCTTTGGACAATTTAGCTAATTCAATTTTAATTGTCAGTAAGTCCTATACAATCTTTCACATTTAAAGCAAAATACAGAAACAAGTTTTGAAAGGCAAACCTCAAACATTAGACTATATTTCCCATCTTTATCCCGCATCCTCAGATATGATTGGCAAGATTCCGGATCTTCACCAGGTGGTAGAAGGTATATATCATAGGTCTCCTCCTTGACTTCTGTGTGATCTTCAGAAAAAACAGCCTTAATTTGATCCGCAGACAAGTTCTTTGCTGACTACAAGAAATGGTAACACTTAATTGTCAATTTAAATGAAAATGAAAAGACTTAAGGTTAGAAATTAATACCAACGCAACACAATAATCGAAAAATGATAAGATATTAACCTTCAAAATGTAAGTGGGGCTCTGAAATCCAGTAAACGGGTTAAACTTGTTGATAATTTTTATATGTGCTGTTTGAAGGTCTGGCTCAATAAATGCCTTGTACATTGGATATACCTGTAGACAAGAAAGAAGTTCAGACTTCTGGAAATGCATCAACCTATCAAGTGCTTAATGATATAGAGGGTTAGAAAAGTACAGTTTCAGATATTTGATGGATTATTTCTTCTGGTTCTTGGCCAGCTCTTTGTATATCCCGTAAAACCCTTTTGACAAGGTCGAAGTGAACACCACCTGTGACTGATACTCGTAAATCCAGAAAAGGTCGCAACTTTTCACTCAAAGCATAGATGCCCTCAATGATCACAATACGGGAACTTGGGACTTCAACTGTCCTGTCACCAGTAGATTCTACAATATAAGATTTAAGCTACACCAAAAAAAATATTGAAATTTGTACAAACTACAATCTCTTTGATGAATAATTTTACCAAGGTACTGTCCAAGCACCCAGGAAGCATGAAAGGTGACGTTGCAGACCATAAAAACTAGAAATTATTAATTAACAAAAATACCAAACGTTGCATAAAAAAAAAACATCAAAAAATGATCTGACTTATGAAACAAAGGGCCAAAACAAAAATTCAAGTTTTCAACAGGAAGCATAGAAAGGCTCTATAGGCTACGATTCTCAAAACGAAAAAACTGATATCTTCTTAATGATGCTTGTTCTTCAGATTCCCATGTACAATAAGCACAAAAGTATCACAATCCACTAAATCCATAACCAACAAGTAAAACACTCGGAAAATCACCATACAAATACTTGCAACAAAAAAACATAAAGTTACAAATCCACATCTAAGGGTTCTCCTGAAGTTTTAGGTGCCATATCTTCCCTAGGGTTCTACAATTCAAAAGCTTTGTCAAAGAAATCCAAGGATATGTTAATCTATCCAACCTGTAACCTGTCCGGGAACTAGACTTGAAGTCATAAACTGGAACCTCAACCTGCTTCCCTGCTTTTAAATCATTGACATTCTGGAGCAATGTGTCGTAGTCTGTCAAGCGTGGATCTGTTTTATATAAAAATATAAGCAAAAAGAAGAAAATATATTAATTATATAAACAAAAACATTGCGCACCATATTGTTCCCCAGCTTGAAAAAACTAGCCCTCAGTCATGCAAGGAACACAAACTTGAGCAGATTTATGAATAGTTCTCAAATTTAATATATGGATGGATGTCAATAAAATTTTCATGCTGTCCTCATCATGGCTAGGTAATCATTTCTACGAAGTCAGTATCATAAGTCCATCACCATATAAACATGTATCACAGAATGAATAAGGACCTTACATAATTTTCAGTTAGACTGCATAAATATTACACCGTAGCCGATCCAATTAGGAAAACTAATACAAGTACGTGTCTGTTATTGTGCTCCCTGAAAACGTATGCTAAAGCTTCATAACAAGAGAAACAAAGTAAGCTAATGATTTACCATCAAAGTTTCCATCGACAATTCGACTGGCATCATTGTAGTTGTCCATTGATATGACAGCAACGCTGGGCATAAAGTTGAGAATCTTTTCTGTAAATATAGTCTTTCCAGCCCCAGAAGGACCCGCAACTCCTACTAATATTATTCCGTCATTCTTTTGGGCCAACAACTGGCACGCACGGATTACTATAAAGAACCCCTTCTCAAATGACAAAGAACTTTGAATCGGTACAATCTCGTAAGAAGAAGAATCCCTTCGCTTAACCAATCGAACTTGATCTTTTAAAAGGCCTTGCCGTCTTTGGTGTGAATCAGAACCAGACATATCTTGAGTCATTACCGTTATGCTGGCTTCCTCAGTTCCTCTGGTAGGCAAAAGGAAAAAGGAAAGGTAAAGAGTTATACAAATGACAAAACAGCAAAAACATAAAATGAGACAACTAAAGAATGCAAGTGTGCATTGTGCAAGCTTAAGAGGCAAAACGTAACAATTAAAATTGCAGGTCACCACCACAGCCTTCTTCATAACTAAAATGCGTCTTCTTCTAGTTACTCCAAGAGATGTAACATGCATGGCATGCATCTTCTTCTAGTTACTCGAAGAGGTGTAACATGCATATGTGTGGACGCACACCTGGATGCCGATTGTGTTGGCATTTTGGATGTAAATTTAGAAATTTGAATGTCATACAAAAGTTAAGGAACTGCAATATTTTGGCATTAGCAGATATGACTTGCACCAAGAGACAATTTTCCAAACCTACGCCATTAACCAAAGATGGTTCGACTTTCCAAGGATCTCAGGGTATGGAATGCCTCTAATTAATGAACCAACAAGGCACTGACAAACGTCTGTATCATATAGCTATTTCCAGACTCCAGAGTGAGAATTACTATACTGAGTCTTAGAAGAATCAAGAATTTGACAACAATACGCCTAAAACTTTTGTCTAAGATTTCGTTCAACTTGCTACAACCACAATACTCCTTGTTGTAGTAGGATGTAACCATAGGAACTGTAGACTGCAAATGAACAAGGCATACTACATGAGTTGTAAGAAGTGCACCAAACAAAACTGTCATAGCAAAAACTCAAACTTTAAATACAAAGATCATTTCTTTTGCGCTCTCCTGAAAAACACAGGACAAAACCTTGACCCAAACAACATCCACCATCACAACAGCTTAAATTAAGGATCACCCACTTAACAAAACAGGCTCAAGAATCTGTTCTGAGTTCTGACACCCCCCGTGGATCTAAAAACGAGCGCACAAATCATAAAACAAAAAACACAGGATTACCCAGAAATTGCAATGGCAAAACAAGCAGAACCCAATTTTTGTTGAGTAAAAATTCCAATGCCGGTGTGGATCAAAACCAAAACCAATGTGTGTGCTTGTGGTGATGGGAGCAGTAACGGACTCACTTGTTATGCGGCAATGAGTCGAAGTGAGCTCAGCAACAATAACTCAGAAGGAGCCTGGCCACGGTATCGAGGTCGGTTTCTGCTTTTGCAGTATTTAATGTTTCGTTGATATTTTGCTTCCCTTGAAAGAAAGAGAGAGAAAGAGAGAGACGGAAGTTTTTGGGAGGTGGGACGAGAGAGAGAGAGAGACGAGGTATTTTATACTTTAATTCAGTTGCATATTTACAAAAAAAAATTATATATTTATTCGGATTTATTCGTTTATTTTATTTTATTTTGGTGATGTTTAACTTTTCTGGTGATGTTTATCTCGTAGTCAAAGAATTCAAGTCCTCCTAAACCACATTGAGGGTTAGGATTCCTTATTATCCTTTTACTTTGGAAATATTATGTAGGTTTACAGGGAGAAAACACATCTTTAGGTGATAATAGGACTCTTTTGTGGACATGTGTTGTGAATGTTGTTTCTTAATTTTTGACGCTTTAAATTAAGAGAGAAACATGATTTAACGTCGATATATTTGGTGTAATTTTCTCTACATGCAAAAGAACACAAAACTATCCGTTTTAATATGCAGTGAGACACGAGATAGCTATTGTTTTTTTATGTTTTTAAGCTCACTTAATCGAGGGAAAAATGTCAGTAACACAGACGTTTAATTTGTGTTCTTCAACATAAATTTCTTTTTGACGCAAAAGAACCCAAAACTATTAGTTTTAACCTACATTTTGACGCGAAGCAACAGTTATTTTCCGTTTCTTTTTATATGTTTGATCCAAATAAGAAAGAACTAAAACTTAGGAATAAACAATGACTGTCAATCCTATTAACACTTTGTTTTTTTATGTACATTTTCCAAATTTGAATCAAAGGTTCATTTAGCTCATATGGTTGTGTGGTGTACAATTGGTGTTCCATGTTTAGCATGTTTGTTTTTTTTTTTTTTTTTTTTTTTTTGGGTAATATTTAGCATGTTTGGTTAGGCAAGTTTAGTTTGATTCCTAACTAAACTCCTCTCCTGGCAAATTCCCACAGCTAATTATGTAAATGCGAATTTTAGTTAAGTGATTATATTTATATATGCGGCTCCAAATTTACAATAAATTTTCTCGTGAATCAAGAACATGACTCGATATATCAAATATTATAATATAAGTAGTTCAAATTTATTTTTTGAATATTCAACAACTTATATTATCATACTTAAGATATTCAAACAGTGTATCTAATCAACCAAAATAAACTCCAAATTTACATTGGAAAAAGGTGTTAAATGGGACCCAATGAATTTGCATATGTTCAATAATTGTCAGTGGGATGATGGGCAATTGGGCATTGGCCCTAGCAAGGCTGAAGAGGCGCCGCCGCAAGGCATTATGCTATACTGTGCATCATGGATCAAACAACAACTTTGTACTAGCGTAACATGGCTAGCTCTAGCACACATGGTACCATCATAACCATTCGTTGGTTTCGATTCGCTCGACAAATTCAAAAAGTGATTATTTCAACACATTCGTTTTCTTCTTTTCTACTTTTGAAAACTGAAAATGATAACGCGTTATTTATGTTAAATACGTGAAATATAATGCAATGTAAATACTTTAATTACAATATTATCATGCCTCTTACTGTTATAATTAAAAAAAGATCATTGAGTGTTTTTGAAACTAAAAGTACCGAAAAACTCAAATTGCAAAGAATTAGAACATATTCGAAGAAGTAAGGCTTCTTTAATTAAATTTAATTTCCAATTGACAAAAGAGATTCTCATTTCTCAGTCGTTGACTAAAAGATGTAGAAAATAAAAGAAAGGACCCGGCGGATCGAATCCACCAATTGATGCTTGTTTGTAATGGATGGGGGCATATGGTCTTTTGGACACTTTGGCAATGGCACGCACCAAATCATCCGATCAATATGTTTTCTTTCCCTTTCCTAATAAAGTGAAACAAGCAACAATTTTCAAGCGTGTGAAGAAAATCATAAGAAAAACAAAGAAAATAAAAAAGATTAATTGGGAAAGAGCAATTAAGGATGACATAGGATTTGAATACACAAAGAATTTTTGTCAACCACATATGACCAATGACCTTATAAAGTCCTCACTTTTGTTCTTCCTTGACCAATTCAAAAGAGTTTTGTTATTCAACACATATGATACGTTAATTGATTTGATTGATTTGAAATGTTAAAGAAATCTTCATAAATTCTCTGCATTTTGCAGTTTAATTTCAATTTTTGTATCAATATTATAAAATATTATGTTAAAAATATAAAGAGATAACAGATAGCTCATAGAGAATCATTTTAGATACTTTGCTTAGCATTTCTCATTGAAAGTTATAAAGAGTGCTAGTATTTTTTAACAAAGTTAATATTAACGCTTTAAAAATATCATTTTGTACTGCATGAAAGAAAAAAACATTTTACAAAACTAAATATTACTTTTTGTTAAATGATATTCTAAATTATTTTATTTATAAGAAAATATTCAAACCTAAATACAAGAAGACGAGCACACACGATGAATTGCCAAATTTATCTTTGTTTAAATATAGAAAAATGAACCCTTGTCTGAGTCTAGCTTCTAGATACGCATTAATGTATAATAAAACCCTTAGCCCCCTAAACGGGGTGGATCGAATTAGAAAATGACGTTTTCCTCTTTTTCCAAGTTGCTTCTGCGCACTAAGATTCTCTCACCTCATTTTTTTCATCTCCTTCTCTTTCTTTCTCTCACATTCTTTATTTTATTTTTCTCTTTCTATATAAAATTAATATAAGATGTTTACGTGGCTTAACCGTGACAGTTCAAATAAGAAGGGAAGGAAGGAAAGGAGAAAAAAGAAGGGAGAGAATCATGCTCTTTTGCGCACATGTCGACAAGGTCCTTTTTTTAGTTCAACACCGACTCATAATTTTGTTTTGCGGATTTTGTACGGAATATGATTCTCTCCTGCTCTTTTCTTCTCCATCTCTCATGTTTTTTATTTTTATTTTTTTAATAAAAAAATTAATATAAAATGTTGACATGACTTAATCGTGACTGTTTAAATAAGAGGGAGGAGATGAGGGAGAGGAGAGGAGGGAGAAGAGAGGGAAGATAATTACTCCATTTTGTACAAGTACCACTTGAACTAGTAAATTTGTGCGCAATTACTACCCAAACTTTATGTTTTGAGAATATACCACCATAATTTCATGGTTGGTGCAAATGTATCACCTCAGTCAGTTACCATCCATATTGTCATTAACTCAACTCATGATGCCAAGTACATGAACTAATATGAGGACAATTTAGTAAATTTGATCCATCTTGATTAGAAGAAAAGAAAATTAAAAAGTTGAAAGAATTCAAGAACAAATTAAGAAACTAAATCCCTGCACCAACTTCCCAGCTTCCACTCTCTCTCTCTCCACAATCAAAATTGAAAGTTGAAAGGGCATTGTGTGGGTCGAAAAGATTTATAGAAGCATTTTAACCTCTACTTAGCCACAATTGTATGATTCACTAGCGCCATAAATTAAACTTAGGATGTACCCTATAGAATATGAACCTAGGACGTGCCGTGTGTTTATGTACTTACTATTACGTACTAACATAGCCTTATATATGCACATGTTTAAGTAAATACCTAACATAAACAATGTAGTCATTTCATTGCATTATTAATTCAATTTTCCTTTAATCTGGTCTATAAATTCTCCTCCAACGGCAATACATAGATTTCTGGCTGATTTATTGGGATCCTTATATTGCATTTAATTCCAACTTAATTGGGGTCGATATAATTTGCTTTTAATCATTAAATATTAATCACTAAAAAGTGCTATCTATTTTCCTTTTCTGGTGAACCAAATTCGGCCTATTCAGTCTCAGTTAAAGTTCGTAGAGGCCCATGATAGCAGCCGACCTAGCTTTGCTTGCTGGATTAAGCATGTCGTGACTCGTGATCCATGCTAGAAAGTGATCTGAACGTTTTTTTTTTTTTTTTACACACAACTCTTTATTTATAACTAACGAATCAAAGAAAGAACGATGAATGAAAATCACAATTAAAAATCAATTAAAAGTCAAACTATTCGAGTTTGACTCAAAATGTTGTTGGTGTTGTGAAGCGAGTTTAATAGATATGATCACATAAGAATTAAACTCATTAGATCCATATATTAAGACTCAAAAGCATTCAGCTCATCGTGTGAGTGAATCAAACTCAAAATTTTCGGCCAGCCGTGCAAGGAGTATTGTTTTGTAATCTCTTTCAATCTTTCACTTTGCACAAGGTATTATGAACGAGGATATAAAACATTCTTATTTCATTAACTTTAAAACATAAATTAACATTTAAATTTGTGATCATTTCTTGGTATAATTATAACAAAATATGGTTTTCCAAATGAAGCTTCTCTCGTGAGGACTGGTTGCAGCATTTTTTGCATCTCTCAAGTGTTGACAAACCTGCAATTTTTTCTCACTTCTCCATTCTCAAAGCTTTCATCGTTAACAATATTTCCCAACTTCACCATCGACTCCGAAAACTGCTCGAAGAAAGCAATTGGATCAGCTGCATACTTCTTCACAATCTCCCCCGTTTCGATCCCCAACAAACTAGAGTACATTTCCTGATCTGAGTTTAGCACTCCCTCCCCTTTCAGCAGCAGTTGATAGAAAGAATTATCAAAGAGTTCGGGAGTCACGTAATCCATGGCGGTTACGTTATTGTCCCCACCAACTAGTGGGCACGTCGATCTCAGGTCGCTGAGGTGCGACTGGGACGACGGATTGAATCCTGAACTTGCTTCGAATTCGCCGCTATAAATCCTTTCTCTTACGTTCTCACACCGCGCCATGCCAATTGTGTGAGCTCCTGATATGTATATATTGAGAAAAGTTTAGCTAGCATCAATCGCCTGTGCGCATATACATGTGTTTTGAACTGTTTACGGGTGTGATGGTCACATGCATTCAAGTCCGGCTTATGTGTGAGAGGAAGGTTACATGTGACGTTAACATACAATAAAATTTGGTTTTGTTTTTCGAGTACCTGAAAGAGCCACCATATCTGTGACTGATAAGCCTTGGTAAAGAAATTTGGAGATGATTTTCAGAAGGCCTTCATTTGCAGTAGGAATGTTAGCCTCTGCAAGTTCAGGGCTAGCAGTTATGGAATCTTTTCTTCCTAGAGGAACGTCCCAATAAGGTCCACCAACCTGCAAAGTTAAAATAAAACAATAACGAAGCAAGTGTGGGTTAGGGCAGGTACTGTGTTCGCCAACTTACAAAGTAAAAAATAATGAAAGAAGCAGATGTGGGTTAGATAGTGAGTCAGTCGGTCAAGGCGGTATGTTCACCCCTTGTAACAAGTTTGAATAATCCAGGCTACCAGACGAGAACAATGAATGAAAGGGTAAGAACCCCGCTTTTGAAGAAAACTTTACAGACATACATGTGAGAGGTTTGTATTCTAATTTGTACCAGAATCACAGCATCTCTTGCAGCAATAGTGAGAAGATCAGCGCATGAAACGACTCCTGGGCATTCTGATTCGAGCTGGTTCTTGATTCTGTCAACAATTCTGAAACCTTTTAAAGAGTGTATGTTGGGCAAAGCTTTCTTCTCCCCTGTCAGGTCGATTGTGTCCTCTAGCAAAACCGATCCATCACATCCCTGTTTACACGATCCAAGAGCTCAAATGGGATTCTCTTAAATTTTAAGAATTCTACAAAAACTTGAAACTATAAACAATGGGAACCTGAACAAAACAGTCGTGGAAATGCAACCGAACTACCAAGGCAGCGTTACGAGGATCAGAGAGCACAGAACATTCCATTTCTTTCTTCACAATGTCAAACACAGTCGGACACGCAGATTTGTAGTAGTCCAACGTTAACGGAGGGTCACCTGCGCGCAAGCCAGTGCTCAAAACGGAGAAAACTAGCAGCAAAAGTTGCACAACGAAGGGTCGGAAGCCAAGGGAAGGAGCCATTTTCGGTTGCGATCGAGGGTTTTCTTGGAGGATTGGTAAGAGTGGGAGAGATGGTTGGGACTGAGAGAGATATATATAAGTGAAAAGTGCATGAAAATGTCTGCATAGCAATTTACTTGGGGAGTTTGAGTATTTGGGACAAAGACGAGTCAATTTTGGATGCAACTACTATTTGGCCCGGTTGGTGGGTTTTTCTCGGACCAGGAGTTCCAAGCAAAAGAATTAAAAAGACGTATGCTTTTTACAACAAACAATGCCTAATGACAGCTAACGTTTACCCTTTTACCTTTTACATAACTCTTGATTTAACAGTAATCAGACCGCTTGAGGGGATCAACTCACATAACACTGGTTAACTGTTATCGTGACATCCTATGCTAATAGTACAATTCTACATGGAAAAAATTACACATATCTTTTTAATATGGGACGCTACTGCAGTGTATCCATGTCATAAAAGTTTTGTTACTGGTTGAGGCTTCTTGCTCACTATCTTCTGGAAAAAGAAAAAGGTCCAGCATGTAAATCTGTTGTACAAAAAGTTCGAATATGGCGTGGACTTGTTCATAGGTGGATTAGGTTAAACGGTGAAGTATGTACTCTTGTCTTAATTATTCATCTTTTTGTAGTAATGTTTGGTTGGAAAAATCGGATTTCAATTTGTTCGGGCAAAGAACTCGGATTAGTGATCGAGTTGCACGCCATCCTTGTTAATGTTTCTTTACACACAAGAATGCATTCTCTCGATTATTTCTTAATATATGTGATTAAGTGCATGATTAATATATGATTTGTCTCACCTTTCACGTGTTAAAATACAATAAACCGATCAAACCGATGCGTTTTGGAGGAGATATCCTTGTGTTTGCTTGTCTATGTCACTTCACCGTTCGTCCAAGACACATACACAAAAGAATCCTTTGCATTAGGGTCCACACGAGCTCATTTTGGTAGACCCGAATGCATGAAATCTTTTGTGCGTGTTTTGGGCTGATGGATGAGGAGGGTCGAATTGTCAGACCCAAAAAGTTTCTCATATCATATCGCATCATCTCGTGTTATTTGTCTGCGATGCCACCGTTTATAGAGAAGTCTCTCTCCAAAATTGTACTCAAATATCAACATTCAATAAGTTAATTAATCTTAGTACTTGAGCTCGTTTGTGAGTGATTTTAAAATGATTGACCGCGCTTCTACTAAAAATGATTTTAGAATCAACTCTTAGTAAAAATACAAGTAAATTCTGAAAAAACATTCAAAGTTCTTTCTGCACGAAGCATATAACTTTAAAAACTTTTAGAATCCAAAATTATTTATGTTAAAAGCACTTTCAGTCATTTAAAAGCGCTTCCAAACAATCTCTTAACCCTTAAGCAACAAACATGCAGAAGGCAAACAAAGCAAGGCTTGAATAGTTGGATTACCTCATTGACAAGATTTGGGAAGCTGTTGGCAAATTTGAGCTCCCCCGAAATGATTTCTACACACTAATTTTCTCGTCTCGCACAGTTTTATTTATTTCAATCCCTTAATTCTCTTTTAAATCTTATCAAATCCATATATCAGAAAAACGAAATTCGAATGACCAATACAACAACATTGCAGAAAATTCAGAATTTCTACGAACCTAGAAACATGTCAAGTATACAAATCAGAATCAGAAGGATGATGGTGATCCTTATCTTGCCCTAGAATCACATAATCCCCGCAACCAGAATCAATGCTCAATTCCAAATCAAGGGCACGGAAGATGTGGGACCTGATCAGGGACAGCACCGGAGCTCCGAATTGCGGCCATGTCATGCAGAGCGCCGCCCTGATGTTCTTGATTTCGCACGCGGCCAACAGCGCCGCCCCCAGCCCATCCACGACGCTGCCCGACGGGAAATACTCCAGCTTCAAAGACGGCGCCTTTCTTTCCGCGGTGGTCTCCAGCTTGAACGCCGCCGCCTCGTCCCTCGAGAGCTTACCGCGGAAGTTCAGGGTCTGGACCGAGTCGAGAATCAGGACCCTCTGGGGGACGATCTGATGAGAAGTGAGCAGCTTGGCCACGGCGTGGCATCTCTCGGCGGCGATTGGGCACTGGAAGGAGACGAGAAGGGTTGGGGATTCAGGGTTTCGGGGGTTTGGGAGGGAGTAGATGTTGCAGGACTTGTCTGTGAGAGAGGGGTCGATTGAGTTGCCGGAGAAGGGGGTTTCCGGGAGGATTAGGGTTCCGATTAGGGATTTGGAGGAGACGCTGTGGAAGAGGTGAAGGGATGGGGAGGATAGGGCGACGATGAGAAGAGAGGGGCGGATAGGGAACTCTGCCGCCGCTCCGTCAGGGTTTTGAGAGAACAAGAGGAAGGGAGAGGGAAGGGGCGGCGACGGAGGTGTGAAGTTGTTGAGATCTTCCTGGAAGAACCTCGATGGTGGCGGAATCTCAGTCAGTACATCTTCCATGGCGTATCAAATGTGGAATTATCAGAAACCCTAGGAGATGAAGACGAGTTAAACGACGTCGTAACCAGTTCACAACTTTAAATCTGGCTTTGTCTAGTGACTCTAGTCTAGTAGCTGAAGCCTGAAGGCAAAGGAATATTGGGGAAAAAGTAAGAGCGGGGAGAGCAGAAGGAGGACGATGTCGTTTTGGTACAAATTATAAACGTATATATCTTATTCTCCAAGAAAAATACAATTGTCCTTTCTGCAGTATCACTAATTAGTAAAATTGATTTTCTTTTAGTAAATCAATAACGTTTATGAGTTAAATAGTTAATTATATTTAATAATACGTATCTTCCCTAAATGATTTATTTTCTAAATATAATTACGAGAAACAAAGATAAAACATGTTACACAAACAACACGGACAGTTAACAACGGAGATTAGGAGATTGTAAAGACAGCTTTCAAGACCTAATTACTTAAAGAAAACGAAAATTTTTGCTAATCACGGATGCTTTAGAAAAGAAATGATCCATTGTATTCACAAAAACCTTACAGCTGACTCGAAAAAGTGCACAAATATTACAGTTGCAATTACGCATAAAATTCCTTGCATTAGCATATCAATCATGCCAGCAGATTCAAATTGAAGGCAGTGAAGGGAGAGCTGAGTCAGAACCAAACTTCTGCACCCTTGCCACTTTGTTCATTCAACCTGCTTCCGTACTGTATCTCGGTTAACTTATCATCCCTGCAATCACGACGCGCTTCTTCCACCAAAATCGTTTCACCATCGAAAGAGTACATCGAGTGTTGCAAACGTAAGATGTTCCTTGTCTGCAGGAAATATGAAAACTACATTCATCGGTCTAACTAGCAACGGAAATAAAGCATACAGCAGTTTTTAGGTGTCTCGTTTCTTTACATGTATGACATGTGCTACTAAAATAGTGTAACAGCTGCCTCAAGTTCTATGATTACGGGAATTCAACTTGAAAATGTGGTTTCTTTCTTGTGGAATCCCCATGTCTTCCCTAAATTTAAGAGCACATTTGCCTGAGGGTCACGGTGTGGCTGTATATTATGTTTCTCAGTTAATCTTCGTGATCATCTTCTTCGCCTTCAGAATCTATACAGAGAAAATCGATAAAGAAACAAAAAGCAAGGATCAGGCAACGAACTAAGATGATGGATAATCAAAAGAGAACCAAATCATAAGTGAAAATTATTGACTGACTTTACGCTACCATTGTAAAGAAATTATTCTACAATGCTTAACTATAAATAGAGAGGGATGCAGGTGCAAATACATCGGTGCCTTGTAATCAAATTATGTACTTTGTATATGACAAAACAGGAAGGAAATACGACAATTCACTCACCTGACCGAACATCGTCACTAAGCTGGCCTCTTGCTTGGATTTGTTTAACAAGCATCCGATACATCAAGACCCACCAGAATATGTGAATTACAAGCAAGCTGTATAGGAGAGTATTGAACACATAGTAATATATTGGTCCATCTATAGAGTGTTTGTCCATGTCCAATGTCAGGAGAACTTCATAGCTGCCAGAAAAAGAAGCAAGCAAAAATGAATAGAAGATAGACCGAAGGTTCGTTGTAGAACTACTAATGTCTGTTCTTTCATAAAAAAATTGAATATGATATGTCACTTTAATATAGGTTAGTATAAGTTAAGCATCAAGTTAGACAAACCTTGTACTCCAAAGGATCCAGAATGGATAGTAAACGAGTCGCAGTATGATCCAAGACAATACAAAAAGAATAAACGCAACGCTAGCAGTCCTTTCAGCACCACTGTATTTGGACATCTTCCCTACCTCCAGAAACACATCATTAGCATCATGAAGAGCTAAAACAATTGAACCCACACGGGCAAACCTGCAAGAAACAGGAGAAAGTGATTAAATTTAACACATTGTAATACATAGTTAATATTTCTTTATATTTTCCTACATGTTTTAACCCGAATACCTGTAGTGCTTGTATAATAATGCTAATACTTAAACCCTCCTTCATACCTTTTCTAGGTTTTAGTATTCTTGTTTTGTTGGTTTTGTGACCAAGAACATGAGAAAGCTACAAACTCACGCCATCAGAATATACCTGAAAATGTAAGACAGCACAATGAGAATGACAGAAGCTACGTGATGGCTCATGGATACCCCAAAGTCGGAACGCCTTGTTTCCCAGAAAATCAAAGCAAATATGGAGTATGTGTAAAATCCAGCACAATACATATAAACCCCCTTCAATTTCAACCTGAAATTCATATGTAGCATTTTATGGAGGATAAAGCTCAGATTTCATATGAATGCCTTTTTTAAACAAACACAAACACGACATACATTCTAATTAAGACTTACTTCATTTTCTGGTCAGGCCAGACCTGGTCTCCCGGTCCTACCCAAAAGTATTTTGTATTTGTAAACCAAGGCTCATCATAAGTTACAAGAAGGGCTAGAAACTCTGCTGAAAGAAAATATATGCATTTCCATGCTGACTCCTTGAATTTTCTAATCTTCTTCCTTTGTTCATAAGTTTTTACATCCTGTTTCTGAAGGCCCTTTCCAAAAATTAACCGCCTCCCCACTTTCTGCAGTATGAAATATAAATCAACACTGAGTAAATAAAGATCTTAAGGGAAAGAAAGTAGTCAAGTTCACATTCCTTGATTAGGAATATATATAGAGTACTAGGAGATAAGAATGAAACAAGTAATCAAACGTTTAACTGAAAAGTAATGGAAAACGAAAGCTGCCCTGGAAAACTTTAGCTCGGGTGGAGAATAGGCTGTACATTTTACACAGCTAAGTATAGCATTCGAGCATAATCAAGAACATCAGTATTTTTAAGCAGAAGCATTCACCGCCAACATATAGCTAGTGTGAGAGAGAAATGGAGAAAAGTAACCGATCCTCTTAAACAATGATCTTACGCCAACAATCAACACTGAGACCCTTACGTTTATCGATCTGGCCATACAAACTAATCGGTCATATTCAGGACGACTACTATAAACGGTTTAAGTTGCTTGTCGGAAATAAAAACATCAGCACCAAACCAATACAGAAAGCAAACAACTTTAGTTTTACATTGCTTTTATGGCACTGATGAAAAAGGGGCTGGTACAATTTTGACACAATCATTAACATTAATCGACATCGGAGGAGCTTCTCACTCGAAACTTCCCATGTAAAACAAGTTGTTCTCTTTCTAATCCTTTTCATTGATTAAAAGAGAATACAAGATGCAGCAGAAACAGGACCTAAAGGAAACTGAGAGACAATGCAAACAAACACTGAATCTCAAAGACCAGAAAACCAGTCAAACCACTTCAAAAACAATAACTCATATCGCGCTGACCAATCTGGCATTCAATCATGCTAATCAAATAACATAAAATTAAACACAACCCATCAAATACAAGTGTATTTCCGACATAGGTCAACCAACATGACACTAAAAAACATCATTAACGATCTAAAATGTCTGATAAACAACATTGATAACATCAGTAAGCTACAAAAAATAAAAACTTGAGCTGCTCCAATCAATGTTATGTACCTCAAAGACGAATCTATCCAGAAAAAATCGGACAGTTGGGAAGTAGAGGACGAACAGAGGAAGAATTACGAAATCTTCATACGCTGGGTAGGCTTCTTCCTCCCAATCAATTGTCCTCAAGTATTCCGTCAAACCCATCTCGGGTTTCACTTCTCCCGTGATCCAAATTTTACCAGGAAACAAACAAGTCGCTAGCTTTGGGTCGGATAGAGAGGCAGAGACATCCAGGGGCACTGGTATCTCTCCCTCTCAATCTGCAATTCTGAAAAGTCACAAATACTGAAAAGGCAACAAATAAACTAGACTAAACTAAACTAGTTTGGTGCATTGTCGGACTAAAAAATAAATAAAATAACAAATTATATTATTTAATATGAAAATTGTTATTAACATTCCAAAAATCTCATTCTACACTCCTCACAAGTGTATTTTTCTTTCCTATTATAGAAAATTTAGAATGTATAATGAGATTTTTGAAGTGCTAATAACAACTCCCTTTAACATATATCTAATAATATTTTATTATTAATTCAACTTTTTTTTCCCTAAAAATTTGAACACACTTCTACCTCTCTCTAGAGAGTTCTTTACTTTTGTTCCTCTTTGGTTCCGTCCCCAATACTTTCCCTTCCTCCCATCTTTTTCCTACAAAAAGCTTCAAATCCAAGTTTCCTGCAAAATCGTCCCCAAGGCTACCTTCTCCTCTCTCTCTCTCTCTTAATCTCTCTTCGTCCCCAACTCTCTCCCCTTCTCTACCCATTTCTCTTTGGAATTTTCTAGAGAAAAGGGAACTTTATGGGAAATTTCAAAAGTAAGGTAGAATTTTTTTATTGAGATTGTTGATGTTATTGTTTTGCTTTTTTCTTTTCTTTCTGATTCTGGTGGTTGGATTTTGAGATTTAGGTTGTGAGTGGGTTTGTGTTTCAGATCTGGGCATGGGAGGGCAAATGGAATTGCCCAGAAGCAAGCTTGTAGACTTGCAACTTTCATACGACATGCAGACAATTTTGAAAACGGGACTAGCAATCTCATAGTTTTTGAGGGGTTTCGCTAAGACCAGCTAATCCCATGGTTAGTCGAGGCAAGTGAAGGTTAGTGTCATTAAAGTTAGTCCCAGCAGGTACCAAACATGGGACTGGACTAACCATTAGTCCAGTCCAATCCAGTGAGAGTTAGTGAGGGCAAATAAACGCCCCCTAAGGTCAGTAGGGTTCTATTTAGGACCAAGACTTACTCCAATTTTTGAAGTAAAATTTAAATTTTAGGTTCTAAACTTATTCCAATTTACTCCAACTCTTAGGGTAAATATGAGTTAAAACTCAAAACTTATTTATGGGCCAAATTTAGCCCAGTATTCTTCCCGAGTTGGTGGGGCTGGCCCACCATATATGTATATTTTTAAATTCAACGATAAAAAAAAAATCTAACGATTCAAATTTAAATTCAAAGGCTAAAGCAAATAAAAAAACAATTTCTTTTATGTGTTTCATATTCTTTTGTTTCACGCGTTTCATAATGTTGATTAGTGATTTTTAAATATTTGTTGGAATCTAAATATTTTTAGGTTAAAATATTCATAAAATTAAATTATGATAGTCTACATAATTTTTTCTTTTTAAAAAAGTTACTTTGAGAAAAAAATTAGTCTAACTTCATTATTTAATAATTTGGGGTTAAAATTTTAATCTATAAGATCTACTCCAATCCTTGAAGTAAAACTCAAATTTTAGATTCTAAACTTATCACAACTTGCTCCAACTCTTGGGGCAAATATGAGTTAAAACTCAAAACTCATTAATGGGCGCAAATATGAGTTAATGGGCCAAATTTAGCCCAGGATTCCCCTTGGGTTAGTGAGGTTGGTCCACCATATATGTATATTTTTTTAGTTTTATATTTATAAATTAATTGAATCCATTAGTAATATATATATATATATATAATGGTCCATATTTAAATCCAACGGTTAAAGTAATTTAAAAAAAAAATTATTTTATGTGTTCATATTCTTTCATAATATTTCACGAGTTTCATGATGTCGATTACTGATTTTTCAATATTTGTTAGAATAAAAATATTTTAAAGTTAAAATGTTCATAAAATTAAATCATGATACTCTACATAATTTTTTCTTTTTTAAAAAAGTTACTTTTATGAAAAAAAAATTAGTCTAAATTCATTCTTTAATGATGTGAGGCTAAAAGTTTAATCCAGAAGAGTTGGAGCAAAAAAAACTATTTTTGAGTTAAAATCTAAATTTTCTGGGCTAAAAATTTTAAGTTTTAACCTAAGTGTTGGAGATGGTCTAAGGACTGGAATCAACCCAAGAATTTTTTTTAAATTTAATTGGATGGTGGCCTTTTCATAATTTTCTTGGTTTTCTTTTGATTTTCTTGAGTTGCTTGCCACTGTAACTTTTTTGAGTAGTAGACGAAATTGACCCTTCTGGGTTTTTTGTTGTGGGAGGAGACTTAGGAGTGGACTTTGAATCTGGGATCCCCATGAGATAACCTGGCTGTGTGGATCACTCTGTTCTGCGCCACGTGGCAATGGGCTTACTACACAATTTAAGGCTTCTTGCAAACACTTGGGCGAATCTTATGGATTGTTAACAAAAATATTATTCATATCATATTTTTGTATCATATTTTCATACTACTTTAGATGATATTTGATGTGAACAGTCACATCATTTAAATTAATCAGATTTTTAAATTTAGTTCATTATTTAATAAACTAATAATTAAAAAAACTAGTTAATTAAATTATGATTGTGGTATATAGGGGAGTCTTTCTCCCTCATTTTCTTAAGTTTTACAAATTTTTCAAATGATATATCTGTCCACGTTAGATGCCATTCAAGATGGTATAAAAACATGGTATAAATAACATTACTGCCTTTGAATTTATTGTGGTTTGGATAAAATCCCCTTGACTATACTGTAAACACAATCCAAAGAAGAAAAATCCAACCTTTTATTTGAAAGAGGGGTGTGATATCTACACACTCGATTTTACTTCTCACACACCTTTTTAAATTTCGACCATCGGATCGGATGAATTGAAGAAGATCAACGAACAGAAATTATCAAGGGTATGTGAGAAGTAAAATGAGATGTGTGGATATCACATCCCTTGACAGAAGCCAAATAATCACTTACTTAATTACATCTTAATCAAAATCCTAATCATGATTAACATAATAAAACCCCAAATTAGTGATCCCAACAGTGTGATTGCTGCATAAGCGAGCATCTCTGTATCTGCAGACAAATTCTCAGAAGAGAGAGAAGAAGGCGGGGCTTTGCTTGTTGGGGAGGAAAGGAAACACAGCAATTACAAGAACAAAAAAGAAGCAAATTAAATGACCTTTTTCACAAGTTTTCCCCCAACCACATAACCTCGTCCAATCTAGTGTAAATTGTCTACTGTAAAAAATGCCAAAGACTGAAACTTTCACAGGCTTAAAAAGCTGCTCTTTCTTGATGATGGCAGGGCACAAAGAATTCAAGGAAAAATGAAGCTACACCATTACAACCGGATCAGCTGCAACTAGTTTTCGAACTATCACAAATATATATCGCTCATTACATTTGTGTGAGTCGAACTTAAAACCTCATCAAACTATTGAAAGCTAGTTGAATATGTACTCTTCTATTAAATAGAGGCCTGCCAGTTCCCCAACCAAAAACTGGTCATTATTTATAAGCAACACAGAGAAGTAAAGGGTGTGTGTGTGAGAGAGAGAGAGAGAGCAGATGACGGTGACAAGTGAGCTACCTAGCTCTGCCCGTTTATTTTTCAGATGTGAGTAGTGAATGAATTTGAATCTTCCACCTGACCATTCGGAGCTTAAGAACTAGACAATTAGGGTTCTTAGTTTGTGCGAAAGAGAAACTAAAGCTCTTAATTAATTTGTATGAAATGAGTTAGCAAAATGAATTAATGAGAATCATCGAATTCAATTTGGTCATTGAAATCCGGACAATGAGATCTGAAGAAGATCTCTGTCCGTAGTGAACCACCATTTATCCAAGACCTTGTCCTGTAGTGACCATGGAAAATATGGTGATAGGTTTGCCAGGTGGTAACGCATCCTTGGCAATATTCATTCAATAATTAAGAGAGGGAAGGGGGAGGATTTTTCAAATCCCACTGTACTGAGATGGATTTCTTTGTCCTTTTCTTGTGAGAATCGAAGGCAAATAAACAGACTAATATATAAGTGCATTTCCATTCTGTGATAAGAGTCATAACATCTTGTCTCAAAAGTTTCTACCAACTCGAACTCGCTTCGTTAATCATTTCGTTTTCAGTTTTAATCTCGAAAGTTGTTGGGGTGAGCTTCCGAGCTTTGTGTCTCTGTGGAATGGAATCTTCCCAAGTTGTTGAAGGCGATGCGAAGAATTGGAGTGGGAGTAGCGAGTCTGGGTGGACAATGTATATTGGCTCCCCCATCATGCGTAGCGAAAGTAACGAAGTTTACTACAATATTAGTGATCATAAAAAAGGGGGTGGAAAAATCAATGGCAGGAACTGCATTGTTGATCGTCATTATGATGGTGAGAGTGATGACTCCATGGTTTCAGACGCCTCCTCCGGCCCAAGCCACCGTGAAGAAGTACTACTTCCACGTGGGATCGGCGGCAGAAATCGCAGCGGCGGATGGCGGCTCAGGCATGCAGATAGAGATAAGAAAGTAACTTGCAGAAAGGAGAAGAAGAGAGAGGATGAAAGATTAAGGGTCAGTGAAAAGGGGGAGGAGGAGGAGGAGTTGCTGCACAAGGCAGATAGTGCTGAAAGTCAGGTGTGAAGTTTGGAGTACAGTTGAGCAGCCAATTAAGGTAATTAAGAAAGATTAATTAGAGGGTTAGAGGAGAATTTAGTTTTCCATTAGTATGATTAGTATTGAGTTTAAGGTTAATTAAGATGCATATTTGGCGGGGGTTGTGTACTTAGCTTATCAAATAATGCACAACTAAAAACAATCAAAGCGCTGTAACTGAGAAAACTGGCACAGACACGAAATAAAGAGGGTGGTGTCTTTGTAATTGATTCAAGTTCAAATCTTAGTCCGCTTAAATTAGTTTACAGTAGAATACCGTTTTATCAATAAAAAGAGTTTAGCTTACTAAACTACATCGGATGGTCTTACTCTAAATGCATTTGAAAGTTTAAAACTTAATTTGATCAAATTAGTTTACAGTAAAATATCGCTTCGCAAGAGAAAAAAGAAGTTTAGCTCTCAACAGTTAAACCAAAAGATCTCTTTGAATTTGGATGGTTATTTTTATCTTGCAACAGTTCACCTTAAGATGTCTCTGAATTTCGAAACGTGGTTAAAATACCACCATGTATCAGTACATCGCGTTGAATTTTGCACGATTGCGTCCGACATGTGTAAGCTAAATTGCCTCGGATTTGTCGCAAGCTAGGGGGAAAAATATCTAACTTATCAGAGAGAGATGAAAACGAAAGAGAAGAATCAAGAATGCACAAGAGTACTAAGTGGGAATATCTAATGGGGTGTAATATCTATACAGTTATTTTTATTTTTTGTAACTTTTTAATTTTTAACCTTGATTGAATTGAATAAGATCAAAGAATATAAATTAACAAAAAATGTGTGAAGTAAAAAAGAGTATGTTGATAGCACATTCCTATCTAATTTGTAAGCTAAACCCCCTACTTAAATTGCATATTTCACTATCTATTTCTTGAGTACATGTTATGCACTAAAATAAGGTTCTTAGTGAGGTCGGTGTTGATTGCTACACAAGTGGATCCCACCAAAAGACGAAGCCACTTTGCCTTCAGGTATGAGGATTTTCTACCCTTATAATCTCTCTACCCTTTTATGCCCTCTTATTTGAACAGTCGCGGTTAAGTCACGTTAACATCTTATATTGATTTTTTTTTATAGAGATAATAAGATAAAAAAACAATGCGTGAGAGGAGTGGATGAGAATAGGAAGGTAGAGAATCCTTCTCCTGCCCCCAGATGCTCCCGCTTAGTTTTTTGGCAAAAAAAAATGTATATGCTTATGATATTAGTGAGGTGTATGACTAATTTTTTTACTTGTAACATTAATACTTACTCTTCTAGTTGTTTTTGCTAACAATGAAACAACATTTTCAACCATAAAATTTCAGAAGATTGATTGGAAAACCGGATAGAAGATCAATGAATGAATGATAATATGATTATTTGATAGTGTGATATTTGATGGTATTGGTAAAGAAGTTGTTGTGAAAGGCTTCAAAACATGAAAACGCGTCAAGTGATATTGTAGATTGTGACATCCTGTCCCGAACTTTTGTACTATTAGTGTGAAAATACGATTTTACCTCTGGACGTATTTTATGTTGTTGGGTGTATGGGTTGAATTGTTTTTGTTTGGTGGGCTGTCACCTGGACCGCACACTCATACACACACCCAACCTTTCCCCCGTGACTCTCTCTTTCTCATTCTCTCGGATTCCTTCCATTTTCTTCCTCATCGTACGGACGACTTTCATCCAACCATTTCCAGGCACGGATCGTGTTTGATGTTGGTTTTTTTGGACTCCTTTTGAGCTCAAGAGTCGATTAGTGGTGTTGATTGGATGTGAAACCTTCGAAAACCCTAGAACCCATGAACCCAGTTTTGGTGCACTGTTTATGCACACGTGATCATGAGGTTTTTAGAAGTTTTTAAGGTTATAGGGAGCTTTAGAACCTTCTCACGAAGCTTGGGGAACAATTTTGAGGGTTTTTGGACGTTGGGAAGCCCAGTTTCAGTGAATTGCAGGTTTAGTTGGAATTTCGAGGTTTTTTAGGCAAGATTCCGTTGGTTTTAGGTCCCCAAAGTGGTAAGGTTTTGTTCTACTTGTTGTAAGCTTCATTTTGGTACAAATTTCATGGAATTTAGTTGAGAAATGAAGAAGATATTAAGGTTTGAAATTTTCCCAGTTTTGCAGCGAGAAATTGAGTTGCAGACGACGGTGTTGATGGAGGCGGACGGCGGCGACCGACGAGGCTCACCAAAGAAGGAGGAGAATATTCCATCAGAGTTAACGGAATATTCTAACGACGTTAGGTAACGCCCGTTAATGTCTATTAGGGTTTTAACGGAATATTCCCTAACGCCGTTAGGGTTTCACACGCGTGCCAGGCACGTGCCCACGCGTGGCAGCGCGTGGGAGGTCAGAAAATTATTTTAAAAATATGGGGATGTTCGTGAGGTTGAGTTGATCACGTTGGTATATTCAAACACCCCATTTGAGCAATGTATGAGAAGTTATTATCTAAGGTTGGTTATGTGCTTTAAATTGACGGTTTTATAGTTGTTTCGCATATAGGTGAGGACTATCAGGAGGACGAGCGAAGCCATGCGAGGCTCGAGACTTACGACCCTTCTACGTATCAATGAGTGGGCTTTTGGTTTTTCGTATATACCTATATACTTCAATATTTTTCCAGAAAATGCAATTAAATGTTTATATGTTTTAAAATGCCATCCTAGCGTTTGCATATTTAGTTATGCATTAATATTTGCATATATGTATGTTTTGGTAATGCGAACGCTCAGGTAAGTCAAGTGAGTATGTTTGTTAGTGATCGATGTGGTGATGATGAGATTGAGTTATACCTTATATTCCTGCACCTCGATGATTGTGCTCCGCTAGAGTAGGGCCTAACCTTCACGTGATCGTTCACCTCCCACACCGTACACTCACCTTGGATCCAAGGCAGGTGCCAGCCTATCGTATAGACCATTATATGTGGTTCCGACTTGTAGGTGACTTGAAATACATCGCACAACCTTCACGTGATCGTAGCACTGAGCGTATTTATATTACACCAGCCTGTTGTACAGACCACAATAGGTGGTTCTGACTTGTGTGCAGGATAGTGGTTGATGAGCTATAGATTCAACCGTACAGGTCACTTTAGGTGACTCCAGCTGACATATTATTGGCATATTATTATTGTTTTATCTCACTTGCTTGATACATACATTGTTGATTGAATATTCTGACACGGCATATTTTTCTGGCATGACATATTTGAGCTTTATCGTTTTTAGCATGTTTTGAGATACGAGTACTTATAGTATTTTCTAGAAAATATATGGGTTTTACAGAGAGGGGTTAGTATTTGTTATTGGAATGGTTTGAAAAGCAAACTTTGTTTTTACCCACTCACATTTTCTGTTTTGCGTACCTCCAGGTTTTAGGTAGCGAGGTTGTGGGTGGCGAATGAGGCATCGAGGCAGTTCTGACAGAGCACCCTCCATGTAGGATTTTCTAGTGGTCACTTGTGTAGTGTTTGTTTGTTCTGGACTGCACTTAGGATATTTGAACTCCTACTTTGCAGTTTTCCTTCCGTGTTTGTCACTAGCACTCACTGATCTTTTATTGTAAATTATCTTGTTGACTTTATTTTCTCGCATTTTCATTCTTTTACTTCTGTATTGCGCACTTGGCTACGTCACACTCACGTGACGGCCAACACACTCCAATTTTTGGTTTTGGGTGTGTCATAGATTCTAGAATTTTTTTTATAGATTAAAATATAAGATTTTGTGTAGTAAATTGTTTCACTTTTAATTTATAACTTTGTTAATCGTCATCCATACATATCTTTCGCTTCATCCCTAATCCGACCCATCCAACCATTAGCCTCATTCATTAGTTTGTTATAGCAAATGGTCGATTTATATTGGTGATAAATAGTTGTCGATCACCGAAGTAATAGTGTTATTAGACACAACGTACAATGCTTTTGGTCTCGTTTCTAAGAGTTTTCAAATAACTGAAGGTGTTTTTAATAAAAATGTTTTTAAATCAATTTTTAGTAAAAATCCAAGTAGATTTTGAAAAAAAAAATTTTAAGTGCTTCCCGCAAGAAACACATATCTAGTGTTTCTTCCAAATAAATATTAAAGTGCTTTTAAACCTAAAGTCAATTTTATCAAAAACATTTTCTATCATTTTAAAAATACATCCATACAGATTATTTTATCTTTTCCACTTGTGTTTTTACCCGTTGAATTTACTTCATCGTACGACGTCGTTTGTCGGCACGCTTTCTGTATCCAAAAGGGGCGACTCACCACCACAAACTGACCACGGTACAGCGCATTCATACAAAACCCAATGCTGCTCTCCCTCATTTAACCGACTTATCACTTCACCTCTTCCCAAACATGATCTTACGTGGCACTATCTCCGCTCCCCTCCCCTGTCTAAGCCTCAGAAGCACCGCCGCCGCTCCCACTCCCCCGCAAAGCCTCACCCTGTCGCGCCGCTCCCTAACTACCAACCAATACTCAATCTCCGACCAAGACCTCGACACCCGGGGCTTCAACCTCCACCGCACGATCGCGGAGCTCAACCTGGACCACCTCAACAAGGTGTTCGTGGCCGTCGGGTTTCCGAAGCGGGACCCGGACAAGATCCGGACGGCGCTGGAGCACACGGACTCGCTGCTGTGGATGGAGTACAGGAAGACGAAGCGGCCGGTGGCGTTCGCGAGGGCGACGGGAGACGGCGTGTTCAACGCGATCATATGGGACGTGGTGGTGGACCCGTCGTTTCAGGGGCTGGGGCTGGGGAAGGCGGTGATGGAGAGGTTGATAGAGGAGCTGGTAGGGAAAGGGATTTGTAATATTGCTTTGTATTCGGAACCCAGGGTTCTCGGGTTTTACAGGCCGTTGGGTTTTGTGGCGGATCCGGATGGGATCCGGGGAATGGTGTATTCAAGAAAGCCCAAAAGAAAAACATGATAACTCGTAATTTCATATTAATCACTGAGTTTTGCTTCGTAATTCTTTACTAGCGCTTTTTAAAAAACACAATTTTAACCAAAAGAAAAACATGATAACTCGTAATTTCACATAATCATTGTGTTTTGTTTCATTACTCACGCGTAGCGCTTAGCGTCTGTTAGAAAGTACAGTTTTGTGACAAATGTTGAAGTATTTTATGGCAAAAATGGTGCGCATATTTTAAACGCGAGTGCATAACGAGAAAAAAGAAGTGCGGAAATCACTTTTACATTATTTGCATTTTTCAAACAAAGGAGGAGACTTTTTATTGAACAACCTCGCTGCAATTATTATGGATACAAATTACAAAATCTTCAAAACCAGAACCACTGATCAGAGCTACATTTGAATTGAATCATAACTCGTTGCCAACCATGTCATTCCTTCTGTATGCTACGGTAACCTATAAAACACATCACGAAGAAAAGTTCATAAAAAAAGCCTACCAATTCAACATCATCAATCAAACAAAAAAACTCACCTCGACGGAGATAAAACCTGGATCGCATCAATTCATGAATACCCAGATCAAGATTTATGCAGCCGAAGTGAAGCTGAATCTCAATTTGAAATTGGGAACGGTTACCTTTCAAGTAATGGGTGGATCAAGAGGAGACGTCCTTGGCGGTGGCGGTGTGCAAGAACGCGGCAGAGCAAAGGATAGAAGCAATAAACGCAAAGATCCCCAACCCGACCATCATTGAAATTCCGGCCACCGCCAAATCCAGTAAGCTCTGGATGCTCCATCCCATCATCAACATCTTTCTATTTCCTGATTGGCAAGCGGGAAGATCCGAATTGGGGTTTTTTCTAATTTCACCTTGTGAGAGGATCGCGTTGCTCCGACGACATTTATACAAAAGCTGAGGAGGTGAAAGAAGGAAAGAACGGCAGCAAAAATACAAAGAAATTTTCTGGGAATTTGGGAGAGGGGACTTCCAGTTTTTGGGATGGTGTGCTTTGTGATGTTGTTGCAGTTGCACGTGTCATGTTCTTGCCGCAGATGAGAAACGCCAATGATCTTTACTACTTTCTTCTTCTATTCTCATTCTTTTCATTTTTTTATCTCAATTTTTCGTTTTTCACAAACTATAGTATTATTGAGATAAATTATTAATATTAACAAAATAAAAATCGTACTCTCTTCAAAATGTAGAGGTATTAAAAATTGCTGTCAATACCGTAAAACTGTATTTCCCTTACTTTTCGTTTGATTAATTAATTTCTAATATGACAAGACGGAGAAGTGAAAGGAAAAAAAGTGTGAAATTCACTTATTATTGTTATCAAATCATCAATATGGCCATCTAATCATGTTATGTGCATGATAGCTCTCACAAACAAGCGGAACCATGCCTTTAAATTTCACCCCACCTCACAATGTTACTAGATATGGTCACAATTATTTTAAACCAACGATAGCAGTTTTATTACTTATTAAAAACGATATAAACATCATCAATGGTACCAGATAAAGTTACATTTAACTAGTTACCTCATAATTAATGATAAATTTGATCATGGACAAAAAGATCAATGCCTATGACGCGTCAATCTTGTACAGAAAAACAATCAAGTATATCATATGAACATCGAGTGGCATTCTTCCCACATTGCAGACTTTTAGATGGACAATGAAACTATTTACATTGTACAGTCATTCTTTATATTCAAGCACTATTGACGGATGGGAGAAAATCGAACTTTGAACCTCAGGTATTGCGTGCTCTTCACCAATACGGCTACAAGTCCCTCTTTAAAAGCCCAAGGGCCCAGCACCTGAATCATCAGACGTTTGAATTAGTTTCTTGTCACTTCAACAGCCACATTACATCAATGAGAAGCAGGAAAACCATAGAAACCAAAAACCCTTCTTTGGAAAGGCAAGGAACTACCTGTGGTTGGCATGGGCATTGGTGGTGCTGCCCTTCTTCTTCTTCTTGGGATACTAGCCAGGTCTGGTGGTGGTGGTGGAGGCATTCTTGGGATATCCGGCAGTTTTGGCGGCATTCCTTTTGGGATGGGCTGTGTTTCCTTAATTTCGACAACAACAGCATCCGAAGTCAGAAAAGTTTTGGCCACTGATGCTGCATTCTCCAAACAACATCTAACTACCTGTCCAAAAATAAGGAACCGTTTTCATGTTGAATAACCCTTTAAAATGCCGCAGGATTGTAGCTTAGTTATGTCATGAAGTGTAGAAATTTTGTTCCAAAGTCATTGAGTGTTACAAAACCTTTGACGGATCCATGATCCCGGCTTTCATTAGGTCCTCATAGCAGTCTTTCGCAGCATTGTATCCGTACCCCATGTCATCGTTAGACAGAACCTGCAAAATTCAACAAGTCTCAGTAGAACAGTTTGATTCAAGATATCCAGCCATAAGGCATGACAAATGCACAAAATCTAAAATTACGTTTTAAGAAGAAAATGCATTTAACATGCAGAGACCTTCTCTACTACAACAGTTCCATTTGCACCTGCATTTTTAGCTATCAGTTTTACAGGATAACTTAGAGCTCTCTTGAAGATCTCCGCTCCAATCTGCGCAAACACAGATAAACGACCACTATGAAAACTTAGTAAAAACAGGTTGAACAGCATGAATTGAGCACGAAATGATTAAAAATGGAGTGGCAGGGAGGTACCTTCTGTTCTTCATTATCCAAAAGTTCTTTAATAGTATCCACCTTTTTAGAGAGCCTCAGAAGGCTACAGCCACCGCCGACTACCACACCTTCCTCAATAGCTGCCTATATTGTGATCCAGTTAGAAAACAACCATTATCGACTGGCATTCAACTTCTTACGAAAATAAGAACAGTGGGAAACTACCTTGGTTGCATTCAAAGCATCTTCAATTCTAAGTTGCTTATCTTTCAACTCAATTTGTGTTTGTGCTCCTACCTATGAATCAATTATCAGAACCAATATGTCATCTTGAAAGAAAGTCAGGCTCCCGGCATTCAGATTAAAGACGTCTAAGTGCATTAAGCTTTTCATTACCTGCAGAATAGCAATTCCCCCTGATAATCTTGCTATTCTTTCATTTAATATTTTCTTTTGAAATTCTTCTTCAGTATTCTGAAAAAAAGAAAAAATTTAGTTGTGTTGTATTTGACAGAGGAAATAACGATGTGTCGAGTTCCTTCTACACTTCAGCAATAAAGAAGAGTGCCAAGAGATGTCGGATGTACCTCAACAAGCTTTTGTATCTGTGAAACTCTCTTTTCTACAGCCTCCCGGGTGCTGCCATCGGTAACTATCAATGTAGAATCCTTTGTTATCACAACCTTAGTAGCAGTGCCCAAAACCTCCTTCCCAACATCATATAGGACAATGCCCATCTCATCTCTCACGACCGTTGCTGCAAAATACATGCAATGTGAAGAACTGTGCCGGAGCTCATTTAATATCTGAGTTTCGATGTTTAACCTACTACCTCCAGTCAAAATGGCAATGTCGTCTAAGTAATGGCTTTTGCGCTCGCCAAAGGCAGGAGCCTTAATAGCAGCTGCCTTCAGTGCACCCCTGAGTTTGTTTCTGATCACTGGAGTCAGAGCTTCCTGCTCAATGCCCTCTGCAACTATCACGACAGGATACTTTTCTTGTACTGCATTGTCCAATACTTTGAACAGCTCCTCTGGGTGTGTAATTTTCTTGTCAACCAAAAGTAACTGCAAACAAAGAATTTATGACGTCTAATTACTTCATCGGAGAGCATTGCAGTCCATAAGTAACGTGAACTTCTTACCTTACAGTCCTGAAACTCCACTATCATTTTTTTCCGGTCAGTGACAAAATAAGGCGATAAGTATCCACGATCGAACTGCATTCCTTCCACAATTTGTAGGTCGTTCTCTGTACTTTTCCCTGATTCAATGGTAACCACACCCTTCTTTCCTACTTGACGAAGAGCGTCATAAATCATTTTCCCAACTGTATAATCATTGCCTGCACTAACTGCAGCAACATCTGCTAGCTCGTGATCTTCAATCTGCATAGCAATATATGTAGGATGGTAACTGAATTAACTAAAAAATATTTCTTCAAATGTTTTTGTACAGCCTAATACAATGTCTTCATTTTCGCTATACTTTTTTCATGATTTTGAATAATGCTTGGATCGATAGGGTTTTCAATCTTTCAATTAGAAGAGGGAAAACAAATCTGGTTACCTCTCTGGACATCAATTTGAGTTCTGAAACGAGGGCCACAGCGGTTTTTTCAATCCCACGAGCAATTTGAATGGGATTCATGCCAGCTGCAGTAACCTAGAAGAGAGTTTATGTACAATACAAAAACGTTGCCAAGGTTTAATTGAATGCCGACTTGCATTCCATTAAACAACATGTTTAATAGCGGTATTAAACATAGTATTTGGATACGATGCAGCTTAGCTCAGTTGTCACAGACATCTAAGAACAACCTAGCCTTTCTATAACAATGTAGGATCCTTAACCATCACAATAAGTACTTTCTTTCTTCTAGTCCAAGAAACAAAGCAATGGATGGCATCAGATTCATACCTTCACACCTTCAGTAATTAAACCATGAGCAAGAACTACAGCTGTAGTGGAACCGTCTCCTGCGAGGTCATTTGTTTTCGCGCCGGCTTGCCTCACCAGTTTAACACCAACATTCTCCACAGCGTCCTCCAACTCAATCTTAAGAAAGAACGGAAAATGAAGCCAGTTAAGAAAAGAGATACATACCTTCGCACTCGTATTAGTAACTACGAAAAACTTAACAACGTATTCATTGTGCAGCAACAATTTCTATTCAGACTGTAGCTGTAAATGCAGGTGTAGTGAACCAGGAGCAAAATGTAAAGACAATGGAATTCAGATAAATCCGTGATTGATAAGCAGCTGATGAGGGAAATCATAATTTTGATGAAAGCTACTGTACATTTTGGTTCACTAACAAGAAAGCTCCTTTCTTGATGCAAATACTTGTGTTAAGTCTGATTAACTTTGATTACCAAGTGATTAGTCTCTAAAACCAACAAATGGCTAATGATAAAGCAAGGGATGACAAATGTGTGGGTTGTGCGTGCAATACCTGTTTGAGTACAGTTTCACCATCATTGACAATCTTGGGAGGTCCATATTTATTCTGCAGCACCACATTCCTTCCCTTTGGACCCAATGTCACTCCAACAAGCTCTGCCACCATGTCCACCCCTGCCTGCCACCACCACCACCAATTCAACCATTAAAATAACCCACTTCATATCAACCCAAACAAAGCCCCAATTCCGGAGAGAAATTACCTACGCTGTGTCGGTATCCCAAGCCAATTACGCACACTCACACTAGAAAGTTAAGATTTAAGACGCATGGTATGGCTTGAGAAACCGCTACAGTGACATTCTAGGTGTAGGTAAGTTTCCATCCGAAATTGGGGCACCAATTGAAGAGCGTTGTGACAGGTACCAGAAGCTTCTTTGTAGCTGAACCATCATGGTTAAAGATGAGGTCTTTGGGTATGCCTTTTGAGTTGGCAGCAGAAGGTGGAGAGAGCCTTTTGGGCAGTTTCTGAATGTTGGTGAAGGAAAAAGCAGAGATGGGAGTTGGAGAAAATGCCATGGTTCCCCAATTGAGCCTGGAATTACGAAAATATCATTAGAGTTTGGAATTTTGGAGATAACTTTCAACAGAGAGTTGATGAAGTTTTTGTTTGGAGGATAAGAGAAGACTAGAGAATAATTCTAACGGGAAAAATATGAGGAGGACAAAAAAAAAAACAAACTTAGAACTTATTGGGCTAGACTCAGTCGGCCCACAGTCAAGGTAAGCCCAAGCCCAGTGAGCCCACTCCCAACCCATTTCAACTCGTATCATGTTTTTCTTGTACAAATGATATTCGGAAATGAGAAATTCAAAAACAGAATTTTGGGTGTGGTAGGAGCTGTTAACGCAGGATCCTTTTAGACCTTAAAATGGTATATGGTTGTAAGTTGGACTCATTATGAGTCCGCGAGAGGAATAAAAGATCAAGGCCTTGCGCCTATGAGCCACCCCAATGGAATTAGATGACAGAGGACCATCATAAGGACAGAATAACAATTGCTAAAAGTGACCACTTGCTAGTTTGGATCAATTATTGACAAAGAAGACGAGCGCTTAACCAGAAAGTACTTTCAACCACTCAAGCAAGTTGGCAAAATTGACAATTTTACGACACAAAGTCCTAGAGACAAGCCTACTCAGATGTTGACTCTAAGCCACGCTTTGGCCATCAACAAAAGCAGAAGTATATGAAGGGTTGTTAGACCTAGTGCTCGGTAAAGTTCTTTCTCGGTCGCTCAGGGCCAAGCGAAATGCTCAATATGTGTTTGCTAGCGGTCCCTAAACAAATGTCATTTTATCTCCACATGTCCCTAAACAAATGTCACTTCATTTAATGCTAGGGTGGTGGAGTACTTGAGAGACAAGACATTTTGGGCTCACAGGGTCAAGTAACCCTTATAGATGGCTAGACACACAAAAGAAGAGAAATATTACACTGTTGTATTGCGCGTTTGTAATCACACATCAAATATATACATATCACTACAGTAAACGTAATATAGTTTTGAAAGTGAACCACTTAAACTTCATTATTTATCAATTTATCAATAGCTGATTAAACTAGTATTTGTTGACATTCCACTATTGAACGTTAACGTAAACAGACACTCTGAACAATTTGAATTATAAGCTTCATTCCCGAACTCATGTCATGTCAATTTGAATAAATGAAAAACAAAAATATCACTTGATTAAATTACTGATTGGTGGGTGAAAAGAATCAAATCCAAATAAGGGAGTTGTCAGGTCAAAGCCATACAGTACACAGTCAACGGGCCTCGATTGCATAATCTGTCTAAACAAGTAACAAAATGACGCACCATCTTTTATCTTTTTTAATTTTAATCATGATTTTGAAATGGGAATCATGTTTCCCGAAGAAGCTCTCTTATTTATGTCTTTTGAATGCTTCATATAAGATACATCCACCATGTTTTTGCTAATAATAGTTTTCCATCAGTTTAGTCCTGCAATGTTCGCGGTAAGAAATTGCAAAATTAATATTAATTTTTTTAATATAAACCATGTTTATAATCTAAATTACACTAAGGAAAGAGAAAGTGTTCGAATTCTAAAAGAAATGGGATGGAGAAGAATGCTTTACTCATTAGGGTTATCTACCAATTGCTAAATAAAACCCTTAATCACTTTAAGGAAAATACTTGCATCCAGCTTAATATTCATGGACGTAGTGGATGCAAGTACTGATCATTTCTTATTTATTAAAAACATGACAATTAAGCGGGAGAAATGATAACCACCCGTAATTTTTTTCTTATACACATTTATTAATTAAGTTTACATCCCTTTTTTTGCTATTTCATTGATTAAAACTTTACTTTTAAAATTTTTTTTTTATCAAGGTTCCTAGGTATTAATAAACATAATTAATTATTTCAATAATAAAATATTTGTTATTTCTAATTATATTCATTTAGTGTTAGAAATGTTACATTTGATATATTTATATTCTAAAATTTTTATCATATATTTTTATTTTTATTTTGTACCTATTTTTAATTTGCAACCTTTTTTTTTATATGTGTATCAGTTTTCTTTTCACTTTTAATTTGTACCCATATATTAAATTCTTTTTGTGCCCATATTTTTTAAGTTTTATTTGTATTTGTACCCATATTTTTTTATTTATTTGTACCCATTTTTAATTTTACTAAATGTACCCATACTAATTATATGTCTTTATTTTATGTTTTAAAATATATCAATAGTTATTTTTTAAAATATGTTAATAATTATGTGGGTACATTATTTTCTTTGCTATAATTTTGTGAAGAACAATATTATTCTATTATTTATTTTGAAGTATTTATTATATTTTAAAATATTATTTGAATTTGTTTAAATTTCATAATTTGTGGGACATTAAACACATAAATGCATGAGTTAAATATCTTAAATAATGTTAAGGATCCCGATCAAAATATTTAAACAAATAAGGTTTCTGTCTAACAATTAAGTTGATTAGAGACCAAAACCAAAATGATCCTTTTCTAATATTAGATTGAATTAATTAAACGAAAACAACAAACAAAATTGAATTAAAGTGTGTAGACAAAATGTGTGTGATTATAATTTCTTTTAATCGGAACTAAATAAATATTGTACACTAAAATAATATTTGGCCCCAAGGGGACAAAACTAGTGAGTAGTGAAGGAAATCACAAATTTGTATTTGCTTGGTCTGGGATCGATAGATTACAAACGTGGTCGACAGTTTTGTGACGTCCCTCCCGATAATCACATTATATATTACTAATTATGTTTTGAAGAACACCATTATCCGTATGATTATTAAATTACCAGCTCTGGTAATGTGGAAAGGCTCACTCATCACTGCACGCTGCTTAGGGACTTGTGGGGGTTTAGGCAGTAATCTTTGACCATTAGGATAATCACATTAGGTACAGGATTAAGCTCCAAGGGTTTAGTTTATGAATTAGGTGTCATGTAATGTAACTAATTCACTAATGTTATTGAACCCATATATATTTACTAATAATATATTTTAATTTGAAATCCATTATTCATCAAGATATTTATTATATCATGTGAATTAGTAAAATCATGTGACGATATGCTATTTTTACGAGATAAATTTTGATCAGAAATTTAATCACTTCATTCTAAAGACATCTCAACAAAATATGAGACTCTATCTCGGATTACTAATTTCAATGGTTTTCAAGTTAGACAACCTTATCAAAGCTTCTCTGTCTAGTTGTGTATAATGATTATTTGAAGGAGGTGACCAAGATGTCCCCAACATGAACAGGTGTCCATCACATGCATGCCAAGGCATGTGACTTGATCTTACACAAGTACACTTGCAGCTGCATGGTAAACAGTACAGCTAGCTCCCCGTCACCCAAACAAACTCACACTAAACAAATCAGATGGAGATAAAAAAAGAAGAAACGCTTTTCAATGATGTCTTTAAATGGTGATTTTTCCAAGGAGGAAGAAGAAATTAAAGAGGCTCAGTATTGACCTGTACTAATTGGTAACGGCAACGTCTTGACTTTCTGCACTCTGATACAGTAGGCAGGCAGGCAGCAGTGCACAATAATATCTCGTTCATGGCAGCAGCTCACAAAATCATCACTCCATCATTGCCCCTTTACTCTATGAAAATTTGAAAGTCAAAACCCAATTTAAATTTCTAGGGTTCGGTTGTTCTCCATAAATACTTACATATAAAGGAGGAAGCTTTTTTATTAACCTGTGCTGAAATTGTGAAGCTTTTGCGACCAAAACAATGGCGAATGCCCAGATTTTGTTCTTCCTTTTGGCCTTTTCTCTATTGTATATTTCAAGAGCAGAAGCCAGAGAAATCCCAGCTGCCTCCACGTTGCCTGTATCTGGTCGAAATGAATCATTATCATCTTCTGCTGGTGCTTCTCCTTCTTATATGGCCATCAGATCTTCATCACTTGTAAGTTAAGGATAGTGATTTACACATTTTCATTTTCTCCTTCTGCACTCTTTTCTTTCTTTCCATCTCTCGATTCTCCTTTGATTCAACAAAAAAGATGGAAAAAAAATAGTGTAGAGGAGAAAATGAGATAGAAGAAATCACTTCCCTAAGTTAATTACCCTTTTACTCTTTTTTTTCTCTCATGTTAATCTTAATCCTGGTGCATGTTGATTTCAATTAATTAAAATTTATGTTTTTGTTTTAATTTGTAGGAGGAAGGAAGCCTGGATGGTGAGGCTGATTGTAAGGGATTAAACAGTGAAGAGTGTTTGATGAGAAGGTCCATGGTTGCTCACACAGACTATATCTACACACAAGACATAAGTCCTACTGGACCATGATTTCATCCATCTGTTTTCCCTAGCTACTCTGTTAATTTAGTAAATTTTGCTACATCATGTAATCAAGTAAATTATAGGTTTTGTGTTTTGAGCTGATCAAATATGTTCTCACATTTCAATTAATGGCGACTTCAAGCTTGTTCAATTTAAAAACCAAATGAAATGACCGTTTGTGTTTGCCAAAGGGCCTTGTTAAAGAATGGGCTCTTTTCACTTGACACCACTAAACAGGCCTCTCGCTCAACTGTAGCTTAGATGGGATCCATATTGATAGCATATCAGCAATGTTATTAACAACATATCAATTATGTATATGTATGTGTTGTTAATGTTGTGATCGATATGTTATTGATATGAATCTCACTCCAACTATATACAATTGAGCGGGATCTTGTTAAAGAGCCAAAGAAGCAGCTTCTAACAGTCGTTAAAAAGAATAGGTGTCAATGGAAGAACTACTTGTGTTAATTCTAGTATGGATGAAATTTATAGTTCAGGTGGTTAAGAAAATTTATTCCAGTCCCAATATCCTAGGTCTTGAATTCGAATATATTGCTTGCATAAAAGAAGGGCTCAATTTGAGAAATACTTTTAAATGATTTAAAGCATTTTTAGAGAAATATTTTTGGTTTTCAAGTGTTTATTCCACTAATATTGCACTTTAGTACCATAAAGATTGGTTCAAAAAATATTTTTCACCAAAAAACGCTTTCGGTCATCTAAAAATACTTGGCAAATGAGCCCTAAGTTATTACCAAAGAAAAAGTACTAAAGTGCAATATTAGTGGAGTAAATACACTTGGTTTTGTTTGGAACCGAAATTAGATAAAACCTCCCAAAAAAGGTGTTTAAACTAAGGTCATGCAATGCAGCTGGTCCAAATATGGTTAAACATCTGCCATAAATATAAGGATGACAATACTGATAACATATTCAACTTAAGTACTTGTTTGCATGTACAGATTAGGATAAGTTTGATTACATATGTAAGTGGAGTTCATTCCTCCTTTTTAAACAAAGCAATTTCTACACTAATAATCCTAAGTGCTCATGCAAAAATCACATTTAATAAATTGTTAGTGCTCTTGTTTTCTTGGCTATCACCTATTTATCTTTTTATTTGAGCAATATCTTAATCTGACAGATATTACGAAAGAAGAGATTCAAATTTAAGTGTAGAGAAGAAACAAACTGTTTTAGCCAATTTGATTACATCTAAGTCTGCAACTAATACCTTTTTTTAGGATAAATATATAAATAATCATGATTATTAGTTATTAGCTATAACTTATCATCATCCTAATTGTTTTATTTTATATGTAATGAAGCCTAACTTTAGGAGGGGAAAATATCATTTTTATCATTTGTGTACATGCATGTCTCTCATCAATGGGGTTTTCTCACTAATGTTAAACTCAAAGGTTTTAACTTTTTGATGTAGCTGTAGCACTGGAGACTGGCTGGACTCCATTTGTCGAGGGATTTTTCAGTGTATTAGGAATACGGTCCAGTATATTAAGTGTCATAATACAAGTGATTCGATACTTGAAAAAAAATATTCCAACGTCTTATATCATGACATTTAGTATATTGGATTCTGTTACTAGCACTTTGAAAAATTTATTCGATTTGTCAACCTTAATTATTATCTCTGCACTTGATCTTTGGTTTTATCTCACTGTTTCTTCTACTCACTTCCATAGTTCCATATCTATGTGTGAAGGTCAAAAATCTCCACAGCAGATATTTGACAGAATGACCCATCCAAAAGATGACCACAAGAGGGGGTCTCTGCCGTTTCTTTCATCCATAAGAAAAGATGGTCCAACTCCTAGTAGGAATATGAGGTAGCCCTGTTGACGTTTAAGTTAGGGTTTTGTGGAGAGATTTGGTTTGACATATTTTTGTAGTCTTAATTGTGATTTATAAAAATTATATGATGAAAACATTGTCAAAGTCATCCAAAAATATAGACAAACGGAAGATTCTTAGATGTCACTAGTTGTATATATAAACTTATTTGTTTTCTTCTGCATCATCACGTGACATATTATTGTATACAACTGATACAAATGACGTTGAGCGAGACTAAGATGTAGGTCAAGTTGCTTATTAATACTAGGATTTGCATCATGACTAAATATATATGTATGGGTGCTTATTTTCTGACGATATCATGGAAATGTGATCACACATACTTTGAAGGGAGGGGCCTGGCTAGAATGTGAGGCATAACTTATGGTGGGACTTGGTAATGCTGCATTATATATGACAAATGCATGTGTGTGTGCTTCCAACAGTTCCAGAAGAAAAAGGTAAATCTACTCTTGAAGCAACCCCTGAAGCGTCGGTGTAATGTTAGGTATACCAATTTTTCAGATTAAAATTGTAAATTATGTGACGTGTCATCAATAAGAAATAAACACACGTTAATCAACATTTAGTAATAATCCAATTATCAATAATCACGTCATATTCACCAATTAAAAATAAACATATTATTCAACACTTAAGTAATAATCCAATCATCAACAATCATATTATATAGGTACAAAATATGATTTAAATAGATAATTTATCCACTGTTACCCTCCGCGTCGGCTTTCTTGGTAGGACCTTCGAATTCGTTCACGAAAGCAAAGATGGAAGCTTGGTTTGGCTGAAAAAAGCCAGACAACAGAGATAGGTCACAATAAAAAGTTAAAAACAAAAACATTACTGAGAGGGGTGTAATTTTGCTAGCTAGTGGATAGACCTTTTCAAATGTTTAGTTTTCGCATAGTAGTCATGCATTTTTGTATGATGAGCCACCACTTGCACCACCACCACCTCCACCACCTCCACCATTTCTTGTCTTTCTCCTGTTCCCGCTGCTAGTCTCCGACTCACTCAGATTGTTCCCACAAAGTTACTGACTGTTCTGCCCGAATTGATCCTTGTACGCTTTTTTTCCCGAGTTTAGTACATTGGATAGTATCTATTTTTCGCTTATAGTGGTGATGGGAGATTTTCAATTTTGTAGATTAGTAAGGACCAACTAGTAACCCTTTTGTTCTGATCTTTCTAAATCTGCAATGTCTTGTGTATTTCATTTTTCATGTGGTTGGTGGGGTTCTCAGTTGTCAAACTAGGAAAAAAAAAAAAAAAAAAACTAATGAAAAGTGTTAGAAAATTTTGAATTTTAACGATAAGAACAAAATAAAGGATAAAGTGAATAGTACTAGAATTGACTTTTTGTGTAAAAATATGGTTTTTCATTAAAGTGAACAGTACCAGGAGCTTTTCGTTAAAATATCAAAAAAAAAAAAAAATAAAGTGATGATATGAATGATTCAGTGTTTGATAATTCTTTGATGGATTTAACTTCACTGTTGAAAGAATCAGCAACCCCTCATGTTGAGAGCTTATTACAGCATAACATTTGTCCAAATTGTGATAAAAAAATCACAACTTAGACACATGTCCAGCCGTGATTGGCTCTCAGCAGAAGGGGCTGTTGATTCTTCAGCAACCAACTTCTTTGGTGGGCTACAAAGAAAAATCATTTCAATAATTATGACCTGCAAGTACGTTTTACAGATGTGTACGCGGCGAGAAGCGCAAACTCTTGCTTGTAACCAGCGATATATAATACATCCTCTTCTCTCTATCTCTCTCGTCAAGTTCGCGTGCATCGACTTTAATACGATAAAGACTCTCTATTAGCCAAGTTGAGATAGGATGGTGGCAAAGTGCTTTGAAGGATAAAAAACACTGAAAGCATTTAGAGTAAACAAAAGGACATAAAGTAGGCTAAGTTACAATGGCAGGAGAACAGTGATCCTCATCTATCTTAATGGAGCAAATCGGCCGATGCAGCGATGGATTGGTTCGACGACTCGGCTCTGAGATGAGCCGTGTTGCAGGGCACCTCTCCCTCCAGCTCTCTGAAGGTAGAAGCATTTATATTGTAAGGGCTGCCAATCTGCAGGTTTGTGAGCATTTGGCGAAGGTCACAAGCTTCTTCCTTGAGCCTAGCATTCTCCTCCACAACCTGGTCGTGGGACTCCGAAAGGTTGTTCAACCTGTCTATCAGGCTGTGGTTCTCATTCCTCAGCCGGACCACCTGCGACCAGAGCTCGTCGAGGTGCTTCTGTTTCCTCATTCTCGATCTACGGGCTGATTCTCTGTTGGATATCATTCTCCTGTGCTTCCTCTCGTCGATGACTCTGAGATGGTGATGTTCTTCGGCGTCATCAGAGGTACTGGAGTTGTTGCTGAGGCTGGAGGATTGTTGAGTGAAGTCATGGCCTATAGGAGGAGGGATTTGATGGGATAAGTTGTTGAACAAAGTGTTGAAATGGAGGGAGGGAATTTGGTTCTGCGTGAAGGCAAAGTCAGAGGGATTTGGAAGTGGGATTTCAGGTTCAAAGTAGTGGAGTCCTGAAATGATCTCACCTGGAAGCATGGTTCTCAAAGCTCGGAGTTATTTTGCTTAAGGTTTCTTTGGACTTGCAGTTGAAGGGTCTGTGACCTGTGCTTTGGAGGGCAAGGCAGGGGATGACAGCATGAAGAGTGGGAGGGGTTTTATAGAGGGAAGGGAAGTGGGCCAGGTTTAGCAACAAATAAAAGAGCAACACTTTCAGGGGCTTACATAAGCAAGCGTGGACAATTATTGAAACGGGACAGGAAAATGTGTCTAATGTATGTGGAGGAAGAGATATATATGCATCTTAACATGGATCATATTTCACCATGCTTATTGGTGGTGGTATTAGAAGACAATGTTACTGTGAATTAATAATTCGAGCGTAACCGAGGGAGGGAGATTCAAGTAAGCAGTCGGATATATAAAAAGAGAGATTCGAATCAAGATGTTTATGTGTTCAGAAATACTAATGAGATTCTTTCAAAGGGAGAACTTTCTATGAATTCTTTGCCATCTCATAATTTTAGCATAATATTTTATAATATTGTCACATGAATTGATGTTTAATTGTGATCGGTAACAGAAAGTTTATAAAAAAATTCCACTTTAAGAGTCTCCTTAACATTTCTCGTATATGTTTATATACATGAGATTCATGTGCATGAGCATGCGTTTGTAGATTTGGATAATGATTTGGCATCATATATATATATATATATATATATATATATATATGATATTTATTAGAAGAGAAAAAAAGTATATGATGTGGGGGAGTAATAATTATGGCGTGGAATGTTTGGAAGAGGAGGAAAAACCTTTGAGAAATGGGGTTGAAGTCAATTTAATTAGTCACTAACATTTTATGTGATGACGCAATGAAGGTTAGTTTAAAAGGTAAATGACTAAAATTAAACTCAGTTTGTGATGACTAAATTAATTTGTGTGTTTTATTTGTTCAATTTGGATGACTCACTGAGCACTTCAACCTTTGGATTGAAGACCCCATCAACGTGAATTATTACTAAATTATCTAAAATTGTTCGCATCAAATACCTAAATATCCTCCCATCCATTTTCTTTAAATATTAGATTACTATTGAGTTTGTAAGTGAGATGTCTTAAGTTCAATTTTCGTCAAATACGAATTTGAACCACATTATTGCTAGCCCATTGTGAGGCTAATCTCACAATTTCTCTTTTAGTGTAGATAATATCGATTGTTCGAAAAAAAAAAAAAAAAAAAAAAAAAAAAAACCTGGCCAAGAGCACATCTTTTGCAGATTCTTGAGTGAGCTTTGGCAACATAGTACTGAATAGTGCTTGGCTTTTCAACCCTCTTTCCTTTGTTTATGTTATTTTCATGTTATGGCAAACTTTTATGCTCTTGCATAATGATTTTCTTCTCATATCGTATGAAAATGTGACATCTCTGCAGACATAAACACTTTTAATCACTTAAACCAAGCAGGATTATTAACTAAACAAATTTCCATAACCAAAAGCTGGTGCTCTTGGATAAAAGTATAACGAAAAACAGAGTCACATTAATTCTACTTAGGTCAAACTTTTTGTTTCTTAAGCAAGAAGTGCAGACTTTATGGTGATTGGAAGGGAACTAAATGGCACTTAACCAAAGAGGGCACTTGTGCTGTATAGACAACTATTGATATTTTATAATTCATATACACCTGCTGTGAATTTTTGATAGGATACAAAACCACTTATATGATCTAACTTCCACCACATGTTATATATGATTTGAAGGTTCAGTGTTCCTCTTCCAACCAAGTTCACAAGTTCATCATTATTCTTTCATGACGTATCAAGTAATGCCATTTCAAGAGAGGCCAGTACCACGGTTAATACGCCAAATGCTATAAGATATAAGTTTTTTGATACTTAAAAATATATTTTAACAATTTACATTATGATACTTAATGCACCGAGTTGTATTTCTTGACAAATTTATCCTTCCTCACCTACTTGTCAATTTTTTTTATAGAGAAGATGAATGCCAAAAGAAGATTAGATCAATTAAAAAAGTGGTGTTGCCAAATCTCAGAGCCAGACAGCAACTTGCAGACAAATCTTCTGAATGATTTGCATTTAAAAACAGAGTTCAGCTCCCAGTGATCCTATCCTTACCTTTATTAATCACAATTATTTAACTATGCATGGTTTAGGTGCTTCCCCACTACATCAAACTTCCATTCTGCTTCTAAATTCCAAAGCTAATTGGATAAGACCATCAAGTGTGATTAAGGAACGTTCCAATAAAACTATCTGCTAAACGTGAACCTAACCTCGTGTTCTAACTTTTCATTAGGAAGATGGAAATAGCACAATCCATTGTGTGTAGATTCAAAACTTCGTACAATTAGTGGTAATGACATTAGTTTGAAATGCTTTTCAAGATGAGCAATATTTGCTTTTGCATATCTTCATGTGGCCTCACCAAGTTTTTTATCTGACCACCCAATAAGATGTTATATCGCGATTTACTTTCCATCTAATTGAACTTCTACTAACAAACATAATGATACGATGTAATTGAAATATCAAGAACATAAATAATATGTTGATAATCAATAATATGTTTATAGATTTGTTGATATTAAGTAGTCAAACATTATACGTGATCATGCATCACGATCCAAAATTCTTTCGCTAATAAGAAGTGACACTGCGATACCCTAGCAAAAATGTTAATGAACAAAGACAAAAGAATCACCTAGAATGTACCAAATAATTTCCCATAAATAGGCCCTATGTATAGCTCCTATCCATGACCAAACATACTCTTTTTTTTTTTTTATCACAAGTCACAACCTCATGATAAATCAAAATATAAATCCCACAGACAACAAATACAATTTGAAAACTTCGGGTCCTACCCATTAAAAGAAGACAACAAAAGAATAAAGAGAGAAAGCAAAAGACATGATTCACATGAACATTCATCCATGGCTGCTACAATGGTTTTTCTTACTTTTTTTTTTTCCAAAGTTTTTGTGTTTTTGCCTAGTCTATATCTACACATGCAGTAACCAATAGGAGCTATGGTTTTGTCATGGCTGACGGATAGGTATATATAGATAAAATATGCAGACACAGAAGAGAGAGGGAGCACCACAAAAGTGAGCAAAGTGTTGCCTACAGAGAGGGGACTGGATTTAACAGCTGCCTATTTCTGGTGCCAAAAATTACATCATCTGGGAATTTAGAGGGCAACCAAGGTGAAACAATATGATTATTGTGCACAGTGGGGTCTAATTTGTTTATTTTTTTTCTGCAACCTCTCTCGCGTGGGAGAACGGTGGACCAACCCACTAGGGCCACTCTCGGCCATTTGCTTGGCCCGTCAACTCAACAAGCCCGAGCAAAGTATGAAGCCACCAACCCACCTCTCTCTCTCTCTCTCTCTCTCTCTCTCTCGTACGCACACACAAAGCTAATTAACATGGAAGATGATTCTTTCTCCTCCAAATCTCTCTCATTTTTATTTTTCTCTTATTTAAACGGTTATTAAGCTACATCTACATCTTATATTGATTTTTTATAAAAACAAAAAGACAAAAAACAAAATGTGAGAGGAGAGAAGGGAAAAAGATGGAAATAAGAAGATAGAGAATTCTACTCCAATTAATATTGGACTGATCATGGGACATGATGAGAATCCTTTTTGAGGCATTATACCTATGGCATATGTCTTGTTAGTTGTTACCTTCCCTTTTAGTTTCTTCTTGAACTTATGATTCCCAATTAGTTGATTTTTTAAAAGATATAATCTTTAAAAGTTACCTAAAAAGATAAAAAAAATATTCTTCATTGGATCAAATTGCATAATAAGAACGAAATGGAAGAAGATAAAGAACAATACCAATTAAGAAGATTACTAACTTTCCTCAGTTAGAATATAAAATAAAGATCTTAAACTCTACTTCACATTAAGGATAACAGATCGATGTTTCTCTATATATATACTCGTAACATTAAATAGGACTTACCATAAGATGATTGCATGCAGTCCTAATGCAATCCTAAGCACGATTGCATGCAGTTCGATGTTCAACAAAATGCCTTAAAAGGCCGACATAGAGTGGGAAGCCAAGGGAAATTGCACAAGATGATGTACTTGTTTCATCTTGTTTTCGAGAAGAAAAGTTCTTGAATCTGCCACGTGTTGTGTGGAGAGATTTTTCAATGTGCTTGGAGCACGGGCTCATATACATACATTACATGTCGTTATATAATTAGAGGGACATTTGAAAAAAAATTTCCTCCAATTATATAATGACATGTGGTGTACAACCTTGTGTTCCGGGCACATTGAAAAGTCTATACTGTGTGAACCTTTTTCTACTTGGTCCCTTTAAAGAGATTTGCTAATGGGACTTCTTCAAAAGTGTGACTCTTCATAGACTCCCTGTCACCTCATGTTTTTTGCACAATGTTTTATAATGTTAAGACGAGAATTGACGTCAAACTGTGAGATGACAAAAAGTTAATGGAGAGCCCTACTTTTGAGAGAGTCCCTTAACATTCCGCCCCTTATAATAGTGTGGATTCGAGAAGGACATTGTAGATTATTATTATTATTTAATAAAATTGGTATTATTAAGAGAAGGGGAAATGGTTTGAAAATGTTACAATAAATTGGGGAGGAGAAATAATTCGAAACTATTACAATAATTTAAAAGGTGAAAAAGTTTCAAACCTATGGATGCATGAGTACAAACTCAACACCTTATCCACTAAGATTTGAACTAAATTGTAGAAAATTATTACCATGTTTTGTACACTACAATAATTGTTCATAAACTTGAAAAACGAAGACGTTTTGGTCAATATTTTTTTATAGAAAACTTCATTTTAATCTTTGGCAAAGATGACTTTTAGATTAAACCCATGAGTAAGATCAAAATCTAATTTTAGTCCCTTTATACATTAATAACCTCATTTATTAATTATATTTTATTTTATTTATATTTTTCTTCCTAATTTTTAATGTATTAATTTTATTTCATTATAATTTTGTCACATCTCGGCTCGGGCGGGACCACTTCCCGGGACCGACTCCACCATAGCACGATATTGTCCGCTTTGAGCCCCCAGCACACCCTCACGGTTTTGTTTTTGGGAACTCACATGAGAACTTCCCGATGGGTCACCCATCCTAGGAATGCTCTCGCGCGCTACTCGCTTAACTTCGGAGTTCCCATGGAACCCGAAGCCAATGAGCTCCCAAAAGGTCTCGTGCTAGGTAGGGATGAGAATATACATATAAGGATCACTCCTCTGGACAATGTGGGATGTCACAATCAACCCTCCTTAGGGGCCCGACGTCCTCGTCGGCACACCACAAACATGGTTAGGCTCTGATACCAAATTGTCACATCCCCGCCTGGGCAGGACCATTTCCTGGGGCCGACTCCACCGTAGCACGATATTGTCCGCTTTGGGCCCCCAACACATCCTCACGGTTTTGTTTTTGGGAACTCACGCGAGAACTTTCCGATGGGTCACCCATCCTAGGAATGCTCTCACACGCTACTCGTTTAACTTCGGAGTTCCTATGAAATCCGAAGCCAGTGAGCTCCTAAAAGACCTCGTGCTAGGTAGGGATGAGAATATACATATAAGGATCACTCCCCTCTGCGATGTGGGATGTCACAAATTTTCATTTTCATTTCATTGTTGTAAATATTTAGATAAATTAATTTTTGTTATACAATATATTTCGATGTACTTTGTCTTCTTCATTTGTGTGCATTAAATTCATTATAATACATTTTGGTACATACATTTAGGTACACACATTTCCATACATACAGTTCGATACAAACATTTAGGTACATTAATTCAACATAATACATTTTGGTACTAATATTTCAGTGCATACATTTTGGTACACACATTTAGGTACATTAATTTAATATAATACATTTCGGTGCATATATTTCGGTACATACATTTCGATACTAACATTTAAATACATTAATTCAATATAATACATTTCGATATTAACATTTAGATACATTAATTGAGTCTTTTAAGTTTGAAGAATGTTAAATAAAATTAATAAATTAAAAAACTCTTTTTTTGTCAAAAAATAAATTAAATTTTGTATATTAATAATTTAAATATTTAATGGGAGATATTAAATAGAATGCACATTAATTGTTTTGAATTAATGACACATCAAATGATTATAATCACTATGTAATCTAACCTCAGATTTATTTTAAATTTCAATATTCTTATATGATTAAAGTTAAAAAAAATAAAAAAAAGCCCTATTTTCTATCCAAAACATGTAAGAGAGAGTACTCACCACTCAGTACTTATTGGATCTTCTTCTTCCAATGTCATTGCCTGCCATGAAGCTCTTGGAATATCCATGAGACCACTGCAAATGAACATCGATATTTTTATATTTTCATGCATTTTTAGGGTTTTCCCTTCACAAATATACAGTCATTCAAATTTAATTAATTTCTCAGAACCAAGATTCTAAAAGACGTTAGGTGTTAGTCGGGCGTCAGGATGGGACCTAACGCCTAGGCGGAGTCTAAGCGGGCGCCTAGGCAAACTAGGCGGATTTAAGTAAATCTATTATATTTCGTGTAAATAAGTATTTGTTTATATTTAAAATGTATATAATTTTATCAAAAACTACAAAATAGAATTACATATATATTATGAAGTATTGAAACATAATGAAAACATGGGGAACAAGCGTATAATGTGTGTTCATTTAAGTATTCAACAAGTCTGTTACAATTTATTGAAAAATAATGGGTGGGTGCCTAGGCGGGCGCCTCAACAGGTCTAGGCGCCCTTTCTTAATTTTCAAATGCCCAGATATTAATTGGGATGGTGACCAATAGCCTAGCGCCCAGGCATGACCTAGGGGGCGCTAAGCGGAGATTTTTAGAACAGTGCTCAGAACCGACACTTGTACCATAGTTGCACTGTCTCCACTTTCCACTTCCTCCCACTCAAGCAACTTCAACTTTTCTTTCTTCCTCCCTCAAATGCCCTACATGAAGTCATCACCATTCACACTCTGTAGTGATTGGTTCATATAGGATAAGCTCATCACCAATTTTCTCTTCTTGCTAGATTATATCTAATTAATATATGATTCCATTATTTTATTCCATAATATATAATCTAATTAGCAGCTTGCTAGGCTAGATATGTTGTTCAATATATATCTCCAAATCTTTTCTTGTGGCGTTGTTGTTTATGGAGTATCATTTGTCGTGTATTATTTATGGTGGAAAATGGACCCATATTATTCTAAAATATTCCTAACATCCATGCGTGATTGTCTGTGTGCGCTTAATTAAGCAACTTAATTAAGGTCATAATCCACTTACAATGTGGAAACCAAAAGTTGTTTAGGTGCGATTTTTCAGTGACGGGAATACGGTCCATACAACAAGTGTCATAATACATGTGGTTGGATACTTAAAAAAATGAGAAAATTTGATATAACTCTATTTTTAAGAGTCTCTAAGCATAGAGGTATTTCAACATCTCCCTGACCACCATCGTGTATTTCACCAACACCAGGAATCGAAACCAGGATGGCAATGTGAAATATGGGTATAGAATTCATCCCAACCACTGGGCCATCCCGTGGTGGTTTACCCTTAACTAATTTTTTTAGTGCAACGCTATATTATAGACTAAAGAGATGGAGAGTTCGGCTAAACCACACAATGACAATCTAATTTGGTATTGAATTCGCCATCTACGAGATTCGAACCTAAGATCTCTTGTCATCCACGAGATTCGAATCTAAAACCTCTCACTTACAAGTGAAGAAAAATATCACAATACAGTAGTACCAATCTTTACCCTTAATTGCTTGAATATTATGATTTTGGCTTCCTAAAATTTAGCTTGCAGTTTTTGTGTATTTTATCTACTCCTTAATTCCAGGTTGACTTTTCTAGAATTTAGCATTCAGAACCGAACGTCCTTCAAATTTCTGATCTTCCAAACTTTCTACATACCTAAGACTAACCACTGCATAATCTGTTCCCTTCTTTCATGTTCTGCAAATAAACAAGCCATGAAATCAGCAACTAAGAAACAACTAACAACGCTATTTTATACCTTCGTACTTAAGCCAATACACCCCCACCCCAGCAAACCCAATGGACCCAGTAAGCATAAATAATACATGTTGACAACGGAGATTAATTCAATTTGAACATAAATTACCTGTACAGAACCCCGTTACCTCATTCACCCTTATTCAAATTATGATGGCTAAAAACTCAATTGACTCTGGTTCAAACATATTTAACCCGAAACAGATGCAATCGTAATTAACTTTCATATAAAAAATCCATCCCAAATCAACTGTTCGTTCAATTTGTTTTCATTGTGTGCAGGGATAAAAAAGATTTGTTATTCAAACCATAGGGAGTCGATGGCGATTGATGTAATTCGATTTAAATAAGTCATACACACTTTAATTGTTGACGTGGGTGTCGTACTAGTGATGGATTAAGGTTCTCTCTCATCCTCTTCTCATCTTCTTCCATCATTTCCTCTTTCATTCTCTTATTTTGTCATTCTTTTGTTATAAAAAATTAATATAAGATGTTGACATGGCTTAACTCTGACCGTTCAAATAGGAAGGGAGAGAAGGGAAGGAAAAAAAAAAAAAAAAGAGAATCCTACTCCTTCTATTCCAAACAGATGTATAAAATTGGACCCGTATTAAAAAACTCTAAAATAAAATTTCTAGCCACTTGTATTATAACAATTGGAGTACTAGACCATATTTCTGACACATTGAAAAATTTCCTTGTGTTTTAGAACGAAGGGTTTTTGTGTAATTATCAGTTTTATAAAGGTCATAATAGTGCCAAGTGTCGTGCCATATGAATTTCAATGTGAAATAAGTTTTTTTTTTTTTTTTCTTTTTTTGTGTGAGAGAAAATTCATTGAGTTTGATTCTCCGGTTTGAAAAAGGTGTTTTAGTGACACCACCATCATTACTTTAAAAAAATACGATGTTATGATATTTTGTGAATCCAATTCCTTCTAATGTAGCAAAAAGAATTATGGAATCACTTGAAAATAAGCTTTCACTGTACGAATTATTTTCATTGTATGAGTTTTGGACGTCCGTGGAGAAGTCACACTACTAGAAATTTGAATATAGGCCACTTATTTTGGGGCCACGTCCTGCTCACGAAACAGTGGCGTTTTTGGGCAATAGCCAGAATGCTGTAACATGTATCTGTGTCCATTTGTAAGCCACGGTTATATCGTGGCCAATGTCTATTTCTCTAAACTAATTATGTAGTAAACACGGGTTTATAACATTAGTCTTGATTCCATGAACAAATACACCCCAGAATTTTGAGTACCGTCCTAGTACAATCCTGAAGTCACATGCAGTATTACTGTTGCCAAATTTGCAACCAAAAGACGTGGCACAGTGATCCATCTCAATCCCCTTTGGTATATTTACCAATCATGAAGGTCCAAATCTTGGGTGCAACTTAGCCTAAGCTAGCCAATTAATTCTCGAATATTGACATTTGATTGGTTTCTCCCTAGCTAGCTAAAGGCCCCAAGTTCCTTTCAACTAAATGATGATTATATGGAGATTAACATGTTGATCTAAGCAAATCATCTATAGAACATGGCTTTTTAGCCAAAATGGTTCTTGAGATTTGTATAACACATCACTTTGGTCTTTGAGATTGAAAATCAATAGAAATGGTCCATAAGATAGTCCACCATCTATTATTTTGGTCATTCCATTAAAAACTCCGTTAAGTGTCCCAGAGCTCTTAGCCAAAAGTTTAGGCAATTTTCAAAACTTCGTAACTCAATCGTTTCTTAACCAAATTCGACCCATAATATATCAAAATGAAGATAGGAAAGTGTAGAACAAGATTATACATATTTGGAAGCCCAATGATTGCCGGAGATGGCTGGAAAATAACCTAAAAGTGACTTGTCCGCGGGAAGATTGGAAAACTCGCCGGAAACTGGGTAAACTTTAAACGTTCATAATTTCTTCAATACTCAACGAAATTGAATGATTCAAAAACAAAAATCATACTTATCAACAAGAAGAAGAGAATGATACCTTTCTCGATGGCTAAATAATCGTGGTTTAGCTGGAAAACGGATTGAAAGCGGCTGTCTTGGTCTCAAGTTAACCACTTTCGAGCCTTTGTTCAGCCAAACCACAGTGAATTATCCATCTAAAAAGGTACCATTCTCTTCATCTCATTGAGAAGTATGATTTTCGTTTTTGAATCACTTGATTTCATTGAGTATTGAAGAAATTATGAACGTTTAAAGTTTACCCAGTTTTCGGCGAGTTTTCCAGTTTTCTTGCAGATCAGTCACGTTTCAGACTATTTTTCGGTCATCTATGTCAACCATTGGACTTTCAAATAGGTATAATCTTATTCTACACTTTCCTATCGTCATTTTGATATATTATGGGTTGAATTTGGTTAAAAAACGACTGAGTTATGAAGCCTTGAAAATTGTCCAAACTTCTGGCCAAGAGCTCCGGGACAAGTAACGGAGTTTTTAACTAAAGGACCAAAATAATGGATGGTGGACAATCTCATGGACCATTTCTATTGATTTTCAATCTCAGGAATCAAAGTTATGTATTATGCAAATCTCAGGGATCATTTTGACTAAAAAGTCATACAACATTGATAAATCAATTTGAATTCTTAATTATAAGAATGATTAAGAGGATTCTCTAAGCATCGAGAGCCACAATCATGTTTTCCTTGATCCACCAAAAACTGGCAGCTAATTTACTAATGACAGCAAATGCACCTGCATTATGTAGAAAATGCGCAATTAACTGTTGTTTGTGATCTTAGATCGTCATCTTTGAACCTAACTCCACAAAAAGTGCATGCGTAAGCTTGTCAACTTGAAAGCTGGGTGTCTCCATTACCTAGATTAATTGCCCCACTTAATTTCATGTGGATAAAAGCCACCGATTGTGTTAATTAATTACCCATAGTTAATACGACAACAATTTGGTACTTAGAGTGATTAAAATTGTACCATTACACTAGAAATAAGCAGAGATATGAAAAAGGAGAACATAAGCATGCAGAGGAAGAAATAATTATGGTAAATTATGAGATAAGGAAGTGATTTATGCACACTTATAATATTCTTTCTCTATACACTTATTTTTTTGCATACACACCTTTGTTTATTTATAACATTTAGATTGAAATTAAAAGAAAAATTAATAGACAACAAAATAAAATGCAAAAATCATGTCGACATATATTAAAAACTAAAAATCACTTTGAGAATATAAAATATGAACTACTGTTTTTAGCATATCTAGAAAAGTATCATTTGAGAAGAAAGTGGTATGTATTCATAAGGCAAACAAAAGCCACTTATTAAAGGCAAGGCTTTTAAAAAGGTCTTGAGTGGAATGAGTGTCTCTTTGACCGCATCGAGGGACACTCTTGAGGCCCTATTATTGTCTTCTCCAATTTTAGTTTTGGAATGAGACCTCTCCATCTTTCACTATTTGCGACGCCTGACCCATGAGCATGGAACAATTTATAGCCACGATTTCAGATTTGTTTATGATTCTAGCCAACAGCTTTTTTAATTTTTTAACTTTCTAGTCACTAATGTTAATAGTAGTACCACATGGCTCATCTTCATCATTGGAAACTATAAGTTTGGGGTACTCTTCTCACAGAGTCAATGTACCTAAACTCTGCAAAGCCTTGGAATTCCAACTAATTTCCTTTTTTTTTTTTAACTAACAATATGATATTCACAAAGCTATATTTACAACATGAACACTCACATGTAACAATCCCTGTTTGGCAGATCGGATAAAGGATCAGATAGGATTAGTTATACGGACTCAGGTGTTTGACGTTCACTCGTACTAAATAAGCGCCGGATTAATTTAACCGGTCGAATAGGATAACACGGTATACACCCGCTTAATAAAACCAACCAAAACGCCCGGATTATTTAGTCGGGGAAGAAGAATATGGGAGAGAAAGGGAGGGAGTTTGGGGGGTGTGGCGGAGAGAGCTGGGGAACAATTATTTGGGATTCTTCTGCAGTCGGGGAAGAAGAAGGGAGAGAGAGAGGGAGGGTGTTTGGGGGGTGCGGAGAGATCTGGGAACAAAAAAATGATTTCACTTTTTTAATTTTTTTTTTTTTAAGTTTGATTCCTCCTATCTAGTATAATACCAAACACAATATAAATAATACGGTCACTAGTCCGATACTGCACCAAACACCCGACTAATTTAGTCAATACTCTTCGGTGGCTATTTATCCTATCCGATAGAAATAATCAGTACAGTCCGAGCTGCCAAACGAGGCCTTATATATTAGACTCACCACAACGAGAATGAAAGAAATTAAAGTTTCATCATAAACCAATTGACGATATAGGTAATGATGACTCAATCTCTTATAAACCGTTGCATGGTTTTTCATTTTTCAATGTTTTACTCTTTATACTTTCATATCCTCACAAATAGTTCTTCACAAAACGATTTTTATAACATGTAATTAACAATTTATTTCGGATCCATTAACTTTAGGTGCTAGTGCTAGTCCATTAATAACCCTTTTGTTCAAGAAAAGAAAAGGCTGATGATGATGTATTGTATGGAAAGTTGAGAAGTCAGGCCAACAATAATAACAAGACAGCAAAGAGATCAAAATTAATAATATTATTAATTCAACCAGTGATGGACTCATGGAAATGGCGATGGAAGTTTCTCTAGAGCTGGAAACGAGTGGCTCAGCTTAGTTGAGTAACCTTGTACTAGTTAATTAGCAGTTAGGTTTGGAAAACTTATAAATATTAGTTGGTAGTTCCCACCAAAAGGAAAATAAGATTGGTCAGTAGTCCTAGAAATGATTAGAACGACACTGGAGAGAGAGGATTTAAATTTTGAACACACAACTTCTTCTGCATTCAGTTGCAAGAGTAAACGCTTTTAAACACTCACGAGTGGCAACTTTCAAGTCCCTTTCATTGGATAAAAGATTTCAGGAGAATGCCATGGATGGATACAAACTAGTTGCCAATTAAGGATTGAAAACTGAATAAATTAAAATTCTCAAAAAGTTTAACCCTACTGTACATGCAGATCACAGCTAATTAATACATAATTAAGCAGCTAGCTAGCACAATCCTATTCTATCTTATTAATCCATCTGACATAATTGTTGATCTGTTAGGCTATGCCCATATGGCTATTACTGACATGCCTCCTGCCCCAAAAAGAACTGCAATATAAGACAACATTTGGAGCTTCACATTTGCTTGCAATGTAGTCCCCATGAAATCAGCTGCTAGGAGATCCACCAGCGCCATATAGTTGAGCAGCCCTGCAGATGCAGCATTTAGCAACCCGACCAGAATCAGAGCCGTCGGACTGTCGTCACTGTATATATGTGACAGTGCAATTCCTAGTGCTATCTATTAGAAGTTGTCTAATGGACTTTAGGGTTTCTGGTTGTATGCATGGCTGAGTTCGGTTTCTTAGTGTCAAGTTGTCAACTCCCTTAATTCATGGAGCTGGTATTTAGCTTCCCAAAGTGTTTTGTAAGGATCTCAAGGATGGGTTGTCATCCTCACTTTAGCTAAGTCATGGGCTAAAGTGATGGTCTTAACCCTACTCTCTTGTCTTCCCATACCTTGTCTTGTCCCTTACCTCTTAGGACTTCCTTCTTACTTGTAGGAGCTTCTTTCCTTAATTAAGTCTTTTGCTTTTTTCACGGGTCAAGTGCTGGTTCTTAGGGATTGTGTTTGCTCCCCTCTTGCAGCTTCTCCTTGTGATTCTCTATAAGTGTGATCTCTCTCTCTTGTAACACTTACAATCGATATACAATTCAATCTTTGAAAAGCAACACTATCCCAAATGGTGTCGTGGCTGAGAAGAAGAACACCATTGTTGCTTTCATCTTCATACCATATTCAGCCTGCAAGCCACATTAATTTGAAGCATGTTTTAGGATTAATTATACAATTTATACTTTAGTTGGCTACTTAAAGATGAGTAGGAACTCCTACTCAAAATTTCTCAAAATTGTTCGTTGTGTATATATAGAACTTTGTGTTTATAATTAAAACCGTTCATATTATAAATCATCCTATAACGATAATCTCTGCAAGAAATCAAATTAAAACTAAGGTCGTTTAGTCATTAAACTGTTTAAAAAACCAATGAACGGTATTGGTAAAAATATTACAAACTGTCTATGTTGCTAAAATAGATTAACTAAATAACCTTAGTTTAAATTTATTTTTTGTAGAAATGGTAATGGTCTTTACAGTGTAATTCATAGTATGAACGGTTCTGATCATAAACACAAAACTCTGTGATTAAAACACTAAGAATTTTGAGTATGAATTCCTATTCATCTTTGAGTAGTCAAGTATTGTTCTTTAATAAATACAAGGCTGGTAGATTAGTTGGTGAATACTGAATTAATAATTACCTGTAGTATGCATCCGCCGAGTCCCATTCCTTCAAATAGTTGATGGAAACAAAGGGCAATAATGAGTGGTCTGATTGTGCATGGATTATCAGATGCCCCCATTGATAATCCAATCACTACCGAGTGCACTACAATTCCTAGTTCCAATACCTGCATGCATCAACACTCCAACTCAGTTAAAAATTATTCAAACCCTAACTTAGTTTCAAAGTAATGCTCGATTAATAGGTTTCATTTAGTTGAATACGGTAAGCAAGTTTAAATGGTTAAGAGTATTCGAGCATGCGTAACAAACTACACAAAATCATAAGATTAATACCTGTGCCACAACACGATATCTCAGCAACTGTGAATCCTTGTCGTCGAGTCCATCTTCAGTCTTAATGTCATGACCATACCCAAAAGGCTCTATTTGAGAAGAGCTATTTTTGGCATTCTCGTCATCTTCGCCGCGAGCTGCACCGCGAACTAAATATTTCCTATAGTGACTCATCGAAAACGAGTCCACCATGAGAGTAAGAACGGCTGAAAGCATTGCCACGAACGTTGTGAATGGAAACTTCCTCCACGGATGTTCCGGCAAGCACTCGGATGTCAAGCAATCGAACGAGTCGGGCAAAACGTGCATGTACCCCGTGGCAAGTATGACACCGGAGGCGAACGCTTTGACAATGACGAACATGTTTTTGCCGGGTTGGAAAGCCGAAACCTTGCGTGAAAACATCGGCAAGCAGCACTAATCATGCTCGTGACCAAAATGGCAAATAAAGCAATGGTCTTCAGTATCAAGGCCTTGGATTTGTCGTGGCATTGTCCTTTGGATTTGGACCCACATTGCTGTGGTTCCTCGGCAGCTGCATTGCCGGCAATGCTGAGGAGGAGGAGGATGACGGCGAGGGCGTAGATTTTGGCAGCCATTGAAGTACTTGCTTAGTAGTGGGATATCTATGTTGGTGTGTGAAGCTGAGTTTGTTGGAATCAGGGTTTTATAGATTCAAGGAATACCCTTGATGCGAGATTTGTTTTAGTTGGTTTGGAGTGGTGAATCACTGAATTTTGAGATGAAGAAGGGTAGTTTGGAGAGCATGGACTGGGACGACGAAAAATTGTGACGGGCGTGTGGTGAGCTTTTGGCATGGGCAGAGTTTAACTGAGAGTTCTGTGCTACGTCATCAGTTGGACTCGTCCTAGTCAGCTGCATGGATGTCGTGGCATATTTCTAAAAGAGACTTAATTAACTTTAATGAAATTAGTAAAATTAATTAACGAAAATACTTAATGTTTTTATTAAAGTTAAATGATTAAAAAGGAATAAAAGTGTATACTTGTTAGCTTAATTCTAAATCTCTCAGAAAAAAATAAATATATACTTGTTTAGCCTAATTCAAATTGGAATTAGACATTTTCTAAAATGCTTACAGAAATTAATAATTTTTTTTATAGAAATATTTATGCTTTTTTTGTTGTTGGATAATTTTACTTTTTTTGAAAAAGACTCCTCTCAAAGATAAACTCCAACCTCTTTTATCCAGCCTGTTTTCAAATCCCCCTTTTGATAAGAAGATCTAACAAAATTCGCCCATTTAAAAAACCGGAATCCTCTCTAGATTCTCTTCGTGAGGATTCTAGGGATCAATTTATTTTAATCGTTCATCGTATATTTTGCGGCCAACTTTCGATAGATACCATTTGTGTTCACTTTTAAATAAAAAATTTTAAATAATTTTTAACTGCAAGATGACTAATGAACAGATATGATGAACTGCTCCATAGGATCCTCATAAAGAGGATCCGAATATGATCCCATTCCAGAAAAACCAAACCGACAATCGACATTAAACTGGGCCCAATAGGACCAGTAGGCCCAATAGACCCAATTAGCCCACAGGAATGCAAATGCATAACGGTCACCAGAACAGAAACATCAACAGCACAACAGCAACAGCAGGAGGAAAAATTTGTGGTTGTGACAGGAACACGAATGATACATCATGTGTTTTTTTGTAAATGGTAGAAAATTATATTTTTTAAGTTATTAACTTATTAATATATAAATCTCATAATTTATATAATGATAAGTGATGTACCGTCTCGTGTGCAGATAACATTGAAAAATCTTTCCAGCGGCAGAGACGACACTGTTTCCTTATCCCCTTCTCTCCACCTTCATCTTCTTTCACTTCTCTCTCTCTCTCTCTGAAACTCCCCTCCCTCCTTTTTCTTCTCTCTTCCTCACATTCGATGCTATTGCCCACAAATTCTCTCTCTTTCCTGCATGGCAAGAGGTCCCTGTCTTTCCCGCGCACAACGACGCCACTGCCGCCGCCCTTCTTATTCCTCAACCCAAACTCCCGCCATTTTCGACTCCCTCAAAAAAAAAAAATTTCTCCACTCTCATTTATTTCCACTTAAATGATGTCACTTCTATTTGATTTTTCGTATTATTTTTGTCTTTAAGGCCGTTGGAGGAGTAAGATTCGACGGCCCGGAGATCGAAGTCCGCGAAGTGTCAGAAACGGAGGACGGTGACTTGGTGATCGAGGCCGGCGTCACGTGGACGCTGACTCCAGCGTTGACTCTTCCTCAAGGACTTGAAAAGATCAGAGAGGCCGTTGAGGAGTTGGAGCTCAATCCTCCTTCCACTTGTACCGGAATTCATAGGTTTCACGTAATTAAAAATCTCCGGTTTCATACTGGTTTATCATACAATGTGCGTTGAATTGTGGACTTTGATGGCGAATTTCACAGGTGGCTATGTCGCTGAGTGCCAAAAGCCTGAACTGGTTTTGCATGCAGTCAACTGGAGTCGTCTGCGGTTTATCCTCTGTTTTTCATGGGCAAGGATGTCGAAAACCCGAGTTATAAATCGCTGTACGTGAATGAAACCCGACGAGTTTTCGGAATTGGTGCCGCGGTTCACTTTGCACCTTCATCATCATCTTCTTCGTTCAAAAGGTTAGTTCTTGTCTTTCTTTTTGCCCTCGTTGATTTTGATGGGACACCCACACAAGTAGCTCATGTTGTAGCGTCACTTGTGGAAGAAGGATTTACTGCAGTAAAGCTGAGGGCACTATTCTCATCTCTCTGAACTCATATTGTTACCATTACAAATATTCTTGTCAATACGACTTTGTTATTATGCATCAAAGAAAGTGAAGGCTTTGGTTTGTGGCTTTCCAATGATTTTTGCAACAGGTAGCTATACAGGCAGTGAGAAAGAAAGTTGGATACCGGATTCAAGTTCGTGCTGACGCCAATCGGAACTGGACGTATAAATTGTTGTGCCTTGGCCCGTTCGTTAGTGCGGAACCGAGATTCAGATTACAACCTCACCAAAATCACACACAGTTGAACAAAATAAAATACAAGAAATAAAGACACAGAGAAATTTACGAGGTTCGGCAAAAAACTGCCTACGTCCTCGGAGAGATATTGCTCTTCACTATGAGAAAAACAATACAAGTTACACATGAGTTAAATCGACATAACCCAATCCCATATCCCTTGTACACCCACTCACAGAATTTTCCCAAGAGCCTCACTCTACCCCAAGAGTTCTTTCATAAGAGATCTTTCACTCTAGCTCTCTTGATTTCTCTCACCCGTGCCCATGGTAGAGCCAAATGCTCACACCATCTCCTTGGATGCTTTTCTCTCCATCTCACTCTACACTCGGCTGCACACTTATTCCCTTTTAAAAAACAACCAAATACATAAAATAATAAGGCTACTTGCTAGCCTTTTCCTTTTCTCCTCAAAACAAGGAAAGCAACAATGATTTTGTCCACCTTATTATTTTATTAGTCGAAAGTTATTTTGGACATTTGTCCACTTGGCCACAAACTCCAACAATCTCCACCTTGGCCAAGTTCCAAAATCCATTGGCCTTACGTACCAACATGCACACTCTGAATCAACCTCGTTGGTCCTGTTCCGATTCAGTCACTGCCAATGCATGTGCAGCTGCTGCAAGCTAAAAATCACCATTTAGCTTCAGACAGGATCTCAACACATCCTCGTCTCCTCCAGCAGGTTTTCCTCCTCTTCATTGTCTGCAACCTGGAAACTCGTCAGCGCGCCTATTTCCAGCAACAACCCATCGAGCCAGACAAAATTCCCACACTTCCTCCTACCTCAGGACCTTCTCATCACCTGTGAATCCCATAGCTCCACCTGCTGCAAAACCCCTGCAACACTTGAGACTAAACATCACCAGGAGAAGTGTTGCTTCGAGTACCTAGAGGGCATACTCAAAGTCTTCCACCACAAACTTGCTAACCCGGCCTTGCACCCGTAGCACTGTGGACCCTTGCCTCCAGAACCGGATCCGAACCTGCTGTCTCTCTCAGATCCTCTTTCCAATTTTCTTCCATGATTTCAACCTTGAATAGCTTAAGCAGTCTTGTGCCCACCATCATCCATGGTCTCTTGTGTGTATCATTCCACACCAAAGAAGCTTGCACCTGCTCCAAACTTACTGTTTCTTTCCTTGCAGTAAAGTTTCACAAGGTTCTCGTACAAATCTGAAAGTGAGGTAAGAAGAAAGAGGCCTTTGTCTTCTTCCTCAACATCAACTTTCGCAGTTGATCCAAGCATCCCTAAACACGGCTTCCATTTCTTCAGGCTTCCATTACTCTCTTTTACCAAGAGCAAAACCGCCTCTCCCTTTAAACTGCTCAACTGAAAATTTCATGGTGAACAACAAATCTGGACCTCCAACGAACCAAAACCCCCAACGATGCTCTGATACCAATTGTTGTGCCTTGGCCCGTTCGTTAGTGCGGAACCGAGATTCAGATTACAACCTCACCAAAATCACACACAGTTGAACAAAATAAAATACAAGAAATAAAGACACAGAGAAATTTACGAGGTTCGGCAAAAAACTGCCTACGTCCTCGGAGAGATATTGCTCTTCACTATGAGAAAAACAATACAAGTTACACATGAGTTAAATCGACATAACCCAATCCCATATCCCTTGTACACCCACTCACAGAATTTTCCCAAGAGCCTCACTCTACCCCAAGAGTTCTTTCACAAGAGATTTTTCACTCTAACTCTCTTGATTTCTCTCACCCGTGCCCATGGTAGAGCCAAATGCTCACACCATCTCCTTGGATGCTTTTCTCTCCATCTCACTCTACACTCGGCTGCACACTTCTTCCCTTTTAAAAAACAACCAAATACATAAAATAATAAGGCTACTTGCTAGCCTTTTCCTTTTCTCCTCAAAACAAGGAAAGCAACAATGATTTTGTCCACCTTATTATTTTATTAGTCGAAAGTTATTTTGGACATTTGTCCACTTGGCCACAAACTCCAACATAAAGAAGGTATCCAGTTTGGATCCTCGGTAAAGGATTGCGATCTGCAGTATTTAGAGGCATTCACTCTGCAAAATTGGTTAACTCAACATTTCTAATCTACATTACCACTCCCTCTCGAGTGATGGAATCTCTTTCAGATCAAAGTTTATGTGGTTGGCATGCTTTAACGATTTAACTTTTCGCCTCATCTATATTTGTTAGGATTAGTGATAGTTGTCAATGTATCTTAATTAATGCCATCGTTGACCCTGAGACTATCTATTTGTTCCAGGAACCTGTTCAAAATGAAGGCGACATTATCGGATTCTGTGAAGAAAGTGGTTTACTTGTGGCACTGGATGAAACTATTGACAGTCCTAGAGAACATCCGCTTGATAAGCTGGTGAAGTATACCCATCCGGGAATAGTAGCTCCTGTGAGTGGCAGTTTATACATTGCTCATTAGTATCTCAATCTTTTGCAATTTGGTGTCTTTGTTACTGAAATTTATGACCATTCGATGGCGTGTTCCTGATTTAGGTTGTTCATATTGGTTCTTTCAGGTTATTAAACCTAGCGTTGTTGGCGGCTTCGGAAAGACAGCAATCGTTGCCCAGTGGGCACAGCAGCACCAAAAAATGGCTGTTGTTAGTGCTGCGTTTGAAAGTGGCCTAGGTTTGTCAGCATATTCGGTTTTTCTGTTATCTCAACCAGAAGAATTCAGAAATCTGTGAAATGATGAATTATTCATTGGCCCCGTCAATAGCCCATGGTTAGGAACTTACCGCTGGCTAAAAGATGTAAACACTACTCTCAAGATAGGTTTTAATCTATATAGTGGCTTCGTAGAAGCATCTGTTGCTGATCAAGTTCTTGAAAAATTTCAAATAAATGGCAACGTAGTTCATAGAAATTTCACCGGAGAGCAAGTCCACGTATTCTAGCTCACTGTAGATTCAAAGGGTTTCTCTTATCCCATCAAAGTCCACGAGTTTGGACAAAGATACGATGTTAGTTAAAATTTCATATACTTGAGACTCTATCTCTCTCTCTCTCTCTCTCAAGTTGCATTGGTTTCCTGTTTCAGCCTCAATTCATACTTGATCGTGAAAGCTTGATGAAGTCTTCATTGATGCTAGACGTGGACTATGAGATGGTAAATAATTGGATCACTTGCTCTTACGTTCTGCACTAGTATACCAGTGACAGATCCAAAATTCGAACCTTTGAGAAGTTTTAGAGTTAAAAGTTCAAGTCTTTTAGATACAAACAAAGCGTAAAGCGTGCAAAAAAAATTCAGTTTATTTGCTAAAAGCATTTTGTTGAACATTTGGTGGACTAATTGTCGTTAGCTGAACGAAATTGTGTACGAGTCAAAAGATATTGGCATATACCAAAACAATCTGATGAGTGTTATTGAGAGAACTTATCGCGTGTTGTCCATGCAACCTACGAAAGGTATTTTGTCGAACACTTGGTCTGCATAAAAAGAGTCCGTACCAAATATTCAAATAGTCCTCAGAAGACTTTCACATATATATTTCTCGAACTTTGAGTGGTTCTGAGAGATCTCAATGTGCATCCACCACGGAGTATAATGATTGCGACAATCGATGCGAGATGTGTGTAAGTAGTCCATTGTGGAATTGAGATCAATGGTTTATTAGCCCGATATCAATGGTTTTGCATACCCATCACCATGTTTAACAGACCTATCACAAACTCACAATCACCTTCTAATGAAATTTTCTTTAGTAAGGAAAATTAAAATCACTAATGAAATTTTCTTTAGTAAGGAAAATTAAAATCACTCTCAACCTTGTTACTCAAGAATTAATTTTGATTATTTATTTTTGAAAAGAAGACTTGATTATTGGTTTTGCATACCGAGGACAACAGAACTAAATCTAAGAAATCGGACTTGGGGAAGGAGAATACGGATCCTCGACGCATATGCATTTGTGATTACAATATAAATCTCGGCAGTCATTCAGAACATAGCAACGAATATTGCCAGCTTGCTGTCTGTCTAAGCAACTGCATTTCCGTCGCTACAAATGACCGTCGCCAACGCACTTGAATTTTCCTTCACATTCACGGCTAGTCGAACATCGGCCTGTTTCCGGTGACTAGGCGATTTCAGGTGCCGGTGCAGAGCTGCCCAAAAACTCTAAGCATGTGCATTTATTGTCGAGGCAAATAACTCTGCCTGAAGATGAGCATTCGGTTTTGTTGCACCCGGAGTTGGCAGAACATCGTTCTTGAACCGAACTCCTAGCTTGTGCTCCTGTCAACCTTGAAAATCCTACACCTGCAAATAATATTGCATTAGTGAACGTTATGCAAATGTAATGCAAATTAGCACTAATTAATTATATGAAAGAATAGAAATAGTGAGAAAAACTCGCAAGTTGCAATGATCAAGAAAACGACTATGTTAGATGCAGCCTTCTCCATGTTGTTGTGATTTGCGTGACCGTCACACCTGGGGTTAATTTGATTTCCAAGGCTTGCGTTGCATTATACTAATCGAGCTCTATAGGGTTGTGTTTATAGGGTTCGCATGTAGTTTTAACGCCAAAGTCTGCTGAAATTAGCAGGTTATTTAATTACTTTCCAAACTATGAGATGCTTCATCGATTCATTTCTTGAAATTTAGAGTACACGCGTTAGCTGTTAACCATGGCTGAGAGAACAGAAAGAGAGAAACACAGAGAAGAGTTGAGAGAATTCTAGAAATTGAAACTATTTGTTTTTACAGATATATATACTTAGCTAGAGATGCTTAGAAGCTAACTAACTCTTAAAACAACTATAAGCACCTCTAAATAAATGCCTAATCTAATGAAACTTGGCAAATATTACAATCATTAGATCTCTACGCATAACATTAGCTAGCCAATTATCTTTAGTCACACCACAAATTTGTTATAATTTAATCCGCTTATCACAGTATAGAGAGTGCTCGGTGCACTTCGTTATACATTTAGTTGTGAATCTTGTTATTAACTAATCTTCACAATATATACATGTCATAATTAGAACAGTTTATTTCTTAAATCAACATTTAAAAAATAGTCTCTATAAAAAACAATTAAATTGGAAATAATTGTAGTAATCCATATATATGACCAAAAAAATCGCCCATTTTTTGTATGAGTAAAGATCCTTATGATACATTAATTTTCAGCGTTGGAGTGCTTGAAATTTGCTGAAAGGAGGGGTTTTCATTTTGCATCTTTTGAAGTGATTCTATAAAACTGTTACGTCAATTAGCAAGTACGCACGAATTGTTCTAAGTTCTTTCGTTGAGATTCTTGAGTGTCAAAACCTGTTTGACAATGTTTCGAGCCTCACTTCTGTATTTTTTAATCATTTTTTTAGTTTTTGGCTCAAATATTCTACTAAATATACATTTCTTGCTCAATAAATTTTAAGCTTCCAAATTCCTTAAAATGTTTAACTTAATGCTCAGGAAAATATGTTGCGAAGATAAAAAATTTGCATTTTTGTCAAAAAAAGCATGGGTCAGGCGGGCTAGACACATGCAAAACGAGGCGGACATAGTCCACACAGAATGCGACGAACCACGGCACACAAAACAAGGTGGGCTTTGCTCAAAGAAAACGGGGCAAGCTTCTGGCATGCAAAATGAGGCAAGCTCGCTCACGAAAAACGAGGTGGTATACATCACACAAATCGAGGCACGAAAAACGAGGTAGGCTTCGTGCACCCCAAAATGACAATGCCTCTCTAGACGCAAAATAGGGCGGACTTTTGGCACAAAAAAATATCACCTCACATGTAGAACGAGGTGAACCGAGGCACACAAGACAAGGTGAGCTCTGCGTATGCGAAACGAGGCAAACTCCCGGGTGCTCAGAAAACGAGCCGGGCTCCACGCACGGAAAATTATATTTTGGAGAACATGAATATGATAGTTTGTTGTAGTGATAAGAGAAATCAAGGAAAAATAAACAAAAATGTACAAAAGTGATTCAAATTCTTTGGGGTGCAAATCTGGCAGAAAGTCACGCGTGACTTTATGTCTCCATAAAGTCACGCTTGACTTTCTGCCACTCCAAGAATTTGAATCATTTTTGTTAATTTTTCTTTTGTTTCTCATATCATTACAACAAACTATCATATTTCTGCTCTTCAAAATATACATTTTAACATCTCTATACTGTTCACTTTTTTTTTTTTTTTTTTTAAACTTTTCGACTTAAATATTCTACTAAATATACACGTGTTGCTAAATAAATCTTAAATCCGCTTCCAAAAAAATTATAAAGATTTCCTTAATGCTCACGGAAAATATTTTGAGAAAATAAAAATTTGCATTTTTTACAAAAAAAAACATGGATGTCACAGTTTTCAGCCAGTTTTGCAAATTCGCACATAAATCACTGTTCAATCTATTTATTTTCACTTTCGCCTCACTGTGAAGTTTTAAGAATTAAGGTGAGACTTTTCGTTGAGATTCTTGAGTGTTGAACCCCGTTTGACAATGTTCTGGGCCTCGCTGCTATGTTTTTCAATCATTTTTTTAGTTTTTGGCTCAAATATTTTACTAAATATACATTTGTTGCTCAATAAATTTTAAAAATACTTCCAAATTTCTTAAAATGTTTAACTTAATGCTCAGGAAAAATATTTTACGAATATAAAAAATTTGCATTTTTGTCAAAAAAACATGGGTTAGACGTAGGGTTGGAAAAAATTTCCGAAAATCCTGAACCAAACCAAAAAAATCCCCATCCTAAACCAAAATTGCCGAAATTTTTGTACGAAATTCGGTATTGTCTACTCAATCTTTCGGTAATCTAATACCGAACCAAAAATAAATTATATATATATATATATATATATATTATACATTTGAATTGTTGCTAACTACTAGTTGCAATATAATTGGTGTGTTATATAGGTAGTAACCATAGCCATTTATCACCACATATGCCGGTACGAACCTGCCACAAATGTGTCTATTTCTTCAACATGAAATAAAAAAATTGTATTTTTAGTTTTCAAACATATTAGGTTTGTAACTTATTTTTTTTGCTTTTGGGTTGGTTACTTATTTTATTTTGGTTGCATGTTAATTTAACTGTATGAATGATTGCTATTTCAATTTGTATGAAATTTGGGACACCAAACCATCTCGAAATACCAAAAATATTTTAGGAATCCCGAAAATTGGGAATACCGAAATTTTGATTTGGGATTGGTCTTCAAATTCCCGTCCCAAAAATTTTCGATTTCGAATTCAGGATCCCATTTTCGGTTTAGAATCCCATATCGAACCACCCCTAGACAGATGGGCTCGACACACGTAAAACGAGGTGAACCACAACACGCAACAGAAGGCGGGCTCTGCTCACAGAAAATGAGGTGAGCTTCTGGCATGCAAAACGAGGCGGTTTACGTTGCATAAATTGAGGCATGGAAAACGAGGTAGGCTCCGTGTACCCTAAAACGACGCTGCCTCTCTGGACACAAAAAGGGGGGGCCTTCTAGCACGCAAAACGATGCGATCACCTCACATGCAAAACGAGGCGAACCCAAGCATACAAGACGAGACAAGCTTTGCGCACGCAGAACGAGGTGAACTCTTAGGTGCTTAGAAAACGAGTCGGGCTCCATGCACGGAAAATTATATTTTGGAGAACATGAATATGATAGTTTGTTTTAATGGGATAGTAGACTTTCTAGCTACCACAAAGTCAAGCGTGAATTTCTACCACCCTAAGAATTTGAATCATTTTTGTACATTTTTCTTTTGTTTCTCCTACCACTACAACAAACTATCATATTCTTGCTCTTCAAAATATACATTTTAACATCTTTATAATGTTCACTTATTTTTTTACTTTTCAGCTTAAATATTCTACTAAATATACACTTGTTGCTCAATAAATCTTAAATACGCTTCCAAGTACATTATAAAGATTTCCTTAATGCTCACGGAAAATATTTCGAGAAAATAAAAAATTTGCATTTTTTACAAAAGAAAAACGTGGATGTTAACTCACAATTTTCAGACGGTTTTGCAAATTTGCATATAAATCACCGTTGAATCTATTTATTTTCACTTTCGCCTCACTGTGAAGTTTTGAGAATTAAGATGAGACTTTCTGTTGAGATTCTTAAGTGTCGAACCCCGTTTGACAATGTTATGGGCCTCACTACTGTGTTTTTTAATCATTTTTTTAGTTTTCGGTTCAAATATTCTACTAAATATACATTTGTTGCTCAATGAATTTTAAAAATGCTTCCAAATTCCTTAAAATGTTTAACCTAATGCTCAGGAAAAATATGTTGCAAAGATAAAAAATTTGCATTTTTGTCAACAAAACATGGGACAGGTGAGCTTGATGCATGCAAAACGAGATAGACTCAGTCCATGCAAACCGAGGCGAACCACATGGTACGGGAATTATACGCACACAAATTAAACCCTCTTTTTGACAATTGTAGTATATGTATAAGTAGGGATCGTTCTTAACCGGGGATTAGGAGGGATTGCAAAATCACTTGGAAACTGACTCAAAAACGTAAAATAAAGTTTAAAACACTAAACTAGACTCAAAGAATGCAAAACTAAACACTTAAAACACTAAAACAAACCAAAAGACTCAAACAGCACCCAAAACACTCAAAACTACCTTAAAAACACTTTCTAGGCAGTTTTGAGCACTTTGGTGAATTTGGACGAATTTGTGTAACAAATTGAATCAAAACACTTATAAACACAAACTAAGACACTTTCTAACTAAATTGGACACTAAAGCAAAGGGGGATTGAGGTTTTGACGAAGTTAAACTAAATGCACAGATTGTAATTTAAAGGCAAAATGTAAATATGAATGTGATGAAAATATGGATGAATGCTAGCTAAGGGGTTCATCTCCACACATGTTATACTTGCATATAAAACGATTTCCAATTGCTTTTCAATAAACCATCAATTCTCAACGCCCCAGATTAACCGTGAATTGCACTAATTAACCATCAGATTTTCCTAACGTTATTGAATTGGATGATTGCATACGACAACCCAAAACATTCCCCACAAGTCCCCTACATGATTGCATAATAGAGAAACAAGCAAGAATCATTACGTTCTATGAAAACCATAAGCATTGACGAAGCACTTGTTACTATGATTGCATGAAACTTATGCCAAGAATTTACTTAACGCGATTGAGATCATCAACCTTTACTACTTGTGAATATAATTCCATAACGATTAGGTGAAATTTCCTTATATCCTAGCATCCAATTTATGCATGATAATTAAGCGTGCACTCTCAACCAACACACACAAATCAATGTAATTCACATAGATAAGTAAATTGAATTCACAACTTATGAAACGCAATTAGAAGTAATCAAATCATATCGCAAGCATAAACATGTATTTCGAATCCCCCCCTAGCCAAGGCGGGGTTTAGTACCTCATACGTACAAGACAAAGAGAATTGAAATTAAACATTGAAATCAAAGGAAAAGAAACACCTAAACATTCCAACAACTCAAACTTGAATTGTATGAACGTTTAGGCCCTCTTCTCTTCCTCTTTGTTGCGGCACAAGGTCTAAGGATAGGTTTTGGGGTGGTATTTGTATGGAGGAATGGATGTGTGATGGTGTGAAGTGTGTATGAATTTCTGAAATGGTGGAGGAAGGCACGGCACCCAGGGAAGTCCTCCTTGTTGGTGAGGGAATGCATGGTTTTATAGGGAGAATGAGAGAATATGTGGCTGAATGATTAAGATTGCATGTGGCTCTATGATTATGGGTGCATGTGGCTGAAATAATGAAGGGAATGCATGTGAAAAACAGCTAGGAAAAGTTGCTGAATGATGAATGCATGTCACGGCTAGGGGAGTGAATGATTATGGGTGCATGTGGCTGAAATAATGAAGGAAATGCATGTGAGTGACAGCTAGGGTGAATGATGATGAATGCATGTGGATTAGGTTGGAAAGGTGTGTGGAATGGCTGGAATATGTGGTGATGTGCACGGCAAGGCTGGAATGTGGTGGGTTATGCACGGCAAGGCTGGAATGTGGTGCAATGATGAAAGAATAATGTCATGGTGGCTGAAATGTGGTGCAATGATGAAGGAATAATGTCATGGTGGCTGAATGATAATCTGAATGAGAAGTGAATAGAATAGGCTCTAGGGTTAGGAACAAGGTACGGCTGAGATGGATTTATTGAATCAATGGATGGGGAAATACCTTAGGGTGTCTAAAAGGGTGCGGCTGAAATAGGTATGAGAAAAGAAGGTGTTTAAGTGTTTAAAATAAGGAACAAAGCCCTTCCTTGCACGGCAAGGAAGGGAGACACAAGGAAACACATGGCATTGTTTAAGGTTGCAAGTTTTGTGACCTAGAATAGGTAGGAGCCCTTGATATTGCTGAAACTTGGAGTCTTTAAGGATTAGGAAAGATTAAACCAAAATAGGAAACCTTGGCTTAACTTTCCTACTTCAAGTAGGAAACCTTCTTTGACTAGGATTCCTCATTAGGAATCCTCTTGTGATTAGGAATCCTCACTTCATTAGGTCTTCAATTTCGTCCATTCCTTTTGCTCCAAACATAAGCTATCCATTCCAAGTCCAATTTTGCTCCAAAATGCATCTTTTTGCTTCCTTAGCCATATGAACCTAAAAACACACGAAAATGGCTTAAACTACTAAAACAACTATGAATTAACAATATAAATGCACGAAAACAAGCTAAGTAAGTCGCCTAAATATGTTCATATCACCACAACACACAATACAAGGTGGGCTTCTGGAACACAAAACAACGAGAGTTCGCTCACGAAAAGCTAGCGGTATACGTCCCACAAATCGAGGCACGGAAAATGACGTTGGCTCCATACACCCCAAAACGCTGCTGCCTCTGTTGATGCAAAAAAGCGTGGGCCTCTGGCATGCAAAACGATGCAGTCACCTCACATGCAGAACGAGACAAACCTAGGCACACAAGACAAGACAGACTATGCGCACGTAAAACGAGGCAAACTCTTAGGTGTTCAGAAAACGAGCTGGGCCCCATGCATAAAAAATTTTATTTTGGAGAACATGAATATGATAGTTTGTTGTAGTGGTAAGAGAAATCAAAGAAAAATGTACAAAAATGATGCAAATTATTGGGGTGGCAGAAAGTTACGCGTGATTTTCTGGCTGCCACAAGGTCACACTTAAATTTTTGCCACCCCAAGAATTTGAATCATTTTTGTTAATTTTTCTTTTGTTTCTCCTACCACTACAACAAGCTATTATATTCCTACTGTTCAAAATATACGTTTTAACGTCTATATATTGTTCACTTATTTTTTTTACTTTTCGGCTTAAATATTCTACTAAATGTACACTTATTACTCAATAAATCGTAAATCCACTCCCAAATACATTATAAAGAATTCCTTAATGCTCACGGAAAATATTTCGAGAAATAAAAAATTTGCATTTAAAAAAAAACGTGGATTAACACTCACAGTTTTCAGCCGGTTTTGCAAATTCGCACATAAATCACCGTTCAATCTATTTATTTTCACCTTCGCCTAACTGTGAAGTTTTGAGAATTATGATGAGACTTTCCATTGAGATTGTTGAGTGTCGAACCCCGTTTGACAATGTTATGGGCAACACTACTATGTTTTTCAATCATTTTTTTAGTTTTTGACTCAAATATTCGATTAAATATACATTTGTTGCTCAATAAATTTTAAAAATGCTTCCAAATTCCTTAAAATGTTTAACTTAATGCTTAGGAAAAATATTTTGTAAAGATAAAAAATTTGCATTTATGTCAAAATAAACGAGGGTCAGCAGAGCTCGACGCACACAAAACGAGGCAGACTCGGCCCACGCAGAACACGCACCCTAAGAATTTGTATCATTTTTGTTATTTTTTCTTTTATTTCTCTTACCACTACAGCAAACTATCATATTGATGTTTTTCAAAATATATTTTTCCTTGCAAAATCTATTAATGTATTTGAACAATTGTAATCAACGTTTTAAAACCAAAATTTAAAGGTAAATGACCTTTTTTCTTTCTTGTTAATTTTTCTTTTATCTAAATCTAAACTACATAATAATGATGCCCTATTTGTCAACTAAAAGAGGGTGAAAGACCATTTAATGAAACAAAATTTTGCTATTTTTTGTTCAAGCCTCACTGACAGGTGATTTTTACATTTATAATTTAAACAAAATATATACACTAAATATACATTTTAAAATCTCTATATTTTTTACATTTTGGTTTAAATATTCTACTAACTATACAGTTGTTGCTCAATAAATCTCAAATCCGCTTCCAAATACATTATAAAGATTTCCTTAATGATCACGGGAAATATTTCAAGACAATGAAAATTTTGCATTTTTTTACCAAAAAATGGATTAACAATCATGAGTGTCAATCGATTTTGCAAATTTGTACATGAATCAACGCTGCATCTATTTATTTTCACATTCGCCTCATTGTGAAGTTTTGAAAATTAAGGTGAGATTTTCGGTCGAGATTCTTGAGTGTAGAACCCCATCTAACGATGTATGGGCCTCACTACTATATTTTTCACTTAGTTTTTTGGTTTTCGACTTAAATATTCTACTAAATATATATTTGTTGCTCAATAAACTGTAAAACTGCTTCCAAATTTCGTAAAAAGTTTAACTTAATGCTCAGAAAAAAAATATTTTGCGAGACTAAAAGGTTTACATTTTTGTCAAAAAAAAAAAATCTTTATATTTTTCATTTTTTTTACTTTTTGGCTGAAATATTCTACTAACTATACACTTGTTGCTCAATAAATCGTAAATCCGCTTCCAAATACATTGTAAAGATTTCCTTAATACTGACGGAAAATATTTTGAGAAAATAAAAAACTTGCATTTTTTACCAAAAGACATGGATTAACACTCACGGTTTTTAATCGGTTTTGCAAATTCGTATATAAATCACCGTTGAATCTATTTATTTTCACTTTCGTCTCTCACTGTGAAGTTTTGAAAATTGAGGTTAGACTTTCCATTGAGATTCTTGAGTGTAGAACCCTATTTGACAATGTTTTGGGCCTCACAACTATATTTTTCACTTATTTTTTAAATTTTCGGCTAAATATTGTACTAAATATGCATTTTTTGCTCAGTAAATCATAAAATCGCTTCAAAATGCCTTATAAAATTTTCCTTCATACTCATGGAAAATATTTCGTGAAAGTGAAAATTTTGCATTTTTGAAAAAAAAAAAACGTAGGTTAACTCACAAATTTTTGTCGGTCTTCCGAATTCATACTTAAATCATCATTCAGTCTATCATTTTCACATTCGCCCCACTGGGAATTTTTGAAAATTAATCTAAAACTTTCCGTTGATAATCTTGATGGTGGAATCCCATTTTGGCAATGTTTCGGGCCTTACTAGTTACCACTATATTTTTCATTTATTTTTTTTAATTTTCAGCTTAAATATTATACTAAATATATATTTATTGCTCAATAAACCATTAAATTGGTTTCAAATTCCTTAAATACCGAGTCAGAGAATACTAGAGTACTGGAAAGCATGCTGGTGATTCTTTCCAGAGAATGCTAGAGTAGTCGGCTCCACTACAATCTTGAGTCCTCTTAGAAGTTGCAACGCCGTCATGTAAATCGTTAATGATCTCCCACATTTGTCACCACCCTAGTGAACATCTGGTTTTTGGAGATGATCAGTCTATGCTGTTGTTAAAGATGGCCATAAAAGAAGGGTAGTTCATACAATGTGAACGTATGATCAGTCTATGCTGCTATTGATGTGGACGGCGCAGATGTTGCCACGTCACTAGCAGTTGGGTTTAAAATTCAAAATTTTTTTACCGTTGGATAAAACTAGTCATTGGAAATCCAACGGCCGAAGAAGCACCCGCGCCCCTTTAGTGCGCCTGCAGTGCAGGGCCCACTGTCTGATGGCTATCGGGAACGCACGTTTCCCATACACCTGAAGCAAAAAAAATATCAGGCCTTCGCTGATGTAACGCTGAAGCCAGCATGAAGACAGATAGGCCTATTCCTCACTCAGTCCATTTTAGGCCAGCCTACAAACTGGCTTGGACTTTGGGCTGGTCTATTTTTAGGGATGGAGAGGTTTTTTTGGGTGCCAACCTATTTTTTTAGGCTTTGGACCAGCCTCTTAAAGAGGGCTGGGGTTGCTCTAAAGGGGTGGCTAGAAGGCCGCCCCGTTGGTCTTTTCGCAGTGAACGTAGGATCCATTGTTCGGCTTCTTTCCCGATACCCAAAAATGAGGATATTTCCCTCGAAAGGTGTAGAAGGGCAGTTGATAATTCCATGTCCAATTAAATCAAGGTTTTCTTCAAGTAAAAGGGTGCTTAGGGAAAAAAACTTCTTGTTCCATGTCTCCGCTACTAGGTTGGTATCGACTAGAAAGACCACTAAACACCCTGCTGTATGTAAGAGAAAGTGTGGAGGAAGGAGTACTAATGACATTTATAGAACCATGAGGAGGATACAATATCATCACTGTCTGATAACTATGGTGAATGAGAGGAATGAGAACAGGAAAAAATGATAATTTCCGTCATCAAGAAAAACAATTTTCCCCGAGTGATCAAGAGTACTTTATACATTCTACTGTCCTACATAATTTGAAGCTAATAGAATAGCATCCATATTACTTTTCTAGAGCAAGAAGAAAACAATGGTTTTCACAATCTCAACAATACCCGGAAGTTAGCGTGACCGAGGATACAGCTAATTATCTATGAGCTTCACTATACAAGAACAAGTAGTGCTGATTGAGTGCTGAAGACGTAAGATTTCAGACTTCAAACTCTCAACGCTAAGCCGAATTTTCTCAGCCTTGGTCCAGTCATTGTTTTCATCCTCTTGTTTTTGCAGTAATTTGGATTTCCTATCGTGCCCAAATTTGGTAAAATCTTCCTCCTGCACAATAAAAAATGATTAAACTAGGTGGGGGGCACGGCTAGTTTGTGATATTTAAATACACATTCTGAGTATCTTCACTGGATACATTAGAGTCGATTATTATTCTTACCTTAACTTCTTTGTGAAGTTTCTTTTCGTGATCATAATTTTTTCCGTGTGAGGCAATGAGCTCCTGGCCTGCATGGTTCACTTGAACCACTAGACTCAACCGCATCTTTAAGAAATTGAAGTGACCTAGAAGACTAGCTCCGTGGGAATGCACCAAAGACCTTTGTGGAATTGGAACTCTTCCCTGCAAATCGTACAGCAAAGAAAATTCATGGAGGAGCTTAATAAGCGAAACACCAGTAAACACAAGTGCACAGACAGAGAATACGTTAAGCTGCACGATAACAAAGTGTTGTAGAGAACTAATACATCAGAAATTTTGACTTCAATGTGATATGTATTTTCAAGTTAGAAGTGTATATTTAGTTTTACGAAGTTCTCTACCATGCCACTAGTACTTTTCTCCAACTTTGTTGTAAAGTTTGTGTTTCTGTCAAAAAAAAAATTATCAAGAAATAAAAGAAGACAACATCTAAGAGAAACCAAATCCATAAATCGACAACATCTTACATTTGCTTTCATTAATACTGATTGGCAGAAAAGTGTCCCCTCCTTTGATGTTCATAAGAACAGCGATTTCCTTTAAACCATCTGATGATTTCAGAAAATAATCATCTAACACCTTAGCTATAACCTCCAAGGTCTTCTTGCTTCTCCGTAGTACCATGTGCATATCTGCAGTGTCCACAGTATGCTGCTTCTTCACTGATACATCCTCCACGATGGGTTCTGCGAGCCGCAGATTCTTAGGCACGCTTAAGCGACAATGGATGCTTAGGGCCTAAACTGGAGCACCCATCTCCAGCAGTGCTCTTTTCCTCCATCTCAGTTTAAGAATATAACTACTTTTGCAGCCTTTTGTCAAGTTCGTCGTATTTTTTCGGCAGATTGTGCCCCTCTTCTTGCTGCATGAGAATCGAGCGGATGGCTGATATAAGGCTCTTAATGGCCTCTGCTACCTCTTGCAAGCAAAAATGAAAAGCATAAAAAATCATAGCTCCACACAAAACAGCACAGGTTGTAACTTATAGTTTCAAAGTTATAAGTACAACGCCAACCACAAACTAGGTTATGAAATAGAATGGTTCATAACAGTAATCAGTTATTCTTAACTTCAAAATACTTACAAGGATTTGCACTAAATCTAAAGCACAATTCATTCATCCAATTTCCACATCTCAATACATCTCGATTGCCTAATACCTCAAAGTCTAGTACTCTATTTAATACCACCTCGATTCTCATAATATGCAACAAGAAATGTAAGTACATTTATTTTTCTGTCAAAATTCAACCACATGTTTTACCTCCGTACAGCAAGCCTTCCAACTCCTTGTATTTTGTTATACAAGAGCAAAAGACTGAAAATCTTGTAAGGAAAATCAGTGATAGTCAACAGAAGTACCTTATCGTGTAATCTTTCAAAGGCAAGATTCCACTGTTCACACATCTGAAAAATACAAGATGAGTACTCTTTCAATCATCATCGGCAAGACTGTCAGTAAGTTGGATCCACCTGGAGAGTGTTCTAATCTACTCTGGTTGAGATTCTATGACTTTGCAGAAGCTGTTGTACCAGTAAGCAACCTCGGTTTCTAGTTGACTTGTAGCTTGGCGATGGTAGTTGGTACTCTAGTCTAGCTTTTGGATATCAGTAAGAATATTCAACTGCTGGGAAATATAATGCTGAACTTGGTGACATTCATACATCGTTCTCCACAAGTGTAAAAGCCTGCAAGAGGGCCATGCAAAGAAGACATCTCAGGATACAAACAAGCCGGAAACTGTTTCACCACATTCCATTAAAACGTGTGGAAGGGCAGTTGAGAATTCCATGTTCAAGGTAAGGCAAATTTAATTCTGAAGACAGATCAACTACAATTAAATCAAGGTTTTCTTCAAGAAAAAGGTCCTTAGGGATAAAACAACTTCTTGTTCCATATATTTGCTACTTGGTTGGTATCGACTAGAAAGACTACTAAACACCCCACTGTATGCAAGAGAAAGTGTGGAGGAAGGAGTACTAATGACATTTATAGAACCATGAGTAGGATACAATATCATCACTGTCTGATAACTATGGTGAATGAGATGAATGAGAACAGGAAAAAATGATAATTTCCATCATTGTGAAGAATAAGTTTCCCTGAGTGATCAAGAGTACTTTATACATTCTACCGTCCTACATAATTTAAAGCTAATAGAATAGCATCCATATTATTTTTCTAGACCACGAAAAAAACTATGGCTTTTCATAATCTCAACAATACCCGGAAGTTAGTGTAACCAACTGAGGATACAGCTCATTATCTATGAGCTTCACTATAAAAGAACAAATAGTGCTGATTGAGTGCTGAAGACGTAATATTTCAGACTCCAAACTCTCAATGCTTTGCCGAATTTTCTGAGTCTTGGTCCAGTCATTGTTTTGATCCTCTTATTTTGCAGTAATTTGGATTTCCTATCATGCTCAAATTTGGTATGCTCTTCCTCCTGCACCATAAAAATGATTACATTAGGAGGGGGACAAGGATAGTTTGTGATATTTAAATACACATTCTGAATATCTTCACTGGATACACTACAGTCAAACTATTCTTACCTTAAGTTCTTTGTAAAGTTTCTTTTTGTGATCATGTAATTTTTTCAGTGTGATGCAATGAGCTCCTGGCCTGCATGGTTCACTTGAACCACTAGACTCGACCGCATCTTTAGGAAATTGAAGTGACCTATAAGACCACCTCCATGGGAATGCACTAAAGACCTTTGTGGAATTGGGACTCTTCCCTGCAAATCATATAGCAAAGAAAATATGTGGGGGAGCTTAATAAGCGGAACAGCCAGTAAACACGGTGCACAGACATAGAGACTGCGTTAAGCTGCATGATAACAAAGTGTTGTAGAGAACTAATGTTCTGAAATTTTGGCCTCAAAGTGATATGTATTTACAAGTTATAAGTGTATATATTTAGTTTTATGAACTTCCCTACCATGCTAGTAGTACTTTTCTCCAACTTTGTTATAAAGTCTGTGTTTCTGTTAAAAGGAAAATTATCAAGAAATAAAAGGAGACAACATCTAAGAGAAACCAAATCCATAAATCGACAACATCTTACTTTTGCTTTCGTTAGTACTGAGTGGCAGAAAAGTGTCCCACCCTTTGATGTCTATTAGAACAGCAATTTCCTTTAAACCATCTGATGATTTCAGAAATTAATCATCTAACTTAGCTATACTCTCCAAGGTCTTCTTGCTTCTCCGTAGTACCATGGGAATATCTGCAGTGTCCATAGTATGCCGCTTCTTCACTGATACATCCTCCACGATGGGTTCTGCGAGCTGCAGATTCTTAGGCGAAGAATTCACAACATTAGCAACCATTTGCTCTTCCTGTTCGTCTTCCTCAAATTCCATCTTAGCCTCTTCCCATTTTTCCTCAATTGGTTCCACTGTTTCATCATGTTTATGATGCTCCGGTGAAGAAGGGCCAAAGAGGTCCCAAGACTCCCATGACAAGCTAGGGCCCAAAGGAGCTGGTGGAGTGCTGCTATCATCCTCCGTAAGTTCAATGCATACTTCTTCCCTGTGACTATCATCCAACTTTCTCAAATCAGGGCTCAAAGGTGGTGGTGGCGACGGGGAAGGAGGCAAAGGGAGAGGCGGTAAGGCTGGAAATTCCAAGTCGTATGGAGCAGTATTATCAAGCTCCAACGTCTCCAACTCGGTAAATTGTCCAGGTAACCGAGGACTTCATGGGCTAGTCTGCATCGATGCGAAGTTCAACTCTTGATCAGAATCTGCCACTTCTTCAAAATCATAAAAGGGATTCGCCTGCAATGGAAGCCACAAAGCATGGAAATATTTTTAACACGTACATTTGGCTCCAACATAAAACGAAATACTTATCAGGGATTTATGAAATATTGAGTCAGTAAACAAAAATACCTGAGGTCTTGGAGTTATTGCTTCAAAGCTATGAAAAACAGGATTATCAAAATTTGGGGGTTCCAAAACGATGTAAGCTCCTTTATTTCTGTACCTATCTTCTGTCCCCTGCATGTGCATGAAGAGATTAGTGTCAATTTACAGAATGCAAAAACAGGCACACAAACTATTTCATAAAATCCGTAAGTAAAACCAAACGTAGATGAACTTGAAGGCTCAATCAAGAGTTAAGAAAGCATCACAGCATGAGTCGGGAGATGGACTAGTTACAAATAGTCAATAGCTATACATTTAGACACACAGAAACACATTTCATGTGCTGCATCTATAAATTTTAGTTTTATATTGGTTTTTCTTCATTGGGTTCAAGTACCTTACTTTATCTATGCTCTTTTCCTATTACGCAAATGATTTCTATACAGAAGTTTCACGGGTGGAATCATCCAATCACTATCTTACTATCTTGATATCCAGTTACTATCTTTGATATTTCCGGTCACAAGGCTAAAAGAAAGTATCCATTCTGTTTTACTTCTATCACTATCTTGATATCACAAACCCCCCAAACCTATAGAACTTACCAATGTTAATAATAAAGATAATTGAGTTTAGGATCTTAGAAGGAAACACGCAAAACCACATCAACATAACCATACATGCATCAAGCAAACTTTGCATCGCAATTTGGCAAAACTAAGAACACAACAAATACCCATCTCAGAAGATCCTAAACAAACCTGAAATTGTGGGTAGTCTGGAGCACTAAACAAAGTAATGAGCTTTCCTGACTCCACAATGTGATCTATGGTGAACCCGTTATCCATTCCATCAAGACCTGGCCTCTTCTCCCGCGCATCAGGGCCTTCATGCGATCTAATAATCAACTGTGGTTTTGACAATATAGAATAACCCAAATCTTAGTATTGCACCTCTATTACGATTACTAGTTATGCAAATATAACACAAGGAAGTGAACGTAACAAGAGAGTAGAAAGAAATCATCTCATGCTTAGTATGTGAGAGAAACATAAGTGCAACAGCCTTTGTGCAGTTTAGAAACATTACAGCTGCTAGTCATTTTTAAAAGGATTAAAACTAGACATTCTTTCCTTTAATAGTAAAATTTTAACAGAAGACAGAGACAAACCCCACCCACCATCTACCTATTGAGCCAAGGTCAAGGTGGTTAAAAACTATCAAAGCAATAACAAAACCATAAGCATCTGCATCTCTTATACATGCTTTCATAACAAGCTTTAACAATCATCATGTAATTTGAACATAAAATACGCCGTTGTAAGAACCTATTTGTTGTCAACATTATATTAGGGTTAACAACTGATCATCCGTCAGATATTGTTTTTGACTAATTAACTTTGTATGAACATTCAAAATTATATTGAACAACTTGTCCACATTTGTTTTTAAAAGTTACCTAAATTTAAATTCACAAGCACTTGGAACACCAGTAACCAAAATTAATCAAAGGTTTAGTTCTAGAAAAGAAATGTGCATCATCTCTAGATTATAGTTAAAGCATGCCATGTTGCGAAGTCACAATATGCTATTGATTGAATGCATCACTTAACAACTAACACAAGCAAGTCACCAGAAGTTAAACAACAAAAGGCATATTGTTAAAGACCATAGCATCGACAAAATATCCCACAACATATTGGTTTCCAACATGTAACCGTGCAAGTAATCTAACATTCAATTGCCTAAAACCAAGAAATGCAGATTCCATCTTGTATATAACCTTGAGTTGAGACTTCTTGAGAAAATCCTCAGTGCAGTCAGGGCCCCAAAGCAAACCAATGCCTCTCTCTGTATTCAAAGAAAGACCAGGATCCATGGAGGGATCTGACCATAGCACGTCACCAGGAATCAAGTTCGAACCTTCCCATGAAGGATCAAAAACCGATCTTTGAGCCTTCTTTAATTCTTCAAACGTGCCAAGAGACAATGGACTGCTCAGTTCAGGATCGAAAGCTATTCTCCTTCTCTTCTTTCCTTTTGATCTCTTGGGGTATGCCGCCATGCTGCGAAACAGCCCACCATGAGCAGTATATACATGTTTCCCGATAATGGATGCCAAAGGGAGACGCTTAAAGCACCAGAGACATTGTCGGTACACATCTTTCCCTTTGTCTCCATACTTTGTCAACACTTCCTTCTCAAATCCATAAACGGAAGTGCAGTATTTGGATTCATGATTTCCTCTAAGAAGATAAACGCTCTTGGGCAAAAACACTTTCCACGCCAATAAAATCAAGAAGGTTTCGATCCCCCAAGCCCCTCTATCTACATAATCGCCATTGAAGACGAATAATCGATTTTCTGAAGGAAATCCAGCATCATCTAGAAGGAAAAGGAGATCGTGCAGCTGACCATGAATGTCTCCAACAACGACAACAGTGGATTCCAGGCCTAACCGGTCGACGAAAATGCAATTTGCCTCTTTGTGGAGGATATTGGAGGCGCTGACGACCAAGCTATCGAAAACCTCCATAGGAAACACGTCCAGAAATTTCTCTGGGTCAAGATTTCTAGAAGCCCAATCCATAGTGGACATGAGGTTTTGAACCCATTCAAGGCTGAGCTTTCCGTTGAGCGGCCATACAATTGGGATTTTGGGTGGTGGTGGCGACAACAATGGGTTGTCTTTGGATTCAGAGTTTTTGATGAAGGAAGACGATGAATCACCGACCGGCGGCGGTTCTACTCGTTCTGCAACGTCTTGAGTTGCAGATGCAAATGGAACTTGTGCTCCTGGTTCTGGAACATCTTGAGGTGCTGATGTAGATGGAACAGGTATAGATGCAGATGGAACATTTAGAGTAGTTGCTCGTTCAACGACTTGAGTTGCAGATGCAGATAGAGCAGCTGCTGCTGTTGCTGTAATTTCTGCCTCAGACCCTAACCAAACACAAATTAAATGTGAATTTTATGAATATTGATACACTAAATCTCATTGCCACCCAAACAGTCCACGACTCCAAGGATGATAAGGATTAGGAGTCTTGCTCTTACATTCTTGTACTGTAATATGGATTCTTTCTATGTTTTCAAATCCTCCAGATTTGGCTCCGCCTTCTCTCAGGTTCGTTTCTGGCACCGAGACCCCGCCATCTAATACCAATTAAAAAGAAAGTGTTCAAGCATTTGAAAAAACAAAAGCATATTTTAGTTCAGTACTAATGGTTAAATATTCATACCTTGTTGATCTAACCGGCTCCTCACAAAGCACGTCTCCAACTTCTCCCACTCTTCTAGATGAAGTTTCCAACTTCGAAATCTTGTGCGATCGGAAAGCATTGGGGAACAGGCAGTCACATCGGCCTCTCTAAACCCAAGTTTCCTAGGGCAAAGATCAGGACGATGGAATATGAGGGGGCACCTGTGGATCGGGTGAATCAAAATCACCCGGCAGCTTCCCATCCGCTGCTGCCCCCTAATCTCTTCAGGGAGGAAGTTGTCAGCAAGCCTCATATAAGGCTGCCAAGTAACCTACAAGACATGTATATTAAAATAAAACCATTATTAAAATAAAAAATTGAAAGCTACGTAAGTTACAAGCTAAAGGTAAAAAAGGTGTACCGAATTTTCATTTTCCCAAAGATGCTCCAAGTGCCGATTAAAGTCCCTCACTTTGTGTCTATTAGAAAGCACATTATGAAACAATTTTCCCCAAGCACAAGACAGCGGGAACTCGCTGGGATAGGTGTCTAACTCATGCCCGAAAAATTCCATCACAAAGGCAGGGATATGCTCCAATGCCCACACCATTAAGAAGAACAAGTGGCTGCCAATAGCTTTTTTCCTTCTTTTAAGATGACTCTCTAGACTATAGTGCACATGGGAAAGCAGTGCAACTCCCCATGCATACTTCTTTATATCACCTATCTCGGACATGCAGCCCAAGTAGCCCAGATTCACGTGCACATGATCTAAACTGGGAACCATTACCGTGCCTAATATGTAGAGGACAAATCCTCTAACATGACAGGAAAATCTATTGGCATCTACATTTTCAGGTACATGCTCAAACTCTTTTTGTAACCAACTAAGGTTCACCGCATTTGATTTATCCTTCAACTCACTTTCAGGCACTCCTCCTAACAACTTTTCAAGGGCATGAACGCTTGTTGTTGTCTTTATCACTGGGGTTCCTTCTACTGGAAGGCCTGTGATTAAAAGCACATCTTCTAATCCAAAAAATAAATTTTGATTATTAATCTTAAAACACCTATCTCTAACATCATAATGCCTAACAAGAGCATCTATCATGCTATTGTCATGAGCATTTCTACCGACAATAGTTGCTAAAGTATATAGATTATCTAACCCAGTGCCCTCTAATGCCCCAAGAACCCTTTGGTCCACTTTCCATTGGGACAATTTACACAACTTTTCACGAGACCCAATCATCCTGCAAAAAAACAATTAAAACGTATGCTTATAAATTACCAAAGCTTGAATGTGCAATAACAGTAACCATGTCAATAACAGACCTCATTCAAAAGTTCATTTCACATTCATTATCATACCTTTCTAACTAAACTAGTCTAATTAAAGTAAGCATTTGAAATGTAGATGCAGCAACATTGCAAACCATAAATTGCACATAAAAAAATTATGCCTTACAAACAGAAATTTTTGGCCACTGAGACATGCAGGTTTCTATATTCACATATATCCTTAAATCCCTTCCCAGCAAGATGCAGATTTGTATATTCACATATATCCTCAAATCTCTTCCCAGCAACATGCAGGTTTCTATATTCACATATATCCTCAAATTCACATATATCCAGTTCAATATGCCTTACAAACAGAGATTTTTTGGCCACTGAGACATTTCTGGAATTCAAATTATCAAAACAAGTGACTCTGAAATAAATTTAACAAATTGATATATGCATTATAAAGATTCACATATGCATTACAAACAGATCAAACTAAGCTTCTGCAATCAGAAACCCTAAATTCAAAGCTTCTGCATTACAAACATAGGAATTACTATTGAAGCAATACCAAATTTGGGCAGCCACAAAATTAAGCACGCTAAAAAACCCTAGATTCCTAAATCAGAAAGAATTAAGAAACCCTACATTCGAGTTACTATTGAAGCAGCCCCAAAACTGAGCAAACTAAAAACCCTAAATTCCTAAATAACAAAGAAACCCTAATGCATAAATTACCTTGGGATAGGGCAGGATGATGGTTTACAAGAAGACGGATGAAAAACAGCCCAACAGGAAGAAGTGCCGTCTGGGGAGCGGGAGGGGGTACTCAAATTCTGAAAGACTCCAAGGAACGATAATTCTTAATTTACCTGTTTCGTATGATACACAAGTAAATCTTGGAATAAAAAATGGAAAAAGAATATGAAATTTCGGGGTAATAAGTTTTGACTTTAAATTAAATTAAATTATATATATCCAACAATAAAGACGAAAAATATTTTTTGATGTCACAAGCTTCAACAAAAAAATTTGAACAAAAATACTCATGAAACAAAAAACATCAAAAGTAGCCTAATATAATACATCAAATAATAATGTAGGGGTATCTTCATCATTTTAATAGTATTTTTTAATAATTATGTTTTGTACTTTTTTTAACTAGTACCTTACAATAACTTAGCAATAATGTGATTCAATCAGCTATTCATTAAATATTATTTCTCTATTTTTAAACACGTTCAAAACGTCTTAAGAGTCGTGTAATGCCGATTATAAAAAAAAAATTTCTTTCGCATTCGAATAATAATGTAATTAAATTAGTTGTCAAATTTTTTTTTTTTTTTTTTTTTTTTTGTGAATATCTTGCATCTCTTTAAAGCATGATTTGATTTTTATCCTTACTGAATTTTCCTGAATTAGTTTCTGCTGAATTTTCTCCCTGTTCCCAGTAAAAGGAGGCAGAAGAAGCAAGAGCAGTGAAAAAATAATTTCATGTTAGATGCTATTAACCTTAGAATAAATGTTCCAACTTTTAGGATCCGTATTGGAAAAGAAGTTTATTCATCATGGATGCGATCTCCAACATAAAAAGTAGATACAGACAATATTACAATTGATTAAGAAACAAAGACGGATCCCCTCCTAATAAAAACGAATTTAACAAACAATGGCCTTCCAATATAGTAAGTTTTGTCAAATCTATAAGTATAGAATGATCGTGGGAAGTGCAGAACTACGAACTAAGTTTTGTCAAATCTATAAGTATAGAATGATCGTGGCCATTGAATCTATACACCTATCTTCATGTATGTTTTGTTTCTCTTCTGTGATTATTTGAGGAACTTTAAAACAGTTACTTGTTGTATGATTTTATGATTGTTATATCTAAAATATATTATTTGATAACATCACGATATTTAATTTTTAAATCTATTTAAATATGACAACAAACACAGACAAGTTGCACTTCACCACAAACACTAAGTCACAAACCATACCCAAGGATATAATAAGCAACCTCGATACTGGAAATCAGTGTACAATCCATACTTGAGGGGGGAGAGGGCAAGTTCTCTTTTCTGTTTTGTTTAGTGTGGATTCTCTCATTCTTTTTTATTTTTTTCTTTTTTTAATTTCTTGTGCTTTCAGTAACTTCAATGCTAATTAGTTTTTTTTTTTTTTTTTTTGAGGGTTTCTTTTGTGTTTTAATTTACAATTTTACTGATATTTGCGTTTTTTTTTTAAGGTTGTGATGCACTCATAAAAAGCATCGATTTCTTCAGAAAATTGGCAATTGACTCATCAGTAGGTCTCTCTATTTCTCTCTCTCTCTCTTCTGTTGGAATTACGTTAGTTTGTGTGAAAAAATAAAAAATAAAAACCCAAGATATCAGATTTGTAATTAATTTCATTTCTATGAGTCTCAACCTTTATTTTTTATCCCTGAAATGAAAAAAGACATTGATTTATTTTATTTATCAAAAGCGAATCCCTATTGCATCTTAATATGTTTCTAAATCTTGAAAATATCTACATCTTCACTCGATAATGATATTGGTGTTGTAGATGCATACAATTTTGAACTATGAACTATATTTCGTTTTTGGATTTTTGAACAGGTGTTCTGTTGCTTCATTCCTTCTCATTGCTTCTTCATAAGAGCTCAGTTTTCATTTTGTGCTTTTAATGATCGTTTAAAAGAATTTTGTATGCGATTAATTTTTTGTAATAGCGTGTTTTGAAAATCCTAATTTATATATTCTCGGTTTGCATTTATTTTACTTGGTTGGATTATAAATATAGTTGAACATATCTTTTTGTTTCTCCCCAGCTACTAATTTGTTGCTTGGGGTTATTAATTTGCAAGTACAATGCGGAAAACAACTAGGAACATCAAGAGAAGCTTGACTATACAAGGAAGCTCTAGTTCTTTTGATGCAAGCGAAATAGAAATGTCTAACAAAAAAAATTTGTCGCACAAACAATGAACATGAACATTGTGACTCTGATTTGTTTCCTAACTCGACTACACCAACCAATAGAATTAAGCCGGATGATGAAGAAAATTGTCAGAGTCTAAACAAACGACAGAAGACAGTTAAAAATAAACCCTTGCAGGAAGAAAGCATGGCTGATATAACCCCAGAGATAACACTACTTCTCAAGAAATTACTAGGGTCAAGCGTATTATCAAAGGAAGATACGAAGTAAGGCGAAGTACTTATTTTCTTTATTCAAAATTTTAATAAATTGTATTAACAGTACCTACTTGAGTCCCTTTTATTCTCAATATTTTTTTTTTCTTCTCATAGGTATTTTCGAAGAGTATATGGATTTGGAAAATAAAAATTATAAGTGCATTTAACCAGGAGTACAAATCCATCATTGAACCCCTAATTTGGGTGTACATGTGTACATAACTTTTTACATATTTTATATGCTTTTAAAACCCACAGCAATGCATGGGTACTTATACTAGTTCTGTCTAAATATACTCTCTTCAAAATCTCAACATAATGAGCAGTATCTTACCATAACGTTTATTTTTTTATATTTTCTTATGCAACCATATTTACAATAATGGTAAGAGAATAAATTGGTATCGAACTCTTCATTCACGAAATTTAAAACTTCACATCTAGAATTGAAAATGAATAACACTAGTACATAATATTAAGTAAAATAATTTTTTTAATTGGATAATGACTGGTAGCTTCTGAATGAATAATTGACAACCAACGTATGTTGCCTTGGGCATCAAGCTTATGTAATCTTGTTCGAATATATTGGGACTATTTCTGTTTAAATTATTCTTAAGAGATTGATGGACAAAATTACATGAGAAAGCTAAGATGATGGATATCATGAAAGCATGAAAATAAATAAATTTATATGTCATCATATATGATACGTATATCATAGTTCGTTAAAATACATTTAACCTCCTATAAAGGTGTACATGAAAATAAATAAAACTTTTATTTACATATCATGAAAATATTTTAGAGAAATTTCACCTTCTATACATTTATAAATCCATATATATGTTGTTATATATAGTACCTACAATTTTCCCAAACCGCCGGCAAATTGTTCGCTTACTTTGCTCAAGTTTGCAATGTTGTTTTGATGCATATAATTAACGGTCTGTAACCATGCCATGTTTGGACATAATGCCAACACATGTTGTATCCCTAGCTTTGCTTCAGCTGTCATTTGAAAAATGCAAGAGAAGTCTGCAATGATCCCTTCAGTATCGCACCATGCTCGTACAGTCTGAAATACAAATGCGTAACAGACCGCAAATTTTTAGTGCTCGCATTCGCTTCAACTCGTCTCATCAGCGACCAAAATCAAAATTTAATGGTACAAATAAGCCAAGTTTAAAATCCACATCAAGTTCAACAATATAAATTTTGTTTCATAAAATCCATATACATGTATCAAATGCAACAGAAAAACACAAGAATTAAACCATTAATTCAGATAAAAATCTCAAAGTTTGAATCTTGCACCCAACCCTTTGCTCGAAATTTCCCTGCTACTATGTTTCCAAGTAGCAAGGGGCTATCTGGTGCATTAGAATGCAATAATTACAAGATTAAAACTTGATGATTTCAAAATCTCAGTAAAATCCATACATAATTAGGAGACACAAAAAGGAACAAAAGGATATAAATACGTCACGGCGTAGTACCTGACGTGAGAAATCTATCACTAGTACTTGCGAAAGGGTTGCAGCCGGAAGAGAGATTTTTATAGGGTTTTGAGGTTAGGGTTTCTACCAGGCAGGATAAACGACATGTCGTTCGTGATTGTTGGTAAGGCTGACAATCTATTCGCATGATTATAGGATTGATTAATATTGTTCAACTAGTATTGCTTGATGTGTACTCGGAGGGATCTTCTAACTTAGTTGCTTAAGATCTTTTATTCTCGTATTTGAATTCCCGAACTTGATTCTCTTCTCTTCTAATATCGTTATAAATCAAGAAAAAAAAAAGAATAAATTGTAATAAGAGTTATTGTATTATTATATACCATTTTATATGTTGATCAACTCGTGAAAATAACATGAACACGACAGATATAATAAGTAAATTTGGACATGAACGTTTGAATGAAAAATATGTGCATCTAAATGAATTTTTTTTCCTTTTTATTAATTATTCATCAACATCACGGATTTATAACTCTTCTAAAAACCTTTAAAATATCAATTGAATACATGTGACTACCTGTAACATCCCACATTGACCAATAGAGAGAGGGTGATGTGCCTTATATGTACATGCCCACCTCTTATAGCATGAGGCCTTTTGGGGACTCACTGGCTTCAGGTTTCATCGGAATTCCAAAGTTAAGCGAGTTTAGGCGAGAGCAATTCCAAGATTGGTGATCCACTGGGAAGTTGCTCGTTAGTTCCCAGAAACAAAACCATGAGGGCGTGGTTAGGGACTAAAGCAGACAATATTGTGCTCCGGCGGAATCGAGACTGGGATATGACACGATCCGTCCCTAATTTTTCATGTAACTTTCTCCCCGAGTGTGTAAATTGACATTTATGCCCTTTTGGCAAAAGTGAAACCTGACGTGGACGTTGTTATTCGACTCTTAAATTAGTTTTTTCGTTATCGTAATTAAATAGTACTCGTTCTTACGAATGCGTGATCACGAGTTAGACCCAAATCAGAGTTGTAACGAAAAAGTTAAGCACAGTTAAAGTACGTTAACAACAGGAAAATTTGGTACACGCGTGTGTTAATTTATCAGTGTGGGAGACACTATTATTGATAAGGAGAAGATTTTTGATGTACGACTTACGGTACACAATCTGAAAATCTTATCCCCTTCTTCCTTTAAGAATTGGACCCATGCCCTTTTTCCTCACCACCACTTTCCCACATTATTGCACCCAATCAGATTTTTCTTCTTCTCAGCCAAAGTTGACAGAATATTCTGACATCGTTAGGTTTCGTTACTATTTAACAGAATATTCCGTCAAGTCTGACGGAATATTCCCTAGGTCTGTCAGTTTCTGACCTGCGCGTGAAGGCGCGTCCGGCCTCCGGTCGATGTGTGCTTGACGTGTACGGGTCCAAGACGTCGAGTAGAACATTTTTGTATATTAAACCCTCTGTTTGAGCAAACTATGGGGGTTTTCCTAGCCTCTTTGTGTATGTGTTAATTAATTAATTATTTTAGTTATTTCACATATAGGAGAAAATTATCCTGAAGAAGTACGAGGTCAAGCAAGGCAATAAGGTTACGATCCGACCACATATCAGTGAGTAGACGTTTGTTTTTATATATATGGTATATAAAGTTTTATAGTTTCTACAAATGTTTTTGAATTGATTCATGCCTATTATGCCATGATTAAATAATGTTATAAAAAATGTTGTACTGTTGTGAAATGCTAAAATAATACTACGGGATGCACATGTAAGTTTATTATGTTGACTAGAATTATTGAATCGTTATGGCATGCTTATATTTATGTAGTCTGCTCATCATTGTTGCACCCAATGTTAATGCTCACCCTGGGCCAGGGCCAGGGCTAGTATTTCACATGTATGTTCACATCCACACCGCACGCTCACCTTGGATCTAAATAGATGCCAGTCATGTCATACAGGTTGCAATAGGCAACTTCGACATCTTGTCGTACAGGTTGCAATAGGCAGCTCCGACTCGTATGTGATCGTGAATAGCGCCAGTCTTCACGTAATTGTAGCACTAGAGCGTATATTATGATTACACCCAGTCCTGTCGTACAAGTTGCATTAGGCAACTCCGACTTGTGTGTTGGCATAGATTAATAAGCATCAGTTCAATTGTACAAGTTGCATTAGGCGACTCCGACTTGTGTGCTAGCATAGATCGATGAGTAGCTGATTTTATTATGCTAATGTTGAGATATTATGATTGGCATATTTTGGGAATTATTGTTGATTTGCATTTGATTTCATATTTATACATAGTATGATTTTCTGGAAATTATACATGTTTTACAGCGAGGGGTTAGTATGTTCAGAAAATAAATGTGTTTTATAAACCCTTGTGTTTGCCCACTCACCTTTTTTTTTTTTTTTTGCCCCTTCAGGTCTTAGATAGTTGAATTCTCTATGGCATATGAGGAAACTCTGTTGGATTCTGACATACCTAAATAAATGTAGGGAGCATTTCTCGGTTATGTATTAAGTACTTAATTAGTTTTGACTACACTACCTTTGTCATCTATGCTCTAAACATTTGTGTTTTATGGGTTCTTCCCACTATTACGCACACACTTTATTAGCTTAAATAAATCCTAGTTTCGATTTAAATTTATCCATATTTTTATGCATCACTTTCCTTTATGGTTACGCCACCCTCGGGTGTCAACTAGCATGCATCAACTTCGGTTGGAGTGTGTCAATACACCCTAAAATTGCAAGCGTTAAAATTGGGTTCTGAATGTCATCAATATTTTTCACAAATATCTCGTTATGGAGAATGATTCATTCTCTCATGATTTAATTTAGGGCGTGTATTCAATTGAGAATTTGAGAGACTTTAATGGATTTATAAATTCATGGATTTTTATGGAGTTTAATTGATTTGTAGAGATTCCATATAAAATTTTGATTCAATTTCCCCGAAATCTCATGGGGAGAGGTGAGATTTGTAGATGCTTAAAATACATTACGAAATCTCTCAAATTCCCTCTAATTCTTCAACTTTATCAAATTCTTTAAAATCAATTTCTAATTTAATACAATTAGAATATTATAAATTTCTTTAAAATCCTAATTGAATACACCCGGATTTCTAAGGATTTTAATAAACTGTTTTAAAATTCTAATTGAATACACCTTTAATTTCAGAAAATCACTTAAAATCCTCATTGAATACCCATAGATTCATTAAAAGAATTAAAATCCCTCAAAATCCCAATTGAATACACCCTTCTTAATATGGAGGATTTTTTGAAATCTAAACATAGAATTGACCTCCCGTTTCATTTGATTTCGTCTCCTATAAAATGAAGTGCAAAATGATCCGCTTCGCTATACAAAGCACTGAAACCAGCAACTCTACAAGTTCCTCAACCACAACAATATCAAGAACAATATGGAGAAGAAACCATCTTTCAAGCTCGCTTCTTTGGTCCTTCTTTTTACTATAATTGCTTGTTAGTCCCTCCCTCTCTCTCTCTCTCACACACGCAATTTCACTTTGACACATTGGTTTAAATTAGTTTGTAATTTATACAGGCATGGCAATGTGGAACGTGCCGGGAGCTGAAGCAAGGGGAAAACTCCGGTGTCCGGGGATGATAGACTGCAGCAGTGTGTGCGAAGGATTTCCCTGGCGCTGCGTTAACGGCGAATGCATATGTGATGGTGGCAACGCTCGTCCCCAACTCCAAGTTGAAGCCAATTTTCGACCAAACCAATTGCCGTGAAATGCGAACAAGGGGATAAGGCTATAGTACTATGACATTGTCTGAGTTGAATAATTAAAGTAATTAATACCTTTATTATTTCATTGGCGTTATTGCTTTGCTTCTAATCTTGGTGATCATAAGAAGATTAAACGTCACATAATCCGATTACCAAGTGGCAACCATTCGAAATTCACGTTACGCCGAAGGCAACTAGTTTGACCTTTTTAAATTGGGAATTTTAACGAAAAGCCCACGATACTATTCATTTTAATAAAAAACCACATTTTTACAGTAAAAAGTCAATACTGATACTATTCACTTTACCCTTTATTTTGTCCTTATCATTAAAACTCAAAGTTTTCAAACCCTTTTCATTAGTTTTCCTTTTTAAATTTTAATCACTTGTTAAATTGTACACTTAGCTTCGAATTTGAATCACCCTGTGGAAAACACTGCTCATTTCCAAATTCCACCGAAAAGCCGATAGATCATACAGACAACCTATATGTACAGTAAACGAATTCTCGAACAATACAATACGTCCTGCTTAAACACCGTTTTATTCTGCAGAACCTAGAAATCCTAGTAACAAGACACCACGCTCAGTGTAGAGAACTAGAGTGCTCCAGAAGAAAATATCATGGAACAATGTGTCACCGGTATGAAAGGTTTATCGTGATGTTAGAGGCGTGAGAAAGCTTATTCGTCACAATTCGTCAACGAGGAAAGATTCCTGGTTAAGCAAATATATGGCTGATATGAGAACAATTACCATGAAAACATGCTTGAGGCTCAGGCGTTTGGCCTCTACCACTTCGACAGTGTCAAGTTCTGTATCCGAGCCAGTGGGACTATTTACAGAACTGGAAGCCCCCGCATCATTATCACAGTCAGGTGCCTCTGCTGACGCTTCATCCACCTGATTCAGTGAATATTGAAGAATTTGTGAGAAGAATGATCCAGAATGAGCAAATAAATCAGGAAAAAAAAAAAAAAAAACAGAAAAGGTCCATCTCAAACTCTGTCTTCCTGTTCATTATGTAGTTCTATGATTTTGAAAGGAAAACAAAGACAACTAAAAATTTCGTTGCAACCGCTGCGACTTAAAACTATATTGTCACCCCTTAATAATTGACAGTTATACAAGTGGCAGGCAGTCCTGGTTATGCATGAAGATCCAAAAGAATACCTGCCTGGAAACTTTTATCTAAAGAATACGTCACATCTTCCACGGATGTTTTTATAGAAGTAGCACTTGGAGGATTACACTGGAAAGACGGAAGCTCGTTGTTGTCAATGTGTTTATTGCAGCACTCAGTTGCATCTTTTTTGGTGTTCCATATCTTCTCCACCAGAAGTTTTTTGTTCATTGTTAAGGCATGCATCTGCACAGAAGAAACTATAGTTAACAGAAATACTATGAATATGCTTGTAATTTTTCTTAACTCGGACACCTTGCATTTTTTTCTTCGGTGTCAATTCAGCGACTTCTATTTTCCTATACGTATTCGAAGAGACAGATTTCTCATTTGAAACAGGGACTTGAGCACTAGAGGGAGTTGGTTATACAAGACATACCTGATTTTGGATGCGCTCCCTTTCTACGGCCAGTTGCATTGCCATATCCATAATGAGCTTGATCCTGGAATTGAGTTCTTCTGCACTTGCAAGTTTTGCATTGTTAGCTTGATCCAAAGACGATTCCAAGTATTCCACCCTATCCCTTAGAACAGTTATTTCCGCATTTAGTTCTGCATTAGTTTCAGATAACATTATACATTGCTCCTCAGTACTTTCTATCTTAATCTCTGCTTTGGAAACCTTTGATTTCAGATCTTCAATTAAAGTTTCCATATCCCAGATTGCAGCATATAACATATTCTGCTGTTCTTGACTTGCTTCGGAGGATGCTTTGGCATGCTGTAATTGTATCTCTACTTCCCTCAGCTGCTTCTCGAGACTTCCAACCTTTTTTTCTGTGCCAGTAGCACTTCCTTTGAGAAAACTCATCTCTTCGGTGAGTTCCATATTTGTTCCTGTTAATTCTGCAACCTTAAGTTCTGCATTCTCAGCCTTAACTTCTGCTACATAGATGTTTCCTTTCAAAGAGGCAACTAAACTTTCCATTTCCCCAAGTTTCTCTTCACTTGATTCATTCGTGGCATTTGCATTCTTCAACTGGAGCTGTGATTCTTTCAGCTGTTTCTCAAGGAGCGTCACCTTTTCTCTCAAAGCAGACAGTTCAACATCTTTCTTAATGTTCTCGGCAAGGATATTGTGGAGCTTCTGCAAAGCAGTATCTTTTGCTCTAAGCTCTTCCAGACTAGCTTGAAGTTTGGATTTTAACTCACTTTCTCGTTGAATTGAACCGTTCAGATTAAAATGAACAAGCTGCAGTCTACCTAATAACTCCTTCGAAATTCCCTGGAGAACCTCAGCAGCATTCTCTGCCTCTAAAAATCTTCCCCAAACAACTTCCGCAGCTTCTTCCATGCGAAATGATACCTGTTCAGTATGATGTAGCTTCACTTTAAGTTCTTCTTCATTTTGTCTTGACTCAGCTAATTTCTTCTCAAGATATAGCTCCCTTGTTAGAGACTTCTCCAGCATCCATAGATTATGTCTTTGTTGTCTAGGCATCCTTAAATTTGACATTGCATTTTTATTCGACAGTTGTGCATTCTCGGATAAATCCATGGCAATGTCAGTTTTCCCTGTTGACATGTGTGCCTCATGTAAATAATAACCATGTAAAAATGCATCGTCTCTATTTGAATTTAAAGAATCTCCAAACTAGACGGAAAAATTAGAACTTACAATTCTCATGCTCGAAAGCTAGAACGGTTCTCTGAAACCTTTCTGACTGCATCTTGACCTCTGAAATCTGCTGTCGAGATTGCTTTAGTGATTCTTCAGAATCATTTAGTTTTCCTTTCATTATAGAGTACAGTTCTCCCAAGTGTCTGCACGAAGATATTTTTGGATGCGCATCAACAATTTCCACCCGGAGATTATCCATGTAGCTGTCCAGCTCTCTGACCTCAGAATCTAAAATGCTAGACAGGAGATTGAATACCAATACTTTTTCAATAGAGTCTGCCAGAATATAGTCATTCGCGGTGGCCATTGCCTCAAGATCATTTTGCTGAGCCAAAAGGTACATCAGAGGTACATGGAGATTTGCTAACTTCTCAGAAGAATATGCCAAGTCCAAGTCCACCTTTGTTAAAACTTTCATGGAACTCTCTAACTCCTGCACGCCAGACTCGTTAGATGGCACAACATTGATATCACAAACAGCGTGGTCTTCCATGCCAAATGCTCAGTTCGTGCTTTCGCAACCTGATCTCTTCTCTCTGAGTATCGAAAAAGTTCCAAAAGAGAAGGCTGAGCAAGGCAAACTTATTTTAGAGCAAGAAATGATATGAATGAGCCCCAAAATATAGTCATTGGTACAGATAATTAAATCCATATTACCACCACTTGAAGAGACTAATCGAGATTAAGCAACAAAAATAACAAGCAAACGTCTGAAATTCAGTGTAAGCTAAAAATGAAAGTGAAACTTCACAACTCAATCAAATTCTGTCGACATTGATGTCCCCGCGTTAGGTGGGAAAACACATTCAGAATGGCATTGCATCTGCCTAATTAGCAGCGAAAGCCGCTACTAGGTTACTCTCCAAAATTATCACTTCAGTGATACAAGCACCAAATTAGATTAACCATTCCCTTCAGAATCCCTACTCATAATTGGTAAGGACTAAGGATACAAAAGCTTTAAGCTAAATCTATCCACTAAAATTGATGGATCAGAGATATTCTTCCAGGATTATAGATCTAAACTCTACGGGAAATTAATATGTATGACCGTTCATACACATTTCTCTCTCTTAAACAACAGCTTAGGCCAGTCGGGCAGCACGCCACTTTGCATCCAAGTTCGAATTTACCTCCTTATAAATTAGATTAGTTTAAAATATCGTCTTGTCAACAAAATATGCAACAAAATGAAGAACATCCAGATTTGTGACATGACAGCTCTGCATAAAAGTTTTGAAGCTAAAGACTTTCACTAAATACAACAAAGTTCCAATGATTAAGCAAATTAAACAAACAAATTTGCAGAATTGAGGAATAAAAAATGAATGCAAAATTTAAATATATAGAAAAAGCAATAAAAAATTATACAAAAAATAAAATAAAATAAAATAAGAAAAAAAAAAAAGGCTTTCTGGGAAGTTTGAACTTCTGCCTGGGTCCTCAAAAAAATACCTGGGAGTGGGAAGAAAGCTTTGCTGGGTCTTCTCAGAGCCCAGCGGGGAGCTAAACAGTAGGTTTAACGGTAACCGTCAGACCAAGGTGGACTTTTTGGGGTTTGCTGGGTGTGGTGGTTTCACTGGTTTGCTGGGCTGTGGGATCTGTGAAGGTGATGAGGTGAGAGGCGCGGGCTCCAATTCGTCAAAAACAAAACGAAAGTAACAGCTGCCGTACTTAGAATGTTGTGTGTTGTGCGGTGCACGGTGGCACCTACTCCACGTAGGCAGCAGCTCCTTCACTCCAATAATTGAGTAGTAAATTAACTACGACAACATTACAACGTACGCAGTACTCAGACGATCGTGTCCACCTGCGATTATTTATGACTCTTATCATATTCTATTCTATTGTAGCCCGTTGATTTTAGGTTAAGTTCTTGTATCCAACCGTCGTATACAATAACGGACAAAATCAAATAAGGCCAACTTAAGGTCAATTAAATCAAAATACGAACTCGTAGTTGGTGGATGTGGGGAAGGGAGTTCATTAAATTTGAAGATCCGAACTGTTGATATTTAATTTAACAGTTAATTTTTTATAACTTTTAAAGTGGACTCTTATTTGTAACCGTTGGATCTAATTTCAACGATCTGGATCTCCAAACTTGATGGATTAGGAGGAATGGATCCAGAGAATATCCCTTTTCCGTGGATGTGACCTTGTCTGAACAGTCAAACCTAAAAATTTCTCCTATCTAGACATTTCTTTTGTTTATTTATTTATTTATTTTTTTTTTGTATTTTTCTTTTGGAGGAGCTGATAAGACTAAGAACTCAAGAACCAAGTTATTAAATTTTGTTTAAATATTTGAGCAATAATTGCATTGAGGATCTGTATTGTGCAGGCGATTGGGATTTCAATATTTTACTTCTTTTCGTTGAAAAATAATAAACTATATTAGTGATAGAGAATATTGTAGCCCTACCCCTACATAAGGGCACTTCCATCTGGGGTGAGATAGGCCGGTACACAGCAAAAAAAATAGCCCAGCACCTAGGGAAGTCTCTTTAGCCTAACATATTGCTTAGCACCTAGCCCAAGCTGGTCTCCAAGCCAACCCAAAATTGACAGACTTTGGGACCGGACCATCTGATGCCATGTTGACGCCAGCATGGCGTCGAAGGGCAATTCAAATTTTTTTGCGCCAGGCACATGCAATATAGGCGCACGTGGGCGCGAGTAGCCGACAAGTTTGTAGACGGGGGCCCGCATGCACAGTGCACTCAAACCTCAACCAGGGAGACCACATGGGACGGCCTGCGCCATTGGATTTCCAATGGCTAGTTTTTCTAGACCATTGGATTTCCAACTGTAAAAAAAATTTGAATTTCAGTTTTGATCTAGACCGTCTGATCACATATCAACGGTCCACGTTCTTCCCCACAATTAAAAAAAAAAGGCCCAACAGTCAGAATTCTAACCGTTGGCCACGTGGTGCCTTATAGGCTGATGGATTTGAATATTTTTCAAATCCAACGGTCCAGATTAATTAACTAAATTAAAATTTATTAAAAATTATGAAAAAAAAACATAATTTTTTTTTTTTAAATATAGAAATATTTTAAATATTTTATCTATAAATACCTAACCATCATCTTCCACCTTATACCACATTTCAATATTTTCTACACTTTCTACATTTCAATATTTTCTACACTTTGAGAGAAAAAAATAACTTCGTGGAAGCTCATTGAAGATGTTACGTTGTGTGAATGTTGGGTTCACACAACTCATGACCCGATTATGGGTAATGAGATGGATAAGCAAGAAATGTGGAGTAAAATTTCGAAAAAGTTTTGCGATGTACATGGAAAAGACGCCAGAAGTAGTCAAGGTCTTCGGTCTGGAATGATCAATTCATGGAGTAAAATTACGAAAGCGTTTTGCGATGTACCGTTGAACGATCAATTCATTGTAACGTCTATCCAGTTCCAACGGCTCGTGTTGCACGGGATCTTCGGTCCGGTCATGAGCACAATAGATACATGTTCTTGAGTTATTCATCGGATCCGGCTCATATTCATTGACGACATCATAATCATACTCATCTTCCACAATCATGTTGTGGAGAATAATACACGTCATCATGATGGATCGAAGAGCCTCGACATCAAACATTCTAGCAGCAAACCTAACAATCACCCAACAAGCTTGCAGGATACCAAAACAACGCTCCACATCCTTCCTACACCCATCTTGACATTTTGCGAAGTGTTTTTCTTTTTCACTCTGTGGATATGGCACTGTTTTGACAAACGTCGACCACCTTGGGTAAATGTCATCTGCAAGGTAGTGTGGTCCGTCGTATTTATGGTCATTAACCCAATATATGCATCTCGACGATTTTCCTTGCAACAATTCGTCGAACACTGGAGATTGGGCAAGGATATTTAAGTCATTTTGAGCTTTTGGAACACCAAAAAAAGTAGGCCAAATCCATGTATCAAATAAAGTCATCGCTTCCAAAATGATATTTTTTGCTCATTTTCTATCGCCATAAGCTCCTTGCCACGCACTTGAACAATTTTTCCAAGTCCAGTGCATGCAGTCGATGCTTCCAATCATGTCAGGGAAGCCTCGCATCTCACCCTTCCTCAGAAGCCTTCGCATGTCCCTTGGCGTGGTGTCCGGAGGTACTCATTGGTGTACAGGGCTTCAATTGCAGAGCAAAACCGTATCAGGGACTCCAGAACAGTTGTTTTTCCAATCCTCGCGATCTCATCCACTTAATCTGCAGATACTCCATATGCAAGCATTCGCAAGGCAGCCGTAATTTGTTGCTCAAGAAAAAGACCTAGAACACAAAAAGCATCATCTTTTTGCACAAAGTATGGATCATGGTTGCAAATTGCCCTTATGATTTTTTCAAACAAACTTTGTTGCATTCTAAAACGACGTCTAAAAACATGATCAAGGAATATGCTGTTGGGAATAAAATAATCTTCCAAGAGATCTTTACCTCGTCTTTCCCTTTATCTATCGAAATTTGTGACACGTTTGGGTTTGGCTATATGACCCATAACTTCCATGACATGGCGGGAATGTGAGGCCCTCTGCCTTTTATGGTCATCATCCTCATCCTCATCAATTGCGAAAGCTTCATCTCCACCTCCACCTTCCTCGAGATTGATTAATTCTTCATGTTGTGCCAACAGTCTTTTCTGTTACTCCTCAAATTGTTTATGCACTCTCCTTGAAGAAGACATTGTAAAAAAAAACTCAAGATTTGAAAACGATGAAGAAGGATTGAGAGCTAAAAAGAAGGATTGAGTTTGATGTGAGGATGGACATAGAGAGGTAGGGTTTATATGGACAAAAAAATAAAGGATGAGGTTCTGGACAATGCCACATGGCACTACGTGATTAGTTGAAAATCTTATCGAAATCTTGGCTAAATTATTGCAAACAAGAAGTGACACGTGGTGCGTCAGGATTGGTTGAAAATCCTATCGGAAATCCATCCACAAAATAGTACTTTCAGATAATGACACGTAGCGTAATAAGATTGGTTGAAAATCTTATCGTAATCTTGGCTAAATTATTGTAAACAGATAGTGACACGTGGCGCGTCGGGATTGGTTGCAAATCTTAGCATAAATCTATTAACAAAATAGTATTTTCGGATAATGACACGTGGCGTGACGAGATTGGTTAAAAATCTTATTCGAAATTAAAACTATTTTTTTTATTTATTCTTTTATAAAAAAATTTAAAAAATTTTAAATGGGCTGGGTGCTAGCGCATTTTGTAGAGGTGGAGATCGTTTGTGCCAGCACATTTTTAGACTTTTTGCCAACACATTTTTTTAGGGGTGGAAATGCATTTGGCCTATTACTGTTCATTGGAGTCTATCACTGTTCATTGAGTGGATAAATGCATTGGATACTGGCGCATATGTGTTAGGGGTGAAACTGCTCTAAATAAAGCAGACATAAAAACGTAAAAAAATCCAATGAAATGAGAACTACAACCAAAAAATAAAATAAAGCCCCACACAAGTTTAGACTCAAAAAAATTTAAAGGCAACAAACCATTACAAAATAAACCTAATTCCCAAAATAAGATGTAGTCCGCCGCGGCCACATTTGCTAAGTCAGCGGCCTCCAAGGTCGCCGCCAACGAGGAGATAATCGATGTTCAGGCCAGAAATAGCATCGCAGCACCACACCAAGCCCAACTAAGCAACCTGGAGGAAAAGGGTTTGGAAAACCATTACGTAACCCACCGACTTAAGACACAAAAACACCCCAATCATGTCCACTCGTCCCCTTCTGGCAGCACCTAATGTATCTTCAGCTAGACGTTCACGTGATCCAGTGGTTCGGTCCTAAGAATTTGTACGGTTGAGACAATAGTTTGATGTAGCACTTCGTTTGCAGCCAATACAAAAGAAACTCCCCCTTTTCAATGGAGTTATGCATAGCATAGCAGCATAGGTCGAAGATGTGAATTGACTTATTTAAGAACCTCGACGCAGAGGTGGAGTACTTTTCTTAATGGAAATACTATTAAAAGTTGCAAATGATATACATCTCTCTCTTAATCCATGTGAGGAAAGCCTCCTAAATCATCGTTTGGTATAAAGAATTGGACTGAATGAAATGGATAAATCACTATTTACAAAGCACGTTGAAAGAAGAAATGAAAAAGTTGTGGCCAACTTGGAGCTAGGAGAGAGATTACTCAGAAAAAAAAGTAAAAAATAAAAAATAGCCATTACAATCCTTCTCAAAACGAGAGAATAACAAGAGAGAAATTATTTTCATGTCTAATCTTCTTCTAATTTCTTCAAATTACAAATCACTCTTCTCTTATCTAGTTCAATCATGTATACCAAACAATACCTAAATACTGAAACATCTGCATGCCAGACCACTAAAATCTAAATTACAAAACATTCGATATCCCAAACACTCACTTTAATTTCCAAGCGGCAAGCAGAGGATGTCAAAGTAGGGAAAAAACATGCTCAAACAACAGTACTCTTATCCGTTGCCCTACAAAGAGAGACACTCTCTTCCAATCCAAAAGCCTCCATATTACTTTTCTAAGGAGTCTTTATACACATATCCCATCCAAGCAAAATGATTTTCCATCTTTTTGGACCCATCCTCCACTTAGTGTTTTTATCTATCTTTTGTTAGCCATGTATCATTAACTAAGCAAAAAACAACACAAAAGGATTGAAACAAATCTCCCACTGTGTCTGCGTCACCAAACACTGCAGAAGCCACATGTTATTAAATTAGGGTGTGACGTTTCGATACTTGCTAGCTATAGCTTTCCATGCATCTGCATTTACTCTTTCATCGACTTTTTGCGGTGTTTTGATCAATTAGGGTTTTGGATTAGATAAAGACATTATCCTTACCAAACAAGAAACATTGCTCGTGAGCTTGTACTCGGAACAAATATTTGTAATGTGACTGCAAATTTTGTTTAAATGGTGGACACGTAGTGTCAAGTACTAAGGAAAGCCATTGATAGAGCATCATCCGAAATAAGCAACGTGGAGGAAAAGGGTTTAAGCATTATATTTCACTAATAAGGTTTTAGCATAGGAGTAGGATTCTCTTCGTTCCAAATTCTTCTCCTCTCCAATCTTCTTCTATTTGAACCGTCACAATTAAGTCACGTCAACATTTTATATTGATTTCTTTATAGAAAGAGAAAGACAAAAATGAAAGTGAGAGATAAGGGAAGGGGAGAGGATTTAGAAGGGAGAATCCGTATAGCATAATAAGGAGCTAGTGATTCCAAGATAAATTACGAAGATAATGATAAATGATAAAGTTCTAGGTTCAACTTATATAGGTAGCTAGTGAATTCACATGGATAAGAGTAAGGATAAACTCTTAACGGTATAGTTGGCCCTCGCTGCTGCATGATTTACCGACTCATATTTTATATTAGACGTTCATGAAATATCAATTACAAATTATTGTAGTCAGTGTGACCGCTACACACTCAAAAAGGATTAACGTCGACAGTCTACAATACCAAATCACAAATTATTTTGAGCCGTTAATAATATAAACATGGGTAGTGGTATCCACACATCCATTTTCATTTTTCACACGTTTTTCTCAATTTTCGATCGTCGAATTGGATTAATTGAAGAAGATCAATGACAAAAAATTAACAATAATATGTGAGAGGTAAAAATAGGTGTGTTACCACTATCCATATATGATCAGTACTGCTATTACGGCAAGAAATCGTGATCTGAATCGACACTTTACCTTACAAGACCTGATTTTTCACCCGTTTATCTGTACCTACCTACTATATGCTTAAAGAGTCCTATTAGCAGTCCCTACGAGTCTCTGGTCTCTCCATTCATATGCATGCATGGAGAGAAAGGTGGAATAGCAGACACTCTTTTATCACAATGCTATACCATACAAAGGTCCATTATTTCTCTTACATTTTGCAACTTTTGCAGGAGAGATCAAAAGGTAAAAATCCAGGGGAAAAGGAACAGGAAAGGAAAAGGAACAGGAAAGACCCCCACATTTTAAAGAAGCATAATCTGCTTAGAAAGCTTGAAAATAAAAAAGGTGGATCATATGGAATTAGGGTTTCAGAAAAGCGAGCCAAAAGAAGCCAAAAAAGCTTGAAAACAATCATTCAATTTCGACCAGCATCTTATAATGATTCAATGTAATGATTTTGCATGAAATTCATCATCAAAATATATATATTTTTTTGGAGGAGATCATAATATTATCTGTTGTGTCCATTGTAGACCCAGCCCAGCTGACATTCTTCCTTTCCTCTACTCTTCAAGATCTTAATTTGCATCCTAATTATTAATTAGTTAAGGTTTAACTTAACTAAATATACGTTCATAGGAATATGGCCAAGTCAAACAAAATGCGCTGTGCAATTCGAGTTACATATTCCATCATGCACTTACTTCCTTAATTAATTGATTAATTCCTTGAAAGTAACTTTAATTAATTTTTAAACAATTTGGTGAGAGAAAGGAAGAAATAGATTTGCAACTTAAGAAGGACATATATTGAATGGCTGTCTCACTTGGACAATTTGTTTAACTTGAATTATAATTTCTTGGGTTTTCTAGTTATAAATTCTTAATTATGCACACATGTTTTAATTGAAATGTATATAAGAATGTTAAAGATCAACTAGCATTTGTTTTGGTGATAATTGTCTAGCTCATTTGACTGAAAAAAGTATCAAGTTCCATTAACATATATAAGCAAGAGTGTGTAATGAGTTTGATACTTAATTACATATGATTTGTTATTACGTAATTTTATTGTGAATACGTTATCTCATCGTCAAACTATAACTTATTGTTTTGACAAGTTTTAAGTTTAATAATTAAAAATTCTTGTACGTGCGTAAATTTAAACTTGCATGACACTGTTTGTAAGCACAATAATGAAATTACATAATTCGAAGAAGTCTGAAACGTGCTTGTCCAATTGATTAAAAGTCATGATGAACATACTTGGTTTAGAGTCTTTGATCGAGGTTAAATAATTCTAAAGCTCTGGTTAAGAGATCTTGAATCCCCACTCTCCTATTATCCCATGTTGCCATTCCATGGATGGGATTTGATTGCTTGCTTTGTTTTTGATTTCCCAAAAGGAGAGCCATCCATTGCCAACCAATACCATGAACCTACCCTCACTACTATATTATAAAGGGATGTACTATCCACACATTTTATTTTACTTCTCACATACTCCTTGATAATTTATGTCCGTTGATCTTCTTCAATTCACTGATCCGATGGTCGAAAATTAAAAAGATATGTAAGAAGTAAAATGAAGTGTGTTGATATTATACTCCTATTATATATTATAAATATATTTATTTCTAACTTTCTTGTGTATATTTCAGATAATGACACTAATCAATTGGCCTCCTATACAGAAGAGCACACAATTACACGTGTCAATAACCCATTTGCCTTGTTCTTGGCTTCCTCATAATTTAATTGGAGAAATTGATATGGAGGAATCTTAATCTCTGTTTCCTTAACGAGAGATTTTTCTATTTGATCGGCACACGAGGTAGTACATCACGTATCATTATACAAATAAAGAGATATGTATATTAAAAAGTTAAGAATTTAACAAATAAAATTTCTCACTATTTATATAAAAACACGTAGTATTTCATCAATATTTCCTTCGCAATGAAAAATATTTGTTTCCTTAACAAGGCGGCAGCAGCCTCAGCCTGAGCCTGAGTCTGTGGGGTTTTGTTTTCGTTGTCTTCTCCATTGGACTATCCCCCACTAACCCAGTTTATTCATTCTTTCTCTTACATTGCACATCGAGATGATTAATCATTTTTTATGTAGTATTTAATCATAATATATAGACTAACTTTTACATGTGTGTTTAGTTTATTTTCCGTCTTGTCTTTCCCTTCTCTAGGAGTAGAAATGCTTTTAGAAAAGTTTAAATCGCTTTTAAATAATCAAAAGTACTTTTATTAATGTCATACATAAATAATTAGAAGTGTTTAAAAATCCTAACAGTGTTGTTTGATGCTCACACGAGCACTCGAAATTTTGATTAAATTTTATGTGCAAAAATACTTCTATTAAACCAACACAAAGTGTAAAAATTTTATGATAATTCAGAGTACAAACCAAAGAATTTCCCTCAAACAGAACTAGTTAAAAAACCAAATGAACACAAATTAATCATGCACGTCCCTATTTAGTCAAATTTGTATTGTTTATAGCTTGAAGGTTTAAAGAGATTAGGATTTTTTAAATAGAAAATTAATAAAAAATGTTTGAAAACTTTAAGTTTTAACGAAAAAGATAAAATAAAAAACAAAATAAATAGTATTATAATTAATTTTTTAATTTTAAAATATAATTTTTAATTAAAATGAACCGGAAAACTTTTTCATTAAAATTATCATTTTCAGAAAGAGAGTGGAGGGGAGATTCCATTATTCTAAGGCTTGGGTCACTGTGATTGCAAGTCCCAATGCCAACTAATAATGACATGAGAGAGAGAGAGAGGGACAGTCCATCAATGGTAAGCCATAGCTACTATACTACGACTCATGTTTTTTCGGAATTGGATCCCCTCCTGAGAGATCACGATCCTCCTAATTTACTAACATGGACCGTTGAATTTTGATCAAACGGTTACAATTATTATAACTTTTAGAGAGGTCCTCTATTTGTAACCGTTAAATCAAAATTCAACGGTCCATGTTAGTGGGTCAGGAGGATCTTGATCTCCTGCTCAGGAGATGATCCAATTCCTGTTTTTTCAATAGTTCTTGCATGACCTTTAGGTAGGACAGATTTTTCAGTGTGCTTGAAATACAAGTTCATACATTACATTGATTATATAATTACAAGAACACTTGAAAAAAATAATTTTTACAAATTGTAGTAATATGTGATCCATTGTCCTGTGTTCTAGCACACTAAAATATCTCTAGTACAACTTGTTCAAAAATAAAGATTTTAATACTGTTTTGGATGATTAGATCATGAGGCGTATATCTCTTTCTACATCCCTTTCTTTGTTTGTACATTGTTTTTTTTTTTTTTTATTAAAAAAAAAAAGGCCAAAAAGGAATAATGCGGACGAAAAAAATGAAGTATGAAAATCACTTTCCGCTAAATGTATATAATAGGATCCACCATAAAACAAACAGATACATCAAAATGTGCTACTCTGCTAATATAAGATGGTCAAGCTATCAAGATGAAGATAGCATAGATCTTCCCAAACAATAATGCAGGGTACATAAACCAGATGGCTTAATTAGTTTCTTAATTGACTATTAATTATTCCATTAGAAAATGCAGTGAGAAAAATGAGTTAGATTTGAGGCCCTTGATCAAACAAACCAGATTAAAGATGTTATTAAGCTCATGTCCCAAGGTGCAATGAAGAACAATGCAATGAGTCTGCTTAAGCTAATGCAATTATTCAACTTGATCGAATACAACAGAGTTTAAAAAAAACAAACACCCAAGTAATTTAAATAAATAAATGAAGAATTGTCTCGATGAGTTAAGAATTTTCTCTTTAATTCATTGCGTTTCAAGTTTAACTCTCTCGCTTTTTTGTGTAACTTAGAATCGTATTAATATCACTTATAATAAAGAAAACTCAAGTAAAATAAAGAGATTGGTTAAAGTGAGTAAGTAAAAGTAAAGATTTGGGTTTTGGGGAGGAGAAGGGAGAGTGTTATTTATATTTTACCGTGTCAGTGCGGTCAGTGCGGTGGTTAATCATCAAGAGCTCTCTTCTTTATGTAGGCGTGGGTATAAAAGCAAGACCCTTGCCAATTGTCAATACTCTTATCTTTCTCCCTCTCTAAAAGCATCATCTCTAATCCTCCATGCAGACCTAAAACTGTATGGGTGGATTCGGTTTCCATCGGTTTGATTTTTCGTTAAAACCAAAAATCAAACTGAAATTATTGTTTGATTCCGTTTGGGTCAATTTTAGTTCGGTTCGATTTTTTTCACATTTGATATTTACTTATCTTTTAACTTTGTCTTGTTCTCGTCACATGGAATACTTTTGCTTACCCGTGTAATAGTGGCAGGCAACCCTGTTTACTTCGAGGGAGTAAGCAAAGTTTGCCTACTCAATTGATTACTCTATTGGTGCTTGATTTTGCCTATATGACTCGTCAAAACTCAAAAGAGAGTAGAATTCTCTCTCATTCAAATCTCCCTCCCCTCCAACTCCTTATATTTGAATGTCACGATTAAGCCACGTTAATATCTGATGTTGACTTTTTTATAAAGAGAGGAAAAAAAAAAAAAGTGAGGGGAGATTGAAGGGGGGAAGGATAAAGAATCGTACTCCCATAAAAAAGAGTTTGATTACTCATTTGCCTACTCCTCTACATCTCCAATAGTGTGCAAAGGGCATACGCAAAAATGTACTATAAGGACTAGTGTGACAAGTTGCATACTCAATTACCTCATAAAAAGTGTGTCACTTCACTGAAATAGGCAAACGAAGTAGGCAAATTTTATTATTATTTTATTTTCATCTCTAACATCTACTTTTATCTTTTACTTTTGTCTTCTTCCTTCACATGAAATACTTTATTATAAATAGGGACATGGATCATCTCTGATCCATGCATCATAATTCAAGGGATCTATCAATCGGGGTCATTGAAATTTGATCTAATGGTTAAAATTATTATAACTTTATAGTGGACCCCTATTTGTAGCTGTTGAATCTAAATTCAATGGTTCGTATTGATGAATCCCTAGAATTAAGATGCATGGATTCGAAGAGAATCCATGTTCTACGAATAGAAACTTGAGACTCCATGGCAATTTCAAAATTGGGGTGTTGGCAAATTTTAACTACTCAATTAGCTACAATATTGAACATATTTTTGCCTGGGTAACTCATCAAAATGGCTTAAACTGCCCATTTTTAAACTACCCATTTTTGCCTGGGTAACTCATCACTGCTTGTGGCTTATCTACTCCAATCGAGCTGCCATCAGAAGGAAACTATTTTCTTGTTCTCTCTCTACAACATTAATGCCTTTGCTTTTTATATGCAGCTCTCGCTCTCTCTCTCTCTCTCTCTCTTTCTCTCTCTCTACTGTTTTTTGGTTGTGTGACAGCGAGTGTAACCAGAGCTGCTGAGCTTAAAAACAGGAAGGGGTTTTGAACAAGGCCAACCCAAAACCCAAATTGAATAAAAGATTGCTTCAAGTAGAAAGCTGGAATGGCTTAAACTACCCATTTATCTACTCCAATCGAGCTCCCATCAAAAGGAACCTGTTTTCTTGTTCTCTCTCTACAACTTTAAAGCCTTTGCTTTTATATGCAGCTCTCTCTCTCTCTCTCTCTCTCTCTCTCTCTCTCTCCTGTTTTTTGGTTGTGTGACAGCGAGTGTAACCAGAGCTGCTGAGCTTAAAAACAGGAAGGGGTTTTGAACAAAGCCAACCCAAAACCCAAATTGAATAAAAGATTGCTTCAAGTAGAGAGCTGGAATGCAGGACAGAGAGCCAAAAGTAGCACAGAATCTCAAATGGGTTTCTTTCTAATTACCACTTTTGAGTTGGGTCTCTTTCTCTCCCTCTAAGCAGAGGGTTTCCTGCAACTCTTACTAGGGTTTTGAATAGGGCATTTATTATGCTGAAATCAATGTTCTTTATTTAATTGACTGCCTCTCCCCTACACTTTTACCTGCCCTTTCTTCCAACTGTCTTGTTTTAGCCTTCTGCCTTGGGACTGCTTCCCCTTATCAAATTTGGTACTGCAAATTTGAGTGGTCATTGGAAATGGTAGCTGTACTTTGGAGTGATATTTGGTACTGTTTTTTTAGGTACATGGGTTTTGTTTCACTGTTTTGGAATTCTCCTGCTCGTTAATTGAATTCAAGTCTGGATCTTTCTCCCAAAGCCCTTTTCTTTGTGTAGTTATCTTCATATAGCACGTGATTTCTTTACTTTTGGGGTTTCCTGAGGTCATTTTTCTCAGAGCTGCTTGAAGTTTCTTCAATTGCAAATTTAAAGTTCACGTTTTTGAGATTATTTGAGTTAAATTATACTTTCCCTTACTTCCCCTGTTTTTAATTTGCTTTTTTCTCTGCTGTTTTAGTCAAATTGAAATTAGGGTTCTAGGGTTTTAATTGGGGTGGTCAAAATTGGGAGATTTTGGCTACTTTTGGTGTTCTGTTAGAGAAAATATGGATTTGGGTGACCAAGATAAATTTGAATTAGAGAATAGGAATGATGATCCTATGAATTTTTCACCTGGGGTTACACCAGACTGGAGATTTGGTGGCTCCAATCTCACAACTACATCCATGGGCTTGGTTCCCACTGGAAATTGTTTGGCAGTTGGTTCGTCTTCTCGGTCCTCGGCTTCAATGGCGGAATCGTTTAACCCGACACTCTGGGATCACCCAACCAGTTCACAGGAATTGGGGTTTTGTGACATGAATGTTCAGAACAGTGCAAGCACTTCGGACTCAATAGGAATTAGGAAAGGTATTCCTGTTTCATTGAGAAGTGGCATTGATAGAGCACTTGATATGTCTTGGAATCCGCCGAATTCGATGTTGAAAGGGGAAATTTTCTTGCCAAATGGGCCTGGAGTGCTCCCACAGAGCTTGTCTCAGTTTCCAGCCGATTCTGCATTCATCGAGCGTGCTGCGAGGTTCTCGTGCTTCAATGGTGGGAATGTTAGTGACATGGTGAACCATTTTGGTGTTCCTGAAACCATGAGTATGTATTCTAGGGATGGGGGAATGATGCCATGGACGCAAGAACTTGTAGCCGGTAATGGGTCGAAAGGAGTTTCCGGTGTTCAATCTCAAAGGACTGAGCTAAATGGAGATGTTTCTTTCCCTCTGGAGCAAGGGACAACTGAAGGGAGCCCACTGAAGAATGAAAAGAAAAGTCAGAGTCTTGCTAAATCTCGTGATGAAGCAAAACACGCTATTGGCGGGTCTGGTAACGAGTCCGATGAAGCTGATTACAGCAGTGGTGTTGGTGCTGGTCAAGAGGAAGCATCTATGCTGGAGGGTGCAGAACCATCTTCTAAGGGCTCTAAGAAAAGGAAAAGGAGTGGGCAGGTAAACCATCATCTTGAAAAGTGCCTTTTTTCTTTCGTTATTCAGTATTCATGTTTCGTTATTCAGTATTCATGTTGGTTAATTTATCTTTGATGGCAGGCTAATGAGCTTGATCAGGCCAATGCACAACCACCCTGTGAATCGGCAATGGATACTACTGAATTTCAAAAGAAGGGAGAGCAACAACCAGCTTCAACTCCCAACAAGACGGGAAAACAAGGGTCTCAGGCATCCGATCCGCCAAAAGAAGATTATATTCACGTTAGAGCTCGAAGAGGCCAGGCAACAAATAGTCACAGTCTCGCAGAAAGAGTAAGATATCATGTCGAAATTCGTTTCATCATTACACTAGGGTGGGAGTTGATCGGTTTTTGCAACAGGTCAGAAGGGAGAAAATCAGTGAGAGGATGAAGTTTCTTCAAGATCTTGTGCCCGGATGCAGCAAGGTTGTCTTCTCTTGCTGGAATTAATACTTAAATATAACTAATTTGTGTCATATTCTCACCCGAGAGTCGCCTACTTTCTGTTTATGAAAATCAACTGGTTATTGCAGGTAACTGGGAAGGCAGTGATGCTGGACGAAATCATTAACTATGTACAATCTTTACAACGGCAGGTTGAGGTATGAAAACTTTCTCAGTATATCTGGTAATTGATCTGTCCTGCCTGTTGGATCGGAGTTGATCTCTTTAAGTTTTCGTTGGTAGACTTGGGTGCTTAACTTTCTGCAAATTTTGTTTATGGATAAGACCTATCCATAACTTGTTATGTTGGTAAGGTCTTGCTTCTAAGAAAAAGGTTGCAAATAATATATGAGGAGCTAAAACGTTAGTAAAAAGGTACTCAATCACATCTGACAGTGACTTCTTCGTCTTGTAGTTTTTGTCAATGAAGCTGGCAACAGTGAATCCGCGACTCGATTTTGACATTGAAGGCCTCCTTGCAAAAGACGTAAGTCATTTTACCTACATTCCATGGGAGTGTAGAAGAAATCTTCTGCATGTATGTTCGCCATCTGATTCACCCTAGTACATTAATTTCCACACAGATCCTTCTGTCACGGGTCGGACCTTCATCGACGCTGGGGTTTTCTCCCGATATGCCTGTGGCTTATCCACAACTACATCCATCTCAACCAGGACTTATCCAAGCTGGCCTTTGCGGGATGGGGAGCTCCTCTGATCTACTTCGGAGAGCCATGGGTTCCCAAATGACACCTATCGCTGGAGGGTTCAAGGAGCCTTCTCAGGTATCTTTCAAACGATGGCTAAAATCGTGTTAAACGAATTTCCATGTTGAACCGGATAACATCCCATAAACCATTTACACCTGAATGTTATTCGTCTGCTCAGCTTTCAGTGTGTCTTATAATGTTACGACTGAAATTCATAATCCTACGTTTGGCTACAGCTACCAAATGTGTGGGAGGATGAGCTCCACAACGTTGTCCAGATGAGCTATGGAGCCGGTACTCCCCCCAGTAGCCAAGATGTGGATGGTATGCATCATTAGGTTTTACGAACAAGATTTCTCCGATATCTCCCGTGTCTTCAGCTAATTTCTCTTCCAAAAATTGCAGGATCAGCGCCACCGGGCCAGATGAAAGTTGAACTTTGATTATACGATTCATATTTATGCCACGACACTGTACCGCCCCCATATATGCACAATACTACCTTGAAGAAATAACAATGATCATGATAATTCTCTTTTCCCATCACCTGTGATGACGCCGGAAGCTCAAGCCGTCAAATTCGAAGCTTCCGGCGATCTGTAGAAATATAATGCAGAAGTAGATGACATGTTTGATATTATAAGAAGCATTATATGATGGTATATAGGCAGAAAAGGTGAATTTGTTTGTGTTCAAGGGAGTGGATCAGAATGTACAGAAATAGAGATGGGCAGTAACAAGAAATTTTCAATGAGAATGCTGGTAGTGTTTTTGTTAATTTTAGATTTACAAGCTGTTTTATGTTAATTATATGTCATTCAAATCCACATACAAAAACAGTCGAGCGTTATCCTACTAAGTGGGGTTGGTTGTACGAATCTTAAAAAATAGGTTGACTGTATGAATTTTAAAACGTCACTAAGCTCGGAATTTCCTACTAAAGAGTAGTTTATAATTACTTCTTCTCTCATCTTGTTATATTTTTAGGGAACTATAATTAGCATTCCAAAAAACTCATTTTACACTCCTCATAAGTGTATTTTTCTTTTTAATTATAGAAAGTTTAGAGTGCCAAATGAGATTTTTTGAGTGCTAATAAATTAATAATAACTCTCTATTTTTAACATATATTTCATTTATTTATGCGTCTTGTATGTTTTTCGGTTACAATGGAGGGGAATCGAACATTTTATCCAATGTTAGCGCATTTCTTCACTTACTTTCAATATGGCTTAACGACATTTTGAATTGTTATAACTTACGGTTCGAGAGACATATTAAGAAGCGAGAGATGTTAACCGACTGACCTAATTCACACCTCGTAACACAATGACTAGATAGATAAAATTTGAAAACATATTTTGGAATTATGATTTGAATATTTACTTCCACAAACATTTTATATTAAAAAAAAAAGAAAAAAAAATATATGACCTCCTCTAGCTTACTATAAGCACGAACACATGGAATCACAAACTACTGTAAGGTACAATTAACTTCTGTTTGCCGCCAAAGGCCTTTCGGTGATGTCGTCTTCCTCAAACTACTACTGCAACTTACTCAAGCTCTGCAGCCAAGCAGGAAACCATGCGCAAGCCAGAAAGCTCCATTGCCACATTGTCAAAACCGTGACTAATCCCGAAACCTTTCTTCTCAACAATCTCGTTACTACCTACGGCAAATTGGGCAACTTAAGCTATGCCCGCCATGTGTTCGACCAAATCCCTCACCGAACCCTTTTCTCATGGAATGCCATTCTCTCCGTTTACTCTAAATCGGGTCACATTTCTGAGATGCAAGATATCTTCAATCGAATGCCGAGCCGAGATGGGGTGTCTTGGAATTCAGTTATTTCGGGGCATGCGTCATGTGGCTTCGTTGCTGAGGCTGTGAGAGTTTATAGCTTGATGTTAAGGGACGGGCCGGGTAATTTGAACCGGATTACTTTCTCCACGATGCTTGTGCTTTCGTCGAGTCAGGGATGTGTGAACTTGGGTCGACAGCTTCATGGGCAGATAGTGAAATTTGGGTTTGAATCGTATGTATTTGTTGGCAGTCCTTTGGTGGACATGTACTCGAAAGTGGGGTTAATTTTGTATGCAAAGCGGGTTTTTGATTCAATATCAGAGAGAAATGTGGTTATGTATAATACGCTTATCACCGGGCTTTTACGGAGTGGATTGATTGAAGAATCTGAATGTTTGTTTAGTGAAATGCCTGAAAAAGATTCAATTTCGTGGACCACAATGATTAGCGGGCTTAACCAAAATGGGGCAGGCGGAAAAGCACTTGATAAGTTTAGAGAAATGAGATGGCAAGGCTTAAGTATGGATCAATATACATTTGGTAGCGTACTGACCGCATGTGGAAGCCTATCTGCCTTGGAAGAGGGCAAGCAAGTTCATGCGTATATCATTAGGACTGATTTTATAGATAACATCTTTGTTGGTAGTGCTCTTGTTGACATGTATTGCAAATGTAGAAGCATAAAATCTGCGGAAACAGTTTTCAAGAGAATGAGCCGCAAGAATGTAGTATCGTGGACTGCACTGCTTGTGGGTTATGGACAAAATGGGTACAGTGAAGAAGCTGTAAGAATTTTTTGTGATATGCAGAGAAGCGGGGTTGAACCAGATGATTTTACCCTGGGAAGTGTAATTAGCTCATGTGCAAACCTAGCAAGCTTAGAAGAAGGTGCCCAGTTCCATGGCCAAGCTCTAGCTTCGGGTTTGATGTCTTTTGTTACAGTTTCAAATGCACTGGTCACATTATATGGTAAATGCGGAAGCATCGAAGACTCCCATAGGCTGTTCGATGAGATGAAAATCAGGGATGAAGTCTCGTGGACGGCCTTGGTTTCAGGGTATGCCCAGTTTGGAAAAGTTTATGAGACAATTGAGTTGTTTGAAAGGATGTTAGCCCATGGTTTGAAACCCGATGGAGTTACTTTCATAGGGGTTCTTTCAGCTTGCAGTAGAGCAGGACTAGTGGAGAAAGGGCATCAGTATTTTGAATCAATGGTAAAAGAACATGGAATTACACCAATTGTGGATCACTACACTTGCATTATTGATCTTCTCAGCCGAGCTGGAAGATTAGAACAAGCAAAAAGCTTCATAAATAAGATGCCAATCCGTCCTGATGCAATTGGTTGGGCCACCTTGTTGAGCTCGTGTAGACTTCATCGTAATGTGGAAATTGGTAAATGGGCAGCTGAATCTCTTCTAGAATTAGAGCCCCAGAATGCTGCAAGCTATATCTTGCTTTCAAGCATCTATGCTGCCAAAGGGGAATGGGATGAGGTGGCCAAATTGAGGAGAGGAATGAGGGATATGGGGGCTAGAAAAGAACCGGGGTGCAGTTGGATCAAATATAAGAACAGAGTGCACATCTTTTCAGCAGATGACCAATCAAGTCCATTTTCGGATCAGATATATGCTAAGCTGGAGGAACTGAATAGAAAAATGATAGAAGAGGGGTATGAGCCAGATATGAGTTCTGTTCTTCATGATGTTGAGGAATCAGAAAAAATGAAGATGCTTAATTACCACAGTGAGAAGCTCGCAATTGCGTTTGGATTGATATTTCTTCCTCCTTGCCTTCCCATACGAGTAGTTAAAAACCTTCGAGTGTGTGGGGATTGCCACAATGCCACTAAATACATTTCCAAGATCACCAAGAGAGAGATTCTTGTAAGAGATGCTGTCCGGTACCATCTATTTAAAGACGGAACTTGTTCATGCGGAGATTTCTGGTGATGAGATTGTGAGTGTCAAAAGCTGCTGGAGAGGATTGTCAAACCATATAATTTCCTTGATTTGAGAAGATATTTGTTACACAAATACAAATGCAATTGAGAGCTGTTGTGAATGAAGCGACCATCCTGCAAGAACTTTCTTTTTATCTGAGATTCTGAATACTTGCAAGGTTATGAACTGGAAATGTTTTTATATCAAGATTCCAACAGCTATGCTCAAGCTCCATAGAAGGAGGATCACATCACTTGGAGATGTAAGTTATGATAAAACATGTTCTACTTGTTTCAGGTTGAGAGGGCAAGTCATTAAACATCACTTGGTGACTTATTGGATTATGTTTTGAAGGACTATCTCTGCGGACCCTTTGCTAACTCGATCAATGCAATGTTTACTCAGATAAATTGATTGCTGCAAGTTTAAAAGAAGGTTCTTAAGGATTTTCTGAACTGTTTGTTAAATGAATTGCATTTCCAATAAACTCACGTCTTTACACTCCATACAAATAGTACAAGCAACATCTGTAATAAACGAATCATAAGAAGTAATACGTTGTCTATCCTGGAATTACAAGATATATGTTTTTATTCATTGTGAATCTCAGGCGTGCGCAGAAAATAGTCATCTAACTTTCATTCGGACTGCTGTGATCTCTTATAAGAGTCATCTTGAGCTTCTTGTTGGTTCTGCATTACGTTAAAGATGAGCTGTTAAATATAAATTTATCATTGATGCAGACTCGGGAAGAATTCAAAGTCCAAGAAGAATTACCTGCAACTGAGCACAGATTTCAATAACTTCAGCTGGAGGTGCCCAATCACCGAAGTTCCTCTCGATAAACTGGTATGCAATGCCACTCCTTCCACTGCCAACTACAAAAAGCCCCCCCTTAATTTCACCTTCTCCTTTGAAGTTTTGCTGTATCCCCATAGCTTTTGCACGCTTGTAATTTGCTCTTGCTCGAGGGTTGAAAACAAAACCTGACAGGAATTTTTCCTTGAGCAGTTTCCCTCCACCAAGTGCTTTGAAGAATTCCATTCCACGATCATACAATACAACACCACCCCAATATCGAGGCCAGAAGTCTTTTATCTGCATCAGAACAATACGTCATCCAAAGTTAATGGTAAGAGCTAGAAATTAAATGTAGTTATACCTCTGACTCCATATGCTCATGAAGAACTGCAAGTAGTTGAACTCCCAGTGAATCAAATATGGGTTTTTTGGCATATAGCTGGTGAGCTTCAGCCCTACACATGATGCACCTGTTTCAAGTTCAATATATACAAAAGAACTTAGTTTCAAGAAAGATGCGTCATACCTTGACGTAGAATTACTGAATTAGATATAGCTTTTGGAAAACCCTGTTTCTCATGGTAGAGTCGAGCCAACTTTTCACGGTCATACATTATTTTTGTCTGTTTCATGTACTTCCTTTTGGACCGTAAGGCAACGATAACATTCTATAGCAATATACTTGCATCATGTGTCTCTTCATTTTAATTTATGAATCTCTGTCTTTAAAGTGTCTTATATTTACTTAATACACCCCTATATGAAAATTATGATCAACGGTACCTCCTACTTGTCTGAGTTAATAATGACAGAAAATTTAGCACCTGACATAATGGACAAACCATGATCTGTTAAACGAAGAAATGTTGTAACGCAGAGTAAAAGATTTACCCTGGACGTCGAATGCAGAGAATCACTGTTGGTTTGTTTCTCCACAGTTCTGAAGCCTTCATCGGAGGTGTTTTGGTTTTCACCAAATGCTCCATTCCAATCTTATACTCTGGTGTCAACTTCTGAACCGAGATGTTTTCAATGGTAGAGTATGGTGCAACTTTGTCAACTACAGGAGCGGGTTGTATACAACCACATAATCTAGGATCGGCTGGCTCCATAGCAACGATCCCTTTGAAGATGTATCCATCTTTGATCTTAAAACTCGCCAGTGATTGTTCTAGAGATTTGCTGTTAATTGAACTAGTTCTTGTTGTTAATTTACTCTGGATCTTTTGAGAGTTTACAGATTGAAAACTCCTTTGAATCCTAGTATTTTTCGACGGTAAGCCCATTCTTTCTGTTGCAGCAGGGGTAGGATGAGACTTTGGTAGGTGATCTGCACAAGCACCAGTTCTGTCCATGAAACGGGCAATATGACCACGCTTCATGCCAAACTGAGAAGAAAGATCTACAGTGCTTAAGCTAAGGAGCTCGGACAGACATTTCCCACTGGACTCAAGCCTATCTCCATATTGCATCAAAGTGCGGTCGTGCAGGTATGACCTAATTTCCAATGCATCCTAGAGAAATAATAATAATAAAATAAATGCCTTGGAAGCAGATTGATATGGTGATTACAAGACATGCCTTTTAGATTCATACTCAGATGTTCATAGGTTAAGGAGATGATTACTGAACCGAATGTAAAACATTTTTGAATAAGCGTCTAAATACCTAACCTTCTCCAGTTGTGTCATGTTTAATGCATCCATATCATCTGTATTCATGATCTTCAAGGTCGGTACATCATCCCAGCCTTCATCTAGCAGCTTCAGAATCATTCCTTTCAGAACCCCGTCCCCAACAAACTCCTCTATCGAAAAAGAAGCCATTTCTTTAGAAATCAGAGAATATTCCAAACAAATCAGTTCTTTTCTCGATCGAGTCTGTATGTAGAAATGAAACCCTATTGGTGTTAGGCTCAGCTACTCAAGATCAAAGCATATAAAGAGGCCTGAGATCATTAAAAAAATAAGGAAAACTAATGAAAAGGGCTTGAAAACTTTGAGTTTTAATGATAAGGACAAAATAAAGAGTAAAGTGAATAGTACCAAGATTGATTTTTTAGTGTAAAAATGTGGTTTTTCGTTAAAGTGAACAGTACCGTAGCCTTTTCGTTAAAACTCCCTTAAAAATATTGAATTTTTCAAAAGCATCTCATGCCGGCAATGCAAGTGATGTAAAAGTTTAGTTCAAATTATTATGTTGGAGACAAAGATGCGTGTATAAATGTTGTAATAGGTTGTAAGATGGAGGCTAAATACAAAAGCTTGAAACAATATTGTTGGACATCAAAGTATTGGTCAATGGACAACATTTGATTTTTGGATCATCAGCTGGAATTATATTGTCAATTTTAAAGTGCCGGCCAAGACCCGCTTCATGTCTAAGGATTAAGGAGGATTTGCTTTTGCCAACTTGCCGAGGAAAGTGTTTATTTACTTATTTTTATATTTTGATATGTGTGAAAACTGGATCAAATCCGGGAATTCAAGTGTGCTGGCGTATGCTCTTAAACAACTGAGTTAAAAACTTCTTCACGAAAGTGTTTGGTGTATGTAAAACAATGGAGTCAAAATTCCTCCCTTGTGCCTTGTTTGTTGTCGTTTCGGTGAATCTTATCATGTCAATCTTATTTGTTCGGTTTTTTAATGTGACATGCTGTAACAACGATGCCTCTTAAATTTATTTTATTTTTCTGAAAAATTGTTTATTCAGAAATATACTTTGAAACTTTCATCCAAAATACAAAAAGAAAACTTCAATCCAAATCCAATAATTTATTATCCAAACAAAATTTGGTTCTTCCTTTAAAAATCAACTTTTGCTTATGGCTTATTAAACAAATGTGAGGAAAAAATAACCAAAAAAATAACGAAAACGCGAGTGCACTTAATTGCTTCTGAATGAGTGTGATTTAATCTATTTGGATCTGGATTGAACCTATATATCAATACACAATCAAATAATAAAAAAGAAAAAGAGAAAAAGATTAGGCAAAACAATCAAACTTCATTTACAATTTACAAGATGCCGTAAGAAGCTTGTATGTTAAAAATATTCTACCTTGCACTCGAGGTCCCCAAGTTCGAATCGCCCCTCTCCGAGTATCGCTTGTATCAAAAAATAGATTCACTACATGGCATGTATGCTTTGTGAGCATGAACGTTTTACATGGTACGGCTGGAAGCACAGAGATCGGGCATCTTATTCAAATGCTTTAAAATTTTCTCAGCGATCTGCCTGGTTTCTCCAGCTCCATGATGGAAAGCACTCACCAGTACAGCAGGCAAAACCCTGTCGTTTGATATGTCCGAAGCCGACTTACTATCCCCGCCTTTATTCAAAAACTTCTCAATCACCCAAAGCGACTTCTGCCACAGCCCCTCTTTCCTGTGCTCTTTCACCACATTCAAAACATGCTGCACAGCATTAGCCTCCCTCAGCATGATCACACTCTTTTCGACATCAACTTTGTCATCCAACAATGTACATATTGCAGACAATGCAGCTTCGACAACTTCTGCATTCTCATGCCCCAAACACACTAACAGCCTCTCAACCACCTTCGCATCAACTATGCAGAATGAGTTTTGTGAAGAACATACCCCTCTGTGAACCGGGCACAGCGGTGTTTTCCTCCTCCTCGGTGATCCACAAGGTAGGTACTTGGGCAGGTACAAGGACTTGCTTTTCTTGATTTGTGGCGGTTTTGATAGTTTTATTGACTCTGTGGAAAGATTCTCCAACCCGATTGCTGATAACCTCTGAACTTCATCACTTGATGTTTTCATGAGCAGCTCTGTGAATACTGAAGTGAAGTTGTGGGTTCTTGCTAGAAACAGTATTTGGGGTTCGTATAGCGTTGTTGTGAATCTGACTAGAATTCCCACTAGGCCTTCTAAGTACGCGCTTTCGAACCTGCTTGATGTGACATCTCCTTGTATTTGACTGATAGCTTGCAGGATTGTAGGCACTGTGTTATTGTATAGAAGAGCTAGGTTTAGTGTCAGGTTGTCGTGGGGAAGTTGCGCTAGAAATTTTGCTGAAACTGCATGCTTCTCGGAGATGAGGGTTGTTTCAGTTGGTTTATGGATAAGGTTCTCAGGCTGGCCTCTGGTTTTGCAGAGTCTTTCTGATAGTAGGTGGCCCATATGGGGTGAAAGAACAGTCAGTAGCTTGATCGCTGCGATGTGAAGTTTTTCGTGTGGGTTGTTGATGAGTTCAATGAGCGTGTAGCTTGCTTCAGTCTCTTTTACCGTCGAGACAATGGTCGCTGCTGATCTGGGGATCTCGGCAATCAACAGAAGAATTCTAATAAGGTTGTTACTTAGTTCATCTGTGGTTGCGTTGTTGAGCGTGTAGATGATGTTGCACACAACATAGTCAGAAGTCAAAGTGTGACCATGAGAATTAGCGGGGAGGTTCTCAAGCTCAAGCCCGGACTCAAATATGTTTGCAAGGATTGCAGCTGCTTCACTTGTTGAGTCCATTGGTTCGTTTTGAATTTTCCGAATGAACATCTCTTCAACCATGACTTGTATAATTCCAGCTTCTTGAAGTATTTTTCCATTAGGGTGGTACAATGAGAGTTGCCCCAGAGCTTTGAATGCTGCCCTTCTGGCCATTGTATTTCCGTTACGTACCATTTCGATGAGAGCAGGAGAGGCCTTCTCAGCAACGTATGTTTTTTGGTCTTGTCCAACAACAGTTTCCCCGAGGTAACTTGCCATCTCTATCTTCATCTCTTCACAACCTGATATTTCAATGTTTAAATCAAAACAAAGTTCTTTAGATTCTAGTAAAAAGTTCTTTAGTTATTTATGCTTGGCTGGATTGTGGAGTTCCGAAAATTACCTTCATTAATATTCTTTAGGAGGGGTTCCATGAGTCCATTTTCTGCCATTTGTTTGATGTTATTTGGAAAATGCTCTAAATTACTCAAGATTTCTTCTGCTTTTTCCGAAGCAAAGACATCGGTATACCTTCTGTATTTAATTGTGACCAGCATAAAGATTGCTCCAGTAACTGATCCGATTTTCTCACAGAATGATTGTGATCTCGAAAGCTCAAGTAAGAACATCAATGATGCATGCCTTATGGACTGGTGAGTACTAGAAAGCATTTTGATTGTAGTTGAAATATTTATCGTTTGCACAATCTCTTCCTGCACAAGAAACCACTCTGTCAGAAGTTGGACCCAACAAGTGTTTGTTCTAGTCTTATTTAGTTGTTTCTCATGAAAAATTAAGAAATTAAAATTCGACCTTGCTGTTGTTATCATCTTCCGCCAGTTGCTGCAAAAGTTCGAGCACTGCACATATAACATCTTTGTCTTCGTACTCCAGGCACTGAACAAGCAAGGGCAATATTCCAACACTACGAACTTGTATCTTATTGTATGGGTTCCTTTGGCAGATACTGTGCACATCTTTTACTGCTTCAAGCACCATATGCTCTGAACTAGCCAAGGACAATGCTGCTCGGGCAACCTTAATCCTCTCTGCTTCGTTCCTGTCCTTCCACTCCGCTATTGTGGATTTTAGAGCTTTATTGGAATTGAAATCTTTACTTGCCAACTTCTGGCCAGTGGTTGGGCAGAAGATTTCTTCAGAGCCATTGAACTTCTCGAACCACTCAACAATTGCTTTCCTCTCGTATGTCACTCCGCTTCTTATGGTTACTGGGTCATCCATGATCTTCTTTGTCAGTGGGCAGAAAAAACTCTCATACAGAGGCTCCATGTATTCACCCACCTGTGGCAATGTCGTTATAGATCCACTCATGTTCACATCATTTCTTTTGCTTACCCAACTCGCGCTTTTAAGGATTTCAACCAGTTGAGGTGTATCCAAAACGTGAGGATTCTCTGTGGAAATCTCAAAATTTAAGGAGTAGAAATCCATTTCTGTCGCTGTTGGTTCTTCCTTTAGTTGCTCCTCCAAGGACCACATCTTTGTATTGAGCTCATTGATCTGAGACACTTGAGTTCTAAAGCGAGCACTCTGCATCTCATTTGAAAGGGACCGAACTGCAACTTCTGCGTATTCTTGGTCTCCAAATGTAAATGGCGGTATCATGCTCAAGCATTCTCCTATGTCTTTAACGACCTCCTCCAGCTCTGCTATAATAACCCTGAGTTCAGCAACTGAAAATGGTTGGACACCTATTTGGCATCTCCCCACAAGATCTTTGGCCAAACAAACACTCTTGGATATCGACTGCAGAATTTCCATTGCATTTTCTGGGCAGTTTTCAGCCGTCTTCAACACCATAATCGCCATGGAAGCTCGATATAGGTAGCATGCAGTTTCGATAAAAAATTCCCATCCCACCTCGAGGCTTGATACCGATACTGCGATCTCTGAAATGGATGCCAATATGGTCTCTGCAAGACTCTCGATCGGACTTCGATCTTCCTTGAGCTGAAGAGAAGAACGAGACAGGTTAATTTGTACCGCTTATGGTAGCTTTAACTGAAAAATGATTTGCAACTAATGAAGTTAATAAAGGTTAATCACTTCAATTTTTTCATGCTATCTACTTAATCCTAGTCAGTAACATATCTGCTATACTTTGCTGCTGATTAGTTTCGATGATGTGTACTCAAAAATGAAATATCACGTTTCTATCGCGGTCTAGCACCTCGGAAAATTGGCTTGTTATTATTATTATTTTTTTCCCTGCAGACTCATAATTCTCAGACACATAGGAAGTGTAAAAGGCTCGAAAAAGAAAACGAGTTCATCAGAAGGCTCCTACCGACATCAAATTGAAGTTGCTCTGCAGAAGACTCTGGAAAGGCGAGACTTTCGATTACCAGTCACCGACAATCGTTTGAAGGTTTCTGTAATCTCAGTGCAGAAAGTACTTATCGTTTACTTGGATACTTAGGAGCAGGTGTGCACAAGATTTGGTCAGCTAGCAGTCGCTTCTGGTTTGGTTAAAAAATTTCCTTCTGATGGACACCTAAGAAAGCCGCTGGTATTGGTCAATTTTGCATCTAGTCTTCCAACAGGATAGGATTTCCATTGCGTTACGCTGTTATTATATGATTCTTTCGTTCTCCACTACGCCCTGAGGATTGCGTTGGTAAGAAAATTACGGTCTGCATTTTTTATAACGAAGGTTTTGAATGGGTCTAACAAGGTAGAGTTTTCTTCAGAACTTCAATATAGTATTCGAGCACTGTTGGTTATTTGACTTTCTTGCAGTGCAAGTTGTAACACTACATACGTAATCACGAAAATGTCAAAATCATCCCTATCAATGTATTATTCCGAAGTTATTTAGAATAACTATAAAGCGTTATCACATATATATATGTGTGTGTGTGTGTGTGTAGCTACGTCACTGAAAACCCTTATTACATTTTACTGTAATATATATATGTGTGTGTGTGTGTGAGAAATGAATAAACACAATTTCTATCTATGTGGATTGGTCATTTGTGTAGTGGTGTGTTCAATAACAAAAATGTTATTCATATCATCTATTTGTACCATTTTTTTAATAGAGATAAGATCCATATGTGTCGGTGAGCCCTACCTCTATAATCTATTAGAGAGATTGTACATATAAATGGTAAGTGTAGCACTACTCGTTCAATAATAGTAGTGCATGAAGCTGCACATGCATGCATTCATGCATGTAATTAACTAGCTTGTACGTAATAAAAGTTGTGCTTTATTTCAGTTCATCAATCATATATCATTTTTACGGGAAAAAAAAAACGCATATACAAATTATTAAAACATTTACTTGTAGTGAAGAAAATGGACGGATTAATACAATTTTGCAAAAAAACACAAATAAGTATCATCAATAGGTTCAACTAAGTACAAAACCTAAGACGAACAGCGTCAGTATCAGGAGACAAAACGTGTGTGAGAGAGTCACAAATTCGGCATGACACATAAATGCTTTTCTGAACCAACTTTTCCACGAAAGGAGCACTTTTTGCACTTTGCAGGCTGTCTGATGCCAAGGGCTAGATTGTTTTCTGGTTCTCAAGCATGTTTTCTACATAATCATCGACGCTTATTAGTTCTTCCTTGCTTTTTGAAGAGTAATAGAAACGCAGCAGGGCTGTTATGCACTTGTGATTTCCAGAGTCCTCAGTACAACCAAACTTTAACCACAAGTTGGTGGTTCAGTGGTAAATGACGGATTACGAAATTTTCTTAAAACCAAAGTTCTCCCATAATTTCTTTTAATCCTGGTACCAAGTTCAACATTTCCCAGGTCAATAACAATTTTCAGGTGGAACGGAAGAAGTCAAGATGACTCAATTGCTGCCACCAACCTTCTTTAAAATTGGACCCGGTCCAGTCAAGTTTGTTACGACCGAGTCCTAAAAGAAGAATGACTCTTAAGGAAGAGCATTGCCATTTGAAAACACCAGTAAACACTCAAGTTTTCTTGTCTCTGATCCATCGCGTATGTATTATTATAATTTATAAAAATGAAAATTGAAAAAAATGAAAATGAAAATTGAGGGACAATATCGATGTGATAAGAAATGAGTCACCAGCCCGTTGTTCTGCTTTGAACTTGCTTTAATGCATAATGTTGAAGATCTCGAACAAAAACAAAACAGTATTTGTATATCCAGTACAACCTATGTAATTTCCTGTGTAAATTTCAAATAAAATCATATGAATTCTGCTTCAAAATTCAGTGAGCAAGAATCAACAATCATTACATCAACTTATTTTACATTTCCTGTTGAAATGAATCGTAACGAAACAAAAATTTACAAACACAAGTGACGTCCACAATGTTCGTCTATCGGCGTTTTCCTATCAACTCTTGGTGATTTAATTTTTCTTTGCCATACTTCCACGGGGATGTCTTAATTTTCTCGAATGCTGCTTGGTGACCATCTTATTTCCCCAATCCGTTCAAAACAGTGGATGCAGAAGACGGCCAAGCCCGGTGGGATATCTCCAGCTAATTGGTGAAGATAGCCCTTCTCGACATATGTACACGTACGAGCAGCAGACGAACATGAAGTTTTTTTTTTTCCTCATCGGAGCTCGCTCTCCTTGACCATCTCACGTCCTTGAATGAGAGAAAATAAATCAAATTTCATCACCTTGTGATTGAATGAACTGTGGGAACTCAATCAACCAAGAAGGGCACCCCCGCCTAACAATCATCTCGATCAGACTAGTTGAAGAAATAGGGAGATTCGAGAACGTCTCTGAGATCGAAGTCTCCACGATCTGGTAATGGCGGAAAAGTCAAGTTGGGGAAAGACTCTTGAAAACTCTCCAACAACTGTAGACATAAAAGTAACAAATTAATAGGCAATATAACATGGGAATCCAGTCAGCAAACGCCAACAATGTGTATTTTTACGTATTTTCACTAGGCAAACAAATATCAGCATCATCAAAGATACTCACATTCTCCAGTATCGGTGCCTTGTAGAGTTCAACAAACTTCTCCCTTAGTATCCTATTCATTTCGTCAACGTCACATGCATGTGTCCAATATGAATCGTGCACTCCTGTGATCATTAGCAGTACATGTAAATGTACTACCCTATACAAGAGAGCAAAAGACAATAGGAAATAAAAATCCAGTAGAAACCTGCAAAATTTAAGCCTGCTTTCTTGCAGGCAACAGCAGTCATCATCATGTGGGAACCGTCAAGGGAGTGAACAAAATTTGGGGGAAAGGCTGTCCTCTGCCGTTTAACCATGACCCTGTCAGTTTCTCTTTGTAACGTCAACACCTGAAGGGAAGTCTTAATCTGCATTTTCAAAGCAGCACCTTATTTACATGCTTGCCTTAAAACGAAAAACTCTCTAGTGTTTTTTTTTTTTTTTTTTTTTAGAAGAGATGATAACTCTGAGTCTTTTCATTATTAAGTAAAATATATAGCCATATTGGAAGTTCTTAGAAGTTGTTAAGAATATTACAAGATGCCTTCCTAATTGTCGGTAGGGTTGTACAACGGGAAGTCCAAGGGGAGTGGTCCACTGAACTGGATGATTCTCCGAAGCTATCACCTATTTTTGTTCAAATATCGCTGTCAGGACTAGCATGAGAACAATACAGACTTAGTTAAAGGCGTGATAGTATCAAACATAGAATCCACATCTATCCCTTGTGCATGTGCTTAGCTATTGAAGCAATTAACAATTACACCATTCACACATCTTATGAAGAACAAATAGACAACAACATAGATGAAACAGACCTTTGCACATTCACCGAGCCAGCTCATAATACTTCTTGCAGCTTCAAACATCTCTCCTAGTGCAGTCAAGGTGGTCTGCTCAGAGAGTAAAATAATCAATAGACTTACACAGACATATTGGACACAGAAACACAATAGTTTTATTCACTTACCCTTGCAGCATAGCAAGCTGCAGCAAACAGCGCTGAGTCATCAGTTATGTTACCACGCTCTTTTAATCTCCTCTTAATTTGATCACGTGCACCAACATAAGTAACGCCATATACAGAAGTCATAACTGTCTGCTTCACCAATTTACGATCCACCTAAAATTTCCCATCACAAAAGCCAAACATTAGAAACATCATATTAAGCAGCAGCAAAGAGCAGAGCTAAAGTAAATTCTTTTCTTTACAAAGCAAGCCAAATAATATGTTTGCAACCTTATTGTGCTGCCAAGTCATAAATACTGGGAAAATTCTACAAAATTTGTAACATTTTTGCAAACTATTTCAGCTTCATTATCCAATGAAAAGGTTCACACGGATCCACTTTTGCAAGATATTAACCTGATTGACTAAAAGCCTAGCATGCAATGCATTTGGATTAGTGGCAGGATCCTTCTCTGCATCGCTCCGCATTATATCGAGTACCCTGCATAGGAACACAAATTTCACCGAGACAAATTAATAAGAATGATATCAATAATCAGTGGTAAATTTCAAGGGAAATAACCAAATTGTAATCCTTTTCTGAGAACAGATATTTTTAGGGAATGAATCAGGTTGCTTACTCCTCTAGGTTTTTCATCTATAAAAATGCAACGACACCCAAAAAATGTATGTTTTCCCTCCAACTCATCTCGGAGAGTAATAGTTACCTGGCAGCAATTCCTGAGTAAACATCTGCAGGTTTTTCTCCCCCCACAAGATTAACAGCAGCAGCTCCGAGCTAAAAAAAACAAAGAAAGAGATGAGCAGTTTGATCAACAAAACAAGAACTCACACAAGCAGTTGAGGTATAAAGTATAATTGCTAGGTAAGGAATATTGAACCTTATTTAACATTTAAAATTAAAAAGGTTAATTACCCTGTCCCTTCCAAGAGCAGCATAATGTTGTAAACCGTTACATGAACCATCCTTGCAACGCAAAAAGAGAACTGAGATCAATATTGGATACAAAACCATCTGTACCAAATCACTGAATATTGTTTGTAAGTTTTTAAGATATTAAAATTTCGAGAGAAAAATTACCTGGTGGACGGGCATATATGAAACAGTAGTCTCCGGAGAGGGGCTTCTCAATGCTTCAGCGAGATTAATGCATGCTGCCAAGCATTGGAAAGGATCCTCTGCACCCAACCACCAGCGCCTCCCTTCAAGAGGTCTGTCTGCTGAATCAAAAATTTCGTCAACATGATTCTCAGTAAATGCTACTCGTCCATCAAAGGAGAGTTTGTCCACACCACCAGCATATAAATTTGCCAAATGTATCTTCAACCACCGTAAGCCTAACTTTCCAAGACGCCGTCCCTCTGAAAACTCCAAGATGCTTCGGCACATATCGGAACCAAGATGGTTTAGATATGGGTGCATGGGGTAAGCACGACCACGGAAATCGAGGTTGTGCGGGTAGTAGAAGCCTTCCTCATCCTTCATTTTTCGAGATACCTGTATCCATTTAGTGAAACCTACTTAATAGCAGAGTATCCAAGAGTGCTGCATTATTTAGCTTAACGAGAATGATTCTTACAGCAAGCTTGAGTTCTATATCACACCGCTGTGAGTGTCTCTCACTATTTTCCTTCTTTGCATCTTTAACTTTCCACTTCCATTTTTTTATTTCTGTCTCATCCTCTGTGTCCGGTTCTTCAGGCAATGGAACCTTTTTAAAGCAGGAAGAAAAATGAAGATTATTTATTGATAAAACCAGTAGTACCAACTACCAAGATGCTGAATTAAATGTTAATGCCACATTGCAGCAAAACTATATAGCTTCAGTCAAAACATGGAAGTACGAAAAACCAAAACCAGTTAAGAGTTACCCACATCTTCACAGTCAACCAAGTCAGCAAGACGGCCTCCGTTAGCCCATATCCTATCTATTACACCAAGAACCCGTTTGTTCACCCTCCATTTGGTACTTCCAAGAGTATCCAGGGCCTAAATACAGAGAACAATCAAGAGATTAGGGGAAGAACTAATAAGTACAAGTGAGAACCCTCGCACTGGAGGAAACATTTAAGGGATGTTTCTGATGAATTAAAGCTTGTGCATGAATTCTAAAGGCAGGAGCAGATACAGTGCAGAAACTAACAGTAACAGTGCCTGTGGATTTCAAACCTCAAAAACAGGTTCTAATTGCGTCCTAGGTGTCCTTTTAACAACTTGGCGTTGTTGTTTTGCTCCATGAGTTCGCATAACATAGGATGGTAAGAATAAATATGCACCTCTGTCGTACCTGCCAAAGTATACGAACAGGCAATAAGAGTCGGCCAAAAACCCGCAGAGTGCTTAATCTAGCTAATTTAAAACTACAAAGTCCAACTAATCTAAACACTACATACCCTGTCCAGTTGATAGGGGGTACCAACATAGGCATATAAGGAATGACCATGTGCCTTGCCTGCTCGGACAGAACAGAAATCAGTAGAGTTTTCACTCAGGTATAAATACATTTGTAAAAATAGTCTTGTAAGTCAGCAAGAACAAAAACAGATAAAAAGCAAACTAGAATTATGAGCATGAGCCAAATCAGCTTTAAATTTGTTCTACTTACAGTTTTCTCCATGCCTTTGCGAACTAATGGGTCGGATTGTATCACACCATATCTCCTACTAGTCTTCCTATTACAAGAAACCCACAGAAGTATAAGAATATAGACACTGATGGAGAGCTAGATAGACACAAGACAAAGAGAGGGTCTAAGTAAAACAAAGATTCAACATTTCTTACTGTGTGTCTTTAGTGATAGTCTTAAGAACATGTACAAATGCAGGGCGTATATTGAGTGAACCATCTCCTGATTGATCAACCGGAGGTTGTATATAAGCTGTGTCCATCAACAACTGTATCAATCGACAGCCAACCTGGCAAGTACAAGGACCAAGATAATATAGCAACAACAATAACAAGATAATTTCCTTATTTAAATCTATAAGCATCACAAACCTTAACATGGGCTTCCTGACCCCATGGCTTCAAGTCTTCTTGTTCCTTCACAATCTCCCTTACTTGCTTCATTTTCTGTTTTTTTATCAGTTTGTTAACCTTTTTCCTAAGTCTCTCTTTTTCTTTGGTCAATTTCTCTTGCTCGCTGATCATTAGTTTCTCTTGTTCAATGGCCACAGGATCAGATTCATCTTCAGGCTTCTTATCAGTAAGGTTCTTCTTCTTCTTTGTCTTCTCCAAAAACCTGTGTATCCTAACCTGATACACATGATTACTATATTTAACTCCTAAGATGTTCAAAGCCAACGATAAATGGAAAATAGAATGTCAACATTATTTCGCTATTATTTCACTGGATGTTGAAAGAAGCATTACTACCTCATGAGAAAAGCCTTCAACTAGTCATGAAGGCATGAGACATCAAGGGACTCAGTTTTATACATTACAAATATATATAATCCTAGAAACCGAAGTTCACATTTGTGTGAACACAAGGAGTTTAAGTAATGATATTCTACCAAACCGAACAAACTGATAGTTGATCACTAACTAAAATCCTAGCCAAAATGAATGTTCAAAGTACAGGCAGCTTAGGAACCAAAGTCAAATTCAGCACAGCTATAAAATTTACCAAATAAGAAAATAGTGAGCTCGCATACCTCATTCTCAATGGCTTCACCTATCGCACAAGCAGCTTGGACTACCCTGACACTCCCTACTCCGCCATTATTTGTCATCAACAGCCCCATCAACTTGTGCATTGTGATGACCGCCATCTTATCAGCTGGCAAGTGATCAAAATACGGAGCATGACTCACTCTACTGTTCGGCTGTCTGCAGGCCTCTTGGTCCTCTGCAATGGCGTTTCGTAAAGGCTCAAACCAGCCAAGAAACAATGACTTAATGTATGGCAAATTGGGTGCAAGCTTCTGCTCACACATGTCCACTAAAAGCTCTTGGTACTCATTGGCCGCCTCCTCCCACGCCTCAGTCTCCAGCTTTATTTGCCTCTTCCGGAGGAGATTGTACTTCCCTACTCCCATACCACCCACCACTTTCTTCGTCTGCTTGAAATGGGACTCCACCTTGTTGTTCTCTCTGATCAAATCATCCAACAATTCCTGAATTTCTTCAGACCCTGACGAGTCTTCCTCCCCATCTGTCGAAGCAATGGCCTCGGCGGCACTGGCATAGCCTCTGGCATAGCTACAAAACCGAGAAACGGCATGAGAGTAACTCGGATTCATCAAACTGCATCTACCCAATTCGTCCTTCTGGGAAGCTTTATCGCCAATTTGTCGATAACCCATCACCAAAAACCCATTGTTTGGGCAGTTCCGGGCCTCGAAATGCCTGGTTTTCTCGAGAAAGCTCGATTCTTGATAAAATTTCACCGAAGAAGAAGTAGCAGAACCCAAATGAAACTGTGAGGAAAGATTTGCCTTTCTGGAAGCAACCTTTTTGGCGAAGTTTCTCCACATAATTCCCAGTGAATACTGCAAACTAATCAATCAAAGTTGGAGGAGATGAAAGATTACGGGACATAAAAAATCTTCAACTATCGGAGTAGCAGAAAATTGGAAGCTTATAAGAAAAATACAAAATTTAGTGATAAAAATAAAAACTGTATAAATGAACCGGAAAACTGGGATCTCTAGGAGGTGGGTGGCGGGAGGAAGGAGGAGTGACTGGGTGAGCGGCCGCCTCTAAACCCTGCTTAAACCTACGTTCTCTCTGTGTTTGATAAAGCCGTTGGACCGTCGGCTTCGGCTACAAGTTGTCCCGAGTCGACCCGTTTTACAACTCAAAACTAATTGGGCTGACCCACTAGTTTGATTTGTTTATGCGGCGGTGGGCTTCGTGTTAATTTTGTAGGAATTTCTGTTTATCCTTGATTTTTTTTCTTTTGGACAACCCACTTCTTTTACTATTCTCTCACACCCAAAATAATTTAATATTTTTCCAAGAATGCCCTGTTTTTACTTACGAGGAAATTATAGCAATAGTTGTTCAACTAGAAATTCATGACTATTGGTCCCTTAACTCGTCAAAACTTGCAGTTATGGTCATTTTCGTTAACTGCGTCAAAACTTTTTGTTTTGCTTATTTGTCCTTTCATTCAGCCTCTTGTGCCACAAACGTGACTCATTTTTTTACTGAAGTTTTGACAGAATTAAAGAAAATGATCATATCTCTACGTATTGACAAGTTAAGGGACCAATGATCGCAGATTTTTTGTTGAAAAACCATTATTCTAATTAAGTTAAAGTTGAATGACCATTGCTACAATTTTCTATTTATCTAATCAAATTGTTTCTCCTTGTACACCGGTCTTCATTGCTATATTTAATCTATACCAAAACTGAAAACACACTTGACTCAAATAATATGATTACTTGCCATCAGCTGCATAATGGTAATTAAATAGGAATAGAGGTGTTGTTTGTTAAAATTTCAAAATCTCATTACCGTGCATTATACGAAAGAAAAGGCCTTAATCCAAAATTGACAGCTTTTTAGGCCTAGTTTGGTATTGCTGTGCTTTGAAAAAAAAATTGCTTCTGTTGTGCTATGAGAATAAACTCATTTTTGCTGCTTCACGTTTTCAATTTTTTTTTTTTACCCAAAACTGTGAAAATAAGTTGTTTTTAAGTGTTTATCAAACACCATTTTGAGCTCAGCTTTTTTTTATACCCATTTTTTATAAAAACACCTCAGTACCAAATCAGTACTTAATCACTCATTACTCAATGAATGTCTATGATAGTTCTGATGTAATAAAATTTGGGTCGAAGATGTTCAGATAAAGGTAGATCCATGAGTTTGATTGACTTTAGTTTTTATAATTCTTATTTTTCGCATTCCCCATGTTTATGCAGTATAGTGCACCTTTTCAAAGGCTTGATGGACATCACCTTTGTTACTTGTTCAAGGGGCCACTTTGGCATTATCACCCCCCTTCAATTGATCAGAGATATTAGCGTTTGCAGCGTGATCGCTTGGTCTTTAACGACTCACAATCATGGATCCTGAATAGTAAGCCTCTGATCTCCTTTCCCTTTATCCTTTGTTTCCAATTATGCAATCTTTTGGCCCTCTTTGCATCGTAGTATATGTGTACAATAGGATAGTTTCAATCGTAATATGATGATATGAAGAAAACACTTATACTGATTTGAATTGGGACAAAAGCTCCCAAGGTTGTGCGTAATGGCATGTTCAGTCACACTCATCACGTTTTGCTTATTGCGATGTAAGTAGCTTTATATGCATTATATGTCATTGCCAACACATTAGTTAATATAGCAACAGAATGATTGCGAACATTGAAAAATCTTAAGTAACTGAAACTATCATGCTAGATCCTAAACTTTTCTAATCTTTGCTTACAAAGAGTTGATGACCATGCAGTGATTTCTATTGAGCACCAGTTATTTGCACCCCTTTTCCCTCCTTCCATAATTGAAGTGCTTTTGACTCTCTGTAGTAATGATTTACAAGATAAAATTGTTGAATTTTTTCTTCCATTTGTGTTTCCTTTTTCAAAAGTTAAAATAGAAAGGGAATGCTATGATAATTTGAGGTTTTCGTTTGATATTCATATATGTACTTTTAGCGGGTACAAAAAAGGAGATTTGGTTTTGAATGATTTAATTTGGTAGTTATATTGAAATTATTCAACTATTTTATTTGTTGTAGGCATGTGAAATTAGCTAGACAAAGAAGAGTACATGTTAAGAACTCGATTCAGTGTTGCAATGGTCAATTCTCATGTGTTTGAAATTTTTCGATTTTCGATTAACAATAATATTAGCATATCTGAAATCAAATGTGTAGACGATAGACACTAAAATGGATACATAGGTTGGTATGGCAGATGATTTTAAGTTACAAGGAGATGGTGCTGGCTCTTTTGAACGAGTCTGATCTGGCACTTTCATATGATTTTGATCTGGTTCTTTCATATGATATTGTTGAAATGATTGGGGACAACTTCATTACTTTATTATAATATAGATTATTGATTTCAATTTTGTGTGTTGGTATGAACCAGGGCCGGCCTTGAGGGGGTGTGAGGAGTGCGACCGCATAGAGCCCCCATTTTTTGAGGCCCCTAAATTTAAAAACCTTTGTAATATACTACATATATACTATAAACGTGAGCATATTAAATAAAGTTGTCATAGCCGATTTGGCAAGGGTTGCTTTTGCTATCTACCTGTGCACGGGTTTGAGTCCGTGCCTCCCTATATTTTTAAGGGAGACTTTGGATGTGGTCCTTAGTTATGAATATTTTTTTATTGAAACCTTGTTGGTTTTTAATTTTTGATCAAGGTCCCTGAAATTAATGTGATAATTTATTTCTATGTACGTTACTATATTTTTTAAATTAAAAATTAGAAATTTTAGTTGTTTATATAGGTGAGATTTTAAATACAAAAAACCATAATTTGTGGGATTAAAAATATTAAAATATAAATATACTATTGTGTGTGTGTGTGTGTGTAAACATGGGTACATTCTTCAAAATCACAAAAAAAAAAAAAAAAAAAAACAAAAATAGGCTTAATAACATTAGTAAATTTCTTCGATTAAACTTGACATGGATACATTTTAAAAAAAAAAAAAAAAATGCACCCATATAAGTTTAAAAATGGATTAGAAAAAAATTGAATATATTTTATATAAAAAAATTTGTACATTTTACATATAACAAATTGGTATATTTAAGAATGAGTACATTTTAAGATTAAAAAGTTTTACATGAATGGGTACATATAATTGGCATGGGTACATTTAGCAAAATAAAAGGTACAAATAAAAAAAATATATGGGTACAAATACAAATAAACTTTAAAAAATATGGGCACAAAAAGAAATTAATATATGGGTACAAATTAAAACTGAAAAGAAAATTGGTACAAATTAAAAATGGGTACAAAGTAAAACTAAAAATATATGATAAAAAATTTAGTCATAAATATAAATATACTAATTGTAACATTTTTAACATTAAATGAATATATTTTGACACACCCCGTCCCGAAGGAGGGCATGCTGGCCGTCACGTGAGAGTGACGTAACCATTTGCACAGTTCGGAAGCTTTAAAATATACAACTTCTAAAATAAAACACCCGAAGGTGAGTCCTTATTTGGTCCATTCTGTCAGAACACCGTTGAACTTCCTCGTAGTCACCACACCTTTGCATTTCCTTAAACCTGGAGGGGCGCAAAACAAAATTGAGTGGGTCAGCAAAACGAACGTATTCAAAACCTTCTTTTCTCTTTTGCATATACTAACCCCTCGCTATAAAACAAGTATAGTTTCCCAGAAAATAACATATATACGTATGTATAGATATGCCAGTGATGCTCAAAGATATATCAATCATGCTCAAGAATGTGCCATGTCAAAGCCTCATAATGAAATGTAAGTGCTCAAGCATAATTCACGTCAATAACATATAATCTGGCAGCCGGGAGTCACCTAACGTGACCTGTACGGCTGCATATAGAGCTCAAATCTCAAACTCAATAACTGAATCTGCACACGAGTCGGAACCACCTAACGTGGTCTGTACGAAAGGCTGGGTGTAATATATATATGCTCTAGTGCTACGATCACGTGAAGCTGTGCGATAAATCGCGGGTCACCTACAAGTCGGAACCACCTAATGTAGTCTGTACGACAGGCTTGCACCTAACTTGGATCCAAGGCGAGCATGCGGTGCTGGTGAACATACACGTGAAGGCTGTGCCCTGGCCTCGGGCGGGAGCACTAACACCGGGGGTGCAGATTATGAGCTCTCTAAGCATCTCAAGCTACTACTGAATACAAACATGAATACCACTTACCTGGCACTTACCTGTGCGCCCACAACACCAAATACACATATATAAATGTGTGCCACTACTAATGCATGTGATGATAGTATTTCAATCGTATCCCAAACGTATTTCATACGTATATCAAATGTATTTGAAATGTAGCTTACCTGGGCCTCCTCAGCACCATGCAACAGTATGCATAATTATGGTAATGCACATATTAAAATATGATGCATATATGACAGGATATTTAATTCGTATTTCTTTTAAAATACGTCAAGCATACGTATATATATATATATACTGAAAAATAACTGCCCACTCACTGATCACATCGACGTCTCATTGGTCCCTGAACCTCCCCTAGCTTGGTTACATTCTTCCTCTGTATAATTTTCACCTATACAAAAAGTAACCAAATTAACGTTATTTAACGCACATACACCAAACATTCGTCCATAACTTTCTCATACGTTGCTCAATTTGGGTGTATGAATATACCACGGTGATCTACACGACGTCACGAACGCGTGACAATTTTCAGAACTCAATTTGGAGCTCTCACGCGCCCCCACGCGCCCTGTTCACGCGCTGCCCACGCGTGCGTCTTCTTCCTCGCGTCGCTGGACTGGTTTCGCCGGCGGTGGGTGTTTTGCCGGAATTTCTGGGTAAACTTTAAAGTGTCATAACTTCTTCATTTCTTAACCATTTTCGACGTACTATATATCAAAATGAAGGTATTGACGAGACGAACAGATCCATACCTGCCTCGACCCCTAACTCGCCGTGGATTCGCCGGAAAAACCCTCGAAAGCTCCGGCAAAACTTTGAACTTGTCGTTCTCCGTGTTCCTATGTCCATTTTTCACGTAATTTATACCAAAATGAAGCCCTAAACATAATCTACCACGTTGGACTAGTTTTAGGGCCTAAAAACAACGGAATCAAACTTTTCCAAAAATACGAAAATTCGGCCGAACTTACAGTTCGTGATCCCGACGTCCAAATCCTTCAAACGAAGCACTCCGAGCTTCCTTAGGACCTCACCAAGCTTCCTACAAGCTTCAAAATCCCAGAAAACATCAAGTTTTACGTGTGCATGAACAGTGCACACGCACAGTGAAATTGAAATCCATGTTTTCCGAAGTGAAACTCACCTGAAATTGGTACCATCGTGTTCGTGTGGTCCTCAGGAGTACGATGGTGATCTTAGATCCTTCGTTGGTATAGTTTTAGGGTGGTTTGTGGGTGGTCCGTGTGAGTTCGAAGGAGAGAGAGAGAACGGAGAGTGAATGAGAGATTTGTGAGGGAGGAGAGAGAGAGAGACAAGGTACGGGAATGAGGGAGAGATTTGAGGGAGGTGGGATCCTACCCAATCCCCAAATCATCAAGTTACAACATATTTTACGCCCCTTAGTCCCGTTTAAGGGCATTTTCATAACTTCACGTCCTCGGAATTAAAATTCCGGGACGGGTTGTGACATATTTAGAAATAAAAAAATATTTTATTATTGAAATAATTAATGATGTTATTAATACCCAAGGACCTTGATCAAAAATTGAAAATGAATAGGATTTTAATCAATGGGGTAGCAAAAAGAAGGATGAGAACCTAATTTCTCCTATTTTTAATTATGAATTTTTTTCAGTTGTGTTTATTTCAAATTGGCATTTTCTGGGGGTTTTTATCTTTCTCCAAAGGTACATAAATATTATTAAATACGAATGGATACATTTATTTTTAATTATGATTTTTTTTCAGCTGTGTTTATTTCATATTGGGCATGTTTTGAGGTTTTTTTTTTTTTTTTTTCTCCAAAGGTAAATAGATATTATTAGATAGAAATGAATACATTTGCATTTTCAGCAAGAATATGAAACAAGAATTGAGGACCAATACAGGCCCAAATATACTTCCCTCCATTTTTGAATGCAAAAGATGCCACAGAGTGTGCCGCACGATTACCTTCTCTGGGCTTTTTTAGCTACACTATTGTTTTCTTGTTTTAAATATATGTAGTTATTTTCTTTCATTATAAAAGATAACTTTTGCTAATAAATCTATAATTAGGCATAATAAATTAAAATTTTAAAAGTTTGAAGATATAATCTTTAAAAGCCTCATTTTCTTTTCTTATATGATATCATTTCACCATTTATTTTCTAGTGATAATAAAGAGCAAGAATGGTTCTAATTATAATATTTAAACGATGATATGATAAGTACATATCCATCATACCATGCTTTTTCTATTAAAAAGCAATGAGTTTCGAACCCAAAGACATAAGGGATGCATATAGATAAACAAGCCCAACACACCATGTTTCATTTTTTTATTTATTTTCTTGTGCATTATATCAATTTGTACACATAAAAAATAAAAAGTATAAAAGAAAATATAGCAACCAAAATTTTAGGCCATGTAAGGGCCCCCGTTTGGGTCTTGCACATGGCCTCTAAAATTTCAACACCGGCCCTGCTAAAAACTCTTCTTTTTAAAAATTTGTAGGAACTAGCTGAAACCGTAAACCTCTACATAATGAAGATGAAGATGAGCTGGAAACAGTGAAGATATACATTTAGTAACATGTTCATAATCTATCTAAAATATTTCGAATAATGTTTTTAATCTTTTGATCACTGTAATATGTTGCTAATTTAGTTTATCAAATAATGTACATATTGATATATAAAACATATTATATATGTAAACAGTATTCTCAAACGGTATTCTTAAAAGCCGAAGCAGAGTGCGGACATTCTTACTTATGTCTTCTATTTAGAGTTTCAAGAAAATAAATACTGACCAGTTACATCTTTTAATTCTACTCCTACAGTTTGAGTAAGGATCATGTCTTTTAATCAAAAGTTACAATTCATATATATATATATATATATATTATTGAAATCTCTAATAGATTTTTTTTTTTTCCAGGATAGCAGCGCAGGGGAAGAACAAGAAAAGAAAGGAGAAGGAGAAAAAGAAGGCACATAACCCATAGTCCCTTAATGATAAGGGTTTTGCCTGACGAAATAGTTCGTTGTGCAAAGTTAACAACGATGTCGAGCAAAAAAAGTTTACGTGGGGTTTTTGACAATTCATTGTGGACTTTTGTCCAGCAGCTATAAAGTTCAAAAATCCGATGAACTTATTATTCGGTGATCAAATGGTGACACAGTAAGCACTAATATTTACCTTGGCACCAAAGCATCACCCGACAAAATTTATTTTGTCCTGCAAATTTTTATCGTCCCACAAAGCCTTTGATAAAAACCTAAACATTAACCAAGTTTGCCCGACCAAATTTTTTGGTCAGATAAAGTGTCTTGACTCAATAAAAAATAATTCATAAAAAGCAAACTTTCATTGAGCAAATGATAATTTATGGTAGTGTATATTTGTGTAAACTTTTTTCCTTCAAACGAAAAAAGAAAGGGTCCATTGCGCAGAAAGACCAAATTCCATCATCGGCTAAGGACAAATTCCATATCCTAATCTTTCAATTCCTCGTATTCTCTCTTATCTATAAATTTGAATATTCTGTGCAATATATTATTCAAAATATCAGATAATCCTAATCTTGTCTTATCAGAATATCAAATAATAAAACAAACAGTCCCAATATTCTTTCAGTGACAGCTGGCATCAATTCTCTTTGGTAGAATGCGTAGCATGCATGCATGGCGAGGGTTTGTGCCTGCCTATAAATATGATAGCAGGATTGGAGCTATAAGGATATAGACAGTGGTTAGGTTTATGCTACTCACAAGATTGTAAACTTTAGTTAGTTAGTTAGTTAGAGACTTCGTTCTCTATGTATACTTCATTGTAATATCTTCTTCTATAAGAAATCAATACAACAGTTTTAGACTTTCTTTCTCTAGTTCTTGAAACCCTAATCATTTTCTCAATCCCTCTCTACATTAACAGGAGTAACTGAATTTCACCTGAGAATCAACATGGCAACAATACTACCAAACGCTTTTTATGTCGAAATCAAACAAAAACCACAGGTACCTGAACTGCGTACCTTGTGCAAAGATCAATCAAAAAGGGATCTCCAATTCTGCGTAGAGGATTGTGACACGAATTTCAGAGTTGAGAATGCACAAACCACTGGATTTGTGCATATCAAAGATGTCGCCAACGGAAAATATATACTTGAAGAGGGCAGCAAACCAGCCACTGCTAAGACACCAAACGAAGACCGAGACGAAGAGGATTGCACACTATTCGAGCCTTTGAATGTTGGACCAAACACCAGGAAAAATGTGATCTTCCGAATAGTCCACCTGCAAAGCGGCCTTTACCTAAGGCCATACTGTGTTCAGGGCGAGGACTCAATCCTCTGCGCTGTGAACCCAAACCCTGACCCTTGTCGAATGGATCTCTTTATAGCCCATTCCCGGATTTGATCATCAGGTGATGTTTGTGGGTAGCGTCCCTGGAAACCCTTATTAAATCTTACCGTGATATATAGGTGTGTATGTGAAATGAATAAATACAAAACCTATCTAATTGGATAGGTTGTGTAGTGGTGTGTTCAATAAAAGTAATAGATGCACATACATACAACTGCGCATGTAAGCATTCATGCATGTAATTATTAGCTTGTAGTTGAAAAAAAAATAGACAAATTCAAAATTATTAAGACATTCATTTGTTGTAAAGAAAATGAGCAGATTAATACAATTTTGCCAAGAAATACTAAAATGACTATCATTTATAACAACTGTATTATAGTTTCAAATTTGCGTATTTTTGTTAGACATAATCCTTGAGAAAATAGACCTAAAAGTTAGAATTTGCCTTTCTGGAACCAACCTTTTTGCCGAGTTTCTCCGCATAATTCCCAGTAAATACTGCAAACTAATCAATCAAAGTTGCAGGAGATGAAGGATTAAAGGACATCAAATGAAAAATCTTCAACTATCAAAGTAGCAGAAAATTGGGAGCTTATACTAAAATACAGAATTTAGTGATAAAAATAATTGTATAAATGAACTGGAAAACTGCGATCTCTAGGAGGTGGAATCTACAGCACCCCAACCCCCAATGCTTCTTCATCATCCAGATCCCAGACATACCTCAGACTCTCTCTCTCTCTCTCTCTCTCTCTCTCTCTCTCTCTCTCTCTCTCTGTAACAGCGGCAACCCTAGCAACAGTCAACTTCTTCTCTTCTTTTTATTTTTCTTTCCTGCTCCTAAGCCTATGCTTATCGCAACATTTGATCCTTCATCCTCCCCTTTCCATATTCCATTATGAAATTTTAATTTTGGTTGTTCAACCTATGGTGGGCTACACTTTTATATTTCATGCTAATATCTCTATGGCTACAACATGTTTTATTTGGTTCAATTTCGCTTTACATATTAATATGGGTACAATGTTTTTTTGGAGAATATTACGTCAAATAGTTTTGGTTGCTGTATTTTATGTACCCATATGCATGCCTACAAAACATTGTGGTACATTTGTTTTCCTTGAGTTTTTAATTGTACCCATGAGTTTTTTCTCTTTTATTTCTTTTTAGACAATGTTTATTATATATTTCTTGTAAATTTGGTATGTATCCATTTGGAATTTAGGGTACATTGCTTTTGTATGTACCCATAACACTACTCGATAAAATTTGTAGAAATATGTGCACGATTGTTTATTGTATACATTGTTATTTTTAAGTCGCATAATTCATGAGATTTGTAAATCTAAAATCCCACAAATTTTAAAATTCATAATTTTTTTTTTAGATTTGAACGATTGACTAAGTTTCATAATTATTGGGATTTTGAATTACATAAATTCTTGGATTTAAATACTTTTTTCTAACAATCGATATTATCTACTCTAAGGGAAAGGGGTGGGCTTAGTACTGGTTTGGTACTGAGGTGCTTTTATAAAAAGTGGATATAAAAAAAAGTTGAGCTCAAAAATGCTTTTGGTAAACACTTAAAAGCAACTTATTTTCACAGTTTTGGGTGAAAAAAGCTGAAAACGTAAAGTAGCAAAAATGAGCTTATTCTCACAGCACAACAGAAGCAGTTTTTTTTCAAAGCACAGCAATACCAAACCAACCCTAAGCCTCACAATGGACTAACAATAATGTGGTTTAAATTCACATTTGGTGAGAATCAAACCTAAGACCTCTCATTTACTAGTGAAGAAAAAGACCACTAGACCGTAGTACTAAGTGGTTTGGATTAAATACCTTAAATGTTGTTGATTAAAGCAACTTTGAAATGAAAAACACAATACGGCAGAGTGCTTTAAATGCTGGACTTCAATCAACAATTTTAAATTACAATTATTAATTAAAAAAAAAAAAGATGGTATGGAAATATAATAAATAGTAAAATGATGAGGTGTACAAAGTCAATGGACTTTGATTAAACATTGAAAAATAATATGGTTTTAATTTTTTATCAAAGTCCATTGACTTTATACACCTCATTATGCTATTAATATGTATTTTCATATGTTTGATATTAATTTTTTTGTCAAATGATAAATTTTGTTAAATTAAATGTTAGAATAGCCACTAACGGGGTTTGAACTACTTGACATGTTATGGGATTTAAAATCCCATATTAAATTACATATAAATTAAAAACTAATACAATAAAATGAAAATACTCAACAATTTTGATTGAATATAAATATATAAAAACATGTAACAATATAACTTTGAAATAATAAATGTCAAAAGAATGTACCCATAGTGTTAAAAAAAAATGTAAAAGGGTACACTTTATTATAAAATATCTATACATTATAAATAAATAAGAGATTTTACATTAAAAATTGGGTACATTTTACATAAAAAAAGGGTATGTTTACAAAAGAAAAAATGGGTACAGTTTACATATAACAAAATGGTACATTTATAAAGAAAAATGGGTACATTATAAATAAATTATGAGTATAAATAAACATTTAAAAATATGGGCACAAAATAAAATTAATATATGAGTACAAATTAAAATTAAAAAGAAAATTAGTTCAAATTAAAAAAAGGTTGCATATTAAAAACGGTACAAACTAAAAATAGAATTCAAATCAATTTACCTACATTTATTTAAATATAGGTAAATTATTTTAAAATAATACTAATAATTATTATGATTCCCTTTTCATTCACAACAAAAGGAAGAGGATGATCTTCGGATCCATTTTATGGGGATTCTAGGGATCTGTATATTCTAGCCGTTCATCGTACATCATACGGTTAGTTTTCGTCATATACTATATTTGTGTTTAATTGTAAATAAAAAAATCAAATGATTTCTGACCGCACGATAAATGACTAAGATATTAGGATTCCTAGAATTCTGACAAAGTGAATCCGGATGGAATCCAATTCCATAACAAAATATATTTGTGCGGCGGTGAAAAAAATTATAATTTATTCCATCAACACTAAATTTTCTTTGGTGACCGTGCAGGAAGATCATTCTAAGGATTTAGAATTAAGGATGATTTAGTGCTAATCGCTCCTTTCTCGACCATAATTTTTCAATTTACCGAAACACAACCCGGTACACTAAATATCAAAATACAAGTGGTTGGATACTTGAAAAAAATATTTCGGTCACTTGATGCTTAGGCTTTGTGCCCCGTGTATTTCCAACCACTTGTTACAATTAGCTGTGTTAACCAAAGGCAAATTCGAACCACGTTATTGCTAGCCTATTGTGAGGTTAAGTCCACCCGGCCCTCTTAGTTTAGATAATATCGTCTGTTAAAAAAAACATAAAAAGATGTCTCAAATTAATTAATTGCTAAGGCAAGTAGCTTGTAACTTAATTGCTAAGGCAAGTAGCTTCGTATTTTAATCTTCTTGCCCGTAATTTAATTAATTGTTAAAGAGCCTAAACCAACCCGAAAATATAGGTATAAAGTAGAAATTAATTCGGAAAAAAAGAAAAGAAAAGAGGGAAATTAATCAATTAATTAATGAAGTTTCAATAACATGTTTCGGTTTTTGTATAATGGTGGAGAAGTCTATAGACTATAGGGTTTAGGTTTCAAAAATGCACTATAACATCCATTAATCTAAACTGAATTGCCTGAGCAAAGCAAACAATTCAATCTCATTCCTCCACAAATGACCTTGTTTTATTACGTCGTAGGGCTAATTTCTTCCGAAAGATTCACAACCAGCAGTTTCCAACATTAAAATATTACAACAGGATGGACACATTACACAAACAGTTTTTCCAATTTCCAACATTAAAAACCATGTAAACCACCTGGACATAAAGAAATAAAAAAATACATGAAAATTAAGGACCGACGTGAGCTTGGAGTTCACATAATGCTTTTAAGAGTAGTAAATGTTCTGTTGTATTAAGTTCTTTGTAATGAGATATCTCCTCTTTGCACAAACAGCACAATGGCAAAAATGGTAGTCTATTTAAAAAATGAAACCGGATTAAATATAGTGAATGATGCTAAGATGAATAAAACTGAAACACCGGACAACAAACTGAATGCTGGGAAGAAGGCAAAAAACATGCATGAATAAAATTTCCAATTTTTCAACCACCCCTAATTTATAATTAAGCTAAGCAAACACACAACAAGCACAACACAATCACAATAATAAAAACTTTCAAATAATGTAAATCTATCAACTACTCTGCACAGGATTTTCAAAAATGGATAACTAACCTGTAATTTAGAAACTTATGTCGTCCACTTGCTTACTGATTAAGAAGTTTGGGAAGAGTATTCCATGAGCTGCAAAACACAGTGAAACAAAGAAAATCTAACAAAGACAAAAAGTAGTAGTTGAATCAATCATACTTTTGCCAAAATTTATGCCCATATGGTACAATTGGGGATTGTGGCAGGCCATGGATATTGATATTGATCTCAAACCTCACAAATCATATATAATTCCTTAAGAACCATATGTAATTAATCAACAAATAAACAGCTAAAAGCCATCCATGCAACTAATTATCTCACAAATAATGATTGTATGCATATCTAGGACAAAACTGAACCAAATTTAAAGAATTATATGGAGAGTTCTCTCATTGCTTCCATACGGTCATCAATTAAGTTCTGCAGAATTATGTCTCATAGTTTCTAGCAATGAAAGAAACACATAGCAGTCATACTTTGAACTAAAAATATTCTTTAATTTTAGTAATAACGTTCTTAAGGGAGAGAATGAAACTGGAATTTTATATTTTGGAGATTTTAGTGCATACATACATACATACATACCACATATGCACGGAAAGTAGACTGAATTCAAAATTGCAACTATATCCTCAATTGGCAATCCAAGATTTTACCATCTGTAAAAGTAGATTTTTTCAAATTTATGCAGTTTAATGTTCTATGAACTGAAATCCCTGTTAAAAAATGTAATGACGGGTGAGGAATTACAATTTCATACCAACATAAATCTTGAAATGTTATATTTTGAGTTCAAGGAAGCCAAAAGCTAAATTCATAGCTTACAAAAAGATGCAAATTTTTGCTATACTATGAAAAGCCAGGCTCATGACACATAATCTCTAAGCAGCCAAAGAAGAAAAAAACTAAAAGCTAAGATATTATCTGTACATTTCAACTACCTTAGGTAAAGCAATGACATAGGCCTGATGTTCCAATGATGCAAAACTTGCAAAATTGGGCAATTAGAAAAATTAATCCTTTTGGTTACAAATATTCAGTTAGATGAATTTTAAATATGAACAAAAAAAAAATGCACATAAAAGCAAGTTATGAAGATTCAGAGAGCAGAGAGGAAAAGAAATCGACCTCAGCAAGAGTAGTAGTACTGCAGTTTGTAAAAGGTGCCCAATCCTTAGTCTCTTCAATTAGATTCATTTTAAATAGGACCCGCTGCCGCTATTTTTTCGATGTAGGATAATCGGGTCCTTACGTTTCCCCAATAGAAAACTCTAAAATATGATTATATATCAGAATTCAAAAACCAAGTCAGAGGAAACATTACGTTTCCCAAATTCTCAAATCCGTTCAAAGAAACTTACCATGAAATCACAGCATCTTTACAAATCATCTTCATATCTGCACCAAAAATAACGAAAAAGAAGTGTAATAAGCCCAAGAAACAAAGGATCAGTAGAAACAAACCACCAAAATCAAGTATCGGAGAAACAAAAGATTAATTTTTCTAATGGATTCTCTCAAAGATAATATCGTCAAATTTGTAAGATTAAGCAAGCAAGAGAGAGTGTTGGCTTGCGGAGCGGAAGTTGTTAATCGACATATTATTCTGTCCTAAGTTAAGCAACTGAAGGTTTGTTAAGGCACATAACGTAATCGAACCAAGCTTAAATATTTTTAAATAAAACAGAAGATTTTTTTTTTTTTTTTGAAACCAAGATAAAAATCTGAAAAAAAAACTCACAAAATGCATGCAAGGTTCTCCAAGGAAGGAAAGAGTTGCGAACTGCAGAAGACAACAGTTGAGAACAACAAACCACAAATTCGCCATAAACTGAAAACGAACGAAAATTAATCAATCAATTTCATAAAAATAGAGGAAAAATTAACAAACCTGAACAAATAGGATCTGGATAAATGAAATCAATATATACCTTGTATATACACACCTTGAACACAAAGGGCTTGCAAAGCTGCGCATGAAAGCCCCAAAATTGGGACATGAGTGTTTCTTGAAACCAAATAAGCGCGCACATATCAAATAAGTGAACGGAAAGAAAAAACTAAGAGGAGGTTGGAAACGGAACAATAGAAAAAAACAGAGATGGATATGGGAAACGGAACAAAAAGCAGGGTAAATTCACTGTGTATCACATGTTTTAATATTTTTTTGGTCTTCCCACTGGCTATACGTGAGTTTAAAAAATCAAGAAGGTATAAATTTTTATTGTTTGTTATGCCACAAAACCACGTGCTCTGGTTTTAATCATATTTTTTTATTTGCCCACCAGCTAGACATAGGTTTAAAGAATTAAGAAAAGACTAAAGGAAAGACTCTGCAGATGGAGGTACGGGTGAATAGAAAGGGCAAATTCGAAATTTTACTGTACAAAAAAACAAAAAGTAATATCTGAAGACTAACTTGAGTAGTATTTTGATCCGCACACTATCCTAGAACAGTAACCAGAAGTTTAGGTTTTGGTATACATAGAATATAATTTCAGCCCTCGAAAATTCATAAAGTTTGTGATAGCCAAGAAAGTTACGTTACGTCACCGTGCAGTACATGAACAAGTGCATGGGTGATCGGTTATGCACAACAATCGACATTTGCATATTCTAATTCCCTAATATTTTTCGTCTTTTTGTTTGGAATCTTCCTCGTGTCATCGGCCGCTTATCCTGTACCCAGCTATGCCCTCTATTTCAACCCAGCTCTCAGCTAGCTTGTCATTATTTACGATCTCTCTCTCACTCTCACTCAAACTCTGAAACACAGAATCCATGGAAGGTCGGAGATTCCTGCGTTTTTTCTCCCTTTCCCTCTGCATAAGCCTAGTCCTCCTCTTCACTTGGTCCCACCTCCCTTACGCGCCGCCGTACGCCTCCGACCTCCTCGACTGCACAACAAACTCCGCCTGGTGCTCCTCCAAAAACCGCATCCAATCCAAACCCCATATCCCAACGCGCCGCCTCAAAGACCACAGCTCCGACACCCCCCACCACCCTCTCGACCCCCTCACCATCCGAGAACTCAACGCCGTCCGCACCATCCTCAACTCCCACGCGCTCTTCACCTCCACCTCCTCCTACGCGCTCCACTCCGTCGAGCTCCAGGAGCCCGACAAGTCCCTCGTCCTCGGATGGAAGCACGGTGACCCTCTCTTCCCCAGAAAGGCCTCTATCGTCGCACGTGTCGACAGCAAGTCGCTCGTGCTAACCGTCGACCTGACCACGTCCGAGGTGACCGTTCACGAGACCGGCTCCCACTACGGTTACCCGATGATGACGCTGGAGGAGCTGACCGCTGCCACGTTCAGCCCCCTCAAGAACGCTGATTTCAACCGTACGATCGTCGACCGCGGGGTCGATCTGGCGGACCTGAGGTGTCTCCCGCTTTCCACGGGGTGGTACGGCGTGGCCAACGAGAACAGGAGGTTGATTAAGGTGCAGTGCTACTCCACCAAGGATACTGTGAACTTCTACATGCGTCCAATCGAAGGGTTAACTGTTCTCGTTGACCTGGACACCAAACAAGTGCTGGAGATTTCGGATAAGGGCAGGAGCATCCCCATACCAAAGGCCGCCAATACAGATTATAGGTACTCAGCCCAAAGGCCCGATCAAGTGAAAAAGGTGATCAAGCCCATATCTATAGAACAGCCGGATGGGCCGAGTTTTACGGTAGAAAATGATCATTTGGTCAAATGGGCAAATTGGGAATTTCACTTGAAGCCTGACGCCAGGGCGGGCGTCATCGTATCCCGGGCCAAAGTTCGGGACCCGGATACCGGGGAGTTGAGGGATGTGATGTACAAAGGGTTTACGTCAGAGTTGTTTGTGCCTTACATGGACCCCACCGATGCGTGGTACTTTAAGACCTATATGGATGCCGGCGAATACGGGTTCGGGTTACAGGGAATGCCTCTGGAGCCGCTTAATGATTGTCCGCGTAACGCCTACTATATGGATGGTGTGTTTGCGGCAGCTGATGGAAAACCATACGTCCGATCAAACATGGTTTGCATATTCGAGAGCTATACGGGCGATATCGGGTGGCGGCACACAGAGTGTCCAATAACGGGCATGGAGGTGAGGAACTTAATGTTACATGTGTCGTATTTATTAGTTTTATGTTACATTATTAATATTTTGAATAGAAGTAAGACTCATCTATACATGTAATTTCATTTCTATTAAACAAAATATTTAGTATATTAGGATGTTTTTAGCAAGTGCATCGGTTTTATGCAAGTAAATAGCATTGGCGATGATAATATATAATTAGTACAAAAATAATGCGTTGTGACAGGTTAGGGAAGTGAGGCCAAAGGTGACCTTGGTAGTTAGAATGGCAGCATCAGTTGCTAACTATGATTATATCGTCGACTGGGAGTTCCAAACAGACGGACTAATCAGAGTTAAGGTTAGTGGTGATTACTTCTCCTATAATTACAATCATTTTTGCATTTTATGTTTCCTTTTGAGTTTGATTAAAATCCTGATATATATATTCTCTTAGAGTGTAATTAGGATTAATAGTGCATGACATATCACCTGATTGATTGTGCTTGTTTCTACTTTATGAGTCTCGCAAGCATGAATATCTTTGATTGTGGTCGTTTATTTATGAGTCTTACAAGCTTGAATAATTAGAATTGACCGATGGACTAATCCTGTCATTTATTGTATTTTTAAGGAAATTCACCATAATATTTTGTATGTTAAGATTGTTAATGCTACATATAATACGTGTGTGCAACAAACATATAGGTTGGACTTAGTGGCATTTTGATGGTGAAAGGCACCTCCTATGAGAACATGAACCAAGTCTCATCTAGCCCAGAGAATCTCTATGGCACCCTCTTGTCGGAGAACGTTATTGGCGTTATTCACGATCATTACGTCACATTTCATCTTGATATGGACGTGGACGGCTCAGATAACTCCTTTATGAAGGTGAATCTCCAAAGGCAGTCTAACCCCCCAACTGAATCACCAAGGAAAAGCTACTTGAAAGCTACTAAAACCGTTGCCAAAACTGAGAAAGATGCACAGATTAAGCTCAAACTCTACGACCCGTCCGAATTCCACGTGATCAACCCGTCGAAAAAGACACGGATTGGAAACCCTGTAGGGTACAAGTTGGTTCCCGGTGGCACTGCTGCTAGCTTGCTTGATCTTGACGACCCTCCCCAAAAGAGAGGTGCTTTTACAAACAATCAAATTTGGGTTACCCCATACAATAGGAGTGAACAATGGGCGGGTGGGTTGTTTGTAGACCAAAGCACGGGCGAAGATACGCTTGCCGTGTGGTCTAACAGGTACCTACATACTCATTTATTTGCATTGAATTTACTGATCACATGTACACAATACTGATACAATTCGATTCATTTTGATATTGTAGGGACCGACCAATCGAGAACAAGGACATTGTGGTTTGGTACACATTAGGGTTTCATCACATACCCTGTCAAGAAGACTTCCCTATAATGCCAACTGTGTCATCTAGCTTCGATATCAAACCTGTCAATTTCTTTGAGAGTAACCCCATACTTCGGACTCCGCCTAACGTTGCCACAGATCTACCCGTTTGCACGGCTGCTGCTTCAGCTTAATTAAGGTAGAGCGCATTCCACATGAAATCCGTTGCTTTAACCTCAAAGATGTATTTATGATGAGTTGCTTGTAGAAAGTTTCCTCCATATGTGCCCACTTTGGGATTTTCTATGAAATTAGCTTTGATGCTAATTTTGGGGTTTTTTTTTTTTTTTTTTTTTTTTTTTTTTTACCTCTCTTTTCGGTGGCAACTTGCAATTTTCAGTGTTGAAGTTTGTGGCTAATTTTTACTATAAAAGTACTTTCTTATAATGATTTATCTTATTTTAATAATAAACCACAACCCACTCACCTCCCATCTCATTAGCCCTTCATTCATTATGATTTTCAACTGAATTTTTTATTTTTTTTTAACTTTCTTTTCTGTGGCAACTTGCAATTTTCAGTGTTGAAGTTTGTGCATTGGTGTTAATTCTGCCCTTGGTCATGTGTGTTGCACGTGCGTGGCTATCGGGTTTTGTGGAGAAGATGCTGGAAGCATCTTTCATTTAGCTCTCTCCTCTTTTTTTATTCTCTCTGTTTTTCTATCTTTCTTTTTCTATGCATCTCTGTGTGCGTCTTGGTGTTTTCATCGCGATCCGATCCTTTAGAAGGATGGTTAGCCTGTTTTTTCCCGCTGTTTTCTGTGGAGGAATCGCAACGGTTTGGCTGATTTGGTTAGTGTGAGACGTTATTTTGTGTTTGGTTAGTTAACATGGTGGAATAAAAATGGACAGACCGGCTGTTTCGGCAGGTTAACATGGTGGTGATGACCTAGGGTTGTCTAAATGGTACCATCATTTCTATGCATGCCTACCTCCATACTTGATTTTTCTAGTGGTATCATATACCTACTTGGACAAGGTCTCAAGTTCTAAATTTCCAAATATATCTCAAGTTTTATATTTTCTAATAATGCAATCGATTTGTCAGAAATTTAAAGAGACGGATCATTTGATTCACTCCTAACCATACTAATATTCTAATGTTGAATTTTATTACAAAATATTTCGATGTTATTAAAAGTGAAATCATAAACTTATATATCGTATTTTATTTTCTTAATTCCTAAATGTGGAACTTATATTCAACATTGATATGCCTATATATACACAAAATATATTATAAAGTAGTACGTGATCGACTAAGATATACCAACATCACTTTTGCATGAAAATTCTAGAGCTCCAACCTTTTTTATGTGACAAGACTTTTGTAGAATTCATAGACTTTTATTGAAATCCACACACTTTTTCTTGATAGACTCCTATATATTTTTGAGAGTTTAATGCTCGACTTTTTTTAGAGTTCAAGAGAATTTAACAAACTTTGTAATAATTATACCTCTTTTTTGGTTAAGAAACTAATTAGGAGTAAGTAATGTTACACTTATGTAATTTACTTTTTCCTGATATGACCAAAATTGTTAGACATATGAAAGAATCCTTAACCCATAAACATTATATCTTTTTATTCCAAATTCTTGTAAATTGTGTGTTTCTAATGTCGTGCTAGAGTGGTGGAGTGGGGGTGGAGTGGGGATGGGCATATAAGAGGGAAGTAAAGGTGGCGATCATGATAATGGCAGTGTCAACAGTCATAGGCGGGGCCGGCGACGATAAAATGGTCGCAGAAGGTTATGATGATGATGGTTGTGACAATGTGGTGGTAGTAGAGGTAGTGGAGGGAGTGGCGGTAGCAGCAGGTAAGTTAACATGGTATTATTTCAAGTGGCGATCATGTTGGTTGTATCGGTGGAGGCTTAAATAAGGTTCTGGAGGCTTAAATAAGGTTCTAGGAGCTTGTGACACGGTGATGACTGTATGACAAGGTGCTAGTAGAAGAAGTGAGATGATTGTGACGGTAGCGGTATCAATGGTGACGACATGGTGTTGCAGAAGTGGAGATATCTGATTCTTATTGCATCATGACGGATGGTGGAGTAATCATTAGAAGTAATAAAACAAAATCCATCAAAAATTTAGGAGGAGAGGTTGGATTTATTATTACAACAAGTATACCATAAAACACATCAAAGTCTCTGAAAGTCCATGACTTTTTTAAAATGAAAAACTAACGAAAAGTCTAAAAAAAACTTTAGTTTTAATGAAAAATGACAAATAAAGGTGTAGTGAAGAGTACCAGGGAAAGGTAAAAATGTGGTTTTTCGTTAAAAGTGAACAGTACCGGAAGTGTTTCGGTAAAACTCCATTTTTAAAATCCTTTAAAATGAATGAAATATTGAATACATCCAGACTTTTGTAGGTTGGTAAAAAAGTCATAATATAATACTACAAGATTTTTGTAGACTTTTTAAAAGTCATAAAAAAAAACTTTATTCAATACAGGGTGACTTGTATTAGTCTCCAACAAAACCATGATTGAATACACTTGAATTTAAAGTCTAGTTTGGCACATCATATTAAGCATCGGAGAGGATTCACAATATGGTAGCCATTGTTTGGTGCACTCTCATATTAAATAAGCACCCGCTTAATTATACCATCTATCAAATTTAGTACGGTTGACACTTGACAATTAATACAACCCCAAAGCTTGGTATTATTAATCGCTTCTTTTTCTGTCACATTTCAGCCGTCGACGTCAAAGCACGACGATGTGGACGAAGAGGTAGTTGAGATCAAGAAGCCCGATCGATCGTCAACAACAACAAGCTTAGCAACTCAATCATCTTCCGTCACCAACAGCGTTGGATCCAACTCCGACGGTTTCGGTTAACTCGGACAATGCCACAAATTGATTTCTTTTCTTCATCAACTTGGATCTTCAATTTAATCAGTAGTTGTTTTGGTTGGTGAATCGATGTGGGTTTTGAGTGATTGAAGAAATGAGGAAGTGGGTTCGTATGGAAGGGTGTAATTTGAAGCTTGGGTAAGATGGTGAAGAAAGGAAGGCACGTTGGGAAGAGACCTGGGTTTTCACCTTCCCTTTTTTTCTAATTTTTTTTTTTAATTTTGTCTTAATGATATTTAATTACTTTTTTTTTACTTCTGTTTTTCTCCGTTTTTTCATTTTAACAACAATTATTATGTGATTTAAAAAAAATAATAATTATAGTCCAACGTATTATGCGATGGACAAATTAATCTGACATAACATCAAACGCCCGACTAATTTAGTCAATACTAGACTATTTGTTCTATCCGACTGAAATAGTCTGTACAATCCGAGTTGCCAAACGAGGCCTAAGAGTCATATACAATACACTCCCTTAAACTTAAGGCTTCCATTTCTTTTTTCTGGTTATTGATAACATCAAAGATACTAATTTCAGCGGTATCATTTGAGTAGAAATAAATTAAGCATGTTTTGCCACTTAGTACAACGGTTAGTGGTATTCTTCTTCACTTGTTAGTGAAAGGCCTTATATTCGATTCTCGTCAAAGATAAATTTGAATCACATTATTGCTAGTCTATTGTGAAGATAATATTGTTTGTTCAAAATAAAATAATAAAATAATGCCGCCCATCGACTAACAATATTTTTACCCTAATCATGCTACATCTATTTTTATATAAACCAACAAATAGATTCATTCAACAACATTCAAGTTACCTCCAAATCCTAATGTTAAACCTTTTTACTAAAACAATTTCTTCAAAATCTTCTTAATAGAGGCATCGACTAATTCTATTTAAGAAGATTCTTGATATTCATTTCATGTGTAACTTAGCTTTCCCGAGTTTTATTGGGGATTAGTCCTACCCTTCAGACTTGAGCAATTTGAAATATCATTTTTCATCATTTTAACAAAGAAGATAAATAAAACAAATCAAATCTGGAAATGCTTGAGAAAGAAAATTGCAGAAAGAGGAACATAAGCTTGAGGTTTTCAAAACAAATGCTCTTATACCTAGAAATATCTAGGAACAAAAGTTTGGTATAAATTCATAATTGATATACCGATGTCTCACAAGAGAACATTATCGTAAACGTGCAGCTTTCGAGAAATATTTTTGTGCTTAAGTTGGTATTAATTATTACAAGTGAAGTATTTTAAGGAATTTGATAGCAGCATTGTTCTACTCATAGAGTGCTGGATCTGATAACCTTGGAGTTGGGATGGCAACCAAAGGAAGCTTCTTCTTCAACACAACCCAAACTTCTCAGAAAGATCCAACTTCTCTCCCTCTGGCAATTTCCAATCGAAAGAATGCAGAAGTGTATCAAGTGAATGCATCACCATGCTCTCAGCCATTGCAATCCCAACACATATTCTTCTGCCCGAACCAAATGGAAATTTGTTGAAGTCCTTCCCACTGTAGTCCCATTTGGTGTCGAAGAACCTCTCCGGATTGAACTCCAACAGGTTTTCCCAAATCGAAGGGTCTCTAGTATGGCCCAAACATTGATGAAAATCTGAGACCCTTTCAGAATAGTGTAGCCTCCCACAATGCATGTTTCACTTGGGCAATGAGAGACTAACAGAGGCAAGGCTGGGTGCAAGCGCAAAGTTTCTTTCATCATAGCTTGTAAGAGCATCTCCAGTGAGGGGCTCTATATGGAGCTAGAAAAGTGGTGGATATAGCCCATTTTAGAGCTTCGAGGAATCTTTGGGGCTTTATAAAAGAATATCTCTCAATGAGGGGCTATATCTTTCGGGCTTTGGGGCTATATATATTTATTTATATAGTAATTTGATTTAGCGATGTTTTTTTTTTTGTTAGCTTTTCTTAAGTTGATTTTTGGACGTGCTATCTTAAATATATATTTTTTTTTATATGAACCCTTCAACCTAAAAAGTTTAAATGGTGACAAAGTTTGATTTCATCACTTATGAATCGTTCGTTGGATTAGATTCCTTTATCTTAATCTCATTCATTGAAAGAAACAAACTCCCACTTTGCCCTCTAAAATAATTTGATTTTCACGTATAACACAATAATTTACCTAACACACATACAATTTTGAAAAAAATTATTTGAAAATTTCACCGATCAATGCCCATGAATGTTATATCAATTTGAAATTTTAATTCTTATGAAATTTAAAACAATCATTAATTAGCCAAATTGCAAGAAAAATAAGTAAGAAAAAAGAATTAAAAAATAATAAAAGGAGAGTATAAGTGTATTTGCAAGTGGAGGGAGAGTGATAGAATTTTGCTCATATGGGTTTCTACTTTTTTTGTGAGACCCACTGTTTTTTGGGGTTAGATGTAACCTGATTTTATGCTACCCAAAAAAGAAAGTTGCTAACCCCAGTGGTGGATCTAGCCCTATTTTCTGGCTCATTGGAGATGACATTTCTCGCTAAGACTAAAAATATGGTAGGCTCATGGAGGATAAAGCCCCCATTGGGGATGTTCTAAGTAGGGAGAGTGGAGTGGTCTAGAAAGTACAACACTGTGGAGGTTTTACGTTTTGTTTGGACTCCGAGTTTTCTTCTATGGAGTTTGTGAGGCCTAGATATTATCCGCCATTCCACCTTCAACTTTATCTTCTGTATTTTCCATTTTTCTTTCACTTTGAAAAAGGGCTCATTGGTGATTTCGCCACGTCAGTCCATTCTTCAAGAGGCGGAAAAGACTCACAGAGATATTTCAACCTTCTTTAACAGTCATCGTGCAATTCATCAGTACCAGATCAAAATTCCAATCCCAATATAAGACCAGAGTTTACCAAGTAAAACCTTTGCAGGGACCACTAATTTATATAGCATGACCAAAATCCAAAAATAGTCGCCAATCGGCCTTGTCTTGTATACGTAATTGCAATTTTGTTCTTTTGATATAAGTAACATTAGGGAAGAGGAGAATCAAACATGAATGCAGAAGTGAATATTTTTAACAAATTGAGCTAGTAAACGTTTGTCTGATTGTATTAGCAATTAAATACCAATTTAAGTTCAAGAGCTGAGAAGTAAAAACTCTAGGGTCTAATTAGTTTTTGGAAACTCTCCCCCACCTTTTGTCAACTCAACTCTTTCAACCAAGACAATCTGAAACATAGCTTTTTAGTGAAGTGATATAACGATTCCAAAATGGTCAATGTATAATTTAACTTCTGCAGTTAAACATTCAAAAATTCAGAAGAAAACAAATCACAAGAGACTAGGATAGTCTCGAGGGTCAAACGTTTGGTGCTTAGGATCGGATTGGATTGGATTAGAAAGGTAAACCCCACGAGGAGCGGAGCTTCGGTGAGCTGTTACAATTTCCCTTGAGCCAAACATCCCGTCAACCAAACATGTAGTGGTCTATAAACTAGTTGCAATCCGAAGGATGAGAGCACTCAAGCCTCCAAAGCCGCCTGCTTCAAACAATCAACGTTACACAATCCAACTGACCTCACCATGTCTCCCAATCTACCACCATGGATTTCAATAGTCAGCATTAACAAAAACTGTAGACGAAATGGAAAAGAAAACATAGATTCATCGATAATCAACTTACCGGTCGAAGCTATTTCTAGCCCTCTCCGACTGATCTGTGCTGCTCCTCAACTTTCCAGACCGATCGGTGCTCTTTCTTGACTTCTCTCTCTTTTCAGTGCTTGTACTTGATCTTTCTCTACTGTCTGTGCTTAGCCTAGACTTGTCTCGCTTCCCGGTGCTGGACCTAGACTTGTCCCTTAAGTCAGTGCTTGATCTTGCCTTGTCCCCGATGTCTTCAATCTTCAGAGGAGACTCTGATTGATCTGCGCTTTGTTCGGTTGAATTTCGAAGACGGGGTAATTTCTCTATGGCAGATATGAACTTCCTGAGATGCCTCAAGTATTCCGGATAGAGTTCCAAGTTACAATGGTTGCCTCCTTTGAGCCACAAAGGTTCATACTTCTCTTTGCAAAGCTCCCACAGCTGTTTTCCATGGGAGAAATCCACAACTTCATCTTCAGTTCCCTACAACATTTTAACAAAAAAGAGTTTGGGATTCAATTCCAAGAAATGTGGTAGGTTCGAGAACTCCAAGGCTATAGTTGGAACATAAATTCTCTTGTGCAGGATGTCCGTTCTTTATTAAAAGATTAACGCCTATTCTATAAAGAACTAGTGGATGAAGACATGCATGAATTACCAAAACTGCAACTATTCAAGTGCTAAAAGATGTGGTAGGATTAGAGCAAAAATTTCCATTAGTTCTTTATTGAAAAGACGTTTGTTCCATAGTCGGAATCCATGCATATTGTAACTTCGTAAGTAATTAAATCACCACATAGAAATAAAGATGAAGACTTACATGTATCACCAAAACTGGGCAACTGACAAGTGGGATCTTATCGATATTCTACACCAGAAGCAAAGCACATTCAATAACAGAATTCGATAATCCAGTCCACGAAAAGTCTGGTCTTGTTCAATAAAAGTGGAAAAGTACGAGGTTTAAACCTTGTAAATGTCAAACCAGAATGTTTTCTTGACATGGTACATTACTCGGAGGCCGGACAATATTGGACTGTGAAGAACAACAGCCCTCAAGTTAGGCAAACGAACGGCCAAATCCAAAGCAGGTCCGCTTCCAACTGACTGTCCGTACAGAATGACATCTTCCTCCTTTACACCGAACTTCTCTTCAAGGCATTTGTATGCTGCCTCTATGTCTGCATATGTGTCCTGCTCACTTGGCTAGTTGATAGTAAAGGGCACATTATCATCAATATGGTACAAAATTGGAGAAATAACCTCTCGTGTCCCGGAATATGTCTCATCTTCTTTTTCGCTTTCTCACTTGTCCTAGCTAACTGACGAGCGAAAAAAAGAGGGGATTTACCCCCGGGATATGGAAGTAATCTATCCATAAACTTGGGACCATCAAATTGCTAATGGTACTGTTGTTTTTCCCAATCCAGAACAAAGAAGTAAACAAACAGTTCTTTACGAAATAATCGGGATTCAGAACATGCCAAATTAGGTCATGTCAAATAGTGACACGTGTTCAGTTAAACACTGGATTTGACACAATTGATTTAGTTACAGAAATTTATATAGGAACTAGTTAACTGTAGGCAGATTATACCTTTCCAGAAGATTGTCCATAGCCAGAATAATCGTACCTGCAAATATAGCACAAGAAAAAAAAAATCAAAACTAATCTGGATAAGCAACAAAGAAACAACGAGATGATTTTCATTTGATTTATTTAATTTAAATGTCAAAAATGAATAATTCTGCACATAAATCACTTTCGGAAAATATTAGAAGAAAAAACATATGAAAACTGATATAATATATATAGACTGACCCCATGAGATTGACACCCAGATGAAGGCTAAGCTCAGTGAAAATGTGGTACATCTGACCAAGATCAGCAGCGTTTCCATGGGAGTACAGAAGAGTGAGTGAAGCACATGGATTTTTGACATACATGGCCACAATCTCATTCCCTTTTTTTGTGCTCAGCCTCACCACATCAACGTCGTCTCGGGGAAGAACATTGGAGATCCTCATTTTCCCGGTTGGTTCGTCGACGTACGTGTCATATGACGGAGGGTCCGGTGGGAAAAATGCAAACTTTGCAGCCATAGACGATGTTGCAGACCCCATTTTTTTATCCGTGGAAATTTTTTTGACAGAGGGTGTTATTTAAGTGGTCTGGAGAGAATTGTAGTGCGTGGTAAAGTTTATGAGAATATTTGAATCATATAGGAGTTTAAAGCATGCAGCTTTAAAAGATTTGTGTTTGAATTCTCTTGAAACGAAAAAAAAAGGTTTTCCATTTGGGTTTTTAGAGATAAAAGTGTTTGAATTAATTCCTGTTTTAAGAGAGAAAGATTTGAAGGGCACGACAAAGAGATATAGAGCAAGGAATTCTTGTCGGATAATCATACGGGACAACAAAAAAAGAAAATCAAAGGGAAAAAGAAAGGAAAAAAAAAAAGAAAAAAGAAAGAGCAAAACTTTTGCAAATCAATTGCCTCAAAATCGTCCCTTGAATTTATTTTCGTAAAACTAAAATCAACGAGGCCATTTTACAACTAATAAATGGATTGTGATACGTTGATTTCTTTGAAATAAATGGAAAAGAATAACATTTGGCTACTGAAATGATGAACATGAGTTTCTACTCAAAATTGTTTGTTACCGATTTATAGAATTTTGTATTTATGATCAGAATCGTTTATATTATAAATCACTTTATAAATATTGTCTCTTCAAAAAATTAATTAAAAATAAGGTCGTTTGGTCATGAAACTGTATAAAAACAAAATAACGAAATTAGTAAAAACATTACGAACCGTCTATGTATTTGCTACAATAGATTGACTAAACGGTCATAGTTTTAATTCATTTTTTGTAGTGGTGATCTTTACGTAGTGATTTATATTATAAACAGTTTTGATCATAAGCACTAAACTTATTATTCAAACACAAAGAGTTTCTAGTAGGAGTTCCTTGGGAAATGAATGAATTGTTGGCAAATATGTTCTTTAAAAAAATAAAAATTTGTTTGTGAGTGAGATGTTTTAAGTAGAAATATTTAATTTGAAAAAAAAATATTTTGAATGTTTGCTCTTAAAAAATCCTCAGAATTCCGGTTAATTATGAACTTATGACTTCCATTGCAGACCAACCCAGCAGAATTAAAAATTGAGAGAGCCAAAATGCAAAAGTGAAATGAATGATGAATTTCTGGGGTAATTGATGAAAAATAAGCAAAATAAAATGAGTGTGTGGCCGGGTGGGGGATGGCCGAGGGAACATCAAATGATTGCATGTTGGACTATTATTTACTTTTACCACAACTCACTTTTACACCTATCAAGGCCCAAATACTAGTATGCATAACGAGGCCCATCAGCCCATCAGCCCAAACACAAACGAGATGACGATATCACCAATACAAGCGATATTAGAATAAGTGCAAGTGATTTTAACTATTTGAGCTATAATTTATTTCTGACGACATAAATAAAAGTAATTTTTACATTCTCTTTTTCTCATCATGCAAAGTTGCATACAACTCTCTGTTTTCTAGCACTTGAAATTTGAAATTAGATAAATCAAAAGAAAATCACGAAATAAAAATAAGAAGAAGGGTGCAAAAGAAAACGGAGATGTGAAATCCCTACCCTTTAAAGACTAAATCACCTTCATAATTTACTTGGATTTTTCAAATGCAAGGAATTAAACTATTTTTCACTTGTTTAATTTACTTGGATTTTTGCATGCGGTCCAATATTCTAATAGATAGAGTGTTGAGTTTCCACTCATGCGTTCCGGATTCCAAATTTTACCCCCTCTAAATTATTGTAATAGTGTTGAACTCTCTTCCCTCCCTTATTAATAATAAACTTTTTACTTGACAAGAAGATTAGCAAATACATAAATGCATGGATTCACATAAACAGAAAAGCAAAAATTTAATTCATTAATTTCAATGATTCATGGTACCTAATTATTTGATCTAATATTTAATGATTCTTCAACCAATGTAGACCTAATTAATGTTGAAATCTCAATTCCTTTTCTGCTGGCTCGTACCATGCATCTTGCAAGGGTGGTTCTATCCGCATACTCAGTTTTACTTTTACATTTCTCTCTTAATTTTTGATCATCGGATCGAATAAATTAAAGAAGATTAATAAATAAAAATTACAAAGATGTGTAAATGATAAAAAAGAATGTATGAATAGCATTAGCAAAAACAATTGATAACCGGTAACGTTCTACAATTCTATACTTCAATTTTCAATTTTTTATTTTTATTTTTTTTTGTTTGAGAATTATATCATTCATGCAAAAATTATATTGTTTCATTGAATAAAGATATAGAATTTGGTGGCATGCAGCACATGATTGTGGCTAGCTATACGCAAAATACCATGCACCCACGTAACATTTGCACAAATTCCGACTTTGGAGAAATTTACATATTTAGAGGTTGTTTGATGAGTGCTATCCCTAGGGTAAAAGTTAAAAACAAATGAGAGTTACACTTTAGACGAGGGACACCCACTGAAAGACTTCGTCGGATCGATGAAACCCCTTTAATTATATTGTAATTAATTAGTTCTTAAACCCTAACACAAGTCCATATGTTCTGAACATATTTGCGAGCACTTAATTATATGCAAAGAGAGCAGTGATTAAAAAATCTACTACATGCAGCGGGCATATATATATATATATATATATATATATATATATATATAGTGGCGGATCCAGGATTTTAAACTCGGGGGGTCCCAATAGTAAAGGTTAAAAAATTTATAGACAAAAATAACATTGAAAAGTTAAATATAATACATTTTATTCAAAAATCATTTGCATAACAATATTACAAGCTATAAAATCCTAATTCAAGCGTCCACGACGAGGTTTCATGGTCTGAAAATGTTTCATGATAGCTTCATTACCAATACATGAAAAAACATCTTTCTCAATGTAAACAACTAAGCTGTCACTCAACCATTGATCTCCCATTTTGTTGCGAAGTGGACCCTTAATGATATTCATAGCGGAAAATGCCCTCTCCACTGAAGCAGTTGCAACCGGTAAAACCAAAGCCAACTGAACAAGCAAATATACATATGCAAATGTTCGATGCAACCCTTTCTTCACCATTTTCTTAGCAAGCTCATTAATTCCCCTCAATTGAGAAAAATCATTATCAGAACCCGAACAAGTAGATGGTGCTATTGGCTTTGGCTTGAAAAATCTTTCCATATTTCTTATTTCTACACATTTAACCAAAAACACAAAACATATACCAATCAACCAATAAACAAAAATTCCATCTAAAATTCAATTATAAAATGAGTATACAAACATAAAACACATCAACAATCATATCAATAATAGACTAAAAATCTCCACCAATATCTAATATAATTTAATTGAGATTAGATTAAAATACCAAAAAACTTGCTTGAATTTGGAACCAAATAGTGGTGGCTTGGAGAATTGAAACAAGTGGAGGTATAATATTGGAGTAATGTAATTATAATATTGGATTGGGTGGGATTAGAAATTTAGGGTTTTGGGTGAATATAAGAAAGATGAGGGGATTTGGGGGAAAAGCAGTGGAAGGAACGGGGAAAGGAGAAGTGAAAGGGACGACAGGAAAGATGGCCCTTCAAAAAGAATATGTAATTGGTGGACCAATTTCAAATGATGTTTCGACTATGAAGGTACATACAACATGTATTTTTGAGACTTGCTTTTTAATTAAATAGCACTCCAAACTGTATTATTTGCCATACTTGTTGTATGATTTGTAATACTGTATATCCTCAACAATACCTAGAGTCGTACAAATTTATTGATTATAACTTACATATATTATATGTACAGGGTGAAGATATTGATCATCATCAAGTGGTTAGTCCTCCTACTGCAACCAAGGAGGATAAGAGGATACGAGGAAGGAAAATGGCCGCGGCGAGGTTAGAAAAGGATGTTAAAGTAGTGGCGGAAGGCGGTGTAAGTGGAACTCGGAGGTCCAACAGCTCCGACCTTGAAGGACAATCTTCATGTGGCAATGTGGAATGCAGACAAAGTACTACTACAAGTCGATTTTCTGAGAAAATAGTCGATCATGATCATGAACATGCAGGTTTTGTAGCTTTTAGTCAGGACTACAATTCACCAAGGCACCACCCTCCTAAGAATAACTGAATGAACATGATTAATGAATGGAGAATTATATACTAATTTCAATATTGTACTAATTATCAACTTTCTAATTCTACTCTGCACTCTTTCTTAATTGGATTTTTTTTTTCCTCCACCTCAGTTTCTTGCAAATTTGAAATTTCTTAAATGTGTATAAGTGGTTGCCAAACACAACGATAAATGTGTTAAAAATTCCTTAAAATGCCCAGAAATACTAAAATAAAATTTGAAAAAAAGGAGACAAATTGATATTCTCACACTCTCTCCCGTTTCACACTCAATGTTGTATGGTAATCAACATTATAAACCACATTGATACATTTGGTAAATCATCTGGCTTACAGGACTGCTCCATTAAACTGTTTATCAAACCTGTGTTGACAACAACAATTAATCTCATGTTTTTTATGACTTCTTTAAACGTTCAAGGTTTGACTTCATATCTACCTTAACATGTTGTATTTTTCTTTTTTATTAATAAATTCTTCTCGTAGTCACTTTCGATGTAGTAATGCTAGAGTGAGATTAACTTTGCGGTCAAATTAAAAAAAAAAATTAAAATTATAAAAATTGGGTGTACATAGACTAGTACATAAAAGATCGATTCAGGAGCGCCAATAGCAGCTCCAAAAACAAATAGGAATTTGGGGAATAAATAATGGTTATTCTTTATTACCGTTTCATACAGTTCGTATCAAAGTCCAGGAGACTCTGTTAACTTTTCAGTAAATTATTATTATTCAGATCACATTGAATGAACTGAATGGTATTTTGTTCTTGCCTATGAGGCAGAAGAGCCTGATGATAAATTCACCTTAGCGTCTCTTTCGATTGTCCTGAAAACATGGGAAAGTAAGAATTAAAGAGAAGCAGAAGCAAATGGAGTGGTGCATTCTTTGAAACTCTCTTCAAGAAACTAACCTCCATAAGAACTCAAGGAACTAGCTTCCCCTTGCTGGTTGTTAATGAGGCAAAAGACTGAGACGCACATGGGTTACTACGTTCAAAGAAAAGGGCAACCGCCCTCATTGTCACCGGGGCAACATGATTCCCATTCATCTTTCAAATACGAACGAGAAGATTGTCACACAAATCCTCCAGTAGATAGTGTTTCTACTTTTAGAACAACTCTTGGTTTCAGCGATGGGATCATTTTGTTCAGCATTTTCCCGAGACTCCACAAGGATCTTAAACTAACTCTTGGGCGCACCTGAAATTTGGGACTGCATGTGTAGAAGCATCCTGGTTAGCCGGCACTCTTGTATAAGAACTCTTGGTTTCAACTTTCAGCTATTTAAGCCTTATCTTCACCAAGAACATCCTTGCTCCTAAGTCGTAAACTCTGCAACGAGAGTAAACAATTAATTTGAGATTTCTGCTGCACAGTCATAAAAATCATAACCACGTACAAAAGAATCTAGTTAATGAACGTCATTGATCAGTATTGTTCTTGAATGTACTTTGCATTTGTTTGTGCCAAGAAAATGAAAATAATGGATATAACTCGAGGTAGGGTGAACGACAACCTTACCTGAAAATCGGATGAGTGTTCGTTTAAGAGGAAGAAAGCAAAGGTTTGAGATGCTTTTCCCGCTCCTCAAGTTGTTTTAGCAACTAAATCTCAGCTGCCCTCTGGAAAAAAAAAAAAAAAAAAATTGGTCTGGTTGTCAATTTACAATTAGAATACCCACAAAAATGATAAAATGAATAAGAATTATAATTGGGCTCGTACAGCTAATCAACAATAACCTAGTGTTAATATGAAATAACTAGGAAAGGGGTCCTAGATCTTCTGACTTAATTTTCGTTTCTGGATGGATATGAAATAATTTATTTATCTTTTTGTGAGAAACTGGAGAGAGATTAATAGAATGTTATACCTTGTGAACGGAACTTTCTTTATGAGCCAGTAAACAGCTTTTCCCAATGGTCAAATCGCCTGATGCTAATAGATATAACTTTCCCAAGGAATTAATCAGGATGAAAGCCAAATTTGATCATCTTAGCGAGGAGTTCCGCTGCTGAATCGAAATCACCACCTTGATCGAAAACATTAAGCATCACCTCACAAAGTTCTTGATCAGAAGAAATCCCATCAGATAACATCATACAGAAAAAGTACTTTGCTTCAGTTATCCTACACCTTTTGCACAATCTATTAATTACAGCACTATAATCTCTGATGGAGATTTCAAATCCTTTCTCCACCATTTGAAGAAAGAGTCCCACATCCCTATATACATCACCCTTTGCACAATGTGCTTTTATTAACGTGGTATAGGCAAACTTTGTCAAATTGATATTGCCGTCATCGAGAGAAACCAGTAGCCTGTCAGCATCCTCTAGGTCACCATATACACAAAGACCATTGATGAGGAGATTATATGTAACAGGAGTAGGCTCAAGATTATGCATCAGCATCTCGTTGTGTAACTGAAAAGCTTTCTAGAAGTCTTGAGCTTTGCAGAAACATTTGATGATAGTATTATATGTGGTTTGATCCGGGGTTAGGCCTTAGCATACATTTTCTCGACTACGTGAACAGCATCCCACAGCTTCCCCTGTTTGCAAAGTCCTTTAATAACTACCGTGTAAGATACATGAGTTGGTTCTACAGCTTTTGCTTCCATGTCTCGAAGTAATTCAAGCATGCCCTTGATGTTTCCCTGTTCACAGTTAGCATTCATAAGAGTAGTATAAGTAACTGGACTGGGTAGCAATCCATGCAGCTCGATGGTATCCAACATCCTTCGAGCCTCAACTAGTTTCCCAATTTTGCAGGAACCATGAATACGAGTATTGAAAGTGACAGTACTAGGATTTATTCCCTTCTCAATTATTTGTTTATATAATTGTATGGCTTCTGCAACACTACCTAGTTTTACATACCCATCCATCATAATATTATACAGCACAACATCCTCTGTCACAGCCCTTGTCGTCAGATGATCAAAATACTTCCTTGCCTCATAAATATCCCCTTTCACACGCAGACCTAACAGAATAGCATGGTTTGCAGAGTAATTGGGAATGATTCTCTTCCTGTACATTTCTCTATATATTTCGCTAGCCCTTTGTACATCTCCATGCTTGCATAGACCCTGAATGAGGATTGAATATGATATAAGATCTGGCTCCAAGCCAACAGCTTCCATCTCATATAACAATCCCAATGTTTCTTCTACCCGTCCACTTTTACACATACCGTTGAGTAGTACACTGTAAATAATGACACTCAACTGAAAATCTCTTGAAATCATCTCTTTCCGCAACTTAAGGGCTTCGTCAATGTTGCCAACATGGCAGTGGCCACATATCATAATTGTATATGTAACACGATTCGGATTCAACCCTTTAACCAACATTTGCTGAATGACATTGCGAGCTCCACTCATCAAACCAAGTAGATGAAACCCCTTACAGAGAATGTTGTAAGTTACCGTGTCAGGCTGTACCCCATGCCTCTCTATGTCTTTGGTGAACTCCAATGCTTGTTCCAATGAACCTGCTACACATAGCCCATGAATCAGAATATTATAACTGTACAAATCAGGAACAAGTCCATACTTGAACATCATACAAAAAAAACGACTTTGCAACATCCACAAAACCCAATTTACAGGACCAAGACATGATGGTATTGAAAGAAACAACAGAAGGCCCAGTCTCCGTTCTTTCAGCATCCATGAGGAAAGAAACTGCATCTTGCAGACCGGATTGATGGCACAGTCCATCTATAAGTATGGAAGTAGTGTAGTCACTCTCCGGAGTTCCAGTATCTTTTATTTCATTATAAACATTCCACATGAGATCTGTATGCCTCAAAGCATAAACAACTACCATCATTTTTTCTTCTAGCTCACAGAAAGTAAGTAACAAAATAAAAAAATAAAAAAATAAAAATTGAGCTATTCAATAACTTCAACAAAACCTCATTACTCATTTCGGCCCAAAAATTTATCTGCCTTGCATAATCTCAGACCAAGCTGCAATCTATATGATAGAAGAAGCACTTAGAAACCATACCTTCTTCATCCACCATTTGCTTTACAACCGAACGCAACTCCTGAAACTGCCTATTCGCCGCCAATACATGAGCAACGATAAACTCCGCAATATTCGAATGCCGAAAGTCACACTCATTCCTCAAAAAATTGAAGAACCCGAAAGCCGAATCCGGGCTCTCAAGACTCAAACTTTCAATAATCAAATCCACCTCTGACTGATTCAGCTTCGAGATGAAGGTTCTAAAATAACGATTACCCAAAAAAATTTCTCAAACCAAAGATTCCCAAGCCCGCAATGACTCCGGAGACGTTGCTTGTAGGATTTGGGACGGCGGCGGCAAGCTCGTCGTCTAACTTTTCAGCGGATGCCGAGGGTTTAGTGAAGATGAGGCAAAAGAGGGGAGCGAGAATTTGAGATTTTTGTAGGAAATGTGAGGACTTCCGTTTCTGGATGTGATGGAGCGTGAATTGGGGATTAGGGTTTAAGCATGAAAAGGCAAGAGCCCTGTTTGGTTCCTGGGAAAATTGGAAAGCTGATAGAAATGATAGAGACCAGAGATTGGTTCGATGTTGGATCAGAATCCAAGCTTTATTGATGGAACGGCGGCGGAGGGGGGCGTTAGGGTTTAAGGAAGCCGTTGGCTTCCCGGCAATTTTGAAGGTTGGTAACCAAAAATACGAAACGGCGTCGTTGTGCTTCAGTTTTAACTTTTAAACGTTGCTTGTTTAGCTTTTGCTGACCAAAGATTGATTTATTACTTTTTTTTTAGCTGGAGAATTTTTCTATTGACATTTATAGTCCTGACCAAATGGTATTTTTCTTGAATGTGAAGTTCGAATTTTGTAGATGTTAAATTCGAAACCAATTTTTTATATTTTGAGTATAAAAATAATGTTGTATAAAAATACCTAAAATTAAAAATCTAACACACAAATGATCACAAAATCCCACCACCTTTATAACTTTGTCTATGATCCAATGCCTCGGAGACTCCATAAATAATGGCAAGCTGACCCATCACTTACCCAGTTTGCTCCATGGATAATGGTCCCAAGCAGCCCCCAAGAAGAAGAAAATTTGACGAAGTGAAAAGGGTGAGAGTGAGAGAGTAGGAAGCTTTTGATAGACGATGATGGGATATCTTTTTCTGTGCAGGCAACCAGTATGTCTCAAACCCTATTTGAAGTTCCAGCTACTGTTTTAGGGCTAACAGCTACAGAGAGAGAGAGAGAGATCGGGAGGGACCCATCATCCCATGACGTGCTTGCTCACTGAAACAAACACCACAACTACACCAACAAGAATAAGGATCATCTTCTCATCTTCTGAGAATTCTGGAGAACTATGAATCGTATTCGTTTATCGTACATCGTGTTGTTAGTTTTTATCAGGTACTGTTTATGTTTATTTTAAATAAAAAAAATTAAAATGATTTCTAACCGTACAATATACAATAAACAGACATGATTCACAAATCTTTGGAATCCTAACAAAAAAAATCCGAGGAGGATCCAGATTCACTACTACAAAGAATTTAGGAGGAGTACAGAATGGCCCATCATCCCATGACTTGCTTGCTCTCTGAAACAAGGAGGCAGATTTTGTGCCCTCTAACTTCTCGTGCATTTCTGTTTGTGTGGTCAATGTTAAGACACGTCAACATTTTATATTACTATTTTTTTTTGTCTTATTATTTCTATAAAAAAAATATAAAATATTAACTTAACTTAACCATGACCACACAAAACAGGAGGGCACGAAAAGTGGGAGGTGAAAGAGTCTGCCTCCCTGAAACAAACACCACAACTACGAAGAATTTAGGAGTAGAGAATGGCATGGACGTCCTACATCACATCATCCCATGACTTGCTTGCTCCCTGAAACAAACACCACATCTGCAAAAGCATTTTCACAACATTTTGATGATGAAGACATTGCTCTTTCATTAGAAACTGCTCCTTTCAATCTTCACCTTTTCAGGAAAAAAATAAAAAATAAAAAAGGAGAGAGATTTATTTGCAGAAAGTAATGTGATGACAACATAGGTTCATGGTTTGCTAAATGGTGACAAGGTTCTAAAAAATGCTAGGTGTTAGTCGGAAGGCAGGTTAGGGCCTAGTGATTAGGCAAGGACTAGGCGGGGGTCTAGATGAACAAAGCGGATTTAAGTAAATCTATTATATATTGTACCAAGTGCCTATTTATACTTAAAAAACACATAATTGTATTGGGATACATAAATTGCACAAAATAACATATATTATAAAGTTTTAGAACAAAGTGAAACAATAGGGAACAAGCATATAAAGAGTGTTCATTCAAGTATTCAGTAAGTCTATTACATTTTATTGAAAAAATAAAATACAAAATGAAAATTATCGATTTTCTATCTAAGTGGGAGGTGTGACCTAGACAGGCTAGGCAAACGCTTAAGCGGGTCTAGGTGCCATTTCTTAATATTCAAATACTTAGGGACTAATCGGGGTGGTGGCCAACTGCCTAAGCATCTAGGCAGGGTCTAGACAACACTGGATCGAGATTTTTAGAACAATTGTAATTATAGGGAATAGTGCACAAATAGAATCACTTAACAAACTTTGAATTGAAAACGGTACAAGAGGATACTAAACAAACGATAAAAATGGACCTAACTTGTGGTTTACATACGGTATATTGTTCGTGTAGTATCTCTCCATTTTTAATGTCCAATTTTTTGTCGGTTCTATTTCATGCAAATTCCCTTACTTATTGGCCAAGCAACAAAGCCCCCACATCCTTAGAAACATTAAGTAATCCCATGAGAAAAAGGATAGAAGTACTAATTAATTAATATCACTAAGTATATTAGGGGATAGCTCCATTAGGTCAACAGTTTCATTCATTCATAGGTGTGCTTTTTTCTTTCTTTCTGTTCTTATTTCAATATTTCAGGTGATCTATATAAATCACAGGGGATCAATAATTTCGAAGCCCTTTTAAAGGAAAGTTAATGTTTTGCCTCTCCAATTTTTCTTGTAAACCAAGGAGAAAAAATGGCAACACACATTTATGCATGAAACTCACATTTCACCAAACCAACTAAAAGCATACAAACTCTTATAAAATCTCAGCCCATTACAACATAGCTACTCCATTTGAGTTATTTGTTTCTATTTATCTCCTTACGTCTTCTGCAAGTAACAATGTCTGAAGCAAATATTGTAAGAAGACATGTAATTCTGGAGGAGAACAAAGTTGTAAAAGAGAGAGAGAAGACGAACAGTAGCTCTAAACTCCTCAAGAGAATTTACCCAATTGGCCTTCACAAGAGCACTTCATCTCTATCCCTATCCTCATCTTTGTCATACTCTATGTCGGAGAACTCGTATGATTATTTTCTCACTGATTCTAACTTCCCACTGGATCAGAAGATTTCCGCGGCTTTCCGGTTCTTTGCGCAACCACCTCCAAGAAGAGAGTATAATTCTCCAGTGGCTAAACTGGCCCAGCAGCAGATTAGTCTGGCTCAGGATGCTAATGATGGGGAGTTGAGGAGATGCAATTGGATAACAAAGAATAGTGGTGAGTTTTATTGTTTCATCAAATAATGCAGAAAACTTTGCTTTCTATATATTTTCATGCTTTCTCGAAGTATATATGCGTGTCATTTTTGCACATAAGCCATGCTAACCTTTATCGTATCGTTTCAATTTCATCGGAGACCCCGATGGGACTCCTATTTCCTATATTCCACCCTTTGAAAAAATATTTTATGACTTGCTCTGGAGAAAAATGGAAAAGGAAAATGGTTGTGGGAGTTGGTACGTGGAATCTATGGAAAATGATAGTAAACATATTAAACAACAAAGTCATCGAGGATTCTATAACCCTACAAACTAGTTGATGTTACAAAATGTTACAACAAGGTGTCGGACGTATATGAATACTTAAAAGTCATGGCTAACGATATATGCAAGTTAACATATATATTCTGAAAGATAATAATACAGATGACAACGATTATGAGGCAATTAACATTTTATTGACTCTAGAGCATATTAGAAAATTCTTTAAGGTTTTATAGTCAAAATGGTCATTGAGATTGACATAATTTTTCACTTTGATTTGATCTCTGACATTAAAAATTGATATAATGGTCCCTCAGTTTATCTATTGTAAATCATTTTGGTCATTCCATTAAAAATTTATCAATATCCTCATTAAGTTGGAAGGTTAGTTTGACAAAAGTACTGTTGAAAATGTGGTCACATAGTCGTTCATGTGACCAATTAAACGAGAAAATTGACAGATTTTTAATGAAAAGACCAAAATAATTTACGGTGGACAAACTTAAAGACCACTTCTATAAATTTTCATTGTCAGGGATTAAAATGAAGAATTATGTCACTTCCATGGACATTTTGACTAAAAAGTCTTTCTTTGCCTGCTACAATTAAGTTTTTGATTGTCTACTGCATAGCGTTTGGCAATGGATCGTGTTCAAAAGGTTTAATAAAAATATATTCGTTTTTTTCTTGGCTCACCCCGCGACACGCAACATATACACGTCGACTCGTCGAGTCTTATGTTCGTGCGAGTTTCAAGTTGTGTAATTGTGTCATGTTTGAACTTGTCAACTCTCCACAAGATAAAACTATCATTAAATATGTACACTTCAAATAAAATAAATTGTTTTGCTGGAGTAAATAAAGAATTTTAATGCAGACATGCATTGATCTTATTATTTCATTACAACAGATAAAGTTTATGTAGTGTTTCACGACGAATGCTGGGGAGTTCCAGCATACGATGACAAGTAAGTCCATCGAGACTCTTACGGTCCAGTCTAATTAATAAAAAATTAAGTGGTATTTAATTAAATAAATGTATCTATATGCATGCAGTCAATTGTTTGAGCTGCTTGCACTGTCTGGTATGTTGATGGACCACAATTGGACTGAAATTGTGAAAAGAAGGGAGCTTTTCAGGTAACCTAGCTCTTTTCTACATATGTCACTAGAATTTATGAAACTTTGAGTACTATTTCAATGATCTTATGATTTAATTTGTGACTCAGGGAATCGTTTTCTGGATTTGATCCGAACAAAGTTGCGAAAATGGGGGAGAAAGAGATTGCAGAAATAACCTCCAACAAAGAAATAATGCTGGTAGACTGCAAAGTGAGGTGCATTATAGACAATGCCAAATGCATATTGAAGGCAAGCAAGAAAACTTAAACATAATATTAATTATTTAATTACTTGCTAACACTGTACCGAAACTTAATTAGCTATCTAAATCAATGCAGATTGTAAGGGAGTTTGGATCTTTCAGCAGCTACGTGTGGAGTTCTGTGAATCACAAACCGGTCATAAACCGATTCAGATACCCGAGAAACGTTCCTCTGAGGACCCCGAAAGCAGAATCCATGAGCAAGGATTTGATCAAGAGAGGATTTCGGTACGTTGGACCGGTGATTGTGTACTCGTTCATGCAGGCTGCAGGGCTGACAAATGATCATCTGGTGGATTGCTATAGGTACAGTGAATGTGTAAACCTTGCAGAAAGACCTTGGAGACATATCTAATTAAGTCTACTTATTTAACCTTATCTGAATTACGTACCAAGAACAATACACACACACACACGCACACACTGTATATGCTTTTTCAATGTAATAAATCAATAATTTGAATTATGTATTATAATTACAGCTCTATTTTTTACTTTCTGTTTTTTTCCTTGTTTATATAAATTGAGATTGACCCAAAAAATATTATGAACTCAAGAAAGAATGATTATTTGGTTGGTGCAGAAATTAACAAACCATTGGTTTGTTTTAATTTTTTTTATATGGAAAATCTTTTAATTATCATAATTATTGGTTCATAAGGTCAATGACTGACACGTTTGCAACTGCATTACGGTTGCTGTTGTTGGCAGCGCAGCCTCGAACTTATTGATAATTCAAAATTATAGTTATTTCAACTTAGTTTAAGTTCCAGTAATGTGATGCAATGACGATACACATTTCTTATGAAGTTGATAATTAGTTGTGATCGGTCAATTGTGGTGGCGCAACTCTGTTGTTGCTTGTGGGTTGATTATCTCTTTGTAATAATGTTGTTGCTAACATTTCGTTTTTAACTGGTGTTCATCTCGATTTGTAAATGGAATGCCTCAAGTTCGACTAACATAAATAGCAAAAACCAGCGATATGATAAGTATATCAATAACAAAATTGACCCAAAAAAAAAGATAAGTATCAATCAATCCAGTAAAAGGCTCAATATAATTGATCCTTACACTAACCAGCCAATCCAAGCACCACTTGTGGGTTCTCCCTACCGTGCTAGTGTTGAAAATCTGCTTTCCAGGCTCCCATGACAATTTCTTCAACATGACACAATGAACACATCTGCAACAATTAAAGCCTTCTGATTGAAAAATAAGAAAAACTCCTCCAGATGACTAACATTGCATTGACAAAAAGATAAGCAGTCGTTAATGACGAGAAGAACTTCTATGCACTTGGGACTTGGGGTGTCATGTCATAAGTGGTGAACTTAAGATTCAAACATTGGGGGTCTAGTGTTAAACGTCTAAATTTTTTAATACAAAAAAAGCGTGCAAATAATTTGTTGTTTATTCACTAGGTATCGTCAAACAATATATGGGCTTGTTGTCATTAACCAAACTATTGTGCACATGTTAACTGATATTGATGTATGTTAAAGCAATCTGATGAGTGTTATCGAGAGAACTTGTTGAATGCTCTCGATGTAACTTGTCAGGTGCTGCCAAAATATGCATAGCAGACATTACATCAAACACTTAATGACATAAAAGGAACTCACATCAAACATTCGAAAGATCCTCAGAAAACCTTCACATGTATATTTCTCAAACTTCGAGTAATCCTAGGACCACCTTGGTCACAATATATATCCGCCACTGCATGTCACAGAGGTGGAACGCAAACTAATCACGTTGGTATCCCAAGCGTGGACAAATTTCTCTCGTCAGTAACCTCATAAAATTCATTAAGTGTACATACTGCATAACTAGTATGCAATGAGACAAGTCCGAGTCCCATGTTTTGTCTGTCTCCGTTCACTTGTTAATGGCATCATTTTGTCTTGCTGCATCATAAACCCTAGTTATCGTAAATCAAGTGGCAAATATAGTAATAAACAACAACTCGAATTCCATTCCTTATCATTGCAGTCTCTCCGTCGTACGTCCCACCACCAATTATACTAATTATCACTTGATTAATCTATCTATTAATTATATATTAATAATATCCATTCATGTGGGGTCTGCAGTGCTCTGATTAAGTAAACAACAATTCTCATCTTCAGCTTGTATGGGAAGCCCTTTGACCGCCCTCATAGATTGTCAGTTGAAAACCCTTCACCCATATTTCAATCTCTATCTTCTTTCAAGATGAAGTCCAGCAACCATGAACCTTACTCATAGTGAAAGCAATGAAACCCCACCGCTAAGTTAGGCATATAATTAAAGTTGGCCACTTGGCCTTTAATCTGTAGAGTTACCGACGGTCGAGTCGATCACTATTAATCAATATCAATATTGTACTCAAAAGACCTCAGTACAATTCAATATAAATGGTGATTAATACAATTAGGTTTCTCACGTAGAACTTTACATCTTTAGTACGCGTTTTCACGTGAAACCACTCCTTGATCACCCACGCGTAAAGCAACTCCGCATCAGCAATCCTTTTGTTTTTATTATTTGATTTGAGTTTCCGGGATTACATTCAAGTGTCCAGACTCATGACGTTGGGGTTTCAAATTCATTGTCTAAACTCAGGTCTTTAGGGTTTTCGATCCATAATTTCAATTCGAATTCAATCGTGCTAGAAAAATAAGTCTGCTCTGATACCATATCACGGTTTCATCAGGAACCAATAATACAGTGCATGGAAGCGTACAACAAAAAAAACCTTGAAAAACAGCAGGCAAAACAATCCGCTGCTCGAGGGAAGAAACGCAAAATACAAAAAACGTGTACTATCCAAGTGACGGCTTTCGTGTACTATCCAAGTGTTGGTAATATCACGTTTTACTTTCCAGTTTTGAACAACCGTGACATAAACAAGACTCACGTCTTTTCCAAATAGAATTAATTAATTATATAAAGTTGATGCATAATTTAATCCCTAAAATTGAGACAAATAATGCACACCAAAAATTCAATATATTAATCTGTGGATATTTTGCAACAAATAGGGACGTCATTTGAAACATATATTATACACTCTGAATACTGGCATCCACTTAACTCTTTTTCCTTTTGGCTACTAATAGGTATTTATTATTTAGGGCAATAACAACCAGGTGCAATTAATGACTTACTTCAGGAAAACCAAGTACATTTGAGAATGAAACGGAGTTTTCAAGAACTTATCATAAGTGATAGAGTAAGCGATTCGATAAATCCATAATTCGGAAACCCCTTATTGACGAAGCCACGTGAAGGCGAGGAGTGGCGGCCGCCACTTCCCTCACTGGAAAACACGATTGGAGCTCTGGTTCAGCCCCTCCCTTCGCCAGAAAACTCGACTCGTTCTGCCCCTTCGGCATTTGGTTCTGATGCGCGCAGATGGATAGTGAAGAAGAACATGTTCCCTTTTTAAGCGAATGGGCCAAAACGACTCGTTTGGATCCAATGCAATTAAAAAAACACGTGCCCTTCCTTTTAATAGCCACGTGATTCTCTATTTTAAATATAATCCTCTCCCATATGCTTTACAAACCCCCTAATGCCCAATACCCAATAAGCCCAATGTGCTTTTTCCCCTATTCCAATACCCTTTTTCCTTCCGCCGACCAAGCCACCATCACCTGCTCTGCTTCTCTCCTCTCCACCACCACCACCTAATTTCTTAATTTCTCTTTTTATTTTTTATTTTTTTATAATGTCCTAATTTCTAAATTTAAATAATTTTTTTAGTCGTAATCCAAATTAATAATATAGAATGCTATGAAAATTGATGTATATTGAATGAAAATTTTAGATCCCTAAGATATTATAATAATCATAGATTGTAATTGATGTTGTTTTGATATTAATTTGATCATGTGTTGGTTAGTTTATATATAGACGCACTTTAATTTCATTAACTGATATGAAAATATTGTTTAATGCATAGTTTATATATTAATTCGACCTCAGTGTATTTATCTTAAACTCTCACATTATCTGTCACATCCTGACACGGGCCCCCACCACATCCTGGGTTTGACTCCACCGCTTTGGGCCCCAATCATGCCCTCACGATTTTATTTCTGGGAACTCACACGAGAAATTTCCCGTGGGTCACCCATCCTGGGATTGCTCTCGCGCAAACTCGCTTAACTTTGGAGTTCCGATGGAGCCCGAGCCAGTGAGCTCCCAAAAGACCTCGTGATAGGTAGAGATGAGAATATACATATAAGGCTTAAATGATCCACTCTCATGAGCGATGTGGGATGTCACAATCCACCCCCCTTAGGAGCTCGACGTCCTCGTCGGCACACTTCCGGTCAGGGATTGGCTATGATACCAAATTGTCACATCCTGACCCAAGCCCCCACCACATCCCCAGGCTCAACTTCACTGTAGCACGATATTGTCCGCTTTGGGCCTCGACCACGCCCTCACGGTTTTGTTTCTGGGAACTCAAGCGAGCAAAACTTCCCAGTAGATCACCCATCCTGGGAATGCTCTGGTCTCTTTCTGGCTTAACTTCGAAGTTCCTATAGAACCTGAAGCCAGTAAGCTCCCAAAAAGCCTCGTGCTAGGTAGAGATGAGAATATAAATATATAAATATAAGGCTTACAAGATCCACTTCCCTTGACGATGTGGGATGTCATATTATCTATAAATATTGTATTAATTTTTAAAAAATAAGGTAAATATTGTTTCATGCTTATTTTATAATAAAAGAAATTTATTTAAATCCATCTAGGCTCCTGTCCAAATCTTGCCTAGTCACCTAGCTGCTAGGCTCCAGTTCGTTGTCTAACTAGCGCCTAATGTTTTTTAGAATCTAATCCTAACCATTTTAAACTTCTTACATGGATTTGATATTACGGCTTACAACCACTTTAGTGAAGCGATTGTTTTCTGTTATGAATGTTGACTCAAAACTTTGCACTTTCCAATGTGAAAGCAACCGTTTCGATTGAACATTGAACTCTTTTGAATTCCTCCCTTTTCCTCGGTAAATCCTGACTTCGTCACTGCATTCGAGGACACGTTGGTCAAAAGTTCTGAAAGCAAGGTTCGATCAGTTCACCGTTGGTCGGCAAGTGTGGTAGTTCTAATGATGATTCTGCACATATTTCACCTGTAGATTCAATTCAGTATTATTATATGTCTAAGGTCCAATATTGAAATAAGTTTAAAGGTTTACGTACCCAACCGCTGAATAAAAAGAGTGAAACAAAGTGTCGCTTCGACAAGGTGCAATGAGTTAGGCCGGTTTTCTTTTTTCTTTATCCAATTTCGGTTCCCTTGGGGACATAGAGTTATGAAACCAAAAGCATAAAAACACCAACTTTCTACTTTAAAGGGCAATGAAAACACGTACTTTGAAACAAGGCCGGAATTTACATAATCCTTCTTTTTCTTGATTTCATTCTACAAATTATTTATCCGACAACTCCATCAAGGAGTGAAAGAAAGCGAAGTTAAAAAGAAAAAAATGGAAACAAAAAATACAAAGAAATACATCCAATTCTACTCTCAGCTCCTCTCGCTCAGCTGATTGCCCATGAATATTTACGGTGGCAGTTTTCCTCCTACAGTCACTCGTCACTACAAACGCCTTCCAACTTCCGAGGGGGCAAAACCATAAACCCAAATGCCAAATCTAATCTCAACAAAACCCCAACATATCCTTCCACTCCCACACCCAAACCCTACTAATCTTATTACGCATCGTCTTCAGTTGCCTCTTATCATAGACCGCAGCAAGCGTTGCTGTCTCAGTCTCAAAACTGGCACGACGTGCCAAGCCTCTGTCTCTGCCTCTGACCTAGGGTAACAGATTTGCGTTTGGCAAATGCCGGGTACAGCATATCTTGAAACTTCTCCAGAAACAAGGTCCAGTCATCCTCGCTCATGTCAGCCAGCTTCACAAAGCTCATGCTTGCAGGAAGCTGCTCGCTTGCACTCCTGTGCCCCGATGATGTATTCACCATGTATCCGTTTCCTGGTTTGGAACCCATATGCTTCAGGTGGCTCTTCTCTCCCACCAAAACTGTGTTCTTCAGTGACATAGAAAGCTTTGAAACGCTTGGGACCTTTTCTGGAGTTGGCAGAGTTGCTAATGCCCCTTGCTCTTCCACTTCATTGTCCTCTTCCTCCTCGATGCTTTCTTCAAGTTTAGAGAGAAGCGAGCGGCCATGCCCACTCCCATTTGCAAATGGAAAAGATGATGCCCTGGTCAGATAATCATCTGCTGCAAATTTGAAGGTGCAGTCTTCCTCTGCTTCCTCACAGTCTATGTCAAATAAGAACTCCTGATCTCCCGAATCAGCCTTGGGGGACAGCACCTCCTCCCTCTCTGCTAACATCCTCCTTGCCTCCATACAAATTACCTCAAGTTCACTAGGTTCCTCCTCGCCACTTCGAAATTCCCTAGTCATCATCTCACCTACTTCAGCAAGACACAGACCATATGCAGCAGACTCCTTCAGGAAAATGGTGCAAAGAACCAAAACCCTGAGACAAGCCTCTCGAATCATGGGAAGCTCCCTTCGCAGCATCTCACAATCCTCAAGCGGATCAAGCTTTTCTATGTACTCAAGCTCATCATCTGAGAATGGAATAGAAGCCTGAGGCCAATGAATCCACTCAAAGTAGGGGTCCTCCAAAGTTTCCGGCAAACAAAGGCCATGGTCAATTGGAATGAGCTCCACTTGACCAAACATCCCGACACCGTCCAGTTTCCTAACTAAAAGGTTACCTGCATGCCTGTCAGTGTTAAGAATCCTAATGTCTAATATCCCTATACGATGCACAGAAGTTACAGGGAAGCTGGATGTCCCATGATCACTGGCATCAAAATCATGTTGTATAAATTGTTGGCAAGATGCAATCTTGCTAACCAGCTTCTTCTGGGGAGTCTTGTTCCCGTTCACCCCATCGTTTATGTTAAAGATAGAGTGAGTGATCTTCACCAAGGCAGTGGGAGGCACATTGGCAAAGTGATCTTTGTCAAGCAGGTAAGCTGCGACTTCTCGGAATCCAGTCTCCCCAACTCGCACCGAGCGCTTCAAACCTGGTTGCCCAAGAGCTTTACCAACAAAACCTTTTGGGTTATTAGGCGCAAAAGGTTCTTCATCAGTTGGCTTCACTATCGAAACACACTCACCTCTGCTGTTCCTGAAATAGTATGCACCTCCAAGCCCACTATGAACAGGAATTGGATCAACCCCCATCTTGATGGCCTTCACCATATCCTTGACCACTTGGCTTGTCCTAGTAAACCGATCTGAGTTCCCCAATATCTCTATAGGACCACTCCGATCTCTCTGCTGCAGATCCCTTCCAGTAGGCGAGAGACATGGAGTTGACGAACTTCTATGCATAAGGTTCCTTGTGAGAAGAAGAGGGGAGTCATTCCTAACTGCACTCAGATCGTTCTTCAACACCACATCCCCAAATGTCAACGAGCTTCCATCAGTTGGGACATTGAGAGCAATCTGCAATCTTCTCTTCACAGTATGGACATTATCACTGCGATCCAAATCCATCCCCAAGACACATCCACTTTCAGTTTGCACAAAAACTCGCCTCCTACCAGTGTGCTGCTTCCTTTCCATTCTGTTGCTTCCATGGTACTCCCCACTGAGCGGATTGCTAAATAGTGCCACTGCCATCTGGGTCTGTACTGGGCTGTCCAGCTTCTGAGACATAAAGCAAATGGAAGTGACAGTTTAGGAGGCCGGCAAGAGAGGCGGCGGTAAAAGAGAGCTTCTCCCCTTCCCGAACGTTGCCAAGCTCCAAAGCAGCCAATGATGGAATGAGTAGAAAATTCGATTCCAAAATGATCATAAGAGAAGGACTTCCAAAACCCACCAAGATTCCGTGAGCAAAATCACCTAAGGAACAAACGGGAGACCGAAAAGCTTATGCTGGAGCGCAATGCTACATTGAGTGAGAAGCCACTGCCATCCTCTACTAAAAGATAAAGATTCTGCATCGAAACGTAACAGCCGGATGTTAAATTCATTATTTTTCCATGGAAAAGAGACCTTAGAACAAAGAGTGGGTCAAATACAGAAATCAGTTCACTTAATTAATTGAACTTTACACAAATTAACATAAAAACAAAGCATCCATAACCTGTAAATAAATTCAATATACACTAATTCATTGATTTAATGCTCCAAGCATCCAAAATCACCAAATGCACAAATTAGAGATTAATGCACTTTACAGTTTCTCAACACCCAATTATTCTTAAAAAATTCGATTAAATTCGAAACGGAACACTTTTTAAATCCGAATCACTGAAACTGAAACCAAATCCTATAAAATTTCGATTCTCCGCCCCCAAATCAAAATTACTGAACCCTAGCATTGATTCGACTCGATCGACAAGGAGAATATCAACGACAATGCAAAATTAACGATAAAATGACAACATTGAATCGCAAATGACAATGAAGAACAAAATCTGAACATTATTAAGGTGGGAAACATCGCAGTCAGAGGCGGCGACTCACCAGAATGCAAGATCTGGACGAGCTATCAACCAAAACGCTCCGAAACGATGAAACGAGAACGGCCGCTAAAACAAAAAGACGGAATCCTTGGCGCACGCCTCCTTGAAATTTGACTGAGAATAACGGAGGCTTAACGGACCGCGCGAGATGCGAGTGGTTTGGGGGAGGAAGGACGAGAATCGTCCGAGTCGACTCACAAAAACCCTCGCGAGTTTTCCTGCGTCACCGTCCTTCTTCTTCTTCTTGCTCTCTGAGTCTGTCACTAATCTTTGCCTTCTCTCTCTCTCTCACACCAGTCTCTGCCCAGCCCTCGCTACGATCTTTAACTCAGAGCGTAAAGCCGGGTTAAACAAACTAACCCTGGTTAAAATCTGACCACACCCTCTCTCTCCTCTCTCTCTCTCTCTCTCTCTTGCTTCTGCGTATTTGATTCGAAGACTCTAGAACACGTAATTTGGGCCGCTGGATCGGTGGACTCTTGGCGATCTTGGACCGTGTGATGAAATTGGTCCACGGTGTGGTGACGTGGAGATAAGGGACCGGGTGATGATATGGCATTTGTCACCGTCGCTTTTTAATTAAATTTTTTTTTTTTTTTTTTTTTTTAGTTTTTACAGTTTCTATGCCGGTCTGATAGACGAATCTCTCGAGCCCACGGATGGGTCAACAGTTGGGTTTAATGTTTGTATGACGAAATTGACCCTGGAAAGTGCATGCCACCGCTGCCCCTGGAGAGTGGGAGTGGCAAATTTTGCTGCTGCGGAATCTGGGAAACTTGTGGGGCCGGGTACGATAGTACATGTGTTGCTTTTCGGTGGACTGATCGTACGGTTTGAAGAGACCATCTTCGATCAATCGAAGGAGGGAAGCATTGTGGGATTTCAATAAATTAATATTTTAATTAATAATGCAGGTTATATTTGTTACTATTTTTAACTGAGAGTCAGGTCAAGCATAGTCTTGTCACAAAAAATCATCTTCAACTGGACTAAAGGGTTATAGAGTCAAACATTATTTATTATTTTAATTGAATTACTATGATTACTTAAATTAAATTACCTCAATAATTTTATGTTATGTATTGTCAATAATTTTCATGTTGATAAATGTTTTTAAAAATGTTGTTTAAGTTTTATGTTGTTAATTTTTCTTTTAATGTTGTTTAATGTTACTTAATATTATTTATTGTTGTTTAATATTGTTTCATGTTACTTAATGTAAAAATAAATAAATAAATAAATTGTAAAAAAAAATCAATATGACGTCAACATGTGGCCCGGCCCGAGGTTGGCTGGCTGGCTCATTTGGGGCAGCCGGTTGGCCCTTTGGCTCTTTTTTGTCTAGTGGGGCCCACAAGCCTTTTGATTTGGCCCTTGGTTGGAGACGGTTTTCGGCCTATTTTTGGCCCTCTTGACCTTTCGGTTAGAGATGGTCTCAGAGAATTTATTGGATTTCTTCTTTTTATTGGAAAGAGAATTTGTGGATTTCTTTTACATTTTGTTAACTTTTATTTGTTGATCTCTTTGAATTCATTTGATTTGATGGTTGAAAATTGACAAAGATGTGAAAAGTAAAAATGAGTATGTGGATCACATTACTGTCTCATTTTCGGATCAATAGTGTATTTACAGATGGGTAATGCAGTAGACTAATTTTTTAGAACAAAATTGTAAACATGTTACTTGTTATCAATAGGGAAGAAGTGAGTTTTTAAACATTTATTTGAATTTCAACAACCACATCATGTGGTTTATTGTTGTAACATCCCACATCGCCCAGGGGAGTGATCCTTAAATGTGTATTCCCATCTCTACCTAGCACGAGGCCTTTTAGGAGCTCACTGGCTTCAGGTTCCGTAGGAATTCCGAAGTTAAGCTAGAAGAGGGCTAAAGCAATCCCATGATGGGTGACCCACTGGGAAGTTGCTCTTGAGTTCCCAAAAACAAAACCGTGAGGGAATGGTAAGCCCAAAGCGGACAATATAGTGCTACGGTGATGGAGCGGGGCGGGGAAGTGATTCGGCCCCAGGCCGGGGTGTGATAATTTGGTATCAGAGCCTAACCCTGGTCGCGTATGTGCTGACGAGGACGTCGGGCCCCTAAGGGGGGGTGGATTGTAACATCCCACATCGCCCAAGGGAGTGATCCTTAAATGTATATTCCCATCTCTACCTAGTACGAGGCCTTTTGGGAGCTCACTGGCTTCGGGTTCCGTAAGAACTCCGAAGTTAAGCGAGAAGAGGGCTAGAGCAATCCCATGATGGGTGACCCACTGGGAAGTTGCTCGTGAGTTCCCAAAAACAAAACCGTGAGGGAATGGTAAGCCCAAAGCGGACAATATCGTGCTACAGTGGTGGAGCGGAGCCGGGAAGTGATTCCTTCCCGGGCGGGGATGTGACAATTGTGGTTTGAATAGATGATCTCCATAAAATAACCCAATAAAATTACTCTATAAATTGGGTATGAAACAAATTTCAGAAGGAAGTAATTAGTTTTTTTTTTTCGCTAACATTGGTATAAATCGAAAGAAATAAAGAAATAAAATACCATACAAACCCTAAAAATAATAATTGAATCCAAGCTAGAGATTTTTAAGCCCGTTGTGCCGAAGTATGCTTCGAGCAACTTTAGTTTTGGAGCGAGAAACATTGATCAAACAAACATGATTAAGTTCAAATAAATTTCACCTACGGAGAACATATTTTCATTTTGGAGTGCTAAATATGTTCTCATGCTTGTCACACTCAAAGATTTACGATAAGGTGGCTGGTAGATTGGCCAAGTTGGCCTTGTTTTCTGTTGGATAGTCTTACTCAATCCGAGGCCAAAATTTGAGAGGAGTGTGCAATAAGTAAAAATAAATGTAGATAGCACTACCTTTTTTGTTTTGAGTCCTTTTTGTTTGAATATCCTTCAAATTTAATCGAATTTGCCCTATTTAAACTTTGTAAGTTTTCTTAAGATGCATATAAAACAGCTATCGTTTCATAGGAAAAAAAAAAAAAAAAAAGAAAAAAAAGAAAAAAAAAAGGTCAATGGGAAGATAAAGTCGAATACTATTCCATTTTAATACCTTCTTCCAAAATCCTTGTCAATTACTACTTATTAATAAAAATTGACCAATAATTATGATTCCTTTATGGAGAATAAAACTTTGCATGCAAATGAGCAGATTTCACCTTCAAGCTGTGGAAGGTCCCCTCATTTTTGGTTAACCTCTCAACTTCTCAAGCAAAAATTTCCATGACATGCAATGCAATTGATCTTTCAATTCCAAGTTGCATAACAACTGCCTTGAACATGCAAGAACCTGTAAGACAGAATGTGTGTTCGAAATCTATAAAGAATCTATTTGGGACCAGTTTCCGAAAGATATATGGAACTTGTGTGTGTTGATTTTTACACTTATGCGTCTAGTTATACGCTTTCCAACCTGGTTTCGTATGGAAATTCTTCATTGAGATATATGACCTCAAAGTTAACGAGCATGCAAATATATTTTCAAATTTATTTACAACGAATGAAATTGTATGAAATGAGTATGAGCATCGTTTTCATTGATATATCGAGCAACTAACGGAAAATTGTTTAGTTCGTGATGATTCATTCTCATCTTTGATGTAGAATAGCGGAGTGGATTGAAAAGGAAATGGACCGTTGGAAGACAAAAAGACGCAACGGGAATTTGCAAATTTGGCATCTGAGTTCCGATTTGGGCTCATAATATATACGCAGAAAGAGAACGATGTCACGTTCAAACTCACTAATTTGTTGTGACATAAGATAGATTTTAGCAATCTGATACCGTTTAGGCTTCCAAACTACGTGTTAATATCTATAATAAAAATTAGACCTTTCGTTTTGTTGTTCGCTTTCAAACTCAGGAAGTTGTAATCCGTTTATTTAAGTCATTAATTGCTTCATTTGGATTTCTTTAAAAAAACTGTACATTCCAAACTTTAGGTTCTTCAATATTTACATTTAAAATCATTTAACTTCGTACTACATCAATCTTATCTCTTACCAATTCATAATTTCTTCAATTCGAATTAAATGAACATGTCATCACTTTATTTAGTTTACATCATCTTCATAATGGAACAGAATCCACGATTTTATCATCTTGTTGACTAGATAACGACAAAGATTTTAATATTAAAAAAGAGTCTAAATTACGTTTTCGGTTTTGGAGGAGAGCAAGGACGGTGATATTAGAGCAACATTAAACTATAAATTTAAATAAAGTAAATAGGACACTTCACCCATAGCAATTTTTATTTTTATTTTTATTTTTTGAATAAACAATATTTTCTATACTAAAAAGGAAGAAGGTGATCTTAATCTCATAATAAATCTAAAACCTCTCATTTACAAATGAAAAGAAATACTATTAAATCGTGATACTAAGGTACCATTTGGTGGGCCTTAAACGGATGGAACGAGCTGTTCCACGGGACGAGATTTGGGTGAATTTTCGTTCCACCTCACCACCCTGGAACGACTCGTTCCACATTCGTGGAACACAAAATTATAACCTCTCCGTCTCCTTCTACTTCCTCCTTGTTTCCATCCGAGGGCATCTTTGCTCCCGCTCCGTTCTGTTCCGTCCTGTCTCGTCCCGTCTGCATACCAAACGATACCTAAATGAACACTCATAAAAATTAGCCATATGGCTCGATTACAATATTAATTAATGAATTAAGAAGTTTAAGATAGGTAGGGCCGGCACATGGGGCTCCGTTACAAAATTCCTCTCCTTCTCAATCAATCCAAATCCCCAAAGACTGCAGTCGACACACGTGATGGTGACAACGAAACTAATAATTACTTTAAAATCCGACTTGTCGATATTATCCTTGCCAGCTGCATTTTTTTAGTACAATTTTCATCTAATTTTTTATTTTTTGTTTCTATTTTGTATTACAAGTGGTGATATTATGAAGCATCGTGCTCTCTACTACCGTTTTAAGAGGGTGTTTTCTACGGAATTGGATCTTCTTCAAGACAAATCTTTGGGATTCTTCTGACCTAATAATACGGGTTGTTGGCTTTTGATCCAACGGTTGCAAACATGGGATCTCTCTAAAAGTTATAAGAATTTTAGCCGTTGGATCAAAATCCAACAACCCGTGTTAATAGGTTAGGAGGATCCTAAGGCTTTGTGTCGGAGAGGATCCGATTCCGTTTTCTACGACGATTTTGTTGTATTGAACAATTCTACCCAATCGTTGAAATGCTTTTGTAAGTCTTCTCGGTTATCAGAAATAGGAGTATTCTTGATTTAACCGGATACATATTAATTTTAAGTATCAACAGTTTAAAATCGACACAAGTTCATGTCTAATAGAATGCTTAATACACCAGGTATTGGTAATGCATGTTTAAGTGACTGTCTTCTGTTGATAAATTATGAAATATGATTACTTCAAGAATTGCTTATTAATTTGGTTTTTTGCAATTGAATTTGCTGGGTTTATATATTCGATGAAGATACCAGATTTTATAGATAGAAGAAATTTGATATGAGGTGAAACTATTTTTTTTTTTTTCTCTATCAATCAATATTTTATTTATGCGAAACGGACGTTGTGCTACAAACCTTTCGTGGGGACCGTGGGGTTGAAGAAAATTATGTCCATTTTTTAATTTTGGATTTAGAAGCTATGAATGCTAAAATGTTAAATAATAATATCTTGCCATACTTTAGATTCGTAGAACATTTTCGTCCACATTCATGGAACAAATTTTCTCTATCCATTGCCAATCAGATGGCGGACAAACTAATGAAAGTGGATGCCCATAAACAAGCCATATCGTAGAGCCACACCGGTTTGCCCACAGACTGGATACATTGGATTAGAGCAAGTCCATCCTAAAAAAAATACGCCAGCATCCAAGAGGTAGATTGTCTGCCTTTTCATTTTTATACTCTCCTTATACCCTCATGTTTGTGTGATCACGGTTAAATCACGTCAACATTTTATATTCCTATTACTTTTTGCTTTATTATTTCTATAAAAAATTAATATAAAATATTAACGTGACTTAACCATGATCACACATCACAAGAGGGCATGGAGAGAGTATGGAAATGGGAGGGCAGACAATCCACCTCCCCAGCATCCAGCCCATTTAATCCACTTAGTGAACAGTGATATACCCCAATGAACAGTAATAGGTCAAATGCATCTCCACCCCTAAAAAAAATAGCCTAGTCAATTTTATAAAAATATTATTATTTTTTATTATAGAATAATAAATAATAATAATTTTATTTTTAATTTCTGACGAGCAAGCAAGTAAACATTGAGCAACTGTTTTGCTTTCTCATCTGCTTTCCACGGCAGTACCACCACCACCACTGCCATCTCTTCTCCTCCACCCTCCACTTCAAACCCCCACTAAAACCTTCCCCTCACTCCCTCTACTTCCTCAACCTCCTCAACTAATCCCCCAAAGTACCCATTTTCTACTTTCCCCAAATCAGACTGTTTCGCTTTCAAATCCTTCTCCTCCCCATCTCATTCTCCCACCACCATCGCCGCCGCCACCACCACAGCTGTTGATTCCACTATTACTAATTCCACTACCACCACCACTACTGATTCCAATACTACTACTTCAACAACTTCGTCATTTCTCAAATACCCTCTTAGAACAGGTAAGTTTCTGAGCAGTGAAAAGCTCGAGCAACTCAAACTCCTCAAGGATTTCAGGTACTACCATGAATTGGAATATGGGTCGACGTGGGTTTGGGTGATGAGGCCAAAGGAGTTGGACATCACCATCGGGTTGCTCGCTGAGTCATTCGCGGAGTCGATGATTTTGCCTCCGACGCCACGCTGGCGTCAGCATGGCGTCAAATGAGCCAGTCCATGCCTCTGTCGATTCTGGGATGGCCTGGATACCAGCTTAGGCTCGGTGCTAACCTATATGCTGGGCTGGAATGGATTGGTTGGGTGGCGGCCTAAATGTTCCCTGGTGGAACTGCTCTTAGCGTATCTCTACCCTAAACAAACCAACAGGATCCTCTCCAGATTCCATTAATAAGGATCCTAGAGATCCATGAATCGTGTCCGTTCATCGTATAACATGCAATTAGTTTTTGTCAGGTACTGTTTATGTTTAATTTTAAATAAAAATATTTAAAATAATTTATGACCGCACAATGTACGATGAACATACATGATTCACATATTCTCAAAATCCTTACAAAGAGGATCCGATGAGGATCCAGATTCCTAAACAAATATAGTGGACAAATCCAGTCAATTGCATCATGCCACGTAACACCCAAAGATTCTCTTGTTTCATCAAACCAGTGGCGCCGTCTGATTGGTTAGCCAATGTCACCATCTATGAGGGTGCATATAGAGTTTCCAATGGGCAGTGAGCGCAAATGGATTTGGCATTTTTAAGGGTCAAAGTCAGAGACGAGCAGAACAATTTGTCGACGAGCAATGTTATTCATGCCATATTTTTATATCACATTTCTATACAATCTTAGGTGATATCTGATGTGGACATCCACATCATTTGAAAATTTTGCAAAACCCAAGGAAATGAAAGAGAAAGACTCATCGTATACCATAATCATCATTTAATTAACTAGATTTTCTTAATTATTAGTCTATTAAATAATGAACTAAATTTAAAATTCTGATTAATTCAAATGATGTGACTGTCCGCATCAAATGCCACCTAAGGTAATATGAAAATATAATATAAAAACATGGTATAAATAACATTACTTTTTGTCGAAACAACTGGGACTTTTACTGCTTGTTTTGTTGTTCAGAGCCCGTTCTTTTAGGCCACGTTGGGTCGTCATCTTTGTTATCGTGTATTGTTCACGTGGATCAACCTCCATGCAGACCGAGGTGCATCAACCTTCATGTTGCATATCGAGATTTAAAAAAGAGAAAATTAGTATCAGGTTCCTAGTTTTACTGTTCATTAATTAAAATCTTATTAATTTTTAGATTTTGATCAAAGTTTCTAGCATTAATATGTTAATGAATTACATGTAAGTTATAGTAATTGATTTAGAATTTTAATACTCACACCCTTATTAAAATCCTAATTAATTTTTAATTTAAACATTTCCAAAATAAAAAAAATAAAAAATAGAATTTGTACCCATTAAATTTTTATAAAAAAAATTTCTATTTTTTAATCTTATATCTACCCATTCTTAAATATACCAATTTATTATATGAAAAATGTACCTTTTTTTTTTAATATGTCCATTAACTATTGTGACTCCGGACCTTATTATTGATCACATTTGCTTAAGTTGTTTGTATATTATCATAGTGATACAGTGTACGTCATGCATTTTCTCGATCAGTTTCTTTGCTTCTGAGTTCTAACTGCCCAATTTATGAACAGGTTATTATACTCTCCGAGCCAGGTGCTGCAGACTGCAGGTGTTGATCTGTCGCAGGCTAGTATCTCAGTGCAGATTGATCTTGGGAATCGTGCGAACCGAGGGCTGTCCTCTGGAACACCTGCTTCTAAAGTATATGTTGGGTATTGATGACCTGGGTGGTATAAGTGGTTCCATTTATTTGCTTTTCTTTCCACTGCCTGACCACTCTCTCCGTTAACCATCTTTCTAAACCATGCGGGTCTGTTTATTTCAAGTTACAACACTCTTTCCATCCATTCCTATGGATTTGTAAACCTGTATAGTTACACTCTTTCCATCCATTCCTATGGATTTGTCAACCTGTATAGTTACGCTACAAGGGACTGTGCTAAGGTTTTTCACTCGTTCTCACAGACAGGAAAGATAAAGTCTCAAAATTTTTGTTGCTTTCCAGGATAATGAGAATCCCCATTCAAGCAATCAGACGATGGCGCATTTTAGGGACGCTGGCTGTGGAGAGGACTCCGATCAAGCTCATAAGCGCCTCAAGACATAAAACTAGTGTGGAGTCTCCTTCTTCTCCGCCGTCACCCATATTTTTACTCCTTTATTCTGCTTTGGGATGTCTTAGTGTCCATCTTCTGGTTAGTGTACATGCAGTGCTTTGGTTTTTTCCTTTACATATTTCATTGAACACATGTTGAGAACAATTTCCCTCAGTTATAGATTTTTTGAGGAAGGAACCCGTGTTAGGAGATGCCGTCACCCATATTTTAGTTTTATCGTACATAATTGTTTCGAACGTATCAATTGGAGCCATTCAGGTGCCATTTCGTGGTAATAAAGTTGTTAGTTCGTGTCTCAAGCATTATTTGTTGGGTAATGCTAGAGAGATCAATTTTTTTAAACCTAATTTACAAACCGAATGATGTGGTTGTAGATAATTAAATTATTAATTATCGATTAACGTGCTTGTTTCTTATTGGTGACACGTCATTTGATTTACAAATTAAGTTTAAAATTTTGGTCTTCTAGCACTATTCTTATTTGTTTAGGGCAAACAGTGGCATGCTTGCATCAGTGGCAAGGATCATTCAGTCTCGATGGACTGCATGGTGGAACATCACAAAACCCTAATCTTCTCCTTGTAATGTTTACTTCAAATTTCAAAGAAAATATAAATAAAGGAATAGTTATTTTACATTTAGTGATCCTGGCTAGGGAAGTGGAATCTAAGGGTACATACCAACCACACTACCCAATTTTTGGGTAGGGGTGTCTACGTTATTCGTTGAGCAACTTGTGGGTACCTTTTATAATAATATGATACTTCTTATATTTTGGTCTGACACTGGTCTCACGGTGTGAAAGCTACACTAATCAGACATGTTCACCAAAGTCTATCTCCGCTATACCACAGGTCTTTTGGTTTTTAAACAATTTGTGGCAAACATTCCTGGGGATTGCTATAGAAATATTCTTCATCCTTAGGCTTGCCAGGCATCTCCAATCTTGGAGCTGGGCTTCCCATGCGATCAGCGTGCCCTGTTTTCACTGCCTGTGAAAATTCATCCCAGCTCAGACTTCCATTTTTGTACTGGCGTATCAATTCCACCAGAAGCTTTCTGTGTAGCCGAATTGTCATCCTGAATCCCAAGTACCTGCGCTCTCGCGCACGCTCACACATATGTATGTATAATTATGTATCAAATGTCATTGAGAAAGAAATTAACATAGTAATATATTGGTAACGTATGTTACATACCTTCTATGGCCTGCAACAGTTATTGCCATGTTTCCTTTATAAGTAGGAATGAAGATGTCGCTTTCCAGTGACACCATATAATCCAATGCTGCCATTCGGTTTGAATGGTTCCTAAAGGGCTCGAGGTCGGAGGATTCCAGCAACGTCTCCTTTTTAACCTGTTTGCAGACGATAATAAGCGTCAAACATGGGTATAATACTTGTAATTGAGTTGTTTCTTGAGGTTCAAGCAACTAACCGTATGGGGAAAAGCTAGTCTCAGAGGCGCCATTCTTCTTTCTCCGCCGTATATATCGCCGGCAGCGATATAAATTTGGATGCCAGGATCAATATCCAAAGCCCTCAGTGCAAGTGCAGTTTCCTCAGGAGTTAAAGGGCACGCCCCAACTCTTCTTTTCCTAACAGAGTCTATTATTTTCTGCTTCCACCGAGGGTAAGCAAACCTGTTTAATATATTAACATCTACAAGTTAATCGTATTTGAATTTATGAAAAGAAACAACTAAAAAGGAACTAAAATTAAGATTGAGAAAATCTTAAAATCTTTAGGGTGGTCTGATCACGTTATGAAGTTTTTACAAACGAGCCGATCCCCGCATTTGGGTTTTCACGAGACCCCACATTGTCTCTATGCTTTTGAGAGATGTCATAAGAATGACGTGATCATACTGCCCTACCAAAGATTTTCTTCTCACTCTAACCTCATATTTGTTAATTCTTCAATTTCTTTGGCATTGCAACCTTCCGTACAACCAGAAGATGCCAACATGTCCATTTCATATCTCAGATGAAGAACTAGGAATGGACCCTTTTCCCTCAGAATCCTAACAATCTTCTTTCCCAGTTCCTCAATAGGAGGAGTGAATCTTAGAGCTCTGTAATTCGCTTTGCACCGCAGTTTCTGAACCTCGTTCGGGATCCCATTATTCGCAAGCCTGGCATTGGTCTGAGTGAAATGCAGCACTTCATACTTCTTTATGCGGGGAAGAATCTGCGTACGAATCAAGTATTAACAAAAGATTAGTGATAATTAACATTAATAGTATAACACAAGGGCGATGGTTAAGGAATTAATCTTGACTACCAGTTCGTAGTAATATTTCATGTTGGCCCAGCTAACAGGAGCCATGGAATAGAGGGTAGCTATCTCTACTCTTCTTTTCTGCTTATCAGGCAGAGCTTTTAGTATCCTGACTTCATCTCTCAGAGATGCAATGAAGTAATCCACATCAAATATATCTTCAAATCGACTGCAAAATTAAGTATTCAACTCTGTCAGATTTAATTTATTGTTAATGAAGGTACTTGGCTGGGGTTGCCTCACTAGTGACTAGGGAGAAAAACATTTGTCTGACCGACCATATACGGTTATTGAGAGAATCGGATGGTATCATGGGTAGGGACGGGAGAAAAGAAAATATAGACGACCCTCTTTAATTGCGTGTGATCGCACAACCATGTGGTCTAACAGGCAAACTCTAAAATTTGTTCTAACTCAAGCATCTTTTATACCGAGTGGGACCAGAGTTGAGTTGGAAGATAACCAAAGGGCAAGATCTTATGCTTTTGTAATGGTGGTTTGACAAGGCACCCTACTCAAGTTTAAGTGAAAGACATAGGGAGAGAGAGTTGTAATTTGACTAACCTGCGATCATTCCAAAAGGAGGCATTGTCCAACTCAGGAACTATAAGCGTGACATTCAAAAAACTTGCAATAGCTACCATGTCACAAATCTGCAGTGTAAGATTTTTAAAAGCATTACTTGAATTTTCAAGAAGATTAATGCAAATTAAGAATAAAATATAAGTAGAAAAGTACTTACACCAACCCGCATTTGATTCAATCCTCCATTGGATGAGACCATCAGATATCCATTATTCTCAAAATTCCCTGCAAAAATGAACACAAGTCTTCAAACCAAATGTTGACAATTATAAGATACCATGTTAGACAACTACTTGCCCAAAAAGCTTAAGTTATCAAAAAGCAAGCCAACAATGTATATCAAACTAACCGTTGGCATAAATAACAAGTATTATTAACCTTATGAGAAAGTTGCGGACACTCACTTTCAGTTCCAGTAATTTGTGGTGGAGTGATGGTTTGAGAATTCGAGCGAAACATCAAAACCCGGGTTACATCGCTGAGCATGCTCAGCTGCACCGCGCAGACGCAGATGAGAATCAGCATGGTTGTGGCTGTAAAAACAAACAATTTGAGTCTGCATAACCGTGACTGCGCAATGATCTCGCCTTTGAAGTTGGATCCTCCTATCAATTTGTCCACTTTGATTCCTCCAAAGTACTTCAAATATTGTTCCATCTTATGTTGCTTCACCTTGGCTTCCCCAAATTCAGACTCTTCGACACCACCTTTAGTTTTTTCCATCTCCACAATACTTCTTCAACTATATTTATGAACTAGATCTTGCATTGACAGCAAATATTAAAAAAAAATTGGAAATTTTGAGGCGGTTTTTTTCCGACCAGCTTTTTGTATAACAAAGCTGGCCTGAGGAGCCACGAGCTAACAATGGAGATACATTGTTGCTTTTAAAGGAAGCTCATGCACTCTCATCATTCATAAACATTGAGAGTTGTATTAATTCATTACCGTTAGGCATGAAAGGAAAGAGAGAGAGTCACGCATCAACCATTCATTTGCAACAAAATTAATGCAAGGCAATTACAATTTCATACTAATAACTGTTAGACAAGCATATTTTCACAAAATTAATATGCATCGAGTCATAATATTGATAGGAAAAACTGATCTTTAAATGAATCTAACTATTTTTTTTATCAAACAATTTGTACAAGGTGAGAGCCATTGTGTTGTAGAATTTATCTTAGATATTTTTTGGTGTGACGCATTGAGGCTACATGGTGTTATCACTTTATTTAAATTATAACTCATATCTATTTTTATTTTTTCATCTTAAGTCCATGAAACATCAAACATGTTGGTCATGCACTCATATTATAAACTCATAAAGTAATAATACTACATGACAGTGTGACCGTCACCTCAAAGTTATGACATGTCTGAAAAAATAAAAAGGTGAAGTTCTATTATAACACCTTTCCCCATTTTTGAATGTTTTGGACAAACACACTTTGATTAATTTTGACGCACCTTTTGTAGTTACACCATTCAAAGTAATTAAGAATATCAAAATAAAAGCAGAAAGATATAGATCCGATTAAAATTTTCAAAGCGTTTGTGAGTAAACAATCTTACACAATCCTGTAATAAATATATGATTGTGCTTTTCAGAAAATAAATTAAATGATTGTGAACTAGATGGATGATAGGTTTTAATCTTTAATTACAATCCGAATCTTGGAAATCTTTGGTACCACTTACGTCAAGTTAATGATTAATACAAAGCAAACCTTAAAAGTTTACAAGCCAATTACTTATGAAATTCACAGCAAATGCCAGGTTTATTAAAGACACCGATAGATGTATTGGGCCCAAATGTATTAATTATTTAACGATAATAACACTAATTCTGTTATTTAAGACTGAAAAGGAAATGTGGTGGATTTAGTTTGCTTGACGAAACTGAGAATGTGATTGCATGGCTACAGAGAGTTGTGCCTCGTACACATGTCACATGTGATATATATATATATATATATATATATATATATATATATATAATTTGACAGTCAATTTTCTTGAAGTAACAAAATAAATAAAAATTAAAAGAAAATAGTGTATGAGTTTCACATGATTGATGTATTTAGCTAATTTAGTTTTCATTTCATATTATTTATATTTATTAGTGACTAGCGTCTATTGATATTTTTTTTCTTAAATTTGAAGCACCTTTACATCAAGTGCTCAAACTGCTCCCAATTGATAAATTTTTCTAGTTTATTACATTGTTCATCGCGCATTACAATTTTGTAGGTAAGCCATGCCATATTTTTGTTGTTGAAGACATTAAACAGCCTTTCACTCGTTCTCACAGACAGGAAAGAAAATTGTTTAGTTCGTGATGATTCATTCTCATCTTTGTTGTGGAATAAATAGCTAAGTGGATTGAAGAGGAAATAGACCGTTGGAAGACAAAAAGACGTAACGGGAATTTGCAAATTTGGCGTCCGAGTTCCGATTTAGGCCCATAATACATCTTCAGAAAGAGAACGATGACACGGTTCAAACTCACTAATTTGTTGTGACATAAGATAGATTTTAGCAATCTGAGACCGTTTAGACTTCCAAACTACGTGTTAATTTATATAATAAAAATTAGACCTTTCGTTTGTCGTTCGCTTTGAGTTATTCTAAGGGAGTTGTAATCCGTTTATTTAAGTCATTAATTGCTTCATTGTAATCATCTTTCATCAATTAATCAAATAAAACTTGTGGGATTTCTTTAAAAAACTTGTAAATTCCAGACTTTAGGTTTTTCAATGATTTACATTTAAAATCATTTAGTTTCGTACTACGTCAATCTTATCTCTTACCGATTCATAATTTCTTCAATTCGAATTGAATGAACATTTCATCACTTTATTTGGTTTACATCATCTTCATAATGGGACGGAATCCATGATTTTATCATCTTGTTAACTGGATAACGACAAAGATTTTAATATTAAAAAAAAAAAAGAGAGCGTAAATTACGTTTTCGGTTTTGGAGGAGAGCAAGGACGGTGATATTAGAGCAACATTAAACTATAAATTTAAATAAAGTAAATATGACACTTCATCCATAACAATCTTTTTTTTTCTTTCTGTTTTTTGAATAAATGATATTTTTATGCTAAAAAAAAAAGATGAACTTAACCTCATAACGTGATTCAAATTCGTTTTTCGTAAAAATTGAACTTCAAACCTGACCAATCGTAACAATTAGCCATATGGCTCGATTACAATATTAATTAATTAATTAAGAAGATTAAGATAGGTAGGGCTGCCACATGGGGCTCCGTTACAAAATTCCTCTCCTTCTCAATCAATCCAAATCCCCAAAGACTGCAGTCTACACACGTGATGGAGAAAACGAAACTGATAATTACTTTAAAATCCGACTTGTCGATATTATCCTAGCCACCTGCTTTTTTTAAGTACAATTTTCATCTTATTTTTTACTTTTTGTTTCTATTTTTATTACAAGTGGTGATATTATGCGGCATCATGCTCTCTACTACCGTTTTAATGGCGTTTTCTACTACGGTTTTGTTGTATTGAACAATTCTACCCAATCGCTGAGCCACACCCGTTTGCCCACCGACCGGATACATTGGATTAGCATATACTTACCCTAAACAAACCAACATGATCCTCTTTGGATTTTTTTGTGAGGGTCCTAGGAATCCGTGAATTATGTTTGTTCATTGTATATCGTGCAATCATTTTTTGAGATACTATTTGTGTGTTAATTTTAAATAAAAATATTTAAAATGATTTCTGATCCTATAATGTACAATGAATATACACAATTCACAGATCCCCATAATGCTCACAAAGAAGATCTGACGAGAATCCGGATTCCTAAATAAATACAGTGGACAAATCCTTGTCGATTGCACCTTGCCACATAACACCCAAAGATTCTCATGTTTCATCAAACCAGTGGCGCCATCTGATTGGTTGGCCAGTGTCACCGTCCACGAGGGTGCATATCGAGTTTCCGGTAGGTGGTGAGCGCACATGGATTTGGAATTTTTAAGGGTCAGAGTTAGAGATGGACAGAACAACAAGGACTTTTTTTTTTGGTCGAAACAACTGGGACTTTTACTGCTTGTTTTCTTGTTCAGAGCCCGTTCTTTTAGGCCGTGTTGGGTCATCATCTTTGTTATCGTGTACTGTTCATGTGGATCAACATCCATGCAGACGAGGGTGCATCAACCTTCATGTTGCATATCGAGATTTAAAAAATAGAAAATTAGTATCAGGTACTTAGTTTTAATGTTTATTGATTAAGACCTTATCAATTTTTAGATTTTGATCAAAGTTTCTAGCATTAATATATTAATGAATTACATGTGAGTTACATAATTTTTATAATAAAAATTAGTAATTGATTTAGAGTTTTAATACTCACACCCTTATTAAAATCATAATTAATTTTTAATTCAAACATTTCCAAAATATAAAAAATAAAAAATAGAATTTGTACCCATTAAAAGTTCAAATTTTTAATCTTATATGTACCCATTCTTAAATATACCAATTTGTTATATGAAAAATGTACCCTTTTTTAATATAAAATGTACCCATTTTTTAAATAAAATTCATTCAATCTTTTCTCTAATCCATTTTTTAAACTTATATGGGTACATTCTATTTCGTTGATTTGAGAATGTATCTACGTCAAGTTTAATAGAAGAAATTTAATAATGTTATTAAGCCTATTATCTTTTATTTTTTTTGGTTTTTGAAAAATGTACCCATGCTTTGGTACAATAATTTTTTGGTTAGTTTTGATGAACGTACCTATCACATCCTGGCCCCAGAGGGACCACTTCTCGGGCCCGCTCCACCACCGTAGCATGATATTGTCTGCTTTGGGCCCCCCAGTACACCCTCACGGTTTTGTTTCTAAGAACTTACACGAGAACTTCCCGATGGGTCACCCATCCTGAGAGTGCTCTCGCGCGCTACTCGCTTAACTTCGGAGTTCCCATGGAACCCGAAGCCAGTGAGCTCCCAAAAGGCCTCGTGCTAGGTAGGGATGAGAATATACATATAAAGATCACTCCCCTGGGCGATGTGGGATGTCACAATCCACCCCCCTTAGGGACTCGACGTCCTTGTTGGCACATCACGACCAGGGTTAGGCTCTGATACCAAATTGTCACATCTCGCCCCGGGGGGGGGGGACCACTTCCTGAGCCCGCTCCACTACCGTAGCATGATATTGTCGGCTTTGGGCCCCCATCACACTCTCACGCGCTACTCGCTTAACTTTGGAGTTTCCATGGAACTCGAAGCCAGTGAGCTCCCAAAAGGCCTCGTGCTAGGTACGGATGAGAATACATATAAAAATCACTTCCCTGGATGATGTGGGATGTCACAGTACCCATATATAGATATATATACACAATATATAGGAGAGTATAATTTATCTTTAATATTTTTAATCCCATATATTATGAGTTTTATTTAAAATCTCATTAATATAAATAACTACAAATTTCATTTTAATTTAAAAATATAATAACCTACATAAAAATATATTATTACATTAATATCAGGGACTTCAATTAAAAACTAAAAATCACAAAGACTTCAGTCAAAGAACATTGGTAGGTAAGAACCGCATCCAAAGTATCCCTTTAAAATATGACCGAAGGATTATGGTTATGTAATAAGGAAACGATTTTAAATTCAACTTTCATGAATTACAAACTCGATCGTTTAATGGCAACTGACTCATTCAATGATACAGCATATTCTCACTATAATAGTGTTGTTCGAAGAAAAGCGTTTTGGTATAACTCTCAAAATCACTTGAATTTGTATTAGAAATTTGACGTACTTATTACAAAGCGTTTGTAAGGAGAAGCACATCGTAGATAAACATTTCCAAACGGACGACCCTAAAATAGCATATATATAAGTACTTTCAGTGTTGTTGGGGTCCTTTTCATCAACGAAAAAAAGTTATCAGGCTAAAATTGCGTTCTTATCTCAACTTGTTACCCAATTTCCCGCTCAAAAAGAATAAAATATATACATTACAGTAGATTTAATCATGCAGAATTGACTCAAAACGAGTAAGCTAGTGTTTCCACACATTTTTACTTTAGTTTACAGAAGTACGTTGACTTCTGAGTCCAGTATAATCTTAATTTCCTGAGGAATTCTGCAGATACATGTTTGACTGCTACTGCTACCTAAACAGATTTAGTTCCCAAGATATTGAATTTACAAGTATTTCCAGACTGGGTGTCCAGACAAACGTCACAATCTAATCTACCATCGTTGGTTGGAACTTCCACTCGGAATCAATTTAGTCAAGCTTATACTGAATTAGAACTTAACAAACAAAGGTGATTGCTATGATTCTCAACAAACAAAGGTGGTAAGGTGGTAAAGAAGCAAATCTAATGGCTCGTTTGAAAGCTTTTAAAATGACTAAAACCGCTTTTAGAAAAAATAAAAAATTTTGGGGTTTCAAAAGCACTTAAAGTACTTCTCACAAGAAATTCTTATAGATTGGTTCCAAAAACATTTTCACAAAAACATTTTCACAAAAACGTTTTCGGCCATTTTAAAAATAGTTTCAAACTAGCCTTAAGTCTATAAGGACAAGGTAACCTAGATTTATTTTCTTTCAAAGGCTAACTTATGACGTAAACTGGATGTACACATAACTACTCTAAATTATGGCTCGTTTGGAAGTGCTTTTAAATGACTAAAACGTTTTTGGAGAAATTGATTTTGGATTCCAAAAACATTTTAAATGTTTTTTTGGAATAAGCACTAGATATATGCTTCTTACTAAAAGCATTTAAAGTGCTTTTCCATTGTCCATTTGATGACAAAGGATTAGTTTCAAAAATATTTTTACCAAAAATTTTTTAGTCATTTTAAAAGTACTTTTAAACAAATTGTTAAATGATGATTAGAAAAAAATGGGCCATACACAAGGTGTTAGTAGCTACAACATATACCAAAGTCTAAAGCCCACCTAGTAAATTATGGGCTGATTAGTGATGATTTTTTTTTTTTTTGTTTTGAAACCAAGATCCATATCATAAAAAAGCCTACAGAGAGGCAAACAACATAACAATACCAAGCAGTGTCAAGGGATAAACCACAACGACCCCTCCACCAAGTAGAGGCGTCACCCCCAGCACCACCATAACCCATTAATGAGGGCAAGGTAATCCGTCATTGTTCAATACATAGACCAACGAAGATGGGGGCCTAACGACCCAAACGACATCACTCATCTCCGTAAAACCAATCGATGCAATCTTGTGAGCCACGCCATTAGCAGACCGTGGCACCCAAGACCATCGACAATCAATGAAATCCCCCCCCCCCCAACTGTTTAACCCTAGCCAGCACCGGGTATGCCTCCCAACTACCCATTGACAGCGAGCTAGACAGACATTTAATCGCATCCAGAGAGTCGGATTCCAGAATTACATACCTTACACCCAGCTCTGCACCTAGTCTGCACCCGTGCAACAACGCATAAGCCTCCGCTGCTGCAGCAGAAGGAGCAGTAATAGGATGCCGCGCAGCAGCCACGAACTTATTCTCCATGTCCCTCACAATTAATCCAGCAAAACCCATCTTTGAAGCCTTGGACCAGCTAGCATCCACATTAATCTTCACAAAAGGGTAGGCCGGAGCACACCATCTCGTAACCTGAGAGTTCCTCCTGCCGACACCCATTCCACTATCCCCAGCCTTTGCCATTGCACCAAAAAACGAGCTCACCGCCGCAGAGACATCAGCCAGGACCTTTAACGGGTTAATGGGCACCCCTTTGAAAATAAAATCACAGCGAGCCTTTCATATGCACCAACAGGTAAAAACAATATAAGATTGTCTCCACATTATATCTCCAGAGTTGCAAAAATTCGGAGAGAAAACCCCCTGAAGCCAGTCCGACCAAGAAGGAAGAGAAAGACGATCCATTTTATAACCCAAAGCCCCTCAAAACCAGATTGGCTCAACCCAAGAGCAGGAAAGGAAAATGTGCTCAATAGTTTCATCATGGCAGCAGCAAATAGGACAATTAGAGGTTTGAGAGGACCTTCGTCGGAACAGTGCATCCCGAGTAGGAAGACAATTGTGAACAGAAAGCCACAAGAAATGCCGCAACTTGGGGGGCACCTCCAGCTTCCAAATCCCCTTCCAAAACGCTTTGGGAACCCCACGAACAGAAGGCCGACGCAAATCCCTTCTCGCCAGCGATCTTCCTTGCATCCATCTGTATCCCGACTTGACCGAATAAGAGCCGTTCTTACTCATATCCCAGATAAGCCTATCTTTACGACTTAAATCTCCAAGAGGCGTCGCCTCAATAGCCTGCATAGCCTCCCCCGATATGAAAGGCTGTAAAAAGTTAATATTCCACCGCCCCGACTCCGGACAGATAAGTGCACTGACCCTTAAACTGGGAGTAACCGTAACCTGGCCAACCGGCACCGGGTGTCCAAGGGGCAAGGATGGAAGCCACCTATCCTGCCACACCCGCACCTCCTGACCACCCAAAATCTGCCAATGGGAGCCCTCCCTAATCAAGTCCCTGCCACAGATGAGGCTGCTCCACGCCCAAGAGGCCCTCCCACCCTTCTTCGCATCCCAGATTGAGCTATGTGGAAAATACCGAGCCTTAATCACCTTAGCCCACAGCGAATCCGGTTCCGTGATTAAGCGCCAGCACTGTTTAGCAAGCAGAGCATCATTAAAATCCTGAAAATTTCTGAAGCCTAAACCACCCATGTCTTTTGGCAAACCCAAAACCTCCTTTGAAACCCAGTGAATCTTGTGGGCTCCCTCCTTGCATCCCCACCAAAACCCAGTCACCAGCGCATCCAATTCCTTACAAACAGCGGCTGGGAATTTGAAAATGCACATTGGGTATGCCGGGATAGCTTGGATAACAGCCTTAATTAAAACCTCTTTACCGGCACGGGACAAAGTATTTTGTTTCCACCCTTGAAGCTTTTCCATAACTCTTCCTTTCACATAAGCAAGACCACCCTTTTTCGACCGACCCCATATGGTAGGGACCCCCAAATATGTTCCCGGATTGATTACAACCTTCATACCAAGGGCGTTCCCCATCTGATTAGCATTCACCTTCGGAACATTAGCCCCAAAAAATACACTGGATTTCTCCAAATTGACCTTCTGCCCCGACGCGACACAGAAATTGTCCAGCAGATGTCTCAAATTCCGGCAGTTTTTCATATCAGCCCGCAAAAACAGAAGGGTATCATCCGCAAAGAAGAGGTGAGAAATCACTGGTCCGGAACCACCCATCTTAACACCTTCCAATCTACCTTGGTCAACCGCACCCTGAATCAGCTTGGATAGAACTTCCCCCATCAAAATAAATAAATAAGGAGAAAGAGGATCCCCCTGTCGGAGACCCCGCGAGGGAGCAAAAGACTTCCCAGCCTGCCCATTTAGGAGAACAACGAACTTCACAGATGAAATACACCCATTAATTAGCGATCTCCAGCTACTGCAAAAACCCATTCTTTCCATTACCGCATCCAAAAAATCTCATTCAACCCTATCATACGCCTTCTGCATATCAAGTTTAATCCCCATTTCAAATCTATTCCGAGCTTTCCTTCCCTTCAGATAATGAAACATCTCATGGGCTATGCCAATACAATCCTGAATTTGTCTACCCGCCACAAAAGCATTCTGAGAAGGAGAGATGATTTTGGGTAACAATACCTTCAACCGGTTAGCAAGAATCTTTGACAGAATTTTGTACGAGTAGTTGCACAGGCTAATCGGCCTGAATTGCGACACAACTTCCGGGTTCGGGACTTTGGGAATCAGCACCACATGAGTCTGATTTATCAAACTCGAACCCGCAGCATCCTGAATCAAATCTCTAACCAAAGCCGAAACACCCTCCCTCACAATCTCCCAGTATGTCTGATAAAAGATCCCCTGGAAACCGTCGGGGCCAGGAGCCTTAAGCCCTCCCATATTCCCAGCCGCCGCCTTTATCTCCTCCTCCGTGACTGGTGCAATTAGCGCCTCATTCATTTCTGGCGAGACCGAGGGATTCATGCAATCTAGCAGCGACCCCCAGTTACGATCCCCTGCCGAGCTAAAAACTGAAGTGAAGTGATTATCCACCAATTGGCGCACCTTAGCCGGATTCTCCACCCAGTTCCCATTCTCATCCCTAAGCTTCACTATCTTATTTCTTCTTCGCCTCTGAAGGGTTGAAGAGTGAAAAAACTGAGTGTTGGCATCCCCCTCCCTCAACCATTTTACCCTCGATCGCTGGCACCAATAACTCTCCTCTTGGAGTCTTAATTCATCAATCCGCCGAGAAATCTCCCTTATCTCATCATAGTTTGGACCCCATTCCCGCTGGAGCAAATCTAACTGGGAAAGAAGATCATGGATCCTGTTCCCTCGCCCCATAAACTTATTGCGATTCCACCTGCTTAAACGATAACGGCAATCGTTTAAAGATCTCACCCACCTATTCACAGGGCTGCCATTATGCCGCCTATCCCAGCACTGTTCCACCAAATTCTTACACTCTTCCTCTGAGACCCAATACGCCTCAAACCTAAATATCTTCCTTCCTTTCTGCCCTTCAATATTAGAAATAAGACTAACTGGGCAGTGGTCTGATGCTAAAACTGTTTCATGTATAACTTGGGCGTTCGGCCAGAGTTGCTGCCACTTTTCATTCGCCATGACCCTGTCTAACCTCTCCTCCACCCAATCCCTTTTTCTCAATCCTCTCCACGTAAAGGCCGGCCCATTGAAACCCAAATCCATCAGCTGGGAGGAAGACAGAAACTCTTCTAAGAACCTTGGCCTGTTGTACAAAACCTCAACTCCACCAGACTTCTCATGATCCCACAGGAATTCGTTGAAATCCCCGCCACAAATCCAAGGAATGTCCGTTGGGGTAAAGTGGTTAACCATCCATTCCCAAAACAGATTTTTTTCAACTCTATACGGCGTTCCGTACACCCCCGTAATCCGACTCCAATGCATTTGCCCTTTAATTTTCATCACAGCATCAATAATATTCTTGGACGAAAAGATAATATTAACCTCCAGATTGTCCTCCCACCACAAGCTCAATCCTCCAGAAACTCCAACTGGCGAAACATCAAAGCCATGAACATAACCCAATCTCCTTCTCACCCCTAGAATTTTATGATCTTTCATCTTAGTCTCCGATAAAAAGATCATAGAGGGTCTCTTTTTTCGAATAAGCCCATGGAGAGCCCTGACTGTCGTGTCCGACCCAAGCCCACGACAGTTCCAGAAGATATAACTCATGGCTGGCCTGCGGCTGTTGAAGGCCAGCCGCCACCGCCCCGAGCCCACTTGCCCGCCTTCCGTGTCACCATCCTACCTTTATCGAAATCCGACCCCCCTTCCATTACATCCTGTCTTCCAGTATTCTCACTTATTTCTTCCTTATTTTCCTCCGTCGTACGGTTCACGCTTTCCATCGTTAGCCCTCCATCCTTGCTGTTTAACTTCCTTCCTATCTCTGCCGCCCTACCTTGGCAGTTCTCCTCCGTAACCGGGCCCTTTAGTTTCTTCTGTGGAGCTTGAGTTAGCATCAAATCCTGTGCTTCCCCACATCTTTTACTGCTCCAGAGTGGGTCATTACCCTGGACGGACAGAGTATCATTGCCCTCCTGGACATCGCCCGATTGTCCTTCACCAACTGTTTTGATGCTTTCCATTTCAGAGCAGGAAGACGAATCCTCTCCCTCCCCCCGCATTCTTCTACGCCATTTTTTTTTATCTGTGCCACGACTCTTAGATGCTCCCCCAGTCTAAATGGTTTGATTGCGCTCCCTTCTTTGTAAGTTTGACATCCGTAATCTATCTTGATTATGTGCAGACGTGAAGCCCGGTCCGCGCACCGCCCCGGCCTGCCGGCGTTCCCCCCTGCCCACACACTCCACTCTCTTTGGTATCACCACCTCTCTTATCGGCGGCGCCTTAATCCACTCTCCATATGCTACCTCCCATTCTCCAGACATCTCAGCGGAGCATTCTGTATTGATATGCCCAATCCGTCCACACTTGTAGCAGAAATCTTGAAGCCGTTCATACCGAAATTCCACCCAGGTTTCCTTATTTGACTCCCTTCGAATCCAGCATCCCTTAAATAAAGGCTTCTCCGTATCAACTGAGATTCTTACTCGGACAAAACCACGAGCGTGTCCGGGATCCTCCATGGCTATAAATTCCCCAACTTCTTTGATTACACGCCGAACATTCTCAACAGATGCTAAGCCTAGCGGAATTCCCCTTATTTGAATCCAAAATGGAACAGCATTCAACTCCAGCTCCTCTAAGGCGAGCTCCGGAGGCCATTTCACGACCGAGAATACCTTCTTCATCACTGCCCAGGGGACCTGCTCAATGATCTTTGAAGCCACATGTTCATCTTTGACCGATATAATAAAGACATTCTCCCTTACCCATTTTATTTCCACCTCACCCAATTCTTTCCAAGCCGCTCTAAGAATATTCTTGACTCCCCATTTGTTCACTGGTTTCAGCGTAAAAACCTTCCCAACCAATTTAACTCCCTGCTCCATAGTGGATAACTCCAGTGTTTGGTTCAGTTGAACCACCAGTTCCTCCACCCCACTAGTCGCCATCACACTGTAACACCGCTGCCCCACACTCCCAACCTGAGACGTAGAAAAACCTGTACTTTCTGTAAACAACCTCAGACCACCCTTATAAGCCCCCCAGATATCAGCTGATTTCTTTCTTCAACTCTGCCACATAGTCAACACATCGATAGAATCCTCATAAAAGCAACCAATCAACCAAACTAAAAGCTGGTACGCCACTCCTCCCACTCGCTGACACCCCCACCCCCCAACCAAAGTGGATCGGAATTATCCCCCCTGCTATAATCACAGGTCTCAAAAGAGCAATGGCATCAAAAGTCTCAAAAGCATTGTATTACCTTTCGACCGAACCTACTCATCCATCAGCCTCATTCTTCTCTCAGAGGCTTAGACAATTAAGCAGGAAGGCGAATCTTGTGAATCAAAGCTGGGAAAAACTAACCTTGTGAACAGGAAGGCGAGGAGCAGAACGAAGCCGAACATAATCAAACCCAAGCTTCAGAGAACTGATCAGACCTTTGGTATCTAGGATTTGAAGGGTGCAAACCCAGCTGGAAACAGCCAGATGAAAACAACAATTAAGAGGCCACAGTCGAGACAGAACCTTGATCGGTGATGATTTTTATTGTTTCAAGGGTATCAACTCAGGCGGAAACGGAGCTGTGAGAGACCAGCTGAAGCAATACAACTCGATGATAATGGGCAAAACAGAAAACCCAGCACTCTTTTTAGCCCCCAACATCCAACGAAGCCACCCACTCATACATACACACACACACACACCCTCAAATGGATCACCCAAAACATTCTTTACTCGGGTCACCCCAGCAATCCCCACCACCCTCGAGACGGAAGTTTATCAGAATTTGAAACCCCACCCCATTCCACCTACAGACCCATCCCCACAACCTAGACAGAAGACTTTATAATCTCCAACCCATCCACAACGCCCACCCCAGCACCCCCCGAAGAGAGAGTCTCCCTAAATTGATAAACCCCAACACACCCCAGTCCCCCACGAAGAGAGAGTCACCCTAAAATTGAGAAGCCCCACCCCTTGCCGTCACCCTAAACCCTTACATCACCCCCCTCTACTACCTACCCGTATGATAGAAACCCACTGCCCCATATAAAAATCACCACAGGTGAAGCCCCAAAACGCACAGATCCTACAGATCCAAACTGACAGAAGCCAACCCCCCAATCAGATCAGCGCAACATCCCCTGCATCCTTCGTGGGGTAGATCGACCTAGGTTGAAAAGCCCCAATCCCGATCCGTCACCCTAGGCCATCTCTCCACCAACCTTCCTGCTTCCAGAGACTCAGTTGCCCACCACCCAGTAGATCAAAGCCCACGATCTTGACCTGAAAAGCACATAACAGAGATCGAAATAATCCGTAACCACACGCACAGTGGCGGAACTCACGAAGGAGGAAGCACTCTCACACCAGGAGAGAGGAAGCACTCTCACACGAGGAGAGAAAACAGCCAACAACGCTGATTAGTGATGATTATGCGTAAGTCAGTGGCTCGGTTTTGGCTTACTAACTTGTGCGTGATCGGGGATTTGTTCAGGTCGTGTAGCAATATGTAGGCAAATACAAGCTCTGTCAGCCTAAGTTGAGCACATTTAAAGAACGAAAATATGCACACTTTTTCAGCTTTTTGTGCGGATGCATATTGAGATCAAGATAGTCTTATGATCATTTGGAGTTGGAAAAATATACATGTGAATGTTTTAAACCCTCAGAATATTTCGTACGAGTTTCTTTTGTACATATCAAGTGTTTGATGTAATACCTGCTAGACATATCTCGACAGATTGCATCAATAATACTTGATAAATTCTCCTGATATCACTAATCAGATTACTTTAGCATATGTTGATATATGTTGACATTGTGCAACATGGTTGCTGACGACAATAAGCCCACCAAGTGTTCAACGAAATACCTCAGTGAATGAACTGAAATTTATTTTTTGCACGCTTCGCGTTGTTTCTATTTAAAAAACTTGGACCTTTAACATTAGGATCTCCAAGATTCAAATCCTGAATCAGCCACTACTTCTCGCACCTTGGTGTTTAATGTTTTCTGTTAATTTCTTTGGTTTATTCAATTCAACAATCACAATAAGAAGAGTGTGAGAAGTTTAAAAAGTTTGTGAAAATCACCCCATTTTCAAAGAAATTATTTTCCCAAGCAAAATTTGAATTTTTTTTTTGGTCAAACAATAGATTTTGTTAGATTATATGATAAATTAGTCACCAACAAATTTTGAAGTCACGCCGTCATGTAAAAGCTTAACACATTTCCAATACTGCACTATGGGTTTGAGAAAGATTATAATCTTAGCTTTGGTCGTCCATTACATCGTGACCGTTAATCCATCAACCCTCGTAGCTTTGCCAAGTAGGAAAAAGAAAAGAGAAAATAATAAATAAATAGATAAAAAGAAATTAATGAAAATGGTTTGAAAACTTTGAGTTTTAACGAAAATGACAAAATAAGGAGTACAGTGAATAGTCTCAAGTTTGATTTTTTAATGTAAAAATGTGATTTTTTTAAAATGAACAGTTGCGTTAAAATTCTATTTTTAGCAAGCCCACTTAAGTGACCTCACCGGAAGCACGTGAGGTTACCCACAAGCTAATGTTTGCTCCATCAAGTTCTCGAGTGACCGGAGTCACGGTGGTTGCAAGCCAGCGTCAGTAGCTGCCTCAACTAAACCGGGGTTCCTCTGCCGGCAGAAAACCCGAAAAAAACACCCCAACCCAATTCTCCGCCGTCTTCAATTACGCAATCAGCCACCTCAAATCTCCAATTCCGGCGCCGAGCATAAAGTATCTGAGATTTTCTTATCCGGGTATTTTTCAGATTTGTCCATAAAGTCTTGGAATTTAAATCCAGACCCATAAGAATTCACATAGAGGAGGATGAGAACCGCCACGAAAGGCAACCAGGAGGAGGATGAGTACGACGAGGAGGAGTTTGGCTCCAGGAAAGAAGGTCCTTCCAATTCCAACAGCAAAGGTGACATATTTATAACCACCTTGTTTTCGATCATGGTTATCTCGAATTTGTAGATCCAACGTTATAATTTGAGGATTTACTACATTGGCAATTGTAATGTTCTTTGTTTGATTGGAATTTGAGTAAGAAATATTTCACCTTTACTGTTTTTAGCTATGTTTTTCCTTTTGATTTTATGGGTGTTTAGAGGGAAGCATGCATTTCTGTTTTCTAATTTGGAATTCTGGATTTTGGATATGGAAACTAGATGCTAAGAACAACGATAAGGCTAGTGCTATTCGATCGAAACATTCAGTCACAGAGCAGAGGAGGAGGAGCAAGATCAATGAGAGGTAAGCTTTATGTGCATCTGTTCTTCAGCAAATTTTCGCATTTCGAAATTTACTTTGGCAAATTGGGGTTCGAAACAGAAGGGGCGGGGTAGTTTATTCGGAGGACATTGCGCACTATTTACTACTCGATACTATTGGATTGGTGTAATTAGTTTGACAGTGCTTTTGATGTTTGTACGGTACTTAGCAGCTGATTAGTTGATGATGGTGCTTGTTTAGCCAATTACTTGTCACCTTGCGAATATAATTTCTTCTTTGAAAACAAGTCCATTACTTGATTAGTTCAACTTCTATAGGATAGATAAAGTTTGAAGCTTCCATGGTTTTTATTTAACCAAGTGCTGTTCATGTAGTTTAAACATGGATCGGTCACATGGTCATTACATCATAGACGTTGAAGTTCTGGTGTTACGATTGGTAGCCCATGGAATTATGTGTTTCTTGTTGTGTAATTGGTTTAGTGAGCTGTCAATTTACTTGTCAATAGAGCTTAAGGGAGCTTAAATTTTTCTTTCAGGTTCCAGATATTGAGAGATCTAATACCCCATAGTGATCAGAAAAGAGATACGGCATCATTCCTGCTCGAGGTACGTTCTTTGTGTATGGATAACTGTGCAAGTTGTCAAACTAATTTTGAAACCACACTGTAAGCTTACTTGGTTATTTATCATTTTTTTTGCAGGTGATCGAGTATGTCCAGTACTTACAGGAAAAAGTCCACAAATATGAAGGTTCATACCAGGGTTGGAGTCCTGAGCCCACAAAGTTGATGCCATGGGTATTGTTCTGAATCTTGGTCTTATATAGTCTGGGTGTAAGGTACTATGTTCACCTGAAAGCACAAAGGCAGGTGTTAATAGCTGCATATGTGCATACTATAGAAATCGGATTGATCTATGCAATTATACTGAGGAGCATCTGACTGCTTCCCGAGTTCCCGTCCTGCATAAAGCACACTATAATTCCTTTCAAGAGTATGTAATTATTTATGGCCCTACTTTGGCTAAGCATTTTTGGCAACCTTTTTCCTTTTGGAGTTGTTGTCATTGGTTCTTTGCATAAAAAGTTGATTAATTGGGTAATTATGGGATGGACTCAATTGTTGTTAAGGTGGAATCATATTAAACTGCTTCTAATTCATGTTTTCTGGTGGACAAAAGACAACGACCATAGCATCTGAATATGTCACTTACTTTCTTGTCAAAGATACTTTTGGATCTAACATGTACCTCCTTCATGAAACAGAGAAACAGTCACTGGCGTGTTCAGAGTTTTGTTGGTAATCCTCAGGCCATAAAAAGTGACACTGCACCGGTGTCACCATTTCCTGGGAAATTTGATGAAAATAACATCTCTATCAATCCGAACATGCTGGGAAACAGCACTTCGAATCCAGTAGAAACTGACCCTAGCAGGGATGTTGCCTCCAAAATAGTGGATCAGCAACCTGAGATAGTGAACAAGAGGATTCCTCTGCCTATGCCACTACCAAACATTACTCCCCCGGTCAGAAGTGGTGGTGTGCTTGCCCATCCTCTCCAGGGACAAATTTCTGATGCTCAATCAACTCAGTGTCCCACCACTAGTGCTAGTGATGCACTGAGCCAACACGAGCAGCTGACAGTTGAAGGAGGAACAATAAGCATCTCAAGTGTTTATTCACAAGGGTGAGTACTCAAACTATAGTTATAGAACCACCAGTTTGAGAAACATCGAAATTAGAACATACTATGAGTCTCATTTAACTTTTGGAAATATTTTCTGTACTACGTTTTGCTTCGATCCTGTCGATTAACTATTATGACTCCGGACCTTATTATTGATCACATTTGCTCAAGTTGTTTGTATATTATCATAGTGATACAGTGTACGTCATGCATTTTCTTGATCAGTTTCTCAGCTTCTGAGTTCTAACTGTCCAAATTATGAACAGGTTATTAAACTCTCTGAGCCAAGTGCTGCAGAGTGCAGGTGTTGATCTGTCGCATGCTAGTATCTCAGTGCAGATTGATCTTGGGAATCGTGCAAACCGAGGGCTGTCCTCTGGAACACCAGCTTCTAAGGTATATGTTGGGTATTGATGACCTGGAATAGTATAAGTGGTTCCATTTATTTGCTTTTCTTTCCACTGCCCGACCACTCTCTCCGTTAACCATCTTTCTAAACCATGCGGGTCTGTTTATTTCAAATTACAATACTCTTTCCATCCATTCCCATGGATTTGTCAACCTGTATGGTTACGCTACACGGGACTGTGCTAAGGTTTTTCATTCGTTCTCACAGACAGGAAAGATAAAGTCTCAAAATTTGTATTGCTTTCCAGGATAATGAGAATCCCCATTCAAGCAATCAGATGATGGCGCATTTTAGGGACGCTGGCAGTGGAGAGGACTCCGATCAAGCTCATAAGCGCCTCAAGACATAAAACTAGTGTGGAGTCTCCTTATTCTCCGCCGTCACCCATATTTTTACTCCTTTATTCTGCTTTGGGATGTCTTAGTGTCCATCTTCTGGTTAGTGTACATGCAGTGCTTTGGTTTTTTCCTTTACATATTTCATTAAACCCATGTTGAGAACAATTTCCCTCAGTTATAGATTTCTTTGAGGAAGGAACCCGTGTTAGGAGATGCCGTCACCCATATGTTAGTTTTATCGTACATAATTGTTTCGAATGTATCAATTGGAGCCATTCAGGTGCCATTTCGTGGTAATAAAGTTGTTAGTTCGTGTCTCGAGGATTATTTGTTGGGTAAGGCTAGAGAGATCAAAATTTTAAAACCTAATTTACAAACCGAATGATGTGGTTGTAGATAATTGAATTATTAATTGTCAATTAACGTGCTTGTTTCTTATTGATGACAGGTTATTTGATTTACAAATTAAGTTTAAAATTTTGGTCTTCTAGCATTATCCTTATTTGTTTAGGGCAAACAGTTTGCATCAGTGGCAAGGATCATTTAGTTTCGATGGACTTAATGGTGGAACATCACAAAACCCTAATCTTCTCCTTGTAATGTTTACTTCAAATTTCAAAGAAAATATAAATAAAAGAATGCTTATTTTACATTTAGGGATGCTGCCCAGCGAAGTGGAATCTAAGGTACATACCAACCACGCTACCCAATTTTTGGGTAGGGGTTTCTACGTCATTTGCTGAGCAACTTTTGGGCACCTCTGATAATAATGATACTCCTTATATTTTGGTTTGACACAGATTTGACGGTGTGAAAGCTACACTAGTCAGACATGTTCACCGAAGTTTATCTCCGCTATATCAGAGACCTTTTGGTTTTAAAACAATTTGTGGCAAACATTCCTGGGGATTGCTATAGAAATATTCTTCTTCCTTAGGCTTGCCAAGAATCTCCAATCTTGGAGCTGGGCTTCCCATGCGATCAGCGTGCCCTGTTTTTACTGCCTGTGAAAATTCATCCCAGCTCAGACTTCCATTCTTGTACTGGCGTATCAATTCCACCAGAAGCTTTCTATGTAGCCGAATTGTCGTCCTGAACCCCAAGTATCTGCGCTCTTGTGCACGCGCACACTTATGTATGTATAATTATGTATCAAATGTCATTGAGAAAGAAATTAGCATAGTAATATATTGGTAACGTATGTTACATACCTTCTATGGCCTTCAACAATTCTTGCCATGTTTCCTTTATAAGTAGGAACGAAGATGTCGCTTTCCAATGACACCATATAATCCAATGCTGCCATTCGGTTTGAATGGTTCCTGAAGGGCTCGAGGTCGGAGGATTCCAGCAACGTCTCCTTTTTAACCTGTTTGCAGACGATAATAAGCGTTGAACATGGGTATAATACTTGTAATCGAGTTGTTTCTTGAGGTTCAAGCAACTAACCGTATGGGGAAAGGCTAGTCTCAGAGGCACCATTCTTCTTTCTCCGCCGTATATATCGCCGGCAGCGATATAAACTTGGATGCCAGGATCAATATCCAAAGCCCTCAGTGCAAGTGCAGTTTCCTCAGGAGTTAAGGGGCACGCCCCAACTCTTCTTTTCTTAACAGAATCTATTATTTTCTGCTTCCACCGTGGGTAAGCAAACCTGTTTAATATATTAACATCCGCAAGTTAATCATATTTGAATTTATGAAAAGAAACAACTAAAAAGGAACTGAAATTAAGATTGAGAAAATCTTAAAATCTTTAGAGCGGTCTGACCACGTTATAAAGTTCTTACAAACAAGCCGGTCATTTGGGTTTTCATGGGACCCCACATTGTCTATACTTTTGAGAGATGTCATAAGAATGACGTGATCATACTGCCCTACCAAAGATTTTCTTCTCACTCTAACCTCATATTTGTTAATTCTTCAATTTCTTTGGCATTGCAACCTTCCGTACAACCAGAAAATGCCAACATGTCCATTTCATATCTCAGATGAAGAACTAGGAACGGACCCTTTTCCCTCAGAATCCTAACAATCTTCTTTCCCAGTTCCTCAATAGGAGGAGTGAATCTCAGAGCTCTGTAATTCGCTTTGCACCGCAGTTTCTGAACCTCCTTGGGGATCCCATTATTCGCAAGCCTGGTATCGGCCTGAGTGAAATGCAGCACTTCATTCTTCTTTATGCGAGGAAGAATCTGCGTACGAATCAAGTATTAACAAAAGATTAGTTGTAATTAACATTAATAGTATAACACAATGGCAATGATTAAAGAATTAATCTTAAATACCAGTTCGTAGTAATATTTCATGTTGGCCCAGCTAACAGGAGCCATGGAATAGAGGGTAGCTATCTCTACTCTTCTTTTCTGCTTATCAGGCAGAGCTTTTAGTATCCTGACTTCATCTCTCAGAGATGCAATGAAGTAATCCACATCAAATATATCTTCAAACCGACTGCAAAATTAAGTATTCAACTCTGTCAGATTTAATTTATTGTTAATGAAGGTACTTGGCTGGGGTTGCCTCACTAGTGACTCGGGCGAAAAACATTTGTCCGACCGACCATATACGGCTATTGAGAGAATCGGATGGTATCATGGGTAGGGAAGGGAGAAAAGAAAATATAAACGACCCTCTTTAATTACGTGCAATAGCACAATCACGTGGTCTAACAGGCAGACTCTAAAATTTGTTCTAACTAAGGCATCTCTCATACCGAGTGGACCAGAGTTGAGTTGGAAGAAAACCAAAAGGCATGGATCTTATGCTTTTGTAATAGTGGTTTGACAAGGCACCCTACTCAAGTTTAAGTGAAAGACATAGGGAGAGAGAGTTGTAATTTGACTAACCTGCGATCATTCCAAAAGGAGGTATTGTCCAACTCAGGAACTATAAGCGTGACATTCATAAAACTTGCAATAGCCACCATGTCACAAATCTGCAGTGTAAGATTTTGAAGAGCATTACTTGAATTTTCAAGAATATCAATGCAAATTAAGAATAAAATATAAGTAGAGAAGTACTTATAAAATATAAATAGAAAAGTACTTACACCAGCCCGCATTTGATTCAATCCTCCATTGGATGAGACCATCAGATATCCATTATTCTCAGAATCCCCTGCAAAAATGAACACAAGTCTTCAAACCAAATCTTGACTATTGTAAGATACCGTGTTAGACAACTACTTGCCCGAAAAGCTTATGTTATCAAAAAAACAAGCCAACAATGTATATCAAACTAACCACTGGCATTAATAACAAATATTATTAACCTTATGAGAAAGTTGTGGACACTCACTTTCAGTTCCAGTAATTTGTGGCGGAGTGATGGTTTGAGAATTCGAGCGAAACATCAAAACCCGGGTTACATCGCTGAGCGTGCTCAGCTGCACCGCGCAGACGCAGATGAGAAGCAGCATGATTGTGGCTGTACAAGCAAACAACTTGAGTCTGCATAACCGTGACTGCGCAATGATCAAGCTCGTCAACCTCTCGCCTTTGAAGTTGGATCCTCCTATCAATTTGTCCACTTTGATTCCTCCAAAATACTTCAAATAGTGTTCCATCTTATGTTGCTTCACGTTGGCCTCCCCAAATTCAGACCCTTCGAAACCACCTTTAGTTTTTTTCCATCTTCACAATACTTCTTCAACCATATATATGAACTAGCTCTTCCAGTGACAGCAAATATTAAAAAAATAGAAATTTTGAGGCGGTTTTTATCGACCAGCTTTTTGTATAACAAAGCTGGCCTGAGGAGCCGCGTCTAAAAATGGAGATACATTGTTGCTTTTAAAGGGAGCTCATGCACTCCCATAATTCATAAATATTGAGAGTTGTGTTCTTGATTACGGTTAGGCATGAAAGAAAAGAGAGAAAGAGTCATACATCAACCATTCATTTGCAACCAAATTAAAGTAAGGCAACTACAGTTTCATACTCATAATTGCTAGACAAGCATATTTTCATGTTGTAGAATTTATCTTAGAAGTTTTTTGGTGTGACACACTGACATTATGTGGTGTTATCAATTCTTTAATTTATAACACATATATCTATTTTTATTACTTCATCTTAAGTCTGACGTGTATTTAAACCAACCTAAATAATAGATTAATTTAAACCAAATTAAACTCGCAAGCGCACGAATCAATTGTAGTAATATATGCAAATATGAGGTCGATTCCACAGGGATTGCTTTAACACCAATTTAACCGATTAAGCATGCTAGACTTAATTAAACAAACAAAGGATATATTTAATTGAATAATTGAGTAAGACTAAAATTAACAAGAAAAAGAAAAGACAATTAACTAAAACAAACACACAACACAAGAAAGCCTAAGGTTATGAATCCACCAATAACAATCCTATTTACTTTTCCTAGAGCCAATTACTATCCAATAACCATGTCAATGTTAAAGGTTGTTCTTTCTAAGGTATGAATTAATCTGTGGTCAGGCAAACTCTTGTATCTCTACATGATAATTATATCCTATTGGTTAGACATACAATTAAACACATAAAAACCCATTAAGCATAGAAGAATCATGTCAACCAAGTAAGAAGGACTAGCTTGATATTGGTCATCCTCACTAGTTTGTCTACTCTTCTTAACCTTAGTTCCAATAAACCTAATTGATTGGTCATCCTCATAGATTTATCTAACTATCTAGATGCAAAATTCCCAAAGGTGATAAGTCATTAGAAATTCGAACCTAGAATAAAATACCGACAAAGATTAAGAATATAACATGACATATAATCGGATAATAATTAACAAAGTACTTCGCAAATATTCATGTCATGGCTTCATCATAAACCTTAGAAAATAACTTAGTTACACATAGAAATAAAAATAAAAGAAGATAGAACCTGGAGTCCATGGCAAAGCACGTCCCTAAGCTCTTCTTCACTTATTGCGGATATGGTGAATGGTATAGTATGGTGTGGGTGATATAGGGGGATGCGGGGGTAGATGGATATCTTAGAGAGAGCTTAGGGCACTTATTTATACTAGAAAAACCCTAAAAGGTTTGGGAGAAACTCTCCTAAAACAAAACAAACTCCTAAACAATTAATGACACAAACTAAGAAAGAATACTTCTTGACTTGGGAAATACATTATCTGTCTTGCACGCCAGTTTTGGGGTCGATTTATCTTCTGGAAAATTCTGTAACAATATGGGAAACGTATCTTTATCTCTTATCTTTCCAGGCATATATCACACACCACTAGGGAAAATCAGGAAAGCCTTCAAATCTCTATTCTCCCACAGTTGCGCAATTCTGACCGGAAAACAACTTTTGCGGAATTGATTTGTAAAACTAGAATGAATGGTTCCATGGAAAATTATGAAATTAGGACACAACGATCTTCAGCCTCTTAGCTTTCTTCTCCAATTGGCATTGCATCAAAACTCCTTCGGAAAGTCGAATTATCACCAAAAACGTCCTAAGTGCATAGAATGGCTGAAACTGAGAAAAGGAAAGTAATAAGGCTCTTTTAAGATCAATTCCTTAACAAAACATAAGGATAATTATTATGAAAATATGATAAATAATGCACCTATCAAAGTCCATGAAACATGCTTGATGTTAGTCATGCACTCATATTATAACTCATAATATTAACATCATATGACGGTGTGACCGTCACCACAAAGTTGTGACATGTCCGAAAAAATAAAAAAGTGAAGCTATATATATATATAGAGAGAGAGAGAGAGAGAGAGAGAGAGAGAGAGAGAGAGAGAGAGAGAGAGAGAGAGAGAGAGAGAGAGAGAGAGAGAGAGAGAGAGAGAGAGAGAGAGAGAGAGAGAGAGAGAGAGAGAGAGAGAGCACCATTCCCCATTTCTGACAACACACTTTGATTAATTTTGACGCACCTTTTGTAATTTACACCATTCAAAGTAATTAAGAATATCAAAATAAGAGCACAAAGATATCGATCCGATTAAAAATTTCAAAGCGTTTGTGAGTAAACAAACAATCTTACACAATCCTAGCTAATATATGATTGTGCTTTTCAGAAAATAAATTAAATGATTGTGAACTACATGGGTGATAGGTTTTAATCTTTAATTATAATCCGAATCTTGGAAATTTTTGGTACCACTTACGTAAGTTAATGATTAATACAAAGCAAACCTTAAAAGTTTACAAGCCAATTACTTATGAAATTAATTCACAGCACATACCAGGTTTATTAAAGACACCGATAGATGTACTGGGCCCAAATGTCTATTAATTATTAACGATAATAACACTAATTTTGTTATTTAAGACTGAAAAGGAAATATAGTCGATTTAGTTTGCTTGACGAAACTGAGACTGTGATTGCATGGCTACAGAAAGTTTTGCCTCGTACACATGTCACATGTGACATATAATTTGACAGTCAATTTTCTTGCAGTAACAAAGTAAAAAAAATTAAAACCAAATAATGTATGAGTTTCACATGATTGATGTATTTAGCTTTTTTTTTTTTTTTTTGTCAAACAATAAATTTGTTAGATTAGATGTTATGTTAGTGACCCAGGAAGTTTGAACCCACGCCATCATGCAAGGACTTAACACATTTCCACCACTATAGTAAATGGCCACTTGTGATGTATTTAGCTAATTTAGATTTAATTTTATATTATTTATATTTATTAGTTAACTAGCTTTAGGTGTAGTGATATTTATTTTCTTAAAATTAAGGAAGTTTTAACGAAAAGTTCACAGTACTCTTCACTTTAACGAAAAACCACATTTTTACACTAAAAAGTCAATTCTGGTACTATTCACTTTACTCTTTATTTTGTCCTTATCATTAAAACTCAAAATTTTCAAACCTATTTCATTAGTTTTCTTAAAATTAAAGCACCTATACATCAAGTGCATAAACTGCTCCCAAATTGATAAATTTTTCTAGTTTACTACATTGTTCATCGCGCATTACAATTTTGCAGGTATGCCATGCCTTTTTCTTTCTTTTGTTTTTTTTTTTTGGAAGGAATTAAACAGCTTTTCACTCGTTCTCACAGACACGAAAGACAAAGTCGAATTTTTTTTTATTGCTTTCCCTGATAATGAGAATTCCCATTCAAGCAATCAGAAGATGGCGCATTTTAGGGGCGCTGGCAGTGGAGAGTGTAGGAACTATAAATGGTTAGTCTTCAACAAGGATCACAAACAACATATCTTACATATAACATTACAAGAGTTGGCATTAAAAAGAGATCGACCATACCTGAGAACCCATCTGCCCAGCAACAAAGACAGCATCAACACCAACTGAAAAACCTGGTGCAGGGTGTGTTTACTGGTAACACATGAGAATTCTTCTACTCACTCAAGACCTTATGTTCCAATGGTGATAGAACCCTGATTACAGAACATTTTCTTTGTGAGCAGGGAATCCTTTATTATATCGAACTGAACTTCTCCAACTTCCATCTATCAAGATGATTGGATAGCAACTGCTATGAACTGCAGCAATCAGTTTCTTTTGACGTGGAGCAATGTAAGCATCCTTATCACGTCCCATATCCCTTAATTCTAGGAGATCAGTTATTGACATGGCCATGACTCCTAATTGGTTTGAACCCACGTTTAGGTATCCTTATCATGATATGTGTAAGTTCAAAACCTAACATTCTCCCACTTTTGAACTTCCACTTATCATGTTCCTTGTCCAACGTATTAAGCCAATCCCTTTGTGATCACTCAAGTCATGTCAACCATACAACAACTCATATCTGCCATGAATAGCTTCAAAAGTTGAACCCCAGAAAATTAGTACTTCATAATTTGTACTAACACTCTGAAATCACATCCCCCAAAACTACTCATGCATGATATTAACAGAGCAAACAAACATATTTAACATGTCTATTATTTACACTCCCACTGATCAAACCAAACATCATTGTCAAGCCATTGTTCTCCAATGATAAGCCTTTTACAATAACCAGCTCATTAAACCTCAGTTTGATTAGTAATTCATCATTTCAAACATTGCATATATATATGAAACAACATCAAATATGATACAATCATATTCGATCCTTTATCAAACTCCAATGAGTTTGCCTAATGCTTCCAACCGAGCCTCAATTTTGCCTTATGCAGATAAACTAGTCATTGAGTGAATAACCATGACATGCAATTTTATGTAACACCTTTGGGCAAGAGACATAAAATATCAGTTATGCAATCTTAATCATGCATCCTTATTTGCAGAGCTATTTCACAAAAATTTCAAGTTACAACTCAAATCATGTCTTTGGACAAGGGAACAAAGTTGACTTTAAACTTTTATAAAATACTACACACATCACAGTTCAAGCCATTCACTATTTCTTTCTTTTGAAAGATTGGTCTTATGCAATGAATTGTCACTCACAAAATTCAATTAAGAATCCCTTGAACAAAATTTCTTAATAATTCCCACTTTGGTGAAGATTTATTCAAACATTTGTTCAAGTATAGAGATTATTAGTGTTGAAAACCTGCATAAAACTTTAGCATTTCAATTTGATTGTAGAAATCATCCAAACGTCAAATGAAAAACCAATTTTCTACACAAGTAAGTTATAATTATAGATCGTTTTCACATGTATCAGGAACCTTGCAACCTACCAGCCATATTCAAGTTCAACATAAATTTACTAAGCTACAATCTACACCAATGCCTATTGCCAATACATATTTAGATATCAAGAAACTGATTTCAATCATATACCAGATTTCAATCAGATATCGATCATCGTTTGTGAATCTGAAACAACCATGACTACCAATTCTAGAATGATAAAAGCGCAGCTTACAGTGTTTTAATCTCCAAACCATATATTCCTTTTCCTGCTGTGAATAAAACTTTGGCAGCAGCATATGGCATTAGAACAATTAATCATGCTATAGAAAAACTGTAGCAATCATCATACGAATTTTATACATGCATAAAGCATTAGGATTTCTTATCACAATAAACAAATAGCACAGGTTCATAGCCGAGGTATTCACTGAAGAAGACATGGAAAAATCGTTGAAATGCATGCTTATAACATACCTTTAGTTAAAACTATAAGCAACCATTCATTCTTTATTGTACACCCACCATTACAAGATCTTTTCATGCAATTATATCAAGTATATGGCAGTACCATCTGCTGTCTTCTGACAGCACGCATGGGAAAGACTTGTGTAACACACATGGGAAAGAAGTCTGAAGGTTATACTTCAACAGTAACAACATGGGAAAGAATGAAAGCATTAGAGTGATACCTCAGCATCTGCTTTTGCCCGCATAACACAGCAGCGGCACAATCTCAAAACGTGAAGATTCCCAGTCCTTAAATCTATCCTGATACGCCAGTTGAAATCATCTGGAAAACTGTAAGGACTATCTTAAGAAGACATGGAAAACTTGAAACAATCATTAGTGATTGTTAAATGCATGTTTATATCACACCTTTGGGCAAGAGATATAAACTGACATTGACCTTCATTGGATAGCCATCATTCAAGGATCTTATCATGCAATTATTACAAGTCTTTGGACAAGAATATGGCCTGATCTACATGATGCCATACACTGATTAAAACCACCAACAATTTATACATCCCTTTCTTTGGAAAAGAATGTGAACATTTCTTGAGTTTTAAACAACAACCATTCTTCCTTTACTGTAATCGAACAATGTTCTTAATTGTTCTTAACATTTACTGCAAACCAAACTGTTAGTATAGTGGCAAAAAAGATAAAACTCAAAGTGATATAGTCCCAACAATATACGGATCAGTATATTGATCACAACAGAAATAGATGAAAAATGCATTCTCACTGCAGCCAAACACGTTGCATATGCAGATCATAAAGCCACTTCATCTTCCATTTTTAAATAAATGGGATATAATCATACTAATAAACTAATGAAAAACATCATTTGATTAGTCATGTCCCAGAGCATGCACTCAATCTGTTGTTTAACGAGGAAACTTTACCAGAAGAATCACAGCAGCAGATAGCACACACACTGCAATATAATTTTACCAAAATACATTCTCGCAATGTTCATTTACACACCATCAACCAGTGCATGAAAATAGTTTAGTTTCAACTTTACTTGCATTCAACCAAGGAGATCAAGGAAGAAAATTGAAATAAATAAAAAATACGCATGCTTATGAAGAGAAAAATTTACAAGCATCCAACATTGCACAAAAACAAACCACTCAAAATTTCCCTTCTTTGTAGAATTTGCCTAATTCTGTGTCTTTTCAACCAAGATGAATGCCACATGCAGGTTCTCTAAGCAGAGATTGGGTTTCACAAATTTGGTGACCTAATCATCTTTTTACTTGTACTTGCATATATGAACAATCAAGAAACATTACAGGAACTTGTAATTAGGAATTAGGCAACAATATATCGAGGCAATCATGAACCAAGAAATCAAAATAGTCATAAATAAATGCCTCAAAATAATAAATGAAACCATCATTAACCAAGGCAGCCATGACATAGGGAATTAGATGTTGTCATGAATCAAGGCAACAATCACCGATGCTAACATTAGGGGCTAGGTTGAGGCAATTCTTCCCCGTACAGCAAATATTCCCAGTTAATGATATAGATATAAATGTTAAGATAATTAAGTTTGAATCCAAGTAGACTAACCTTGCTCTGATACCAAATGTAGGAACTATAAATGGTTAGTCTTCAACAAGGATCACAAACAACATATCTTACATATAACATTACAAGAGTTGGCATTAAAAAGAGATCGACCATACCTGAGAACCCATCTGCCCAGCAACAAAGACAGCATCAACACCAACTGAAAAACCTGGTGCAGGGTGTGTTTACTGGTAACACATGAGAATTCTTCTACTCACTCAAGACCTTATGATCCAATGGTGATAGAACCCTGATTACAGAACATTTTCTTTGTGAGCAGGGAATCCTTTATTATATCGAACTGAACTTCTCCAACTTCCATCTATCAAGATGATTGGATAGCAACTGCTATGAACTGCAGCAATCAGTTTCTTTTGACGTGGAGCAATGTAAGCATCCTTATCACGTCCCATATCCCTTAATTCTAGGAGATCAGTTATTGACATGGCCATGACTCCTAATTGGTTTGAACCCACGTTTAGGTATCCTTATCATGATATGTGTAAGTTCAAAACCTAACAGAGAGGACTGGCGATCAAGCTCATAAGCGCCTCAAGACATAAAACTAGTGCGGCATCTCCTTATTCTGCATCGTCACCCATACTTTTACTTCTGTATTCTGCCTTGGGATATCTTAGTGTCCATCTTCTGGTTAGTGCACAAGCAGTGCTTTGGTTTTTTTCCTTTGCATATTTCATTGAACTCATGTTGGGAACAATTTCCTTCAGTTATAGATCTCTTCGACGAACGACCCCGTGTTAGGAGATGGGGTCACCCATATTTTAGTAATTGTTTCGAATGTAGGTGCGATTATGTGGTAATATAGTTGTTAGTTCTCGAGCATTATTAGTTTAGAACAATCATTGGCATGCTTGCATCTGTGTCTCTGTGGTAAGGATTATTCAGTCTCGAAGGACTACCAAGTGTTTGATTTTTTTTATGAAACTATCCTCTTTTTCCATTGACAAAGATTTCATCAGACGTAAAGGTTTGAAAGATTTTCGATATCAAAACTGCTGTCATAAAAGACGGGAAAAACATCACAAAACCCTAAATTCTCTCCTTATATGTTTACTTCAAATTTCAAAGAAAACTATTTTACATATGGTGACGCTGGCTGGGGAATTGTACAACGTCGTTCATTGGAATATGAGACATTTTACATTTTGGTGCCACACTGGTCTCACGGTGTGAAAGCTACACTAATCAGACTAGTAGCGAAGTTTATCTTCGATATATCAAGGACCTTTTGGTTTTTCAACAATTTGTGGCAAACATTCTTGGGGATTGTTATAGAAATATTCTTCTTCCTTCGGCTTGCCAGGAATCTCCAATCTTTGAGTTGGGCTTCCCATGCGATTAGCGTGCCCTGCTTTCACTGCTTGCGAAAATTCATCCCAGCTCAAACTTCCATTCTTGTACTGGTCTGTTAGTTCCACCAAAAGCTTTCTATGTAGCCGAATCGTCGTCCTGAATCCCAAGTACCTGCACCCCCGCGTGCACACACAAATTTGTATGTATACTTATGTATCAAATGTTTTGAGAAAGAAATTAATAGGGTAATGAAAAATATATTGGTAACATATGTTACATACCTTCTATGGCCTTCAACAACACTTGCCATGTTTCCTTTATAACTAGGAACGAAGATGTCGCTTTCCAGTGATACCATATAATCCAACGCTGCCATTTGGTTTGAATGGTTCCAAAAGGGCTCGAGGTCAGAGGATTGCAGCAACGTCTCCTTTTTAACCTGTTTGCAGACGATAATAAGCTTTGAACATGGGTGTAATACTTGTAATCGAGTTGTTTCTTGAGGTCCAAGCAACTAACCATATGGGGAAAGGCTAGTCTCAGAGACGCCATTCTCCTTTCTCCGCCATATATATCGCCAGCAGCGATATAAACTTGGATGCCAGGATCAATATCCAAAGCCCTCAGTGCAAGTGCAGTTTCCTCAGGTGTTAAAGGGCATGTCCCAGCTCTTCTTTTCTTATCAGAATCTATTATTTTCTCCTTCCACCATGGGTAAGCAAATCTATTTAATATATTAACATTTGCAAGTTAATCCTATTCATAGCACCATTGGATTAATGAAAAGAAACAACTATAAAGGAAGTGAAATTAAGATTGAGAAAATCTTCAGAGTAGTTTGACCACGTCATTCATTGTGAAGATCTTATAAACGAGCTGGTCCCTGTTCATTTGAGTTTCACCAGACCCCACATTGTCCCTATACTTGTGAGAGATGTCCTAAGAATAACGTGATCATACTGCCCTACCAAAGATTTTCTTCTTACTCTAACCTCATATTTGTTAGTTCTTCAATTTCTTTGGCATTGCAACCTTCCGTACAACCAGAAAATGCCAACATGTCCATTTCATATCTCAGATGAATAACTAGGAATGGACCCTTTTCCCTCAGAATCCTGACAATCTTCTTTCCCAGTTCCTCAATAGGAGGAGTGAATCTCAGAGCTCTGTAATTCGCTTTGCACCGCAGTTTCTGAACTTCTTTTGGGATCCCATTATTTGCAAGCCTGGCATCAGTCTTAGTGAAATGCAGCACTTCATAATTCTTTATGCGAGGAAGAATCTGCTTACGAATCAAGTATTGACAAAAGATTAGTGGTAATTAACATTAATTTTAGTAACACAATGACGATGATTAATGAATTAATCTTTTAACTACCAGTTCGTAGTAATATGTCATGTTAGCCCAGCTGACAGGAGGCATGGAATAGAGGGTAGCTTTCTTTACTCTTCTTTTCTGCTTATCAGGCAGAGCTTTTAGTATCCTGACCTCATCTCTCAGCGAGGCAATGAAGTAATCCACATCAAATATGTCTTCAAATCCACTGCAAAATTAAGTATTCAACTCTGTCAGATTTAATTTATTGTTAACGAAGGTACTTGGGTAGGGTTGCCTGACTAGTGACTAGGGAGAAAAGGTTTTGTCTGACCGACCATACACGGCTCTAGAGAGAATTGGGTGGGATAATGGGTAGGGACGGGAGAAAAGAAAATACAGACGACCTTTTTTAACTGTGTATGGTCGCACAGCCACGTGATCTAACAAGCGGACTCTAGAATTTGTTCTTACTAAGGCATCTCTTATGCCGAGTAGGACCAGAGTTGAGTTGGAAGAAAACCAAAGGGCATGGATCTTATGCTTTTGTAATAGCGGTTTGGGGAGCCATATGGCCATACTGCCTTACTCCAGTTTAAGTGAAAGACATAGGGAGAGAGTTGTAATTTGACTAACCTGCGGTCATTCCAAAAGGAGGTATTGTCCAACTCAGGAACTATAAGCGTGACATTCATAAAACTTGCAATAGCCACCATGTCACAAATCTGCAGTGTAAGATTTTTAAGAGCATGACTTGAGTTTTCAAGAATATTAATGTAAAACAGGAAAAATATTAGAAAAAGTACTTACCCCAGTTCGCATTTGATTCAATCCTCCATTGGATGAGACCATCAGATATCCATTATTCTCATAATCTCCTACAAAAATGAACACGAGTCTTCAAACCAAAATCTTGACAATTGTAAGAAACCGTGTTAGACACCACTTGCCTTAAAAGCTTAAGTTATAAAAACAAAACGAGCTAACAACGTATATCAAACTAACGGCTGGCATAAATAACAAATATTATTAACCTTATGAGAAAGTTGTGGACACTTACTTTCAATTCCAGTAATTTGTGGCGGGGTGATGGTTTGAGAATTCGAGCGAAACATGAAAACCCCGGGCTTCATCACATCGCTGAGCGTGCTCAGCTGCACCGCGCAGACGCAGAGAAGCAGCATGGTTGTGGTTACAAAAGCAAACAACTTGAGTCTGCATAACTGTGACTGCGCAATGATCAAGCTCGTCAACCTCTCGCCCTTGAAGTTGAATCCTCCTATGAATTTGTCCACTTTGATTTCTACAAAGTACTTCAAATAGTGTTCCATCTTATGTTGCTTCACCTTGGCCTCCCCAAATTCAGACTCTTCGAAAGCACCTTTAGTTTTTTCCATCTCCACAATACTACTTCAACTATATATATGAAGTAGCTCTTGCAGTGACAGCAAATATAAAAAATAGGAATTTTGAGGCGGTTTTTTCTGACCGGCTTTTTGGATAACAAAGCTGGCCTGAGAAGCCACGAGCTAACAATGGAGATACATTGTTGCTTTTAAAGGGAGCTCATGCACTCTCATAATTCATAAATATTGAGAGTTATATTATTCATTACCGTTAGGCATGAAAGGAGAGAGAAATAGTCATACATCAACCATTTAATTGCAGCCAAATTAATGTAAGCCAATTGCAATCGTTCTACAATTTCATACTAATAATTGTTAGACAAAGCGCATTTTTCACAAAACCAATATGCATCGAGTCATATTGATGGAAAAAACTCTTTAAATCTAACTATTTTTTATCAAACAATTTGTATGAGTTGAGACCCATAGTGTTGTAGAATTTATCTTACCTATAAGAGATGTTTTTTGGTGTGACACACTGACACTATGTGGTGTTATCAATTTATTCAAATGATAACATGTATATTTGTTTTACTACTTCATCTTAAGTCCATGAAATAACAAACATGTTAGTTAGGCACTTATATTATAACTCAGAAGTAATAGCATTACGTGACGGTTTGACCGTTACACATCCTAGAGTTGTAAAATATCCGAAAAAATAAAAAGCTGCCTTGCCCATTTCTGATGTTTTGGACAAACATGCTTTGATTAAATTAACGCACCTTTTGTAGTTTACACCATTCAAAGTCAGTAAGAATATCAAAATAAAAGCAAAAAGATATAGATCCGATTAAAAATTTCAAGGCGTTTGTGAGTAAACAAACAATCGTACACGATCCTAGTTAATATATGATTGTGCTTTTCAGAAAATAAATTAAATAATTGTGAACTAGATAGATGATAGGTTTTAATCTTTAATTATAATCCGAATCTTGGCAATTTTTTGTACCATTTACGTCAAATTAATGATTAATATAAAGCAAACCTAATTAAAAGTTGACAAGCCAATCACGTATGAAATTCATAGCAAATACCAGGCTTATTAAAGACACCGATAGATGTATTCGAGCCAAATGTTTATTAATTATTAACGATAATAACACTAATTCTGTTATTTAAGATTGAAAAAGAAATATGGTCGGTTTAGTTTGCTTGACGAAACTGAGTTGCATGGCTATAGAGAGTTGTGCCTCATACACATGTCATATGTGATATACAATTTGGTAGTCAGTTTTCTTGCAGTAACAAAGATAAAAATTGTATTTTGAGTATAAATTAAAAGAAAATAATGCATGAGTTGCACATGACTGATGTATTTAGCTAGTTTAGTTTTTCTTTTTTTGAACAAATTTAGCTAATTTAATTTTAGTTTCATATTATTCACATTGTATCGAGTCATTAGTTAACTAGTTCTAAATCTAGTGACATCTCTTTTCTTAAAATTGATAATTTTTTCTAGTTTATTACATTATTCATGGCACATTAAACAATTTTGTAGGTATGACATTTGTTGACATCTCTTTTCTTAAAATTGATAATTTTTTCTAGTTTATTACATTATTCGTGGCACATTAAACAATTTTGTAGGTATGACATTTGTTGTTGTTGTTGTTGAAAACATTAATTTACTACTAAAAAGAACATGTTATGCTTTATCCGGGGGAAAATTATGTAAACCCAAATTTAACAAATATATATCTCGCAACTTAGTATTACAATCTATTGGTATTTCTCTTCACTTATAAGTAAGAGGTCTTAGGTTCGATTCTCTTCAAAAGCGAATTTAAACCACATTATTGCTAGCCCATTGTGAGGCGAAGCCCAGCTCATTCCTTTTAACGTAGATAATGTCGTTTGTTCAAAAAAAAAAAAACAAATATATATCTCAAAAAAAAAAAAAAAAAAGGGAAACCTCTCTCAATGCTCACAAATTTTTATCTACAAAAACTTTACAGGTATCTCTCAATTACATGAGAGAAATTAATGGTGTGACGAGAGACATAGAAAAAAGTTTTATGCAATTTTAGAGATTTTATTAGGAATGACCAATTAATTTACCAAGAAAATACTGCAAGAATATTCAAATGTATATGCTTTGCTTTGCATGAATATTATCTTACACTTTGATTCCCTTCTTTCCCAATTTTGCAGGGAACAGTGGTAACTTCAATTTAATACATGAATTGATAAGACTGATATCAACAGAAAAAATCCCCTAATAAAAGGTCATTATTAATGAAAAAAAATATTTGTTCATACATTTAATCACAACATAATATAATTAGTAATAATTAATCTTCGTTGTTGCTATCTTCATTATCAATAGGTGCCAAACATTCCTGTGGGTTTGTATAAAAGTAATCTTCTAGCTTTGGTTTTCCCGGCACCTCCAGTCTTGTAGTAGGGTTTCCCATGCGGTCTGCATGAGCAGCCCTCACTCCAAATGAGAATTCATTCCAGCTCACACTTCCATTGTTGTACAGATCTACCAGATCAACCAGAACTTTTCTGTCCAGAAGAATGGTCTTCTTGAATCCCAAATACCTTCTATGCCCTTCCACTACTTTGGCCATGTTGCCTCCATATGTTGGGACAAAAATGTCACTCTTTATTGACACGTAATAATCCAGTGCTGCCATCTGGTTTGAATGGCTTTGGAAGGGCAGTAGATCCGATGCTTCCGCCAATGTCTCCTTTCTCACCTGTTTAATCATATAAGTTATAATTATCAGTTAATTAATCTACAGAATTACTATGATTAGTTGAAGTGAATTATCAATAATCAAGTTAATTACCAAGTTTGGAAAAGCTTCTTTGAGAGGTGCCATTCTCCTCTCTGCCTTGTAAATATCTCCAGCAGCAATATACACTTGGATATTTGGATCAATGTCCAGTGCCCTCAATGCTAGGGCAGTTTCTTCTGGGGTTAGAGGGCATAAACCGGCTTTCCTTTTCTTATCAGAATCTATTTCCTTCTCTTTCCACCACGGGTATTCATATCTGAATTGCAAAGTTATGTTGTCAAACTGTCGTATCCTTATTAAAATTATGTTGTCGTACTATTAAATCTAAGTAATCATACATTTTAAAAAAGAGTTCACATAGTCAATTTTCCCAATTCAATCTAACAACTTAACATATATGTCAAATATTCTGTGGCAATTAGAACTTGATTTACATGTGTACATGCACGTTATTATGTTAATTACCTCATTTTGGTGGTTTCTTCAATCTCTTCTTCGTTGCAACCTTCAGTACAACCAGAGAAGGCCACCATGTCCATTTCGTATCTCAGATGAAGGACCAAGAAAGGGCCTCTTTCCATGAGAATTCGGACGATTTTCCCGCCCAATTCCTCAATCGGAGGAGCAAATCTCAGAGCTTGGTAGTTTGCACGGCACCGAAGCTTCTGAACCTCTTCAGGAATCCCATTGTTAGCAAGCCTAGCATCAGTTTTGGTGAAGTGCACAACTTCGTATGTTTTAAACCGAGGAATGATCTGTGCAATTAGTAACACAATCAGTGGTTGTGGTTAATGAATAATGGTAACATTTCAACAGATAAAAATAGACTAACCGTGTTATAGTAGTAAGTCATGTTAGACCAGCTGATGGGAGGCATGGAATAAAGGGATTCTAATTCCACTTTTTTCTTCTGCTCAGGAGGCAATTCTTTCAAAATTCGAACTTCGTCTCTCAACGATGCAATGAAATAATCTACGTCGAATATGTCTTTGAATTGGCTGCCATATATAACCAAACATATTATTGATTTAATTTAACTGGTTAGATTAAAATAATTAACAGCATAATTAAGATGCAGCTGCAGCTAGCTTAGTCTCACCTCTGGTCATTCCAGAAGGAAGTATTATCCAATTCAGGAACTATAAGCGTGACATTCATATATCTTGCAATAGCCACCATGTCACTTATCTATAAGAGTATAGTAAAACCAACCATAGCAACATTCAAAACTTATGGACAATTAGTGACAGGAAATTATAATTAGAAAGAATAAATAAATTACTTACACCAGATCGCATTTGATTTAGTCCTCCATTGGATGAAACCATCAGATATCCATTATTCTCATAAACCCCTAGAGGTAATCACAAACGAAAATTAAAGATCCTATTTAATTTCACAGAAGAACAAAAAAACAATGAGAAATTCAAATAGTGGCATGCATGCATGCATGCGTGACATTGGTAACATATATACGTACTTTCAGGTGGAAGAGAGCTCTGAGATATCCTTGGCAACAAGGTCTCGCCCAGAGCCTTGAGCTGCACGGTAATAGCCCACAGTAGCAGCACCGTCGTGACCCTCGCCGCCCAAAGCTTCAACCGCTCCAGTCGGGCTCGACCAATGACAAAACCCTCTAACTTCTTGGCTTTGATGCCCCCATTGATAAAACTCTTGAGCTTATCAGTTTTGATCCCTCCAGGAACCAGGCGTTCCAGAACCTTCAATAGTTCAGCTTTCATGGCTCCTGTGCACCTCAAGTACAGGACTTTACTCTTGTAGGGCTTTTCCTTCATCTCCTCGAATTCTGGCTCCATGGGATAATCCTTTCTATCCATTATTTCGGAAATACTTCTTGTTCAATCGATATATAAGTATGTGCTAATTAAGTTGAGATTATATTACGTGGCATTAATTTCCAAGCATATATATTCACAGGGAATTATATATGCTTGATAATGGGTTTAGGAGTGACTGGTGAGCTGCGAGAGATATGAGTGTTACAAGTACCCTTTTAAAGGACGAAATTTAGAGGCGTATGAAATTATGAACAACTCGTTGCATTATTTAGGAATTGAAATTAATAATTTCAACTTGTTTTCATTTTTAAGGAATTAAATGTGACAATTTCAGTCAATTTTTTTTCTTTCCAAGTTTATGTTATTTTGGTTGAGGGTTAATTAAATTAATAACTCCATGACGTCGAAACGGGACACGCATAGAACACCACCTGATAACATGGAAAGCTGAAAATTTAAGTGGATAATTAGGGACCATTTGGTGAACAAAAAAACAGGGGGAAATGCACCCATCAATACTAATGTGACAAAATTCATGATTGAAAACAAAGATTAATGGGGATTAATAAAATCGTTTTAGTGCATTTAACAAAAGTTGTGGGATATTTTTTTTATAGGGAGGAGAAATCGAACTTGGATACATGCCGACACATTGTCCTAGTTAATTCCTTTTTTTTTTTTTTTTGTAAAGGTGATCAGCTGGTAGGTTCGTCATAATAATTCATCATTTCGAATCATGGGAAGACTCACAAACAAATGCTTTACAACTTCACTCTAGCCACCTTCATGTGATTCACCAACGCTAGAAATCGAACCTACAACGTGCCGTATGAAATAGAAGTTTGAAGTTCGTCCCCAACCACTAGGCCACCCCATCGTGGTTTGTCCTAGCTAATTTGACTATCCTCAGATATGGATCTGTGATTTCATCTTTAACCTTGGGCATGTGAATTAAATATTTTGAGCAAATTAAAGGCACCTTATTTCAGCATTGAATATTTGGATTAGCGCCATTCTAGCTTACTTTACTTTACATGGATTTGATACAAAACAAGTAAAACGTGTAATATGACGTTTAAGAGAGACATAACACAAATCGTAATTGGTCCCTATTGTCAAAAAATTTCAACCTGAAGAAAATTACTATCTTTCCAGTCGAGGAATGAACCACGAATCAATTTTGCAACACTGAATTTTCAAAAAATGAATATAAAAATTGGAAGGTGTATAACCATTCGTCAAGAGCTTCAGTATATATTCACCGTTCTGATTACTGTAAGCCAAATCATCTTTCATGTAACAGTTCTCGACTCCTTGGATTTGGAAACCAGGTTCCACGTTAATCTCCGTTAACGACATGGTCTGCTCCGGTCACCAAGAAAATGGTGAATACTTCAACTGAGATAAGCTTAACAATCTATCTTTAACGAAAACTTTCGATCAGTCCCCTTACTGCAAAGAGGCGAAAATGAAGGAGAGATCCGAGGAGGATTGCACGAAAATTCCTTGGAGTTACAGTACTAGAGCAGAAATGCTCTCATTGTCTGCAGGTGTTAGCGAGCCTTGAACCAACTCAAACCCTCAGCAAAATACTGCCTGCCTAGTAAATTCCTTCCCCTCAAGAGCTCAATCCCATAGAGCGAGCGCGCGATAGAATTGCAGGAAGAAAACGTTCACTCTTCACCAGGGAATCCAGCCAGTTCCTTCGACTTCCTCTGAGACCACTGCCCATTGCACTGCAAATCTTATTTTTCAATCTTCAGCAACCCCATAGCTTTGAATAGAAATGCATAATCATAAGCAGCTTCCTCACATTGAGCATACCGTCCACCTTCGCCAAAATGTCCTCCAGCCATATTTGTCTTCAGAATGACTGAACATGAACAACGAGGACATGTACTCTCTCGAACTTTGGCCACCCACTTGGCGGCTTCCCAAAACCCAACCCTGAGAAATGGATGTTAAATGCAACCAGAGTAAGTATATGGAATGTGTGTGTGCCTGGATTTGTTACTGCATGTAACTAGGATAACAAAAGGTACAAGATGAATATACCTTGAGTCGTGAAGGGACGCTGTAACAAGCATTGAAGGGTAGCAACTGCCTTGAGAAATGTTATCGTACGGTGAATAACTGAAGATAAGCTCAAATTCGGACTGTATCTGAGGATTGCCGAATTCTTCATAATCCAGAATGGTGAGAGGCAAACTAGGATCCATTAAAGTGTTGCATATATCAAGGAACGGAACCTGACAAATATATCATCCAAACATCAGTACCAACAATGTAATACAAAGGTAAACAGAATGCACTTCTTTTCTACTATAAAAGAAAAAGATAACTGGAACTACTGAAGCGCTGATGGACAGGAGTCCAAGTTCATCAAACCAGAATAACAAAAAGAAGAGACTAGTTGTTGGCTTTAAAAACTAACCTTCAAAATAGAAGCTCGAAAGAGATCGGGATACATATTGATAGTTGCTCCAACAAGAAGGCCTCCAGCACTATGTCCAATAGCACCAAGCCGATCTTTATGTACGTATCCCTCTTCAATCAGGTAGTTTCCACATGATACAAAATCATATATTGAATTCAATTTATTAAACCCAGTGCCAGATTTGTGCCACGAAGAATCTACACCACCACCACCCCTGCCCATACAACCACATCGAGTTATTTAACAGGATAACAAAAAGGATTCACAAGAAATACAGCACGTTTGTTCCAGCTAAGAAAGTAGAATCACTTTCAAAAACATATATTATTTTGAAATGACTAAAATTAGAAAGGACCAACCTCACATCAGCAAATGCCACAACCCATCCCCGATCAAGTAAACACAGGTGCTCTGCACACCAGCTTTTATCTAAAACCTCCCCATATGCTCCATAGCCTTTCAGAAGGCCAGGCGACTGACTCTTATCCCAGGCTGTATGAGAGTACAATATGGTCAACGGAACTCTAACACCATCATGGGAGACAACCTCCTTCCTCACACAGCAGTATTCATCAGAATACTCCTTCCATCTCTGTGATTCACTTATCTGGACATCCTCCTGATATTGTGAGCCAAATTTTTTATTCAAATCGAGCTGATTAGTTGGTGGGAATGTTCTATCATAAAAATCCCTCACTTCCTCTTGCTGCACAATTGAGAATCTCCTGCTCGACATGTCGTAGTCAACAACTACATCAGGCATCTGCAAGTTAAAAAATGGACAAAGAATCAAACGAACAAGAAAGTCAAACTAAAGTGTATAAGTTATTAAACTCTAAAATCAAGCTTAAAAAGTATACCACTGGAGATGAAAGCACTGCACGGTATACTGAGTTATGGAAATCATGGTTAGAACCTGGAACAACATTACATAAGTTTGAGGGCAGAGCGAAAAACCATGGATCAAGATCATCAATCTCAAATTGGTGCTGGAATCAAGTCAATAAAAGTAGCAGATTAACGACAAATACTTTGTATGTGGAAGAGATAAAGGTTAACTCTATCAATGTAACATTTTATTTTTATATAACCAAAAATGTAACTAAGCAGATAGATAAATACCTTACAATCAACAAGGACAGGCAAATTAATGGAACACAACATAGAAAACCCCTTCTTGCTGAGAGAAAGGACCAGATGTCCATCAAACATGTCCATATCTTGTATGCTTAAATCTTCACTTGGAAGGATTATATTCTACAAAAAGAAAAAAGTATGTCAAAATGAGAAAAAGGACTCGAAAACATAAATGAGGTTCAGTAGTGAAGAACTCGAAGTACAGATAACATCAGGAAATAGAGAAAACCAAGTGTCTGTACTAAGATTCATGAGTAAGAAGAAACTTGACCTGCCAATTAGATGTTGGTAGATCTTCACCCCGGCAGCTAGCTAGGTAATAACCTTCACCAGACCACACCTTATTTTCACTCAAAGGAGCATTTGTAAGAACATAAAATAATCCATGGTGATGTTCAAGAAAATACTGTACACCAGAAACACGCTTCCAAACTCTCTGCAAACCATCTAATGGGTTGGCAGCATCTATCAAATAAACCTGTATGTTCAGCCAGAGAAGTTAGCTCACCCAAGGAAAATACTTTCAAAGTAAATATCTGCAAAACAATGAAACAGTAAAGTTCCTTCCTCAGATGAAGTTCTTGAGTTTGAATTGACAGTTATAAACTTGCCATCCTTTGTGCTTGTTATGTCCACACAGAAGCTGGAATTGCTTTCTGTAAATACAGTGATATTTTCAATATCATCAGATCCTAGTTTTGAGCAGCATACTCTGCCAAAGCACAAATAGGTAAGATGATATTATCGTCTCGAGAGAAAAAGCCATAAGTAACAGAAATAAAGTATGCCTGTAAGGTCGTTGGTTCTTGTCTGATAGCGTATAGAACAGAGTACTCCCATCTTGAGCCCATGCCAAGCTAACAACACCATCCACTTGTACTTTGGGGATAACACATCCACTTCTTAGGTCCTTAATTTGAAGCATGAACTGTTCATCACCCTTAGTATCAAGTGTGTACGCTAGAAAATGGTGGTCTGGTGAAATTCGACATGTGCCAACATGCACATAACCTACAATTAAAGTACATAAATTCAGTAATCACTAATATGAAAAGAAGATACAAGGATTAAAACAAAGAAAATGAGGCTATCAACCAACTAGAGCGTTGAATTCAGCAACTATCGACAATGAAAGCATGCAAGTAAAGACAGAAGCTTTCCATATCGCCTTGCAATTTCATTCCAGTCGAGCAAAATCTCCTCCATTCCAAATCCTCCTCTTGCGTATCGGAGAAAGTTCTTAATCCAATCACCTTTTTCAGTTCCTAATCGTCTACAAAGAACCGGGTATTCCTTCCCCTCTGGAATGAATTGGTAATACAACCTGCTCAATTTTAACAAACGACATTGGTAAGTTATTTTTAATGTGTATTCCTTTCAAAAGTTGTAGCCTTTTCTTATCATTACACAATGCGGAATCACAAACTTCACTGAAAAGCTAAAAATGAAATAGCTATCAAACGAGCCCTAATAACAACGACGAAAAACAGCAATTTCAAATTCACAAACTGCAGCTAACACAAAGAATGCAAATTTTCGAAAAATACGAAATGGGTAAGGCAGGAAATGGGCAAACCAGGGTCCCCAGCGCTCAGGAGGAGTGGAAATCTTGGCGGGCATTCGGCTTTTCGTTTCGGAGAAGAGAGTGCGCTGCAGATTTTGAGTGTCGGCCATGAAAGCCTCAGCTTATGAGTTTTCTTTGTTGAGATGATCGGCGAGATCAGGGTCGTCGGTGTTGGACATCCAGCGGTAGGGATCCTGCCACGTTTTTCCATGAGCTGAGACAGCGAAAGGGACTTTCTTGGGGACCGGCGGCGGCGGAGAGGGCTGTGCGGGCGGTGTGGTGGGGTGGGCTCTGCAGAGGGTGGAGAAGAAGGAGGAGGATATGTTGGGGAATAAGAGAAAAGAGAGGGTTAAAGAGGAGCCTTTGATTGAGCTTGAGCAGTGGGGTTTAAGGATGGAAGAGAGAAGAGCCATGAAAGCTTTAACTGGAAATGGAGGAAGCTCAGAAGGGTAACGACTTCCGGCGGGAAGTAATTAGAATCTTATAACCCCACTGACCCTATTACTATTTTATTGCTTTTTTTCCAATATGATATTTGATATTGGCATAATTTTTTATTTTGGTACTTGAGATTTAAAATCGATAGAGTTAATGCTTAAAATTGTCCATCACCAATAATTATGATCACTCCGTGAAAAATCGCTATTAAGTTGATAGTATTTTTGTCAAACTAACTCCTCCACTTGAATTGATGCTTTATTTCATTTACCAGAGATTTTTCAAAATGATTGACGATGGAAAATCTCACGACCACTTATATGATTAAAAATGAACCAAAATGAGAAGTGATGCTAATCTCAATTACTCTTTTGGCTAAAGAGCCCTGTTTATTTTATTTTCATAAAACATTTGATTCGAACACAAACAGATTCAAACTTGGAATTCACTCCTTTGGCAAAAATGACAATTGATCTAACTCACGACTGCAACATTCTACTGTTTTATATCCCGTTATTACAAATCAATCATAATAATCATAATAATCAACTATCGAACTCTACGTCCAAGTGAATCTAACTTGAGACCTACTTATAAGTCGAGATAAATGCCATACAAGATATTGCTATTAGCATTATAGCATAATATACAGACACCATTACAAACATAATCTCCTTTTACGGTCGAAATGTATATATATATATATATATATATATATAACATAATCAGGTGATATGTACAAGAAAAAGCAATCGGGTCGACCCATTTGCAGACAAATGGGTACCAATATCCGTCACCGTCTACGGCAAATATAACAAATGAATGACTTCAAATGGCGTCCCACTTCAAGTTTTACAGAGTAATCGACTCTACAACTAAAAAATGAAAAAATTGTGAGACAGAAATACTTCTCGACGTCTTTCGCTTCGGTTTTACTTTGATCTATTTGTTACAGTCTTACAGAAGCTAGTTTTGCCTTCTTCTTCATAATGCCATAGTAGCAATTTCATTCTGTTGCAGTTGTCATTTCTTTGCGTGCTTCTCATCTTCAACATCCTGCAAGTTTCCATTAAAATGGCACAAATCATTTGCACGGTACTTTACTTATGGAACGTCCATAAATGGTTGGTCAAACTAAGCAGGAGGTTTCGTGATAATGTAAAAATCTGACCCCAATAAATGTAAGATACAATACAACATAGAATTGAAAAAACCGCAAAGAAAGAAGTCTCATAGCTGAACCAATGGGATAAATGAAGCTTACCGAATTGCCAATCTTGTCAAAATCATCATCAAAGCTCCCATCACCATCATCACGATCATCTGAAAGTACAAAATTGTCAACAAACTGAAGAGTAAATTGCACAAGAAGGAAAATCCTAGAAAACGAGGAGATTGTCTCAACGAAAAACTACAATGGAACTATGGAAGGGTATGACTCTTATGACTAGTAAGGATTTGTTCACAACACACGGCTTCACGGGGTACAGATGGACTTTTATCGAAGTACATTGGTGATGAATAAGAAATAATTCTCTCACGAGAATAAAACCAACTTACTATATTGAGGTGAAATATGAAACATGTGCATCAGTTTTTCATTAAGCATTTCAATCTGTCAGGTTCTGTTTCATAAAATCATTTCTATTACATGCTCGGGAATTGGGAGTATACAATTTCTAGTTACCATGCCACCTGCTTGTGTGCCTTCAAATTGTGCACATGTAAGACACATGGAAGTCTAACCCCATACAACCTCTCTTTTGGCCATTCCACACCAGTTCAGCGATTTCAACTTCTTAATTGAATAATGACTAAACATAAATAGATATGTGAGTTTAGAGTAACAAGTTGAAAGACATGAGCATCCTTTAACTTAAAGATGGTGGGAAAGCTCGCGGGCATGGCTCGCAAAATCATACACAGGCTACGAGTGAAAAGGTAAAGGAACTATACCTGGAGCCCCATCACTGTCTTCAAGATCACCCAAAAGAAAACTATCCAAGTCCTGCTCAGTTGACGATGATTTCGAAACTAAAGGCTTTGTGTTCTTTTCAGATCCTTCTGCTTTGTCAGTCACTCCAACCACAGGTGTTGGCTTCACAATATCATCTTTTAGTTTCTCTGCTTCCTTGACTTTCAATTCCTCCATGTATTGCTTCTCACATCTGATCATAAGTTCATAGTCAGTCGCCTACGGAAAAGACTACAAACTGAGACTAAAATTTTCCAAAATCAAGAGCCCTCCCCATAACAACTAAACACCCAATAAAAAGCATCTAGATCTATCTTTTAAGCTTCCTCTTTTTTAAACATCTTTAAACTTTTCGTGAACAACACAGCCACAAGTTCGCAACACATGACTATGTCTTACTCTAAAACAAGATGACTGCTCGTCACTTGTTTAAAATTATAATGAGAAAACACACACAATTGCATAAAATTTTCAATAATACTATTGCTCAATTTAAGAATCGCTTAACCAAAATGAACTGCTACTTACGGCGCCACATGACTGCTCACAAGGGTAAAATATATCTTCCAGAATATTCTTTCTTTCATAACACGCGGGCATAATTCATATCTCAGCCTTGAAATTTCCTGCAAGAAAATCAGCATTCTCACGAAGAATTCGACAAGTCCATAACGGTATCAATACAAACTTAACACATTTCTTCATCAAATTGAGCAATAAATCGGCGAATCAAATTTCGAAATACAGCTAAGATGGATTGCATTGAACTTAACACTATGCTTGTGTTGCGCTGTATCAGAATTGAATCAGATAGCGAAAATACATGAAATCTTACTTTATTGCCACCTCAAAGATGGTCTCTTTAGCATTTTCCACATTACAAAACTGACCTTAACAGTAGTGAGCACCAAAGTTGCATGTCGCTCCTGCCACTCCGTCAGATCTTTCCTCACATTCGAGGTCGTGGTCGGCACATCGGAGACCTCCTCCGCCGCATCTGAAACAACTCAGAACAACGCACATTCGCCTCAATTCAAAGCAATTCAACTGAAATCAACAAACAAACGAACTGAAATCGGCCAATACCTTGGACCGGAAAATGCTTGAAGGTGTCGGAAGTGAGTCCCTTGACAAAATCTCTGAGATCGTCGGTGACACCGAACTTCCTGAGCTCCGACGGCGAGGGCGGCTCAGGGGCGGAGGACGCGGAGGCGGAGTTGACGATCGAGAGCGAGGCGAGCTGGGGAGGAATGATCTCGGAGACGGAGAGGGACTTGATCTGATCGGCCTGCTTGAGCGCGGCCGTCTTGATCTCGTCGGCCTTCTTGGACGCCTCGGCGGCGAACTCGCGGGATCGCTTGGCGGTTTCGGAGACTAGGTCGGTGATCTTGGCGGAGGTGGTTAGGGTTTGGGACTTCTTGGCCGCTTCTTCGGCGAAGGTCTTGGCTCGCTTCCACAAGTCTTCCATTGTCGTTTGATCTCTCCTTTGCCGTTTGGATTTTGATTGGAGAATTATTGTCTCCTTTATTTGTTTTGTCCCACCGTTTACTTAGCTACTGTGTTTCTCAAGATTTGCCAACCCTCGGAGGTGCTGGAGCGCTACGACGTCGCTTTGGTTGCGCGGCTAATAAACGCCCGTCGTTAACTACCATAAAATCAACCAACCTGTCGTTTTCTTTTGAAAGTGAATGAATTTGATTGATTTTTTTTCCACAAATGAACCCGTTTTCATTTTTTATACATCTCTTTTTAATTTTTGTAATTTATATTATTCAATTCGTTTAATTCGACGGTCGAAAATTAAGAAGTGTGTGTAGAAGGTAGAATATGATGTGTAGATAACATCACCAAATAAAATTTGTTTTTCTCATTAATATAGTGAATGCGCACATAAAATATCTATTTTCTCACGTTCCATTATGATTTTGAGCATGATTTGACTCATTGTTTTTTCATTAAATTGTTTTTTTCAACCTTATTGTTTCATCGAGATGTACTTTTCCGATCGATCTATTTCTTTGAAATACACACGCTCATTTCTTTCATTCACAAACAAAATAGTGTGATTCGACTCATTGGGGTGGTTTAAAGAATGATTTAAGTTGATATAAAATATGTGACAACTCTCAACAACCTTCACTTCGATTAGAATAATCTATGGCTATGGAACCAAAATTCAAATTTGAAGACGTGTGTCAACGTTAAAAAATAGGGGGTTAACAAAGATTAGTATGGTAGGCTTTGGTGGGCTCGAGATTAAAACTGTAATAACTTAATAGCAAGGATTAAGCGGTTTGCCCCCCAAAATTGAGCTACATCCACTGTGATGCTCATATATATATTGAAAATTGGTTACAAGGAGTGGTCGGTAATAGTCTAAATCTTTCTTTTTCTCTCTTGTATATGACTGATTATAAGAGGTAATCACCCCTTTTATATAGGCCCTCATCGAGCATCAAAAGTCCCGGACTCAAGTACTTTACCACCTTCACATTTAATAAACCAAGTACGTAGACATGACTTGCTAGCTACTCTCCTACACTCCCTAGCGACACGTGGTAATAAAGTGACATTGGTTCATTTCTAAATGCATGTTTTTTTGGGCCAACTCTTTCCAGGTGCCTTACTTGGCTCTGATGAGTCAATAGGACCCTATCCCAAGCGCTTAGTTTGACAGTCTTTATGTCCTTTCGTAAGCTTCTACCTTTGTTTATGGCAAACACGTACCCTGGGGTTAGTGTCGAGTAAGCCTACCCCTGGGACTTCATACTATAAAATTGTCAGTTTGTCAACTTACCGAAAATTACTTTATGAGGAAATGCTCGACCCCTTTGCTAACAAACTAGGCCATTGAACGGTCATCTGTGGCGTTCGGAGCTGCCCTTTGAAGTTCTATTAGGCCTTCGTCTTTTTTTTTCTTTGGATCTTGGTCGTTTTATTCTTCTTTGGGCATTTATTAGGCCCTTCTCAGGCCTGTAACATTTTAATAGTCGAAAAGGACCTTAACAACGTGCTTTGCAGTCTATTGGGTCAAAGTATTGGAATCATGGATCATTGGCACCATTCAAAGTTGAAACTCGGAACGCATGTATATATAATTCCTTCGATTAAGAAGCAAGTTTAATTAACTAGTTGAAAATCGTACGGGACTATTGCCATGGAGTCTACCAAGGATACTGTTCCACCCACTTCTGCGCTACATAACAAAACTTGCTTACCATAATCAAGCTTAAGCACGCAAATCAATGTTTGTTTCTAACTAACATAAATGCTAAAGAAATTATCTCAAAAGTGAAATTTTTTATGAACTCTCTATCACTTCACAGTTCAATGTCAACTCCCGTGCCAACACTATAAAATCATTGTGCTAAAAACATTCGATGCTAGAGAGTCTATAAAGAGTTCCACTTTTGAAAAAACCTCCTTAGCATTTATCTCGAACTAATTAGCTTATACAAATATATATACATATATATATATAATTTTTTATTTATTCACACAATGCAATATTTTAAACTACTTTAATCTATTGAGAGACCAAGAGAGCTATTATGAAACAAACAAAAATGATTTTCTTACCATTTATTTATACCAGCATTTGTACTATATCTTTAATAGAGATGAGATCTACATGTGTTTGTATACTTTACTTCTATTAGAAAGATAATACAAATAAATAGTAAATGTAGCACTACTCTGAAACAAGACCAAAAACACTATTTTAATCAACTAACTTTAACCCGCAAAGATATGCAATATAAATAAATACGTAACTATAATATATAGTTTGCAATTCCCGTGAGAGCATGTTACCAAATGTTGGGGTTTGTAGCCCTCATTTGACTACTCCAAAGACCTACCAACTCCACAAAAACAACATTAATAATTTAATTTGGGGACCTCGTCGTAGTTAGCAACAAATCTTGGGTTTTGCTCCTTAATGTCGGCCACAAGAGATGCTTAAAAAACACACACACTCCTCATTTTCCTCCCTAATTACAAACCCTAGCATTAACGTATCCAAAGTGTTTTGTTCTAATTTCTATCAGTATCTGTCCACGGCAACAGGCAACAGGCATGCATGTTTCATGGAGAAAATGCAGGGAAGGAGTTGTGTATGGGACTTCGTCGTCTTACACTCTGATAATCCATTGTGAAGAACTCTGGCGTGTCCTCCTTCTCCATCCGTTCTTGCCTTGTTTCTCCTGATCTGCTTCTTTCCACTACCTGCACTTTTTCATCTTCTTCTTTCTGGGTTCTTGGCTTCTTACCACCTGAAAAGTCAATGACAGTACTTAATATTTTACTCAAAAACATATGCCTATATATGATACATGACAGAGGTCATTGACTACCTTAGATTCTTACTTGGAAAAATTATTAACTATTCATACTAGCAAGTTGCAACTAAGGGCCTTCTACATGCTCTTGTCTATTTTGTCCGTTGATCTTTTTACATTTTTGGATCAAAAAGTTATAAATAAACATGAGTGTGCATAAAAAAGAGGACTGAAAATTATTTCCCCGCAACTAAATACTTCAGTAGTAAGTTGAGGAGAGAATAAATTTGAAAATTTGAAATCAATTGCTACATGAACACTATTCGGCTCCTTACACCTCCTATTCCATGAATTACCGTATGACCAATATGCAAAAGTATTATTAACTACAAAGCGAAAAGTCTCTGCACACATCATATTATGATTTATCACGGAAGAATGAAACCTTACATGTATAGAACTAAGTATTTCCTTACTACATGCACGTTTGTCAAATTTGGAACTGTTTGAACAAAAGAAAAAACTAGCTACAATTGATGTTTGCCAAATTTTTCAGCTTTAATCTATGTATTACAACAATTTCACTGTTAGTTTAAGCACCGTGAACAAGCATTATACCTGCTAAAGCATTTTCCTTATGGTTGCTGTAGGCTGAGTAATCTTTACCTTCTTGTTCTGCAACCTGCATGTAAATATTTCAGATAATATATACGCGGGTGAGGGAGATGAAGTTAAGAAGTGATATGAATTTCATAAGCACGCGCTAAGAAGTGTGTGTGTGTGTGTGTACACACTTTTATTCGAGTTACTAATGTTCCAAGGAAAGATTATTCTTACAGTTACTTTAACAGTGAACCTAAGTTTTCTTGGCAGTGTAGGGAGAGAAACTTGCAGTTCGTTCTTCGCTGCATCACAATGTTAAAAGGTTAGATATAACCTAGAGAGAGAGAGAGAGAGAGAGAGAGAGAGTACCTGCAGCTTGTTTGTTCGATGGTAGAAGTTGAGTTTGCAGAGAAGCACAGCCGGGTGTAATTAGCAAAGTGGAGAGAATTAGAATGCAAAGAAAAGTGAAGAATGCCATCTCCATAATACTATCTAAGATTAACTGTAACTACTGATACATATATATATATATATATATATACACACTTCTTTTGTGGGTATGGCCTGTGATTTATATCAATCAACTGTAGTGGTAGCTGGTAGAGAGAGAGAGAGAGAGAGAGAGAGGAGATACACGGAGCACAAAACGGAGAGTTCCAATACAAGCAGAAGGAACTGTTTTGTCAAATTAACTATGCTTTCCTTTTTAAAAAGGTTTTCACACCATTTGGGTTGGTTTTGTCATGACCTAGTACATACCACTATTCAGTAGGGCCTTTTTCACTTTGTTTCTATTTTATAACAATCTTATGAGTTTCACACATCCTCCAAATATTGATGGCGCATGTGGTCCTATTATCGAAGAAACTTATGCATAATAGGATTATTGTTAGGGTGACGTTTTGAGCTAATTATATAATATTAAGAGCAAGTTTCTTTTTGTATAATATAAGTTTATTCTTATATAACATTGTATTATTAGTCTAAGATGTCACAATGAAATCACGAAAGATGCATGTATGTATTTTGCAAAATGATAATACGTCTTTTACCTTCAGCCAAGGTTCAACCCCTTTCTTCCTATTTGGAGAAAGAAATTATTCGATAGTTACATTGTGTGCTTTTCGATTCCATCACTTCCCAACCCCTGCATAGCTCAAAAGGTGAAAGACCACCTCATATGCGTCGATGAATCGTTCATTTTGTAGGTCACATTTAAATTCTTTCTGCTCGATGAGCGACCAGCCTAGCAGGATTGAAAACAATAACATGCCTAGCTTCAAGACTCAATTTCCCATACCTACCTTCAATCATCATAAGAAGCTACTACTTTTTTTGCCCTTCTTTTAAACTGGCACAGGCTTGATAGGCCTCTAATTCTAAGCAAGTATTAGAAGCGCAACAAATATATTTTTTATTTTTTATTTTTAGTAAAAAGAAGTGCAACAAATGTTTTATAAATAAATAAAAAAACGCTTGAAAGTGAATCATGTGAAAGCATATTACATGTGCTTCTGTAGTTTTGACATTAAGGGTTGTTTGGTGTTATTTTTAGAAGATTAAAAGCGCTTTCTAATAATAAAAAAAGACTCTGACTGCGTTAGGGAAAAAATCTCAAAAGTGTTTCAAGCTAATAAACGCACTTTTTGGAGATACACATATCAGATGTTTTTTTCAAAAATCCTTTCCAAGTGCTTTTATAATAAGCACTTAGATTTTTAACAAAGATTTCAATATGTTATAATAAAAGCACTTCTCTCGAGCATTAGTGCTTTATAGATAAGCAATCTCAAACGAATACTAAAAGACGGGATTCAAATAATTTTTGGGCCAAACTTTATAAGCAAACCAACACATACCGATAAGCCATCCAAAAGGGGTAAAAATGGAAAAGAAGGATAAACGGATGAAATAAAGAAATAAAAATCATATTTTTACACTACAAAATCAGTCCTGATACTATTCACTTTACCCTTTATTTTGTCATTTTTGTTAAAACTCATAGTTTTCAAACCTTTTTCATTAGTTTTCCTATGAAATAAATCGGTGCTTACACCTTAAAGCGCACGCTTAACAAAGCATGGCACTCCTGTAAACCTAACGCAAATTACATCCCAAGCCGCAGAAAACATGTTGTATGTATTGACGATGATAATATAAAAGATGTGATAGAAATATGATGGAGCATTTACTCTGGCTTAACTTAATTACAGCATTCGGAGAGTATCAGAATCTACAGCAAAGAAAACAACCCCTCCAACCCCTATGTTTACGCAAATGCCTCCGGTCAGCTTTCGCCATTCTAACCGGACTGTTGTTCCACTCGGAATGTAATCTGCATGCCAAAGAGGGAATATGAATGTGGTGTCAGTTGTGTGTTCCAGGAACTTGATAGTCGTTAGAGAAACAAAAGGGAGGAAGGGGTTTGAGAGGTTACTCACACGGGGAAGGCAAAAGAGCGGGTGCTGGTGGTGCTGCTTTCTGATCGAAGGGAGACATTGCCAGAATAGGGACCTGAGGCTACGAAATTTGAGAAATGACCAGCAGCTGAGAAACTCGACTCTCCTAGACCGCGCTGAAATTGGAGTGGAGCATTCTGTGTATCAGCATTCACATCTTCCACCATGTATTGATACGAAATTTCAGGAGGTAACCAATGTTGAACCTGGCTTGAAACGACTTTGGAATAAGAGATGTCATCAACCTTGGATGTATTTGAAGTTTCGGGACATTGACAGATGCCATTCTCAGGGCACTCATCTCTGGCAATAGTTGGAGAAGCTGAACAATGTTGAACTTGGCTCCAAACAATCTTTGAATCAGAAATGTCGTCATCAACCTTGGCCGTATCTAAAATATCGAGATTTTGACAGACACCAGTTTCAGGAAACTCCTCATTTCCAGTAGCCACAGGTGGTAAATAATGTTGAACATGGCTTGAAACAAGCATTGAATCAGAAATGTCATCATCAACATTGGACATATTTCTAGTATCGAGATGTACACCATTCTCAGGACACTCTTCTCTTCCAGTAACCATGGGTGCTAAACACTGTTGAACTTGGCGGGGCACGACCTCTGAATCAGACATATTGTCGTTTTTGACATCATGATCATCATCATGTAAAGGCATATCGCAGACATTATTTTGAGGGCTCACGTCTGTGGTAATGGATACATGTGCTGAAGCGTCGAGACCAGAAATAATGTTTCTGTTCTCTGCCTTTCTATCACCAAGAAGGCACTGTGATTCTTCAGCTGCAGAAACCAATACTTCCTTCTCAATATGGTTAGACTCTTCAGTTTCTGAAACCAAAGTAGGGCTCTCAGTCTTTGCTATTTCAGTTGACACCTGCATTGAAACCACACGAAACTACATCAAATTCCTACTTTCTTGTCTATAGCTTATATGCACAAGTATACTTTTCCCAAACATGAAGCTGAGAGTCTAACTTCCACTGAGAGAATTGTTTTTGTTTGCTCGTAGCAAGTAAAACTGTCAGTAACGCTGCATAATCGCAGCATAAATATAGGTCATCGTTGCAACAGCCACTTAATGCGCACAAATGGAAATTTGCAAAAAGCAGTCATCTTTTTCATTATTTATCCTATGAAGAATAATCTTTTACGCACAAATTAGTTTCCACTCTTACTGTTGCAGACATTAAAATATGCAACAATACAAACTTAGAGTTAGAGATATACCTGAATAGTCTCTTGTTCGGCTTCATTACTGTCCTCATTAGAAGACTTAGAGTGGGGGTTCCCTTCACCCAACTCTTGCACTGCCAGCACATTTGCAGGGGACGAAATTTCTTTGGACACGTCAATTGCAGTCTTCTCCGAATTTATAGCATCGCCTCTCTCCGTCAGATCCTTGGAATCGCAAGGAATGGAAAATCCCTTCTCTAAATCATTTTTTGTAATAGATTTAAAGCCATCAGGAATGGTCGTAACGATATCCATTTGTTCTACAAGCATTTGCTTATTCTGATCCTCATCAGGAGATAAATAGGTGCAGCATGCCTTCTCATCCATGCCAGTTTCGACCCAGTTCTTGTCTTGGGAAGGCACTCCCTTATCAATACATATGTCCTTAATTGTATTACAACTGCTGTCTTTGTAACAAACTATCAATTCTGGAAGTTCACATTCTGTAACGCTTTTGTCCATATAATAATCCGATTCCTTCTCTAATGCTTCAAATTTTTCAGAAGAACGAGCATATGGTGACCCAAAACCTTTTACTGCTACGTCTTCATTACTGTTTTCCAAATCATCCAGAGTCTTTAAGCAGTCAAAATTTGATACAGAAAAGCCATTTCTCATATACGGTAATTGACCAGCATCTTCTTCATTGTCCTCTGAACCACACGAAACCCTGTTCTGACTTTCCTTCATGGTCCAATTTATTGACTGTAATCCCGCGGTGTCCAAAGTAATGTCCTTGCAATTAAAAGGATTAGAATCAGGATTGTGGCTTATAGATAAGTGGCCAAACACTGGTTCTCTCTCTGCAAGACATCAAAACAAACCATCAGTGCCAGAGAAACCTGAGCATTATGGCATTCATTTTCTACCTGCTAAGAACACATTGCAGATGAGTATTATATAACTCTGAAACTATGTCATGAAAAGCTGAAATAGAGGCACAATCGAGAAAATAACCCTACGCAACGTAACATAAGATATCAATATAAAACTACATGGAAGACTACAAAAGTTCATAAATAAGATGTCTGCTGCACCTGCAAGAGTTCAATAACAAAGTGGTCGAAACCAAAATGAAAAATAACCAGCGATTACCAAGTTTCATGGATTACATAGATTGAGGAAAGCCGGAGAAAGCTTCAAAGCTACGGCAAGGGATACTTTCAAGCATGGACCCTGCCCATCCAAATGCAATTTACAGAGGTTAGCAAAAAAATTCAATACAATCCCGCTTTGAAAAACTTCATAACAGGGAAGCTAAACAGAAACAAGGATGCTCAAGTTACAGAAATAAAACGCGAAGATTTTCACACAAATACAATCTCAAGATTAGGCACAAAATCTGAAAGATGTGTGAAGGCGTACTTGAACCAATGTAAACAAAATGTTGGAGAAAAACAGGAGAGTCAACAAAAACTGTTAAATACTTGAAGAGAATCCCCAACTTATCAGGAAAATAAAATTGAAAGGGCTGCTAAACAACTCACTTCAATAATTAATAGCCAGAAGCTTCCCACAGCTACCTCTTTTTCTATACATTATTAAGGAAGGAATGGATTGATTAATGGTGGATTACAACATAGCAGCCCAAAAACCAACCTAAAGAAACAAAAGACCATTATCACAGCAGCCCCTCATGTGTAAACAAACAAACAACATCCAAGCATTACCCCATTAAGTGAGATCGGCTGTATAAATCCTACAAAGCCACTGTACTCGGTTTTGTGCCGTCTTTTGTAAACTCCAACTACTCAATATCTTTTCTTAAATCTCTTTCTAAGTCTTTCCATGTCTTCCTCATGTGTAAACAAAAACAACGAAAAATACAAATGCCACCCATCGAGTTTTTCATCACAGATAGGATAAAATAAAAAACAACACACACACACACACACATATATATATATATATATATATATATATATTCATAGGAAAACAAAAAAGAGTATCAGAAATTGTAAAGCAAAACGTGAAGCCAAAAACGGGGGAGACAGAAATTGATAGTCAAAAAACTTTGGTAGACACCATGGAGCCCCAAAGTCAGTTCTCACCCTACAGAAAGACAAAGAGTAAAATGTCCCAACATTTTGAGACCCCAACAAAAAGTTGCAAACTTTCAACAATTAAAAAATGAATATTAAAATCAAAAGTCTCAAGAGGCCTTTCCTTTAAAGATTACCAGTTCTCAACCTACCAATTTGTCAGGAAACACACTCATCAGATCCAACTGGTTGGAATCCAAGGAAAAAAAAAACAAAACCCCAGACTAAGAAATCTACAGAAAACCCCAGATGGGCAAATTTGTAAAGAAAAAAACCCAAAAACAAAAGTTGGGGGAATAAGAAAGATCTGAATCCGATCCCAGAAGATAAAAAATTATAAGAAAGTAAGAAAGCACCTTTTTAATCTGGCAGTACCGAAACCAGCAGCTTTCTCTTCCTCTCTTCAGAAACAACTACAACCAGAAGAAAATAACCCCAAATGAAAAAGGATCAGTCCCAAAAAATCAAGTAAATTCAATCCAATTGAGAGCAACAAAAACCCATTTCTTATAATTTCAGATCGTAAAACCAGTATTAAATTCTGCAGAGAAATTGGCAGGGGGAGAGAGAGAGAGAGAGAGAGAGAGAGAGAGAATGAACCTTAGCTCCCAGAACAGAGGGAGAGAAATATTCTGTAGTTGAATTAAAGCTTCAATAACAATGATTAATCAGAGAGCCAAAAAGGAGTAGGCTTTGGAAGAAAGTTTGATGAGAGAGAGAGGAGTGAGAAGAGAGAGATGAGAGAGAGTTCAAAGGGGAGTCAAAAATGGTTAAACGGATTTTATTTTATTTTCTTCTTCTCTCCTAATTAATAGGCATTGGTTTCAGCATTTAATATCTCAATTCATTTCACCTCCTCACTTCTTACCTGTCAACCACTTTCCCTTCCGTCACCTTCCGTGAAAATCCCCGCAAAATTTTCCTTCCTTCCAAACAGACCTCACCGCCCCATGATCACGACACCAATTGCCAAACCCCGAGCTGAAAATAAATACAGGCCGGAACTTTGAGTCTTTGACTTGCCGGAAACTTGGGAATGTTAGGCTGTGTGACGGATCAGGGGAGCAGAGAATGCGGAGTCAAACTGCTTCTGCTCTGCAAACCAATTCGGTAGTCAATGAGCTCCTCTGTTTCTCTCTCTCTCTCTCTCTGTTTCTTTCTATCTCTAGAGCCGATAGAAGAAGTCCACGATCGCCTCAGGGATCTTAAGTTCTTTTATTTTCTGGAGGTATTTATAGAATATACTTCCGTGGGACCCAATTCGTTTCATCCTCTCCACTCTCAAAGTCTCTGTGTTGGCGATCACCAATTGTCCATTTTCTCTGATCAGACTCTGGGCGAGAAATCTGAGCCATTAAATCGATACGAAATACGGTTTATCCACTCCCAATAAGTCATCCTTATATGAGTTGAATTTAAGAAAAACTAACAGAAATGATTTGAAAATTTTAAATTTTAACAATAAAGATAAAATAAAAGAAAAGTAAATAGTACTATGATTAACTTTTTAGTACAAAAATCTGATTTTTCATTAAAATAAATAGTACCGAAAACTTTTCATTAATTTTCCTTAAATCTAAGACCTCTTCTAAACAAATGAAGACTAAATCCTTGACTAGTTATGTGCAATGTGGGTCGAGTTTTAAAGGGCTAGTTAATATTACTTCAAGAATAACTAAAATTGGTTTCATCAAAAAACACATATAATTGTATTTAGCAAAAAGAGTTTCGTTCAAAAGCAATCTCAAACGAGCCGAAGTTTGAAATTGCTAATGCGGGTTTGCGGTGCCGGGGATTACAACTCTGGGGAATAATCTGAAAGGGAGCTTTTTACTTTCTGTCGTCAACTGTGTTTTGGTTGGCTGCTAGCACACGTGTAGGCGGAATGTGTACTTGCCAATGTACGCCGGGGCGAGCCGGCGGGGGCGGCGGAACCGCAAGGCTTTCTTGTCGGTACTCGGCAAGATGGACGGAATTGATGCAAAAAGCAAAGGCGGTGTCACATCTAAATAATGTATTGAATTCCATGCCAAATCGACGGCCATTATTTACTGAAATTGTGTTTGTCAATTTGGTACGATTGATATCGCATGCTTCACGGGATCCAAATCATCCCCAAAACTAATTGATCTCGCGTTCATCTTGGCCAGTCCGTATCCTTACAATGCATTTTTCAGGGTGTTAAGGATACAAAATGGTACACTATATATTCTTCTCTCTCTCTCTCTCTCTCTCTCTCTCTCTCTCTCTTATTCCAATCCCTCTCTCTCTCTCTCTTTCTCTTATTCCAATCCTACACATTAATGTACAAGTAGAAAGACACTTGAAAAATAATTTTTTTTTACTTATATAATGATACAAAGTGTAACGCTTCGTATTTTAGGTATGTTAAAAAATTTATTCATCAATACAAATGTTTCGATTTTGTAAACACATTGCCACCAAATATTCTATATAAAATAAAATAGTAATTAGAAGCCAAAAGATTACATAAAAACTGAACCTCTAGGAAAGGTATTTTTTCCAAACCCAACAATTTAATTTTTTTTATTGTACTTGAAATACAAAAACATATGACTTACTATTTTACTTGAACTAAAACAGTATACATCAACCGCCTCATTTGCCTTATTAAAGTACCCCAAAAAAAAAAAAAATACACACACACACACACACACATACACACGACGTGATTTGTGTTTTAAGTACGTCTGAAAATTTATCCTTCGAGACCAAAACACAAGCATCAACTGAGCAGCTAGCAATAGCAAGCAAGCAACATGAAAACGGATCGATGTTTCCTTGAGAATAATAGTCCTAGGACTCTAGTACAACTGCAACTACGAGAGGATATGGATTTGTTGGTGAATCTCCAACTGCACCAATATTGATATTGATATTAATATATGGAACAAGTAGCTACGCTAGCTAGTGAGTTTGTTAGGATACGTGCATGCATGCAGGCGTATCTGATAAGGAAGTCAGTCGGTGGATTGGTCTCACTAGTTTTTGGCATTGCTCTCAAATCTGGTCAAGGAAATGTATGGATTATAAGATTAATCCTGCATGTCATCTCACGGATTAGAATGATCAAGTAGGTATAGGGTAGGTAACGCCTTCATCCTTTATAAGCATTAAGCAACGAGGTGATGATTTTAAACAATTTTTATGACTATAGAATAGTGACTCATATTTTTGGCAAAGATGATCCTATATTGATTTATATATACACAGTTTCGATAAATAAGTACGAAATTTTGTGAATCGGTTATAAAGAGTTTTGAGTATCTGTATCCTAGTATTGTTCATATATTTCCCATATGGCTCGCACTAGCATTGCACACATCATCAATTAACAGATTTTGTAATGACAGGTGGTACATAGCTACAAAACACAAATTTTTGGATGGTAAGTTGTAAAATATTGTAATTCAGGTGGTATTTGGCACTATTTGCACATTTTTCTAAAAGTTCAGGTAGTATTTATGCAAATTTCTCATACATATATATATATATATATTCCCATCCATTACATGCAATTTCTTCATTATTTATTCAATTATTTAAAAAAAAATTGGCCTGGATCGCATCGGATGCAGGCATATGTATCAGTTTAAAGGGCTTTACATTTAAATATCACTGCTTGTGTGTCAGTTTATTATTACATGGGGATTCCAAAACTCTCCTTTTGCTTAACTTCTTTAATTTGTATTTTTGTTTTGTGAGTTTCTTTGCTTTTTATGTTTTTATTTTTTGTTCTGCATATTGCTTCTATTTTTTTTATTTATCTCTACTGCATATGGCCATATGGGAATCCCAACTGAATTCTCATGAAATATAAATTTATAGGTAGGTAAACTATGATGGAAGTAACAGTATCCAATGTGCGTTTGCATTTGCAATATTAAATATTTGGGAGTTCAACTTTTTCTATGTCGTTCTCAAGGAAGGAAACCTAAATAAAATATGACTCATGCATCTTTTTGTTGTCTTCATGCAATGGAGCTCCAAATGGAGTGTTGGGAGAATATTTCTGTGTGTATTTTTATTTTCCTTACCATCTGTTAATATTTTTGCATATTTGCGGATGTGTGTGGTTCTGTCGTCTACCATCATCCAACCATCACTAAGGCTTGCTGCACCACTTCCACGCCGCCGTTCCATCGCCGACAGACTGCAGCGCCATCGCACCGCTTTGCTGAATGTTTCGTCTCACATGGATAAACAAGATTTTCAATACAACAGTTTAATCATTCCAAAGCCCATGATCCATGCATATATCAGTGGGAAGTTTTCTGCAACTCCCCGAGGCTAGATTCAGTTTCACCCTTGCAAATAAGTTGGTCTCGTATTATATAATATGACATTTTGTATTACAATTGGAAGTGCAGTGGTGTATGTACGCAATGGCAAAGAGAACGCATATTCGATATGGCGGTGCGGCAAGACGGAAGTGGAGCAGCAAGACGGCCGAAGTGGAGCTGCAAGCCTTGGTGATGGGAACGATGGTGCGACTTGCGACCGCAAAGTTTGGGAACGATGGTGCTGGACTTTTGATCAATTAGGTTTTAAGTGTTCTTATTTTCTTCCTAAAATTAATTAACCCTCAATTACTTTTTATCGAAAAAATGCAATTAAATCCAAGTTGGAATTGAGTAGTTAAATTTTAATGCCATGGCAAACGCTACATAATTTGGTACTCAAATTTGGTGCACAAGTTTGACACCCGAAGCAATATTATACAATCTAAAATTGTAAATAGAAAAGCCACACTGAATCAATTATACAAATGAACAGATGGACCGACGTTAGCCTGTCTTTTTTAACAATAAAATTTTTTTTCTGGTAGCAGCTGGAGGCTGGAGAGTTCAGTCACCATTCAACGAAAACAAATCACAAGAGAAAAATGGGAGTCAATAGCTTTTAAAGCTTGTACACCTTCATGCAAACCAAATTTTCAAACTTAAGTTTGTTGAAAATGTTCTGTGCTTGGACTAAGAACACGAGATTTGATTTCCACGCCAAACTTAATTAATAAATAATTGTCTTGTAAAATAATTAGGGATGACTGAATGATTAATCATAATGTAATCGTTCACATTTAGTCAATCGAAGAGTTTATAAACAAGGCAAATCTAAGAGTGAAATTAAATAGGAATTCTCTTTAGTTTTTATAACAATACTAACTAGTTGGAGTTGCTGTCATAATGGGTCATGGGATGCAACTACCATGCAAATATATTATGAGAATATATAATTTCATACTTATAACTTACAATCACGATCAACTTTTTTCGTCAAACATCAACTACTTATTCTTTTTAATGGTCACACAATTTAACTATATTTATAAAAACAGATTGACTTTTTTTATACTAATCATCTCGTTTCTTGTAAACCATACATAATGTGTCAATGAGGGTTTGTTGAGATAGTGAGGATATCGTTATCCTTGTTAAACCAACGTTTAGATTCGAGTCTCGCTTCTGATAATCCCTCTTAGTAAGTGATTTGTAAAAATTCAAAAAAAAAAAAACTAAGACCCCCTCTATAAATCCTCAAAAAAACTTGTGATATGTCGTGGCCCTGAAATTGGATAACTTCCCCTTTCCCTAATGAGAAATGATGTTAAAAGTCTGTTTGATATAACGTTTAGCTTTTTATTTTTTGTGTTAGTGATATAGGGGTAATACGTGCATAGACAAAATGCATAAGTCATACAATAAGAATTGAGCCAGCTACGATTATATATTGAACTTGCATCCATTGAAATCAAATTTGAGATTTTCATTTATAAGTGGCAAGATTATCTTTAAAATTGAAGTATTATGTTTAAGGAAAGCTATATTTATAATTTTATATACATGAAATAATAAGGTACCCCAAATTCAGTTCTTAACAATTCAAATAAGAAGAACAACCACTATTGGCGTTTTACCTCTACCAACATGACTATATAATTAAGTAGTACTTTTTGTTTTTTTGTTTTTTTGTTTTTAAATCAGTTAATGGCTTCACCACGACAATTCCTTTTAGAGCCAGAAAAACATTATTTCTACTGTTCCATGAGCAATCATTTCATACCAATTCCCCTACCTATACAAATTAATTCCACCAAATTAATTAATAAAAACACCTTTAATTTGGACCACAAATCTATCAATTCTCTCGTTTTAGTATGAACTTAAATCTACTCTCCGACATGACCAGTACCAATAATTCCACTAAGAATACAACACGTCGTACACATACAGAACTACAAAATCTGGTACAAGATTGCGTGCCGAATTTTCTTCCAATCAAACATTAAATTCATAGAGTTCCCACCAAACTATGCTATATAATCATAAAGATAAAACACTATGCATGCATGCATGTGTCCAATTCTACATGCATTCGTTATTACCGAGATTCATAACTTCAGTGATAGAACACCTTACTCTAGCACCAACACAAGAATCTGACTCTCGTTCTTCTCATGTCTAGCCGCTAGACGATGGAGGATACTTACGCGACCACCATCAAATAAATTAAATAAAAGAAGCATATCTATTTCTGAACGGCAAATAAGCTTATATCCCAGAAGACAATAACAATTTTTTTTGTGTTTCTACCCGAGTTGCGTCCCCCCAAGAATATAACCCCTACAAATGTGAAGGTGACATGGTCCCAGGAGGCCAAAGTTTCCAAATCAAGCACCAACCCTTCACATTAATATTTTATATTTACATATACTTATCACCTTATAGGAAGTCTTTAAAGGAAGAGATCTCTATTTTTTTTTTTATGAAAATGGGGATTAGTTGTGAGGTCTACACTACATCAAATTTTAACGATCCGAACCCTTTATTTTTCAAATTGCACCTCATAGATCATTCTTACAAAATATTAGTCAAATCGGAAATATTTAAAACATCTAATTGGGTTCAAAGAAATTAATGAATACTTTGTTATATAAGAAACAATAAAATTTTATCTTGATAATTAGATAGGCAAATGATTTCGGATTGAATTGAATTTTTGCAAGGATGATCTATGAATTGAGACTTATAAAATAAAAAGTTTGGATCGTTAAAGTTCAATATTGAGTGGGCTCACACCTAATCCCCATTTTTTAAAAAAAAAATTTAGAGATCCTTTTGCATAAAGAGTCTGTCACCTTATATATAGGAAACCTTTAAGGGAAGGGATCCCCATTTTTTTTTATTATAAAAATAGGGATTAGTTGTAGGGTCCACGCCACATCGAACTTTAACTATCCGAACCTTCTATTTTTCAAGTTGCACCTCATAGATCATCCTTGCAAAATATTAGCCAAATCGGAAATGTTTAAGACATCTAATTGAGTTCATAGAAATTAGCGAATACTTTGTTATATAAGAAATAATGAAATTTTATCTTGATAATTAAATATGCAAATGATTTTGGATTGAATTGAATTTTTGCAACGATGATCTATGAATCAAGACTTACAAAATAGACGGTTCGGATCGTTAAAGTTCGATGTGGAGTTGGCCCTTGGATTGTTGACTTCTCCTACGTGATGAACTATGGAAATCAATGACCTGGTGCTGCATACTCGATCAGGCGATCTGTGATGGCATTGGATTGCATTCTTACTAATTATCTTTTTAATACTTAGGGTTCTTAAAGACTTTGTATATCTCTCTGTCCTTGCGTGATTAAAAAAATTTAACATAAAATATGCATGATTCAAAAAAGTTGACATAAAATAAAAATATGCTATGGAAAAAATTCTCGCTAGATCTTTTTTTAGGAATCTAAGAGATTTTATGATTGTGACCGTTTATCGTATATCGTGCTCTCAGAAATCATTTCAAAATTTAAAATTTAAAATTAAATATAAATAATACATAAAGAAAACTGACTGCACGTATACGATGAACGATCACGATCACGAGATCCCTAATAAAAGAATCCGGCGAGAATCCTTTTTTCAATATGCATGCTTCAAAATAGTTGACACTTGGCATTCTACCATAAGAAGTAAAAATTAGGTGGAAACTTGCAGATAAATGTTCTAAGTACGCTGTATCTTCTAACTAATACCCTTTTCTCAACCAAACCATATTTATGAAAGGAGAAATGCTAAGAAGATTCTCTTAAAAATATAACTCTCCACAGACTTCACTATCTATTTTTGGGCACAATTTTCGTACCAACATTATAAAATATTATGTCAAAAACATGAAGTGACAAAAAATTCATGAATAGTTTCACTTTTAGAGAGTCTACTTCATGCATATTGGAAAAAGGATTCTCGCCAAATCCTTTTTTTAGGAATCATAGAGATTCTGTGATCGTGACCGTTTATCGTATATCATGCTGTCAGAAATCATTTTAAAATTTAAAATTAAATATAAATAATACCTAAAGAAAACTGACCGCGTGATATACGATGAACGATTACGATTACGGGATTCTTAGGAAAAGAATCCGACGAGGATCGTTTTTCCAATATGCATGCTTCAAAATAGCTGACACTTGGCATTCTACCATAAGAAGCAAAAATTAGGTGGAAACTTACAGATAAATGTTCCACATTAGCTGTATCTTCTAACTAATACCCATTTCTCAACCAAACCATATTTATGAAATGAGAAATGCTAAGGAGATTCTCTTAAAATTATAACTCTCCACGGACTTCATTATCTATTTTTGGGCATAATTTTCATACCAACATTATAAAATATTATGTCAAAAACATGAAGTGGCAAAAAATTCATGAACAGTCTTCCTTTTAGAAAGTCTACTTCGCATTCTTAAAATGGAATAATTACTTTGCTTTTTCGTTTCCAATTTTTCAACTTTTGTGTTTTGGCCGCTGAAGGGGGTGAAAGGAGAGAAAAGAAGAAAAAAAAAAAAAAAAAAAAAAAAACAGAATGAATGAATGAAAGAAACTTAACATAATTTTTTGTTTTCGTTTGTATGCCTTTCCTTGTATGTTTATTCTACAACTGTATATACTACCATCCTTCCTTCCCCCTTTTCTTATCTCCATTCCCCGAATCCCAAACACAAAAAGTAAAAACTAAAACAAAACGATCATTACACGAAATCTTAATGATTATTAAAGTAAAAAACACAAATATTTTGTCAAACTCACTCCATCATGATCATCACTATCGTCAAAAGATAAAAAAGAAACTTGCAGCTCAAACTTTATAGTTGACTCCCACCTAAAAAATGAAGAAAATGTTCCCACTTGGGCTGTCTATGTAAGACTAAATATAGGCATGACAAACCCTAATTTTATTGCGGTGGTTCATGCATGCTTTGGCAAATGGCATTAATAATCACTAATTGACAACATAGAGAAACTTCATCACGTAACCGCACTGATGGAGACTAATCCGGCCCTTCAGACCAAGGAATGGTTTATTCACAAAAGCCATGACTGCTTCTTTATTTCACTATATTTTAGGGTCTCAAAGGTGAGAAGAACTCCAATGCAGGAGTGTCACTGTAACAGTATTTAAAACAATTTATGCATTGCTATGTCTAGGAATTAAAATGCATAATAATACATGATTAACTTGAGATGTCGCCACGCGGACAGTAGTATTAAGTAACTTCCGAAAAGCAAGGCAAGGGCTTTGGTCTTTTAGTTTCTTCTTGGGTTGGGTTTTCATAATTTTCATTAACTTCTGGCTCTACTCAAGCCTCAAATCCAAAATTACATTACATCACAAGGACAAACTGATTTGAAAAAAAAAAAAAACATATTTCATTCATAATTCATATTTGCTTCCTGCTTCATTTACCATTTAGCAACAGCTATAATCTTTGTGGTAAAATTGGGTAAAGATCGAACTATATATCAAAGGGATTCATCAAATTTAGTAGAAATCGTTGGGTTTGCCAATTTTGATGTTCTGCTCGCCTAGGAAAGCCGTTATAGCATTCTTTTGCCAGCTTTTGAAACTCCTGCAACGAACAATCAAAAAGTCGTATAAGATAACTTGGCAATAATACTTCTACAAGAGGATCCAATCCCTGCAATCAACGGTCGATGGCTTGCATAAGGGTTCTAGCCTTCTTCCTTCTTGTGTTTCTCACGACAATTTTCGGCATATAAAATGTTTGACGTGCAAGTCACATCTTAAAACAAACCTAACTTACTTCTGATCAAGATGAGCTATAACTTCCCCACCAGGGAAAGCAGACTGGGTAGCCTCAAATGCAGCTTTGATCGATTGTTTCCAAGTTCCACCAATGTCTTTCGTATCTTTTGCATTTGTTTCTGCTTTGGACTGGTTTGGATCTTCCATCGGCAAGGAATAACCCGAAAGTAGATGGCCTACCCACACACCGTCTTTCCTGTACTTGCAAAGAATGGGACTATTTTCACGGAGTAAACCAAATCTCCTCGCTATATCTACCATCAATATTTCTATATAACATATCAAATCAAGACAGCATGCAGACTAGTATACGATATTCACAGAATGTGACTTTCACATGTAAAAAAAAGGTAAATGCAACACACTCATTTGATAGAGATGGAAGAGGAAGCAAGAAGGGGCTGGGAGGGTAATGCAGGACTTAGTACTGGTTTGGTAGTGAGGTGCTTTTATAAAAAGTGGGTATCAAAAAATGTTGAGCTCAAAAAAGTGTTTGTAAACACTTAAAAACAACTTATTTTCACAGTTTTGGGTGAAAAAAAACTGAAAACGTAAAGCAGCAAAAATGAGCTTATTCTCGCAGCAGAGTGGAAGCAGTTTTTTTTTCAAAAACACATCAATACCAAACCAGCCCTAGGGGTGTTGCGGAAGCTGCAGAGACAGAGAAAAGGAAGGAGTAAGCAGATCAAGCCCGAAGTTCCGAATGGGATGAAGAAAGTATCATCTATAGTCTGGTAATCCCATTCGTTTTTAGCAGACTCATTTATCATATTTACTTTGACACGATCAATCAAAATGAAGAGTTTTCAGTTCACAGTTAATAAGTTATGCATCAAACCGCACATAGAAGGAAAACAAAGAATAAAGCTGGATTGCCATGCCCACATTGCCACTAAGAAAAACAATGCTATATAGAAAATGGACGAACTGTAAAGTGACTATAACTTACAGAACTATATCCATATGCCGAGGAGCATAATGTCCACCGCCTAATCCAAGAAGAACTTTATTCTTATCCTTCTCCCTAGAGCGCCAATAATATAGAAAATGAAGTTAGAGAAGCATCAAACCTTGGTTAAAATTGCAAACAAAGACTTGAGCTTTTCATGAAAATCACTATACCCGTTCCAGTTTCCAACAGCAGCTTCCCCTCCAAGCCCAAGTCCTTCCCAAACTAACTGCAAGCACAGAAATTGCCACCAATTTATTCTCATGAGTTGTTTGTTCTATTAAACTTTATAAGCTCAGGGAAAACCAGAAACATTACGAAGAGAGGAAAAGTATTTGTTAAAAAAAAAAACCAACAGTAGGACGTATCAATGACTTGCTCAAATCATTGAAATTGGTAGTCGTCTACTTAACTAGAGCCATAACTTGTGCTGCATCCTGCCTCTTCCAGTACTCATCCGTGCTGCCTATATCAACCAAGTAACATCAAAAAACAAGAAACCATCAAATGCATAGTAAAAAATACGAAAAACCATGTCACATATAGAAGCCTCAGACTGAGCAGTTACAACGCTACCTTTAGCGGAAGCAGTAAACTTTACCCTTTGAACAAAATAAATCAATCCTACAAACTGATCACCAAAAGGAATAAAAAATATGTTCATACGTTCGCTAAAAACGCATCGGAGCAAACATTCACACTACGCAACCGAAAATATGTATAATTCTCCCTTCCAACCGAAAAAAATAACACCATGCAATATAATTCCACAACTGAAAAGCATAAGAGTAATCGGGTTCATCAAAAACTCACCAATCTCCAAGAACATAGTAAGTGTATTCGTGACCGGTCCATGATGTGTACCCTCCAAAGTAATCTACATTCAAACACGCAAAGCA